>NC_060211.1:170632500-171832500 GCF_021130785.1 Homalodisca vitripennis
ATTTACGTCAGTTGACTTCAACGCCCTTAGAGAACGCATCACGCCAGCCACTTCCTCCTCTGTTACAGGAGTTAACGCCATTGATATGACGGGACTTGCTGTTTGACTCGTTTCAAAAGAACAGCTAAGATTTTGATTTGAAACATTAGAAAAATAGTCATTAAAAATGTTTGCCACATCTGAATGGTCCTTAATAATTTCCCGATTGATTTCAATTTCTATAGGTTTATTGGGTGCCTTAGGTTTGTGCTTATTAATTATACCCCAAGCGGATTTTTGAACATTTTTTGTTTCTTTAATTGCTTTATTAAATTCATAGGCTTTGGCCGCTTTAATAACCTTTCGATAGATTAATTTATACTTGTTTACAAAATCTTTGAATTCTACACTTGTTGATAGTTTTGATTGTTCCCAATACAACCGTAAATTATTTCTAGAAACAATTATTCCTGGAGTAATCCAATTAGTTTTTCTTTTCTCTTTATAATTAATTTTTTTTAATGGAAAATATACATTTTGATTGTAAATGAAGTAATAATTTAAATAATCGAACATTTCCCACGAGTTTTGGGTTTTTTTGAATTGCCAAAGTTCTCGACTCAACCGTTTGTTTAACAGGTTAATGTTAGAAGGACGTGTGTTCTATATAAAGTGACGTCTTGTGTTTTTTTAACCTGTTGACTGATTTTAATTAATTGCGCATCGTGGTCAGATATGGCAGTGGCTATAACGGACACGAACGTCCCGGGTACGTCGGTCACAACGTTATCTATAGCTGTTTGAGAACCACCAAACACTCTCGTTGGTGAATTCAACAACCAGCCCAGATTGAAGCTAGCCAGTAAATCTCGGAACTTTCTGGCACATCCTTTAAAAATGGAATATAAAACATTTATGTGATAAATTACAGCTCTAATTCGTTTCTGTTACTTATTGAACAACCGAATACTAAAGTAAAACGAACTCCTCTCAAACCTGGTTGTTTTATGCTGGAGAAAGCATAGTTTTGTTTATTTCTTGTAATAAAATCATGGAAGTCTGTTGTTTTAGGAATTCCACTAAGATTTTTATAAGTAGGAATGAGAACATCGTATATGAATCCAATCAACTAAAGTGGTGCAAACTATTTTTGTTGGGGGAGTATTTAGTTTATCTTAAACTCATAGACCTTTGAGATAACTTCTCGCAAGGCAGAGAAGTAGGCACACCACGAGCAATAACGTACATACAAAATAAGAAAATTAGCAAACTTTGTGATCATAGCCAAAGATAAATGGCTTAATAAAAAAATAAGACATTTTTAAAATACGTCCACGCGTTTGCAAGTTATAACACCAGGAAACATTAGGCGCTATTTTTTTATTTAAAATTTAAGACATTTTTTCGATAAAATTCAAGTTATTAAGTAAATGGCACATTTTTAATAATGATTTCCTTACGAAAATAACATTGAATGTTAATTTAAATAAATTCATTCATAAAGTCACTCCTTCCAGTAATGTTTTTGTATTTAGTTACTGTCAAAAGTTCATATTTTTAGCTACAAGCGTTACTGAGTGTTTTTTGTGCTTCAATACGAAATGTTCCAAAACTCTTAATTCCTACTACTAATAGTGGATTAGTAAAAAAGATTCAATTTTTCATGTCTTCAGAAATGATATCTTAAAGAGAAGTGAACAAAATTGTCTTTTCAAAATTCGAAAACTGAAAACCAGTTGGGTCACCTTAAAAGAATTCAGTTGTCAACCATGTCAAAGACCTTAAAAACCACTTAAAATACATGTAGGAATACCCATCATGCAATGAATTAAAGCACAATGCTTGAATTTGACCGTTAACCACAAAGTAACTAAGTTTTTATGTCGGTAGGAACGAAAAATGATACCGGACTACAGCGTTTTTTAACCAAACGGCATCTTTGAAAACTCATAACGATGACCACATTGAGTGTTGATCCCGTTAGGTTGTGGTTAAAATTCGAACAGAAAAATATGTACTTTTTAATCCGAGAGTAGTTCAAGCTGGTTGTCCAAACCTGTCTAAAACATGCGAGAAAGGAGACAGCTCACAAATTCTTGATTGATGCAGAGGCGACCTTGAGACCTTGCATAAGCTGCTGGAGAAGGTCACGGTTCGCCACGTGGCGCAAAGCTGCACTGATATAGTGTCTAGTGCGGCCTTGTGTGCTGGAAATGTACTACCAGGACAACAAACATGGGTCAGGTGAGTCAACACTCAGCTACGTACCACATGCATAAGCTGCTGGAGAAGTCAGTCACGGTTCACCACGCGGCGCAAAGCTGCACTGATACAGTGGCTAAGCGGCCTTGTATGGTGGCAAGGTACTACCAGGACAATAAACATGGGTTAGGTGAGTCAACGCTCAGCTACGTACCACATGCATAAGCTGCTGGGAAGTCAGTCACGGTTCACCACGTGGCGCAAAGCTGCACTGATACAGTGTATAGTGCGGCCTTGTGTGGTTGCAATGTACTACCAGGGCAACAAACATGGGTTAGGTGAGTCAACACTCAGCTACGTACCACATGCATAAGCTGCTGGAGAAGAGTCACGGTTCACCACGTGGAGCAAAGCTGCACTGATACAGTGAATAGTGCGGCCTTGTGTGGTTGCAATGTACTACCAGGGCAACAAACATGGGTTAGGTGAGTCAACACTCAGCTACGTACCACATGCATAAGCTGCTGGGAAGGTCACGGTTCACCACGTGGCGCAAAGCTGCACTGATACAGTGTATAGTGCGGCCTTGTGTGGTTGCAATGTACTACCAGGGCAACAAACATGGGTTAGGTGAGTCAACACTCAGCTACGTACCACATGCATAAGCTGCTGGAGAAGGTCACGGTTCACCACGTGGCGCAAAGCTGCACTGATACAGTGGCTAAGCGGCCTTGTGTGCTGGAAATGTACTACCAGGACAATAAACATGGGTTAGGTGAGTCAACGCTCAGCTACGTACCACATGCATAAGCTGCTGGGAAGGTCACGGTTCACCACGTGGCGCAAAGCTGCACTGATACAGTGTATAGTGCGGCCTTGTGTGGTTGCAATGTACTACCAGGGCAACAAACATGGGTTAGGTGAGTCAACACTCAGCTACGTACCACATGCATAAGCTGCTGGAGAAGGTCACGGTTCACCACGTGGAGCAAAGCTGCACTGATACAGTGTATAGTGCGACCTTGTGTGGTGGCAATGTACTACCAGGGCAACAAACATGGGTTAGGTGAGTCAACACTCAGCTGCGTACCACATGCATAAGCTGCTGGAGAAGGTCACGGTTCACCACGTGGCGCAAAGCTGCACTGATACAGTGTCTAGTGCGGCCTTGTGTGCTGGCAATGTACTACCAGGACAATAAACATGGGTCAGGTGAGTCAACACTCAGCTACGTACCACATGCATAACCTGCTGGAGAAGTCAGTCACGGTTCACCACGCGGCGCAAAGCTGCACTGATACAGTGGCTAAGCGGCCTTGTGTGGTGGCAAGGTACTACCAGGGCAACAAACATGGGTTAGGTGAGTCAACACTCAGCTACGTACTACATGCATAAGCTGCTGGAGAAGGTCACGGTTCACCACGTGGCGCAAAGCTGCACTGATAGAGTGTGTAGTGCGGCCTTGTGTGGTGGCAATGTACTACCAGGACAACAAACATGGGTCAGGTGAGTCAACAATCAGCCACGTACCACATGCATAAGCTGCTGGAGGAGGTCACGGTTCACCACGTGGCGCAAAGCTGCACTGATACAGTGTGTAGTGCGGCCTTGTGTGGTGGCAATGTACTACCAGGACAACAGACATGGGTCAGGTGAGTCAACACTCAGCTACGTACCACATGCATAAGCTGCTGGGAAGGTCACGGTTCACCACGTGGCGCAAAGCTGCACTGATACAGTGTATAGTGCGGCCTTGTGTGGTTGCAATGTACTACCAGGGCAACAAACATGGGTTAGGTGAGTCAACACTCAGCTACGTACCACATGCATAAGCTGCTGGAGAAGGTCACGGTTCACCACGTGGCGCAAAGCTGCACTGATACAGTGGCTAAGCGGCCTTGTGTGCTGGAAATGTACTACCAGGACAATAAACATGGGTTAGGTGAGTCAACGCTCAGCTACGTACCACATGCATAAACCTGCTGGGGAAGTCAGTCACGGTTCACCACGTGGCGCAAAGCTGCACTGATACAGTGTATAGTGCGGCCTTGTGTGGTTGCAATGTACTACCAGGGCAACAAACATGGGTTAGGTGAGTCAACACTCAGCTACGTACCACATGCATAAGCTGCTGGAGAAGGTCACGGTTCACCACGTGGAGCAAAGCTGCACTGATACAGTGGTATAGTGCGACCTTGTGTGGTGGCAATGTACTACCAGGGCAACAAACATGGGTTAGGTGAGTCAACATTCAGCTGCGTACCACATGCATAAGCTGCTGGGAAGGTCACGGTTCACCACGTGGCGCAAAGCTGCACTGATACAGTGTCTAGTGCGGCCTTGTGTGCTGGCAATGTACTACCAGGACAATAAACATGGGTCAGGTGAGTCAACACTCAGCTACGTACCACATGCATAACCTGCTGGAGAAGTCAGTCACGGTTCACCACGCGGCGCAAAGCTGCACTGATACAGTGGCTAAGCGGCCTTGTGTGGTGGCAAGGTACTACCAGGGCAACAAACATGGGTTAGGTGAGTCAACACTCAGCTACGTACTACATGCATAAGCTGCTGGAGAAGGTCACGGTTCACCACGTGGCGCAAAGCTGCACTGATAGAGTGTGTAGTGCGGCCTTGTGTGGTGGCAATGTACTACCAGGACAACAAACATGGGTCAGGTGAGTCAACAATCAGCCACGTACCACATGCATAAGCTGCTGGGAAGGTCACGGTTCACCACGTGGCGCAAAGCTGCACTGATACAGTGTGTAGTGCGGCCTTGTGTGGTGGCAATGTACTACCAGGACAACAGACATGGGTCAGGTGAGTCAACAATCACCCACGTACCACATGCATAAGCTGCTGGGAAGGTTATGGTTCACCACGTGGCGCAAAGCTGCACTGATACACTGTCTAGTGCGGCCTTGTGTGGTGGCAATGTACTACCAGGACAACACACATGAGTCAGGTGGGTCAACAATCACCCACGTACCACATGCATAAGCTGCTGGGAAGGTTATGGTTCACCACGTGGCGCAAAGCTGCACTGATACAGTGTGTAGTGCGGCCTTGTGTGGTGGCAATGTACTACCAGGACAACAAACATGGGTCAGGTGAGTCAACAATCAGCCACGTACCACATGCATAAGCTGCTGGGAAGGTCACGGTTCACCACGTGGCGCAAAACTGCACTGATACAGTGTCTAGTGCGGCCTTGTGTGGTGGCAATGTACTACCAGGACAACAAACATGGGTCAGGTGAGTCAACAATCAGCCACGTACCACATGCATAAGCTGCTGGGAAGGTCATGGTTCACCACGTGGCGCAAAGTGGGCATAACTTGCACTGAATTTGATAAACAATATTTTTTTATTCACAAGATGTCTTCAATATTAATATACTGTACGAATTTTGTGTAGAACTACTTGTAAATGTTTTTGAAGTAGAGCACATGTTGCATACTAAACACCTGGGTTTATTGGTTGTGATTGGATGTGATCCAACTGTCACGTTTTCTTGTTCTGTGTGCTTAGGTAATTTTGGGCGAACTAAAAATAATATCTTTCAAAACTGGTGGTTTTATAAATCTTATTTTTATTATTTTAAAATGTTAGTTGCAGCAGAGCTGTCTAATAAACCGCATGCTACTCGAAGAATATTGTTAATTTTATAAAGTCCTAGGTGGTATTTGGTTAAAAACTTTGGACCATTATTGTCAAATTTAGTTTTATTCGTTCCAATTGATAGTGATTTAGTGTTCAGTTTGTTGTTTAGAAGTTTGCGAGGATAACCCCTTTTAAAAAAACGCTGATAATAAATTATCAATATATTGTTCTAAGTGATATTTTTCACTGCATAAATTTTGGGCGTTTTTTCCTAAACTCTTTGGAATGGCTTTTTTGACACGGGACGGACAACTGTCATAATGTAGGTATTAAAATGTGTTTGTGCTTTTTTATTGATTTTAGTTTTTAACTTCTGATTTTCAATAAAAATATCTATATCCAGAAATCTCACAATTGAATCAGATATCTCCCACGTAAACTTTAAGTTGCAGAAAGTGATTAGTGATTGTTAAAAATTGTGTAAATGTTCATTAGTATAATATGTTTATATCATGAATATATCGTCAATGTAACGTTTCCAAAATATTGGTTTTTTTGTGGTTTTTCATTTTTTATACCTTTAGCTGTATGCTTGGTATATCCCGGCATGTTTTTGATATTGGCATTAAACTGGCTATTTACCAAACAAAGTAAATTCGTCAATTCTTGAAAATTTCCACGATTACTACCTTACCTACCTTCTGGGTATTGCTCATTTACACATCTGTCTTTATTATCACATAAATTGTCATCTTGATTTCGTTCTTAAATTGAACCTCCCTGTGTCCTCTCAAAGCAATGTATTGACGAGCACAAAATATCACGGTACTTATAAGTGTTTTAAATGTGTTTCTATATTTTTGAGTCCTATGTTCATCGATTTTAATGGAAAACAGGTCCAGTTTTCTGTGAATCCAACCACCCCTTGTACTAGGATAGTTAAGTTTATGAGAGTTGGAGTGTTGTACGTGTTTGTCTACCATTTTAGCTACGAGTATATTTTCCCAGTAATCCTTTCCTGTGACAGAGTAATGTCGGCAGAATAAACTAAATAAAGCGTCTTTTCCACCCGAGTATTCTATCATTCTATCCACTAATGTTTATCATACCAGTTACTCTGGAAAGACCGATTTCCTCGTATATTTCGTCTAGGAAAATTAGGCTTTGGTTGCTTTTGTCCATTATTAGCATGTACGCTAAGGCCATTTGGTCGTTTCAGTTGATTTTGATTAGATGTGAAATGTTCATCTTCGTTAGGTTTTTTACGAATATTAGTGTCTTCTAAGTTAAAGTTATCAACACTAAAACTACTGGAAGACTCACCATTATCACAAGTATTTGATTATTCGTTGTTTCTTTGAAGAATCCTTTTTAAACTTTTCCACGACACAGAACTTTAGACTAATTCATTGAAGAAAGAATCATAACCAAGCCGAGAAGCGTATATTTACGTAACAGTAGTTTTAGGTTATGAAAATCCGATCTCCTGTCACTGTCATTGTACTAACAGCTGTTTCCCGCTAGGCATTAAGTTTCTAACACTGACTGTTGCCAGACGTTACTACAAGCAGTGTTGCCACCCTATTTCAAACAGTTTAATAATGAATCACTCAAAACTCGCACATGAAAATGTTGCACTCTTTTATAACAAGGATTTGACTTATAAACTGGGTAAAAAAATAAAAAAAGTTGGGTAAGCCCGGGCCTCGTAGCAAAACAAACCAAAACGTGAAGGTCATGCGTCATCTAGACTAGTTTTTAAAGCTAGACTAGTTAAGGAGGAAGTTAGGGTTGAATTAATTAATTTCAGGTATTACAATTTAAAAATTTATTATTGTTTAGCCTCAGTAGTAATGTGTCGAACTTTGCTTGCTTTACCTTTTTAATGACGTGGTTTTCAATACAACCACTCAAATAAGTGTTTTTTCTTGACATAAAGCAAATGTTATAGATTTTCATAATTCCCTCTGTCTACCTCAATTTGCTGTAAATCGTGATTTTTATCGTTTTAAATTCTCATAATGAGCACCAAAATAAAACATACACAAACAATACTGAAGTGCGTTTTTGTAAAGTCAATTTAATCTATATATGAGTTATGCATCAAAAGCTCTCAAAGATACTCAAAACGTAATGGAAATCACAGAAAATATTAGTTTATTAATTAGACGTCAAATTTGGACTGAACAGCCAGTCTGGTAGGTACTTAAAGATACACTAACTTACTGTACCTTCGAAAAATTTTTTATTTATAAGTAAAAAGGAATAAATAATTTCGTTCAGTAAGTGATCTTCAGCCTTTTTCATACGGACGTGATTGCAAAATTGCATAAGCTTTCTACTTTCAATGCCTGTGTCGTAAAGTGCTATGAATTTAATACAATAAATAATTTTCTAAACTCAAAACCACACTTCCTTAATCACTCTGAATATGAACTCTAATTGTATATTTACGCAAATAACAAATATTTAAAAACTCGTGACATAAAATGATCTAGCCTTCTTCTTCTTCTATGGTGCGGCCACCTTATATCTTACCTTTCTAGTTAGATGTAATAATAGTTTCTTTCATCACTATTTACTCTAATGGCTAGATTAGTTTTCCGTAAATGTGGAAATGTATGTGGTTTCCCAAAGAAGTGAGAAAAAAACTTGCTCACACACTGAAATTTAACGTTATTAACCCTAATAACCCGATAACATTAGCATTTAAATTATTATGTCCGCTGAATTGTGCTTTTAAACTGTGATTAAATTGTCAGGCATTAGAACCGATCTTGATTCTTCGCCTTCAGGCGCATCTGATCGATTTGCAAGGTCGTCAAAGGGGATCTGATGGGAAAGTTTTCCGAAGTTTCTCAAGACCTAATCGTTATCGATTTTACTGCAGAATCATCATGGCTATAGTAAACTTTTTGCTGTAGTTAGTTATTTGTACAGTCTATCGTGATGTGTTATTTTTAGGCACGATTATAGGCTAAATAATGGTTCTTAATCACTGCAAGAAGTATATTTTTATTTCATACATTAGTTTAAATTCTTTTATTGTTTCACAGGTTTTGTTTGATTATTAAAGCATACGAGAAAGGTTCCTCGAGTAACGGCAGGCAGTAGACGCATTCTGGGAGCAATTCTGTGAACCACGTTAAAGTATGAGACATATCATTGCAAGACTGGCCTTGTGGGCAGTCACCGCACCCCGCTTCCCCATCACCCTGTGGCGTGTCCACATTGTCTTATCAGCTGATTCTCAGTATAAGGCGATGCGACGATGTCTGGCTTCGTTCCGGTTGTTGACATCATTTTAGTTCTTCGGCGTTAAATTATTCTTCATGTTTTAATATTTTTTTCTCATAAGTCCTGTGTCATAAGAGGTTAGTGGTTGAGGTTAAGTGGTAGAGAGGACTTTATAGTCCTAACTTCACCTATAATAGACATTTTTTGTTTGATTTCATAGTGTAAAACACGTGTTAACTTCAATCGTGAAAGTAAAGGATTGAGTAAATACAATTGAGTAGTGAAGATGAGCAGTACCGATGGCTCGATTGTTGAATTCAATCGATTATCCAATCTCTAGTTATTGTTCAGTTACAGCTGGCAACGCCTTGACAATATGTCTCGTACTATCATACTATGTTAGGTATGCTGACATTGACATACATAGGTGGAACTGACTTAGTTATTAGATTTTAACTGAGTAGCCCATATGCAAAACACGTTATTTCCAGTTTTTGACGTGACAACGTCTTAAATTAGGTTGCGGCTCGGAGTCACTCATGAAAAAGTGTAACGCCCGGTAACGTTACGAGCCGCACGGGATAAAGCAGATAACTATGTTTATTCCTGAAAATGTGGAGTGCTAAGATTCGTCATTTACAACAACTACAACAATAAAGGTAAATAATTGTACACTGATATTTCATTATCGTAAACTATGATTGATTGATTAATTGTTAGATTGACACAAAAGTTGAGAAACTGAGTTTATAGGTTATGTCATACTATTGACAAATGTTGATAGTGTTAAGTAAATTATTAGTTTAAATCACTCTGCAATCAATCGTAATTCAGTCGATTGAGAAGAAACAGCGCGTATTGCTAGTCAAACATTTAAAATAACAAATTATAACCTCTAACCTGTCATAACAGTGCGACCAAACAAACGAACTAAACCGACCAATCACCACGCGCGGAGTTAGAATTTAACTGTGTTTAGCAAGAATTTCAAATTCCAATTTTAGTAAATGTTTTATTCAACTTTACCATTTACAATAACAAATTTTAATTAATTTCAAATTATGTACAATGTTTTAGTAAACAAAATATATTTCTATAGTTAAAATTTGTGCAATTCTTATTTTCATTCAATTCCTTGTTCCTATTGTGTAATTTAATAATATTCATATCAATAAATATTCTACCGAGAAAAAGACGTCACGTAAAATCTTCGCCCGTAAAACCGACTTTACAGGCAACCATAATTTTTGTAAATTTCGGGAAATCACAAAAAAACTTCTGCAAGAGTTTGTTTCTATGGTAACCACTTGAAGTTTTTACCAAAAAATTAAGAAAAATTAGATTTGTTATTGATGGAAAATTATATAATGTCACATTTTTAGTTAATAAGATATTTAACAATAAAGTTTGGAAATAACTGGTTTTGAATCTTACAGTGTTATTAACAGGTTTTGGAATTGTGTGGCCAGCCATTTTTTGTACTTATTACAGTTGCAAAACCTGTTATTTATTGGGTAATGAAATGAAAACAAAGGAAATTGAGTTGAAAAATTGATTAAAAATCTAAATATACACACAATAATCTATATTTTTATTATAAAAAGTTAAATGTTAGAGTATTTTTACATATTACACCAAATTGGAAACAGGTTTTGGATCTGTTTTCTGATATGGCCATGTTACTCTGATAGTTTTTAACGCACTTTGCAAATCAAAACAATGGTAGATGGAATTCACGCATTTTGGAACTGGCGTATTTTTGTTATGCAGTGTAAATAACGTGTTTTGGAAATTTGACTAGTTTTCTATATCGTTTTTAAGACGGTAATGGCGGGTTTTGACACTTGAAAACACCATATTCTGATAGGTCTTGATGAACAGAATTCAGGGATACCAATGTATCTCAATTTCGGAAAAAATGGAAATAACGTGTTTTGCATATGGGTTTACTCAACTGTTCTTCTTTCTTATCTGTTATTGCCAGTGGCGCAACGAGGAGTATGGTGGTAGGGTTAAACCCCCTCCCGAGACCAGAAAAAAAAGATATATATATATATATATATATATATATAAAGTATTGCGCAATCAATGCCTGTACCTAGTTGGTTAACTTCTGATTTTGTTTGTAAAAGTTATTTGTAATCCTATGAACAAGGCTAAATGAATGTGTTATTTTACGTCAAATTAAGTACAATTTCAGCGTATTTTATTTTCTGTAGTATTATTCTTCTTATGTTTACAGTCTTTATACACAATTTATCTTAGGATAAAACTACAAATCCATATAATATAGGTTGTGCAGGAGATGACTGACGGGGTTGAAATACTGCCGATCCTAACCCTATGCACAGGTGTCAAACAACCTCGACCACCCTTGTGGTTTAATTTACACATAACATGATAGTCTTGTACATAGATTAATAGAGTGGTGTAATACTATAGTATCTTGAACGCCTTACTTCATTATACACTCATTAATTGGCTAACCACACATGCTATTGTAGGCTTTTGCGGCCCTGCTAAGTTTACTTCATTTAAATATTGGAGTAGCAGAAAATGGCATTTAATTTTTTATTTCATTTCCCTTCTTTTTATTTCATTCTTCTTCATTTCATTTTTTCTTTCATCCACCGCTAGTTAGATGGCCAAATCTCTTCTAGAAGAAATCTCTGGCTGCGCTGCTGTTTCAAACTGACACTGTGATCTCTTCAAAGTTCATAACCTGGTTACAATTTATTGAATCTGAAAGGAATTGCAATTTATAACATATGCATTTATCAGATTTTAATTATGATTTTTTTATACCGATTTTCGTTTCCTATTATTATTTTTCAATGTGGTGATGAAACCAATCATTATATTAATTTACATACATGAATAAGAGTTTCTACTGACTGTACCGTGCGATACTAATTTTCTAAGGTAAATTAATTTTTTTATGATTATTAATAGACAATAGACAGTTTCTTTATTCATGTACATAGAGTTACAGAATTGGCGTCAAGTAGGTAAAGGTAATAATTTAGAATATTAGTCAGCAATGTAGAAAACAGTGGATAAACCATTTTAAGCACTATGATTAATGGTTCCTCCAGTTTATAAATTCTTCAAGGGAGTAAAATGTCCTCTGTAGAAACCATTCTTGGAGTTTCTTCTTGAAGCATTTCTGTCCACTGTTTATTTTCAGATGGTGTGGAAGAATATTGAAGAGTTTAGGTCCTGCATAGCTTGGCTTCCTCTCGTACAGAGCAAGACGATGAATTGGCAGAGCATAGTTCATGGCGTTCCGGGTGTTGTAATGGTGCATTTCTCCCAGCCTTGTAATGTTCTGTGAGACAGCATAGCAGATCACTTCAGTCACAAACAGAGATATCACAGTCAAGATTTTAAGATTTTGAAAAGCTTGCCGGCAAGTAGCCTTTGGGTCTAGTCCTGCCAATGTTCTCACAGCTTTCTTTTGAAGTATTAGTACCCGTTGGAGATTCCCGATGGAAGAGTTTCCCCATACCACTAATCCATATCTTAGATGTGCTTCAAAGAGTGAGAAATAAGCAGTTTTTGCTGTGTCCAGATTGCTCATTTTTGTTATTCTTTTTAATACATATAGGCTACTGCTGAGCTTTCTGCAGAGTTGGTCTACATGTGGAGTCCAGGTTAGATTGTTGTCAATGATGATTCCTAGGTAGTTAGCTTCATTTTTCAATTCAATATCTGGCAAGCCATGTATTACAGCACTTGCTCTTCCTAAGTTCAGTTGTTGGGTTTTGCGGTCATTTAATATAAGATTGTTTTGGTGACAGTATTGCTTTGCCATGTCCAGGGCTACAAAGGAAGATATTTCAAGTTCTGGTATTTGTTTCTCGGGCACCAGCAAGGCTGTGTCATCAGCATACATCATGACTTGGCAGAACTCTTGTAGATATTTTGGGAGGTCATTAGTTAACAGAATAAAAAGCATTGGTCCAAGAACTGAGCCTTGGGGAACACCTCTGTCAGTTAAAAGTGGTGGTGATCTAGTTTTATAAATTGTATTGTTTAATGTATATGCTATCTCTACTGTTTGTGATCTGCCTTTTAGATAACTTGACATCCACTTTCCAGAAATCCCTCTTATCCCCATGTTCTTCATCTTTTCTAATATAAGATCATGCTCCAAGCAATCGAACGCCCTACTGAAATCCAGGAAAAATGCACTGATGGCAGTTCCTTCCTCTATTTCATTCATCACAAGCTCAGTGAAATTTATTATGGCAGAAGTTGTTGATCTGCCTTTGAGGAATCCATGTTGCTGGCTTGTGATGATGTTGTTTACTGTCAGATGGTTCAAGAGTCTGACAAGGACAATTTTCTCAATTACTTTGGATATTGTTGATAGGAGGGATATGGGGCGGTAGTTATCGATTGAGGTGCTCGGATTCTTTTTGAGTTTAGGAAAGACTTTTGCTAGTTTTAATGCTTTGGGAAAAATTCCTTGGGTGAAAGATAGGTTTATGATGAATGTAAGTGGAGGTGCAATTTCTTCCTTACAGTGTTTTAGTAGTATGGAGGACACTTCATCAATTCCAGAGGACGGTTTGGATTTAAAAGAAGATATGGTATTTGTTACTTCGATGACTGATACTGGTAGAAAAGTCAAGTCAGGAATATAGTCAGTTTCTAGTTCATTTAGTTGTGGCCTTTGTTGTATCTGGCCAGCAGCAGTAAGAGTTTTCTCCGCCACTGAGACAAAATGTTGATTGAAGTGTTAAGCAATTTCAAGCGGCTCCTCAATCAGTTCATTTTTGACTAGTAGTTGAAGGTTGATGGAATCTTTTGTATTTTTACACGGAATCTTTTGTATTTTTACACCTTTCGTAGTTGATCACCTCCCAAAGGGCTCTTTGTTTGTTTTTACAGTTTTGAATGTAGTTCGATGTGATTTCTTTTCGCTTTTCCTTCAGTTTTAAGTCATATTCCCTTTTTCTAGCAGCTGTTTCTGTTTTATTTTCTTCTGAACTATGAAGTAGCATTCTGTCCAGTGCTTGTAAGTAGTTGTGTTTTAGTGTTTGTGTATCCTCATCAATCACTACACCAAATTTTCTTTTTTTCTTTGACCTTAATTTTTTGGTAGGACATGCTGTATTCAAGGCTAAAATCAAAGTATTATTAAAGCTGTCATAGGCCTGATCAACTTCTATTTTGTTGTAAACGTCACACCAGGTTACGTTTGACAGTATAATTTTTAGTTGATTGAGATTTTCCTGATTATACTGTCGACGTGTTGAGGATGGGAGTCTCACGTTCTGGGGTTGGACGTTGATTGTGCTGATTTGCGCTTTGTGATCCGACAGTCCTGTAGTGATGACATCTACGTTGATGTCTTTAGAGTTTAAGTTAGAGCATACCATGTCAATAGATGTGGCTGATGTTGAGGTGACTCTAGTTGGCGGTGACTCTAGTTGGCGGTAGCTCTAGTCTTTCGATGTTATGACTGCTCAACATATTTTCTAGTTTGTTTCTGTTTTGGTTTTGTGTCAGCATGTCTATATTTATGTCTCCCATGATGATGGTAGGGCATTTCCATGTAGGTATTTTGTCTAAGGCACTTGAGATTATATTCAGGGCATCTTCAAGGTTCGAACTTGGAGGTCTGTAGACGCCAAGAAGGTATACAGTTTTCTGCTTCACTTTAATATTGACTGCATATTGTTCACAAATCAGTTCTTCAGAGGTTGTGTCTTTACTTTCTACTACATTTCCAAGTGATTCATGAGCGTATACGGCCACTCCTCCTTTTCTAGAAAACTTTCTGGAAAACCCCCCAATTAATATGTAATCTCTTAGTTTGGTATGTAGAAGTTGGTAATCTTTTAGACTATGCTCTGTCAAGACTACAATATGAGGTTTTGTGGTGTGAAGTAAGTGGTCAAGCTGGTTTGTCTTGTTCATTAATGAGTCAATATTTTGGTGGAGTATTTTTAGCTTTTTTAGAGGGTTTATACTTTTAGTTTCAGTTGGGAGTTTATGAAGATTCTTGTAAAGGTTTTTGGTTTCTGCGGATGTTTCAGTTTTGCTTTTTTCCTGTGTGTTGTATCTAAAAAATTGTGTTTTTTGTTATGATCTGCCATGATGTTATAGTGTACAGCCATATGTTCTTTATAAAATGCTATATTACTGCTAAAGAAGTCATCTAGAGTTTGGTCCTATGCTAATGTTTTTGAGTTTAGGGGTGGTTTGCAGTTGAGAGCAGATGAAGTCTTCAGACAGCCAGTTAGTCTGCTAGTTTTAAAAGTGGAGTTGGGGTTTAGGTGGTGAACATCTGCCTCCACTACAATGATGTTGAAGTCCTCGTCATCACTTGGAGTGAAGTCCAAACCGTTAACCTAGGATCCTGTTGCCTGTAGGGTTGTCATTTTCCTGGATACCTCTGTCAATGTTGGTGTAGACAGTTTTTTTAGTTGGGATTTGACTGGTTCCCCCCGTTAATCCTGTTTTCAGTAGAGTTGTCAATTGGCTGGATACCTCTGTCAATGTTGGTGTGGACAGTTTTTTAGTTGGGGTTTGACTGGTTCCCTCCGTTAATCCTGTTGCCTGTAGAGTTGTCAAGAGGCTAGGTTCAGTTGCCTGTAGGGTTGTCAAATTGGCTGGATACCTCTGTCAATGTTGTTGTAGACAGTTTTTTAGTTGGGGTTTGACTGGTTCCCCCCGTTAATCCTGTTTCCAGGAGAGTTGTCAATTGGCTGGATACCTCTGTCAATGTTGTTGTAGACAGTTTTTTAGTTGGGGTTTGACTGGTTCCCCCCGTTAATTCCTGTTTCCAGGAGAGTTGTCAATTGGCTGGATACCTCTGTCAATGTTGGTGTAGACAGTTTTTTAGTTGGGGTTTGACTGGTTCCCTCCGTTAATCCTGTTGCCTGTAGAGTTGTCGAGAAGCTAGGTTCAGATGCCTGTAGGGTTGTCAGTTGGCTGGATACCTCTGTCAGTGTTGTTGGCAGTTTTTTTAGTCGTAGGTGGATTTGTTCCCCCAATTAACCCTGTTTCCTGTAAAGTAGTAGTTGATGGTCTACTTTTTGCCACCTGCAGGGAGATGCTGAAAACATTGCCTTTTCCATTAAAAGCTCTTGATTTTCTGAGACTTGTGTTTGTCTGGCCCTGTGACTTCGGTTTTTTCTTTATTTTGTTTACAGTAGTCAAGACTAGAGGCTGTTTTTTCTTTGTCAAGTTGTTTGGAGTTATTGTCAAGTTTGAGCAGCAATATCCCTAATCTTAAGATCTGCTTCATCTTGCCTCTGTCTTAGCTTAGCTAGTTCCAGGAGAAATGATGAGTTTTGAGATAGTAGTCAAGGTTTCATTTGTATGTTTGGGTCTCTGTTGATTTATACGATTTTTGGGTTTTGCAGTTTGTTGGCACTTTCATGTGAACAATTTTCTTCATTATTCATCTTCAAAATTGATTTTTTCAACATTGGTTATCTTTTGTGAATATTGTGAGTGAGCAGTTTGGTTTTGAGTGTAGTCATGGTCTTCAAATAAATTTTGTAGTTCTGATTGGTTTTGTTTACTTTTTTCCAATTCTAATAGTGTGTCATGCAGTTTTTCTTGGAGAGTTTCAATTTGTTTTTGTTCTACATATTTTTCCTCAGCTGCTAGAAGATCCTCCATTTTGGCTTCCATGCTAGCCAAGGTAAATCTCTAGTTTGGAGTTACACTCATGTTTGCTTTGGATATCTTGCCGAAGTTTGTTATTTTCATGTAATAGTGCATTCCCAGCCTCTGCAGCCAAAGTAAGTGAAGTCTCTAGGTCAGCTTCATCTAGCGTTTTTTGTTCCTGTAATTTTGACTTCACCTCCTCAAGCTCTGAGGTCGAATGGTTGTTATTCATCAATAAATAAGAGTTGTCTTTAGCCAAGGAGTTTTCCAGAAACTTTAACTGTTTTTACAGTCAATACAAATCCAGGATTCAACATCTGACTTGCACATCTTTATAAGTTTTTTTATCAGATACACCTATACATCCTGCATGTTACCACAATTTGCAGTGACCTGTGCATTGTATTCCTGAAAATTTGACCCCAATACTACATACACCACAAGGATACTTAGTTGGTGGCATTTTATACAGTAGAAAAATATATTTATATTGGGTTTTCAAACATTGTCAGATTGGCATTAATTTATTCCAAATGAATGAAGCAATTGAATTGAGTGAGGCAAATTTTTGTTGTTTATTGCATGGTAAGAACAGCCAGTGTAGAGCTGTTAGTCAGTAGGCAGTTGTTTATGCGGGGATAGTTTGAGGTAGGCTCTGTAGGTATGTGAGCCACTAGTGCAGTGTCAGCGATTGTGTCTGTCCTGTCTGTCTGCCAGCTGTGCTACTCTGGTAATGGTGTAGCTCAGGTGTCGAGTGTTGCAATAATTACAATATGAAACAGTTCTCTTGACTTGAATGAGAAGTTATGATTTTTATCTTTTACAGAGTTCTTGGTAAGTAATTGTTATTATATACTTATGGAACAGACTTACAGTTGTTAGTTGCAAATGATGTGAGTATAGTTGTGAATATTTGTTGGTTAAAACACCACTAATACTACACTTTTTAAGAGGTCACTTTCACTTAAATGTTACTTGTCGGCCATCTTGGGTTGTATAAAAATGCTGAGAGAAAGCTAAAACTGGCTTTCTTTTGAATATTGGACTAAAGGTTTCAAGGCTCTTTTTTTTCAAAAAAGAAACTAGTACTTTTTTATTTAACAAAGTAGGAGTACACCACACGTCGTGTAACAGGCTCGCTGAAGCTCAATGTAAAATTTCAAGTCTTTAGCTCATTTCATTATTGACAGATAGAATGAGAAAACACACAGCAATGAAATCTTTAGATCCCGCAGCAAACAAAATAAAAATTGTGTCAGCCTCCTGAGTACAAAAAAGCGCTCCTGAGCCTTCAATGATGCTCAGCAGCCAAATTGCATGATTGGACATCCACCATCATAGAACTCATGAATCTGTCCATCCATCATCTTGTTGAGATGAATGAAACTTTACTATAAAAATTAAGTTTCATGTAAAGTTTCAAGTGTACACATGAAATATTTCTTTAGTTATCTTGCCATAGGATACATTCACACTTTTTCGTTAAATTTGGTTTCATATTACTACTTAAATAATAAAAGTTTACACACCAAGTCAACATAAAATGATGTTAGATGAATTTGATTAATAAAGCTACATGTGCCACTGTTAAAATCTCCTATATATATTGAGTTTGTTTACAAATGTATTTATTCTGCTATATACTTGTTGCCATCCTAATTTATTACCCTTATCATCGATGAAAAAATATTCACTGAAGTCCAGCCAAATCCCATGATGTGAAATTCCCCATAATCAAGCTCAAAAACACAACTTCCAAGTCTATTGTTCAGTTCGTTTTCAAGACATTGCTAAAGCTCAGCCAATGATTGTCTCCAATAAAGAATTTATATCCAGTTGATAAGTTTTACTCGATAAAACAGGGTTGTTTTATTACATTCGTGCACAGCCAATAAAAAACTACGATAAACCATAAACCTACCAGCAGTGATTGACTTAAAGATCTATAGCTGAAGCATTGAGAACAATTCCAAGAACCACTTATCAGATTCATATTCAAATTATAGTTTGAGAACTACTGCTGACCTCAAGATATACATGGAACTGGTGGACACAATGCTGACTTCTTAGAGACACATGGGACAGGTGGACACAATGCTGACTTTTTAGTAGCATATGGGGCAGGTGGACACAATGCTTACTTCTTAGACATATGGGACATGTGGACACAATGCTGACTTCTTAGTAGACACATGAGACAGGTGGACACAATGCTGACTACTTAGTAGACACATGGGACTGGTGGACACAATCCTGACTTCTTAGAGACACATGAGACAGGTGGACACAATGCTGACTTTTTAGACATATGGGGCAGGTGGACACAATGCTTACTTCTTAGACATATGGGACATGTGGACACAATGCTGACTTCTTAGAGACACATGAGACAGGTGGACACAATGCTGACTTTTTAGACATATGGGGCAGGTGGACACAATGCTTACTTCTTAGACATGGGACAGGTGGACATAATGCTGACTTCTTAGACATATGGGACAGGTGGACACAATGCTGACTTTTTAGACATATGGGGCAGGTGGACACAATGCTTACTTCTTAGACATATGGGACAGGTGGACACAATGCTGACTTCTTAGAGACACATGAGACAGGTGGACACAATGCTGACTTTTTAGACATATGGGGCAGGTGGACACAATGCTTACTTCTTAGACATATGAGACAGGTGGACACAATGCTGACTTCTTAGAGACACATGGGACAGGTGGACACAATGCTGACTTCTTAGAGACACATGGACACAATGCTGACTTCTTAGAGACACATGGGACAGGTGGACACAATGCTGACTTCTTAGAGACACATGAGACAGGTGGACACAATGCTGACTTCTTAGAGACACATGGGACAGGTGGACACAATGCTGACTTCTTAGAGACACATAGGACAGGTGGAAACAATGCTGACCTCGAGAGACACATGGGACTAGTGGACACACTGCTGACCTCTAGAGACGTATAATATGTGACACAATACTGTCCTCTAAACGTGGAATAGGTATGGTTAATTTTTTTTTACTGGTTTTTGTGTATATTTTAATAATTTAATACTCCTCTTCTCTCTTCATTACTATTGACAACACAGTAGTTTTTCGAGAGCTACAAATTAAACTTTAATTTTTTAACAATAATTTTGAATTTATGAGGTATATTCTAAAGGTATCTTGATAATGGACTGGCACCACAATATCTAATCACATATCTTCCACTATGAGTTCACCTTATGTTTCTAATAGTTACTAAAGAATATTATTGTGAGTGTTATGCCAGGATACCATTTGTTAAAACAGGTCAAAAAGCATGATAGTTGCAATTGGCAACTCTGTCATGATAATGCTTCACACAAATCACTATTTGTCCGGTAGTTTTTACACTAAGTATCAAATTACATAGGGCCAACAACCCACCTAATATGCTCTTTGGGACTTTTATTTGTTCCCAAAAATAAACTGAATGGAAGCCGATTTGATGGGCGGAGGACAATTTTTGAGGTTCAAAAACGCGACTAAAACTAAGGGCATAAAATGCATGAGGTTTAAAATATTAATCCGGTGGAAAAGCCAACATTGCTTCGCTACAGTCAGTTTATTGGCCATCCACCCATCACTTCTATAATAATTGTAATAATTACCTATAATTTCTAAAGCTTATCTACCTGTTTTTCTTTACCTTCTTTGAATTAAAGGTAAAGGCAGGTGAGATATATTTCATTTAATATACTACAGTGATAATCTTTAAGTTTATACTAGCTGTTACCCGCAGCTTAGCACACAATCTTTAGAACCGAAGTCCTTATATTACTTAGTAAAAGCAATTATGATGTAATATGATGGGAGTCCTATAAAAATTTTAAAACGTAAGTATAGGCATACATCAGGTAGATATTATTTAAGTTCATGGTAAATAGTATCAGAGTTTAACTTAATTATTATATCATGTTTGGCATGTGTAGGAGCATTTTTGGTTCTAATTACATACATAATGTCACAGCTGAATCTGACTTGTCATCCCGACCAAGGAAAAAAAATCTCGGATCACACAGGTCTCGGAAAACTTCGGTCAAAAAGCGTATATTTCCAGTCCTTGTCATATATTTCAGGTCTATGATATTTCCAGTACCATAGTAGAGTTTGCCTTGTTCTTACGAAGTAAAAATATATATACTTACGTAGGACCAATGCCTACTTCGGTTAAAAAGTGCCTACTTAAGACTGTTTAAATTCACTTACCTACTATGTCACAGTTTAGCTTGCCATAATGCCTTGATCAAAATACTATATACGTTCGATTATCTAGTTCTCGGAAATCTATTTTGGTCAAAATCGTGTTGACATAATTGAGTTTGCCTTGTCCTGATGAAGAAAATACACACATAAGTAGGACTGAAAAGCCTATTACGACCTAGGGGGAAGTCCTACCTACTTCTTATGTACTTTCGGTATAAGGGGGAAATCCTTATTAAGGTTATGCAACATTCCAAAATAATCGTTATTAAAGTTTTGCCTTACACTTGTTTTTTGGACTTTAGCCAGGGAAAGAATGAATCGTTGAGGCATGTTAGTATTCATTTCTCTGTTTTTCCATAAGCCAATGTTAAAATGTAATATCATAATGTCAAGGAAGCCCACCAGTTTAAAGTAACTTATGTGAAAACATTCATAACTTTGTTCATTAAGGTTAGTTTTATAACAGTATTTAATGCATTAGATGATTTTAATTCGTCACTGGCGCAATCTGGAGTAAAATTTATATATTAATGTTTTATTTACTATCTGCATTACACTACCGATCAAGCGCTGTTTACTTATTATTGATAAAATTTAAATGTAAACAAATGTTTCAGAAATTTTGTCGAACTATAGCTGTCAACAGCTGTTTAGTGCCAGTTTAATTTGAATTATGAAATGTTAAACTACAATTTTTTCTGAATTCCAAAATATTCCAGGTCATCTTTCTTAACTTTTTCTTCTTAAAAATCTTCCTGGGATTTCAATGGACATTTTACAAAAAGAATTAACCGAATCGGTCCAGCCGTTATCGAGATTAGCGCTTACCAACACATTTCGCCATTTATTTTTATTTATAAGAAGATTATGGCCAACAACTGTTATTTCAAATGTTTTCTCATTAAAAAACCCTGTTTTTGAAATTACACTGTTATTGGTTACTGCCTCCCTAAACTGATATTGTAGTACTTTACTTCATTCCATCTTCAGTTTGATTCAGTTGTAAAAGCTACAACCTGGTTATAACGTTGTGATACGTCATGATAAGTGTTTGTCAATAAATATAAGATACAAGCTGAATTACTTGGTGTGGTACACATCATCATGCATTTAAAATGATACTGTACACACATTTCCAATTTACACACAAAATCAATTGAAGTGAACATTTTCACTATTGAGATAGTTCCATTGCGGTAGCCGACTTATGTGCACTGTTCTAGCCCAATCACTCCGTAACAATATCTACTCGAAAAAGAAATTCAGCTTGTATCTTTTATTTTTTATGACATGATCATAGTTTTTTGTTTAAAGTTTGTTTTTGACGATGGAAGGATTGTGAAGAAATTAAGATTATTCTGGATATTTTCCATCTTTGAGTGATACAATATCAATATTGTATTACTGAATGATGTAAAATATCCGGAATAATCCTTTTTCCTTCTCATGTTCCCTTCCTTCAATGTTCTCATCAACATTATAAATTTAATCTGCTAATAAATTCTCCAACTTTTACAAAATCTTCAAACTCTTCCTTGAATTTATCGGCTGCCTCAACATTGCCAGACAAGCTTTTGCCAGTTACAGTAAGTTGGTGAATACCATGGTATTTTTTCCACCTTTCGAGCCAGTAATAAATATTGGATCAAACCTGGCAAATACTTATTCAAAGTAAGAACCTTTCGCTGTACAATGGGACCTGATAATGGTAAACCACCTTACCTTTCTGCACAAAACCAAACGAGTAATGCTTCATTCAGCGGTTCATTTTTAGCGTTCTTTGCTTTGCGCTTATTATCCAAACTGTCTTTGGACAAAATTTTAAAACAAAACTCTCCTATGTTTTTCTATTTTTCTTCCAGGCTAAGACCGTAAAGTTCCAACTCCGTAATCAGATGCAATTAATTTTGATGGCTCACCTTTATCAATTTGTCCAAAATTTCCGAGCCGTTTTTCTATAGTTACAACATTTTGCATTTTGTTGCCACTGCTTAAAAACACAGAACTGCAACAAAAGTTGTAGTTGTTATCTGCAGTTTATTTATAACAGAGAAAAGCTACTGGCGTTATAAATGAACGCACACACAAACTGAACTGGCACAATATTTTAGTGAAAAGAATCAGGACACGTAAACTGTAAAGTGACAACTTGAACTGAGCAGGTAGGCTATTCCTTCCCTCACCCCACGTTGTTGTGCTTCCGGCTGACTCATTGACTTCCTCGTCTACTGATAAACAAACATCCGACCTCCCGCGCTTTCAGTCTGGGCGGACAATAAAACCTAATTTACAATTTTCCTGAACTGATCTGGGTTACCCAGAGACCCGACAAAAGGAGGTCCGACTTAACGATGTTGCACTATACTTGGAAAGACAGACGAAGACACTATACAGAAAAGACGATTGGGGGCTGTTGGTAAATTACATATTTATATAATTCACCAACAGGAAAGAATTCAGATTAGCGGTAATTACTTATAGTATGTGGTAACCAAAGTACACATTTTGAAAGAACTTACTTAGAAATTACAATAAATGTTAAGCACTAATGACCCAAACTGATAAAACATATAATACATGTTTCTATGATTTTGTTGTTTTTATGAAAATGTACAGAAAAAAAGCAATGCTTAGATTAGTAAAGCTTAGATAAGCATTGTATACATTTATATGCATTGTAGCCAATGATTCAAAATGTGATAATATAAAGAATCAGTATCTGGTTTGGAGAAAAGTAGACTAATGATCAATGGTTTAGTGCAATTTTCAGTGTTTTTCACAATCGTTGGAATTCTACACCAAACCAGCAAAATCTGTTTTTAGACTTGACGTGAATCAAACTGGGCAGTTATCAAAAATAATGTAACTCACAAACGCCATAATCAATTTGTAATCAAACTTACCTACATTTCTACTACTTTAAAAAACATTGAAAAACTCATATAAAAAAACGTTAAAACATCAAAATTCATTATTCTACCAATGAGTGCTTTCAAGAATGTGTTCTTAAGTGTATCAAGTTTTCTATCTAAATATACTTAAAGCAATAAAGTACAATAGACATTTTAAGAACCCAGTAACACAAGTTTCATCAAGTATATTTATTTAATAAGAACAATAATAAAATATAAAAAACATTAACAATATTAATAGTTTGACTTTAACAAAGTTTATCATCTGAGGTAGTACTGCCAAGAATATGAAACCGTTCACAGATCCAATTTTCCAGTCAACATTTTCATTAGGCATTTAACCCTTTAACATAGGGCAAGGGTAGCATCTGCTACAGCAGGACATTTTTGGACAAAATTAGTATGAACACTCAAAGGTATAGCAAAGCCTCAATATTTTACCAAGCTAATTTTGGTCAGATCTCATGATTTTTTCAACAAATTCTTATAATGAAATCTGCAATAAATCTAATACAATATTTTTGTTATGTATTATTTTGAATGCTTTTAATAAAATTGTCCATCCAGCAATCAATTTCACTATCCTGAGCTGTTTTTGACAAATTATCTTAGCTTTCAGATGACATAACACAATATAAAACACTTTCCTAGAAATACAAAAATAAAATTTTACTATCATAAATAATCTAGAAATACATCCCAGTAAGACAATATCACTGCTTTGTTTACTCACATCATAACTGCATGTTATACGGACGCCAAACCACATAAAGCATCCATATAACGCCATAACATTGACCTAAGAGGTTAAGTACTTATGTAGATATAACTGCTTTATTTAATAATGATGTAAAGATAAAATTAGAAAAATAACAAATACTCTACCAGTTTTAAATATCACAAACTTCTTTTACAATACATTTCAACCATCTTGTTTTATGAAAAATTCCACAATTTTAATTCTTAGCTTGGGTGGAATAGCCTACCATAAGTGTAATAAATACCTCCAGTTTCTAAGTAATTAGCAACATAACAACAATCTATCACAGATAGTTTTTAAGAGGAACAATCCTTGAAGGTTCTACTCTTTCTCTACAAAGAGGACACTGGTTTTGTGTCTGAAGCCACTCCAGGATACATGACCAACAGAAGAGGTGTCCGCAAGGTGTGGCACTCACATTTCTCCTTTCCTCGAGGCACAAGGGGCATTTCCGTGCCGAAGCACACTGGGACGCAGGTTCCTCCACAGCGGCGAACTCGCTCGTCTTCGGTGTGAAGAACCACTTCCAGCTTGCATGCATGGACGTGCCTATCAGATGAATAGCTGTAACGATGCCGAGTAGTTTGAACCCGTACATTGACTGGTAATCTTTCAACCATCTGCGTACAAGTACCTAAAGGAGAATCCAGATTATTTGTAAAGCATGTTTGATGAGAAATTACAAGCTTAAAATAATATTTTTAACATTTTTATTTTATTAACTAGCAAATTCAAACTAAAAAAAAAGTATAAATTTGAGAGCAAACTTTTTTACAATAAAACTTCAATTTAGCTTAAACGTGTAAAAATTCACCTATATTAGTGGGATTTGCAGAAATGTACTTATTGAAACAAACTGTTATTCACCATTTATGACCAATTACAATAAAATTTCCTTTCCTCTGTCTAACTGTTTTAATTCCATACAAACAACTGCAACCAGCTGTTTGTAACATCTCAACTTGCTTTTTGATGTTTTCAACTAAACATCTCAACTTGCTTTTTGATGTTTTCAACTAAACTACAAAAATCTTACATTACTGCTCAAATTAACTACAACTACTACTGATTTTATATTGTGAAGAATAGTTACAGTTCCATGAAGTTAATTGTTTGGTCTGAAAAGAACTGCAAGTGTGACCAGAATAAATAACGTAGGCTTATGAACAACTTATCATGAGATATTTGTATCTAAAAACTTTGAGGTTAGGTTAATTTCTTTAAAATCGTTCCAGATAAAAAAAAACCTAAAGCTTTCACAACTACAAACAAAAAATGACAATCACTTTTATACATTCCTCTCAAGGACCTTAGAACTATAATACAAACGACGGTAATAAACCAAGCAGTAATGAAGAAAAAAAATGTGTTTGAGGGATCTGCCGGAGGTCCTTTGAGTATGGAATAATCCCCAGATAAAGAAAAATCCAGGGACACATCTCCGGAAAATTTATTGAAATAATGCACTAAAAACAGCCATTTCATCTATTAAAAAAATTTTAATAGTTCTATGGAAACAGCTATTATTACTATTACATTGCTAATGTTAAGACAATTTATATGATATATCTTAAAAGATTTGTTACTGTGTTATTATATGGAGTTAGTACATGAACCGCCCATTATGAATAATGTTTTTACAACACCAACAGGCTTATATCAATCCAAATATTTTAACGTTTTTATTGTCTATTTTCATGTTATCTATATACATAAAAGCTAAATGCCTTTGACTGATTCATTAGGAAATATCCAAAAGTATATTTGTGCTCGCTAAGAAACAGAGCTAAAAATCTTGTAGCCTAATCAGGGAAATATGTGAAAAACTATGTTTTTCAATTCGAAATTTTGTTTACATTCACAGTTGTTAGAATATTAAAATTAACATTTGGGTTCCAAACAGATTCTATAGATAAGGTCAAGTTGAGATTTTGCTAGTATATATATAGTAATAATACGCCAAGAATTTGCAGAACTAGATTTGTATGAATCTCACGTAAACAAACTTGAACAGGTTATTTTAAGTCAGCTTCGCTCTCTAGCATTATATATATTCCAGTGAAACTGCGCGATCAAAACATAAGCAAACTGAACGAAAACGGGCAAGAGCATCTTATTTACTAAAAGGGGAGGAAGTATGTAAAAATACTTTTAAGTTTGCTCAAAATGTTAAAGAAAAACGAATGAAGCGTCTAACTAAAATGTATCGTGACCTGGCATTGTATGTAGACTGGTGGGCCTCATGGTGTGTTTCCGGGGTGCGCAAAAAGCCCTTGAGGCTTAAGTGCATGGCAATAGGCCGCCCCAAGGGGGAAAAAAAACATGGCAATGCTGGAAAAGTAGCAAAAAACGTTACGAGTTTTCAGTCAGCACTATTTGTTGTCCAATTTCTCCAAAATTTTTCAGAACAGAATGCAATTTTGTTGCTTTGTAGAGCAAGCACTGTTTAATGCTAATCTCCAGTTGTTGCCTTCCAATGAAACTAAACGTTCTGTTTACGACAAATACACTGCGTCTTTTACCAATGATATGAATGAAAATCCAGTTTCCTACAGAATTTTTTTTAAATATTTGGAGGGAGGCCTGTGGATACATTGTTGTGATGAAACCAAGATCTGATATATGTGAGGCGTGTAGAAAACAATACACATCAGGTGCACAAATGGTACGAGCAACAGTTCAAGAGAAAATGCAGAACTTGCAAAAAATGAGTAGTCACCTTGAACTTGTGTCGCAAGAAAGAGGGTTTTACCACAAAACTATTAAAGAGTCACGTGGTAGTTTTGAGACAGATGTGAATCTAAGATGTGAACCTAATAGTGCTGCTCTTAAGAAAGTAGTGCACTACAGTTTTGATATGGTACAGGAAGTCCATATTCCAAGTGTCCCGATGCAACCAGGTCCTTGCACCTTTTTCATGACTACCTTAGTAAATTCAGCCATGGTAAGGATACAATGTATGTTCACGCAGACAATTGTGTGGGACGAAATAAAAACAATATAATGATAGGTTACCTAACCTGGAGAGTTTTTCATGATATGAATAAGAATATTGTTCTGTCAGTCATGCCAGTTGGACACACCAAATTTTCTTGCCACTGGGGATTTGGCCTTCTGAAGAAAAGGTTCAGAACATGTCATGTATCTTCAGTGAGTGATTTAACTGAAACCATTGAACAGTCAACGCCAATATCAAAATTTAATTCAGCTGTGTCTGTTTGTAATAAAGCTGGTATGTCTCATGTCCCGATACTTGACTGGTTAAGTTTTCTTGCAGAGTAAGGATGTAAGAAAGTCCCTCGTTTAACAAGTTACAATCACTTTGAATTTCTAAATTCAAAGAAAGGAGTAGTGAATTGCAAAACTACTCTTGATGGAAATATTTGTTGTACACAATATATTTCCAACTACAACTGATGAGACAGAACTTCGTACACTGGAAGGTTTCCCAAATGGATTGACTCTGCAGAGGAAACAATACCTTTTCAAAAATATCCGTCAGTATTGCGAAGAACAGTTTCAGTATATTATTTGCCCAGAAGTTCCTGACAATGCCAGTCAAGAAGAGGAAGGGAATCCAAATGGGCCGGCAGAAAATGCAGCACAAGTGAAGGAGACTACAAAAGCCAGACGCAACAAGCGGAAGCGCTCAGTCTAAGCAATATAAGAGTAAATTTGCCAAAACATTGTAATTGTCTTAAAGTTAAGTATTTTTTCAACGTTATTTCGTTGGATTAAGTAACTATATGTTTTATTTTCCTTATTCTATAAAGTATAAAAAAAAAATATGTGTGTCTGAGCTCTTAAATATGGAAATTAAAGATTTTGTAAAAGATTGAACTTTTAAATGAGTTTTTCTTAATAACCTAGTTTCCGAATGTTTGTATAACAACTTGCCATAACTTTGTCAAATTGCATCGTATCAAAATATGTTTAGTGTCAAAATGTTCAGAATTTTATGCTGTACTCGGATATAACAATTACTCAATTTTTAATTTTACTGCTTTTTATTTTACTTTTTCTGCAACAGACTGCCCAATTCAATCAAAGATGCTCCAACACCAAAGGCATTTAAGACTCGCCTAAAACACTTCTTGGTGTCTCAAGCATTTTATAATGAGTTTTTGGCTTTCAACTGGGAGGCTGCCTAACTAGAAGACTGACCCCGCTGTTCAAAGTGGGTTGCATTGGCGATGAATGAAAGAGGTGTGATTGTAAAGATTGTATGTCTGTATGTAAATTATAGCATGAATGACTGAAATTTTAGGATATCATTATTAATTGACGTTTGCCATACGATGTAATTATTATCTCAGCAATAAAACAGATTTGATTTGAAAATTTCCAACATAAGGGCCCTTTTCGCTTTCCGCATCACATATTATAAACAGTGTTTTATTTATTCAAAATATTTTACATCAAACTAAAAGTAACAAATTTTACTATTTCTCTAGAGTCTAGGTAAATGTGGACCCTCTAGACCTCCTTAACCACACTGAAACCAAGTACTAGTAAACAAATTAATGCAATTAACTACATTTGATACTTTACAAAAATATATTCAACATATGGAGCACAATACTGTCTGGGGCTAGTTGATGATTTGAAGTCATGTTCTTCAAGTGCTCCCATTCTTCCTCCCATCGTTGGCATAGAAAGAAGGTGTGGTATACTGAGTCCACCTCTCCACAGTACCAGCAACCATCGTCATCTATCAGGTGAAATCTCTTCAGATAGCTGCCATGTAGTAAAACGGAGTCATGTAAAAGTCGATTTCTCCATGCTTTCTCTCTGTCCAACTTCTTGTGTCCTTGATGAGAGTTTGTGTCCTGTGCGCCGTTCCTGCAGTATTCCCTTGCCATCTTTCCTGCCATGCGCTGAAAAGATCATCTCTGTTTCCTTGCCTATCTATGGTTCTTATAATTCCTATTTCGTTCTTCAGCTTGTAGGTCGATGGGTGCAATTCCTTCAATACTTGTGCTGCCTCAGCTGATACTGTTCGGTGTGTACTGGAGACTCGTAAGGCATTGGTTACTTATGGGAGGTAGAAAACGAACTGATTGTTATAATGACATTTGTAATTTTTACAGTCAATCAAATAAAGTCTGTTATTTCTCATCATATAGTTATTTTAAGTCCCTGATGAGAAAACTCTTTCAAAAATAGTTGCCCCCGAATAATAACAAAGTACCATACTTTGCATGACACTTCATTTCTATATAGATAACAAAGAATTTGATGGAGGTATATATCCCTCCATGGAATTTAGATGAACACCAGTGTAGCCTAACTATCTGCAAGATATCTCTAGAAAGAATTGAGCTATAGACGATCTTTACATAACCTCATTTCTGCATAGACAAGATTGAGTTCAATGATGATATATTTCCCTCCAAGGGGTTTGGTTGAGTGCCAGTGTAGCCTAACTATCTGCAAGATATCTCTAGAAAGAATTGAGCTATAGACGATCTTTACATAACCTCATTTCTGCATAGACAAGATTGAGTTCAATGATGATATATTTCCCTCCAAGGGGTTTGGTTGAGTGCCAGTGAAGCCTAACTATCCGCAAGATATCTCTAGAAAGAATTGAGCTATAGACGATCTTTACATAACCTCATTTCTGCATAGACAAGATTGAGTTCAATGATGATATATTTCCCTCCAAGGGGTTTGGTTGAGTGCCAGTGAAGCCTAACTATCTGCAAGATATCTCTAGAAAGAATAGAGCTATAGACGATCTTTACATAACCTCATTTCTGCATAGACAAGATTGAGTTCAATGATGATATATTTCCCTCCAAGGGGTTTGGTTGAGTGCCAGTGTAGCCTAACTATCCGCACGATATCTCTAGAAAGAATTGAGCTATAGACGATCTTTACATAACCTCATTTCTGCATAGACAAGATTGAGTTCAATGATGGTATATTTCCCTCCAAGGGGTTTGGTTGAGTGCCAGTGTAGCCTAACTATCCGCACGATATCTCTAGAAAGAATTGAGCTATAGACGATCTTTACATAACCTCATTTCTGCATAGACAAGATTGAGTTCAATGATGATATATTTCCCTCCAAGGGGTTTGGTTGAGTGCCAGTGTAGCCTAACTATCCGCACGATATCTCTAGAAAGAATTGAGCTATAGACGATCTTTACATAACCTCATTTCTGCATAGACAAGATTGAGTTCAATGATGATATATTTCCCTCCAAGGGGTTTGGTTGAGTGCCAGTGTAGCCTAACTATCCACACGATATCTCTAGAAAGAATTGAGCTATAGACGATCTTTACATAACCTCATTTCTGCATAGACAAGATTGAGTTCAATGATGGTATATTTCCCTCCAAGGGGTTTGGTTGAGTGCCAGTGTAGCCTAACTATCCGCACGATATCTCTAGAAAGAATTGAGCTATAGACGATCTTTACATAACCTCATTTCTGCATAGACAAGATTGAGTTCAATGATGATATATTTCCCTCCAAGGGGTTTGGTTGAGTGCCAGTGTAGCCTAACTATCCGCACGATATCTCTAGAAAGAATTGAGCTATAGACGATCTTTACATAACCTCATTTCTGCATAGACAAGATTGAGTTCAATGATGATATATTTCCCTCCAAGGGGTTTGGTTGAGTGCCAGTGTAGCCTAACTATCCGCACGATATCTCTAGAAAGAATTGAGCTATAGACGATCTTTACATAACCTCATTTCTGCATAGACAAGATTGAGTTCAATGATGATATATTTCCCTCCAAGGGGTTTGGTTGAGTGCCAGTGTAGCCTAACTATCCACACGATATCTCTAGAAAGAATTGAGCTGTAGACGATATTTACATAACCTCATTTCTGCATAGACAAGATTGAGTTCAATGATGATGTATTTCCCTCCAAGGGGTTTGGTTGAGTGCCAGTGTAGCCTAACTATCTGCAAGATATCTCTAGAAAGAATTGAGCTATAGACGATCTTTACATAACCTCATTTCTGCATAAACAAGATTGAGTTCAATGATGATATATTTCCCTCTAAGGGGTTTGGTTGAGTGCCAGTGTAGCCTAACTATCCGTACGATATCTCTAGAAAGAATTGAGCTATAGACGATCTTTACATAACCTCATTTCTGCATAAACAAGATTGAGTTCAATGATGATATATTTCCCTCCAAGGGGTTTGGTTGAGTGCCAGTGTAGCCTAACTATCCGCACGATATCTCTAGAAAGAATTGAGCTATAGACGATCTTTACATAACCTCATTTCTGCATAAACAAGATTGAGTTCAATGATGATATATTTCCCTCCAAGGGGTTTGGTTGAGTGCCAGTGTAGCCTAACTATCTGCAAGATATCTCTAGAAAGAATTGAGCTATAGACGATCTTTACATAACCTCATTTCTGCATAAACAAGATTGAGTTCAATGATGATATATTTCCCTCCAAGGGGTTTGGTTGAGTGCCAGTGTAGCCTAACTATCCACACGATATCTCTAGAAAGAATTGAGCTGTAGACGATCTTTACATAACCTCATTTCTGCATAGACAAGATTGAGTTCAATGATGATGTATTTCCCTCCAAGGGGTTTGGTTGAGTGCCAGTGTAGCCTAACTATCTGCAAGATATCTCTAGAAAGAATTGAGCTATAGACGATCTTTACATAACCTCATTTCTGCATAGACAAGATTGAGTTCAATGATGATATATTTCCCTCCAAGGGGTTTGGTTGAGTGCCAGTGTAGCCTAACTATCCGCACGATATCTCTAGAAAGAATTGAGCTATAGACGATCTTTACATAACCTCATTTCTGCATAGACAAGATTGAGTTCAATGATGATGTATTTCCCTCCAAGGGGTTTTGGTTGAGTGCCAGTGTAGCCTAACTATCTGCAAGATATCTCTAGAAAGAATTGAGCTATAGACGATCTTTACATAACCTCATTTCTGCATAAACAAGATTGAGTTCAATGATGATATATTTCCCTCTAAGGGGTTTGGTTGAGTGCCAGTGTAGCCTAACTATCCACAAGACACATGAAGAAAAAGAATTGAGTTCTTTAATTAAAATTTTGCATGTAACTTACCAAAGCTTATATTATTATCCTATTATCCTATACAACACTCTGAATTGACATGATGAACAATGCACATATGTTTTCTTTGATGATACAAACTGCTTAGCTTGTTATAAGTACCTAGTCTTTTATCATTTGAGAAATAAATTCATTTTATTTAGACTCCTCTGTAAAAACATATATTGTTTGGGTCTGAAGGCACGAAAAATCACAATTTAAATATGTAGATTTCGTTATATTGTATTGAAATATAAATATACTACTGCTTATTTAAATATATACGACACAATGCTTCTTTAAGTAATAGTCAAAAGAAAATTATGGATCACATGATTAAGAAATCTGTTATTCTGCTTATTCACTTACTAATAGAGGTATCTATAAATGTGAACTTTATGTAATCAAGTAGATATACTGCTGCTCCCAGCAATCTACTTCCAACACCCTTCAGGTTTATGAAGAATCAACGTGAAATTACAAGCAAGCATCTCTTAAACAAACAAACCTGCTTAAACAATTATGGCTGCCCAGGACTGAATCTTATCTACTTTTATAGTATTCAGTTTAAACCAAGTACGTCCCGTACTCACATATTGTATACTGGTGAAGCGCTTGCTTATCTGGTAGTAAAGGCCACCGCAGTAGAACAGCGCTCTGTGGCAGCGCTCCAGAAATGGCAATATGGCTTTCAATGTTCTGATTGTCTCAGAAATTTCCTTCTTTGCTTGTGGTTGAAGATTCGGATTCGACTGAACAAACTTGTCCAACTTGTTCAGTCCGAAAGTGAGAAGTACGCTCCCAAAATTATCCAGGACCAACATAAGTAACCGGTTCTGAAAACAAGCAACGTCTTTAAATTGTAACGTATAGTCAATAACATAAGAATAACCTGTTAGTAGGCTGTTGTTATGCTATGTGATTGTACATTATTGTAGTATCACTGGGCGTAAATGTAGCTACATAAATCAGTTTAGTTAACTGCAACATGATTTGGAGTACACTCATTGTTCCCATAACAGGATGAGTAAGTAAATGTACAAAATTACACGATACGTTTGAACGTTTTCCATAAGCAAATTATACAAACATACCAAACACTCATGTAATAAGTGGTGGCCACTGGAAGATATTCCAATCCTCTGATTCATTTTCAAATAAATAATTGGACTTTTGGAAAAGTTTAAAGAGCAGTATTTAAACCTTAAATTCAAAGAATAAAACTGTTTTTATAAGTATCAATGATATAAATCAGGTTTCTCTGCAACATTCCACGATATTTTTTAGAATATCTCTGTTGATTTTAGTAACACTTGAAATATTGCAGGCAGATTGAAGGAATAATAAATTAAAAGTCCGGAACTTTTATAGTAAAAACCTTTAGAATGTAATATGATGGAGCCTTATGATGATTTAAAGCCGAAATAGGCATGTTTTAGGTATATATTATTCTAGTGTGTTAATAATATCAGAGTGTAAAAGAAATTAGGCTCGGTCGAAGGAAAAGAAACCTTTTCCACCAGCGGAGCTTGAATGGTATACGGAAGACTCTAAAACAAAAAGTGGCACAGGTGCCAGAATTGTGGTAGTGAGACCATGTAGGGAGCTGATGGTCCCTATGGGTCGTTATCCCACAGTCTTTCAGGCAGAAGTCACAGCCATTACGGAATGTGCACTTGAGAAGCTTCGTCTGCAGTATATGAGCAAGACAATTAGCATTTTCACAGATAGACAGGCAGCATTAAAGATGTTGGACTCTTGTATGTTCACCTCCAAACTTGTCTAAGATTGCTATCAAATCGTTTCTTCCCTTGGCAGAATCAACAATGTGACTGTTTTTTTTGGGGGGGGGGGCGGTTTCTGAACATGAGGGGGATCTCTGGGAATGAACGAGCTAATACCCTGGCCAACTTGGACTCAGTGTCCAACACGACGGGACTACAACTGTTCTGTGGTATTTCTAGGTGTAAATTCTTTGGGGCTGTCTCGAATTGGGTTCACGCTGAACATCAGAGAAAATGAAGACTGCATCCGGGTCTGAGAATGAGCGGAATGGTCCTGCAGTCACCTTCCCCTAAAGTGGTATCGGGCCTTCTCTCCTTAAGTAGATCTGTGTGTTCTCAGGTTTTGGGTCCAATTACGGGACACGGTCACCTGAGGAAGCATATTCACAGAGTCAGCATTCTTCGAGAGGATCCGCTCTGCAGAATGTGTGACAAACAGGAGGAGACTGCTGAACACCTGCTCTTGATTGTCCTGCAATTGCAAGGGAGTAGTACGCCACCTTTGGTAGTCTGGACAAGGGGTGGTGAATTTCTCCACGAGGACCTGATCAGTTGTTTACAGCGGTTTGTAGAACTGCTGAAACCATAGACTGGTCGGCCTCATGGTATACTTCCGGGGTGTGCAAAGGTTCCTTGAGACTTGGCATAGCAATAGGCCGCCCCTTAGAAGAAGAAAAAGATCAGGTAATAAAGAATGAATGGTAAAAATAAACGTCACGTGGTGCATTTGAAAAAGCACTGGACTTCAGTACATGTTGTCTGTAAGAAGATTTATCTCCCGTGTAACTAATACAAGGGGTATCCAAAAAGTAAGTTTCCATTAATTATGAAAAAGTTAAAAAGACTCAAAAAATAACTGAAACACATTTATTCAACTTTTTACATCATACCTTATTTTTCTACATAGTTACCATCCCTTTCTAAGCACTCTTGGTATCTAGGAAGTAGTTTTTTTTATTCCAGCATCACAAAATTCACCCGCCAAATTTTTAAGCCAAGTATCCACCTCATTTTGAAGGTCATCGCTGTTGGCAAATCGCCGACCGCCAAGGTGTCTTTTCAGCTCCGGAAACAGATGAAAATCGCTAGGCGCAAGATCTGGTGAGTATGTAGGATGACCAAAAACATCCCACTTAAATTTCCTCAAAAGTTCCATTGTTGCACGAGCAGCGTGTGTGGTCTGGCGTTATCTTGAATAAGCAGAACCATGTGCGACAAAAGTCCGCGCCGTTTATTCTGTATTGCCCGCCGAAGTCTGGTGAGAACTTCACAATACCTTTCTGCATTTATGGTTTCGCCACGAGGAAGATATTCAATCAATAACACTCCACAGCAGTCCCAAAAAACTGTAGCCATTACCTTTCCTGCCGACTCAAAAACTTTGGCTTTTTGAGGAGCTGCCTCTCCTTTTTTTTGCCACACCATACTCTGGCGTTTGGTCTCTGGAGTTGAGTGGTGAATCCATGTTTCATCACCAGTGACTATTCTACTTAAAAGGTTTTCATCTTCATCGTCAAACAATCGCAAGAAAGACTGGGCAGCAGCCATTCGTTGTTGTTTATGGGCATTGCTCAATAAGCGAGGCACCCATCTTGCACACACTTTTGCAAGCTGAAGATCTTCTGTCCGAATATTGTGCACAGATGACCGGCTAACTTCAACACTTGACGGCAGTTTATCCATAATTTCATCGAGAGTCACTCGCTTATCATTGTCAATAACTGCTCGTACAGCATTAATGACGTCAGGTTGCCGAGAATTGGCCGGTCGGCCACTACGCTCATCGTCATGAACATTTTCTCTTCCTTCCAAAAACATTGCACGCCAACAACGGACCATCTGAACGGACATAACATGTTCACCATACACTTGACACAACTGACAATGAATTTCAACGGCAGTTTCGTTTTTGGCGGTCAAGAAACGAATAACACTACGGACTTCGCAACTGGCGGCAGAACGCAGTGGAGTCTCCATGATGTTTGGGCAGCAACTGACTGAGAAGCGTGACAATGGGCCAGTGACCGGCGCACCTGTTGCCAACCGAACCGCGCTACATATCCCCGCCCACAGCTGCACGCTGTGTTACGTACGCGTCTTTTTACAGAACAGGGAAACTTACTTTTTGGATACCCCTCGTACAATGAGATAATATTAATTATTGGAGGAGCTCTTAACCGGGTGACGTAAACACCAACATTATTGAAAAAGTCGCAGGGAATTTCAACTTAGATCAAGAATTAGCTGGATGTGAAGAGACGTTTGTGAAAGTAAAGATTTTGGTTGAAGAATTTTCCAAAAACTTAAGGGCAGTGAATATCTCACATCACTAGTTGCTTACTGTGTTTACATGGAGGGCTTGAAACAATCACATTACTTCAGGGCAATGATGAAACTTTAGCATCTATGAGAAGTATCCGAGATAAAAGTTGTCAGTAAAGGACCCCACTACTCCTGCTTGTCAAACCAAATTGTTATATTTATAAATGATATAATTGCTGAAGCTATGACCATTTTGCGATGCCCTTGCATGAGTTTATTTATTACTGCCAGGTGAGATTTTATTTAGAGTAGATTGATTCTCCAATATGGTCCTTACATACTAACCGGTAACAGGGTGGCATGCATTAAACTTTACAATGTACTTTATACTTATACTACACACATATTATTATTATTATTCTTTATTGAACATATTCTTAGAGAACAGTACAATCATCAGATTTTATTTTGTTACTTCAGGTTAGAAAGTTCTGTTTAAAAGTTTTTTTTACTTTTACTTTTTACTTATACTACACACATTATTATTATTATTCTTTATTGAACATATTCTTAGAGAACAGTACAATCGTCAGATTTTATTTCGTTACATCAGGTTAGAAAGTTCTGTTTAAAAATTCATTTATCGTGTAAAATGGATGGTCTTGAAGGTAAAATAAGCATATATATATTAATGCTGAGTTACACAAATTAATTACTTACAAGAAATCTGGGCACAGCAGTTTTAGTAGAGTCTACTTGAACAATACCAGTGTATTCTTCCCCAAGAGTTTGGAGTCCTGAGAGTGTAGTTGCCACCCCATATAAAAAATGTCCAACAGGTATGGTGGTCCTTAACTGCATCCACAGTTGAGTGCCTAAAACATTATTGGAGCTTACATAAAACAACATTGACAACTTAACAAGGCATTTCAGAGCAGTTGAAAAGTGGTGTTCATCGGGATCAAATTCTAAATTTTCCTATTACATTTTTAATTATAATTCTTATTTACCTGAATAAGACTTAAAATATTATTCTGACATTGTTAGAATACATGTAAGTGGCAACAGCTAAAATAACATCATACATAATTTAATCTTAGCAAAATACCAGATAAATAATGAATTTCATTACATTCCACACAGAAACTAAATGCTTGGTATTCTTTTTTCCAAATAGAGCTTACCTTCATAAATAAACAGTAGCTTTGGATAATTGCTTAACATGAGATTAAATATTTAAAGAATACTTTCTACATGCGTAGGCTGGTAGACAAGTGATACAGATAAGTGCTACAGAAGTATATAGACTTCATATTGTCCATTTTGTAGTTTATAAAAGGCGTCCACTGTTTGTACTATTATTAGGGATAGTAACAAAAAAATTAGAGTTTCTCCTAACACTCAGTTTGTGGTCGAGATAAGAAATAATCACAAATCATTGTACACAATTCCATCCTATATGAGAAATAATTAGAATTTTAGAGGAACATATTGTAGTAGTTTATGTTACTACTTTAATAAAGAATATCTATATAGTAATCAACAAAAGGAAACACAGAATAAATAGAAGGTTAGAGCAGAAAATCCTGGTATTTGATTGGTTGAGTATGAGATTCAGGGAATCTTGTACTAATTGTGGAAAAAGCCATTCCATTAAAATGTACGAGAAACTTATTCTAGATATTGTTTGTTGTGCAAAGAAGAATGGGCCATACAATTGGTTGTGTGTAACAGAAAAAACTCGTTAACTTTTTGTGAATCAAGCACACGCGTGATATAGGTGTGGGGCTTCTCCAAGTCTCATATTCCGACATTATGTTTGTTCACTTTTCCAAACAATAGAGCGCTTATTTCTGGTACAGTAGTATCTTCATTAAAACAACTGATTGATTGGTTGATGTGAAAATGTAACACACAAAGTGCTTTCTTGTAATCAAGGTTACTCATGATATAATTTACATTGTTGACAATATCAAACAGCCGACAACAAACATTATGAGTTTCTCTTTTCAATGGTGCCAAGAATGGTGCACATTCTTAAGATATTAGTCGAGGATGAGTTAAATCATAAACATCGCTTGCACAGTTTTGTTTACACTGCAGCTATTTTACCTGTTCTACAACTATATTTTATTTTCGTGTTTAGGCATATACAAGTGTCGCAGTCTAAGCATAAAAGCCGCGCAGTTCAATTCGAACAGGTCAGTCAAGTGAACGAGTGATCCGGATCAGAGTGTTTCAAAAGACCCGTTCAACTCGAATGTTTTGTTCACTTTTTCCAACCTACTGAATAAATTTGAATTTTTTTCAAATCAGATATATTATTTTTCATAATCGTTAAAACTTATGATCAAGTTCATTTTAAAACCCTTATCCATGAAAAATAGCCTAACTTCATATGGAACTAACTAAAACTATAAAGTTTATGCATTAAAAAACTAGTTCCCCAAAATTGTTCAGTCGTTCCTTTTGTTCACTGCTAACCGATTAACAATAAAACCGTAATCTTATAAATCAACGGAGGGAGTAGGGAGTCTGAATATTATGGAAAGTGATGGGAAGTTAATCGGTTGGATATAAAATATCTTTTTATTCATAAAAATAAATTATTTTCAAACGAGCAATGTCTCTGTTTAATTTTTTGTAATTTATTTCAAACATTTGTAAGGGAATAACCTTACTTATGATAAATTAAAGGCATATCAATCAACCAAGCCCATTGATTATAAGTATTAACATTTAAAATATTTAGTAATGTATCTGGTAACTTACAATACAATTTTTTGAATCAGTTTAATAGATAGGCTATATTTACATTTACTAGATTCCTGAAACGATACATTTATTGTTATATATCTATCCATTCACTGTACTATATGCTGTTTCTTCCTCTATTCAAACAATTTTTTACAAGCGGATCCTTTTTTTCACTCGGTCATTACATTCATTCATTCATTTTGTTCGGTCAACACGATGACCAGTATAACACGCTCAAGCGGGAAGGCTCAGTAACTGTGTACTGACTGGTTCGACTGAACGAATCGCAGCAGTGAACAAGATCGACTGAGGATACTGGAAGAGGGCGGCATAACAGCGACGGAGGGGTATCTACTCCCTCCTGCGTGAACTCAAATCACCCAGGATCTTTTTGTAAACGGTTTGCCTATAACAGTGTAATTGCTTAAAATTGTATGAAAATCAGTGTTTTAATGGGATTTGAATGTGTAACAGGTAAAGTAAATGAAATACGAGGTGTGTTCAAAAAGTATCGTGAATTTTGTGTATTTTCAAAAATTATTTATTTATTTGTGAATATCTATTTTGTCCCCTTCAAATTAATCCCCCTGGGATATTATACACTTGTGCCAACGTTTTTTCCAATCTTCGAAGCACTTCAAAAAATCGTTTTTTTTGTATCTTGTTCAGCTCCTCCTTCGATGCCGTCTCTATCTCGTCAATCGTGACGTAGCATCGTCCTTTCATGGGCCTCTTCAGTTTCGGGAACAAGAAAAAGTCACAGGGGGCCAGATCTGGGGAATACAGTGGCTGCTGTATCATTAGTGTGTTGTTTTTGGCCAAGAAGTCGCGTACAAGCAGCGATGTGTGAGCAGGGGCGTTATCGTGGTGCATAAGCCAATTTTTGTTTTTCCACAAATTCAGGGCGTTTCTGGCGGATTGCTTCGTGCAAATTGCGCATAACTTGCAGGTAATATTCCTTATTCACCGTTCTACCTTGTGGCAAGAACTCATGATGCACCACGCCCCTGCAATCAAAGAAAACTGTAACTGTAAGCATAACTTTCACATTCGACCGAACTTGGCGTGCTTTTTTCGGTCTTGGTTCGTGCGGCAGCTTCCATTGAGATGATTGAACTTTGGTTTCCACGTCATAACCATAAACCCACGATTCGTCACCAGTTATGACCCTCTGGAGCAAATTCGGGTCGTCGCGGACAGACTCCAACATCTCATTAGCAATACTATGCTGTTTTTGATCGAAATTGAGCAATTTTGGTACAAATTTTTCGGCGACCCGTCTCATGCCCAAATTATCGATTAAAATCGAATGGCACGAGCCAATCGATATGCCTAGGTCCTCGGCAATTTCTCTAGCGGTGATTCGACAATTGGCCAATACCATTTTCTTTACTTCATCCATTTTTTCGTCTGTTGTTGAAGTGCTCGGGCGTCCAGCACGCTCTTCGTCGTTCACTTCTCCTCGGCTTTCTGAAAACATTTTGTACCACCGATAAACGTTGCTTTTGTCCAAAGTAGCTTCTCCGTATGCCACAGTCAACATTCGGAATGCATCCGCGCACTTAATTTCGTTTTTCACACAAAATTTGATACAGGTTCTTTGTTCCATTTTTTTGAATAGGTAAAAATCGAAGACGAACCAAAACACGTGCAAGCAAAGCAGCTGTCAACAATTAACTGAACATTCAAAATGGCCGAAATTTTCAACATAAGTGAGAGACATATGTGCCAACATAACGCCACAAAAAAATCGAAATTCGAATATACGTAACCCGCGAAAATTCAAAATTCATGATACTTTTTGAACACACCTCGTATTAACAGTAAATATTATTTTAACCGTTCAGAAATTTTATGGAAATGGGTTTATTAACTTCTTTTTATAAATGTCAAAATCAAGTATGATATTATATAGCTTCTGTTAGGATTTAATTAGACAAATTAATGTTATAAAATAAATTACAGTAGACTAATTAATAACATTACATTAATGGGTTACAATATACAGTTGACAAAATGCTATAAATCCTTACCTCCACATTTCAGTAAAACATCAAGCCACAACTTTTGGAGTCTATCACTATAAATATCATCTTTTTGCTTTGCTCGAACAATTTCTGCTGGTCCACCCGAGGTAAAGTTCTTCATTGTTTTGGATCAGTTCTCATTAAATTTCTGTAATAAGAACAATATGTTGAAAACCAAAAATATTAAAACTAGGCTGAGTGTACTTTAATACAGTAACAGATAAGTATGAATCACTATGTTATTATATGAATTATATTATAAAAAGGTAGTAGTAGGGTACCTAAAACTTGTTAAATGTTCGATTTACATCAAAGATTAAGTAGTTGGCCTTGACATTGTAATTTTCAGCCATAGCCAACCTCAATGATCTGTTACCTCAAAACCAGGCTACTTCTGCAACTTGCAAACCAAACATGACATGTACTCCATTTACCACCTGAATGTCAATGACACACAAGTTAGTACATCTTTACAGACTCACAGCGTCATATTTCATTATCAAATAACTGCTGTTATTTCACTGATGAACCAGCATCATACAAAGCAGCAGTGACCATGCTGTATAAAGCATTGTGATGCTATCACATGAATTCAATTGCAACTTACGCGGATTACGCGAGCAGAAATTTCTGACACGTGGCTACCGGCGTGGATCATATAAAGTCATACTTTAGCCATGCATATGCTTGTTGTCAAATTCTGCGTCTCTCAAAATGTTCTTCTAGCAGTATATTAAGAATAAAGAGTGAAATAACTTATTTTTTAGGGAAATATTAGGCAAATCATGATGTCAATACAGATTAAAAATAATGAAAATCCCAGTATTAAACCTTGAGAAACATCGTACTCAACTTTAGTCTAACAACAATACTTTCAAAATATCAAGAATCAAGAATGATTTATTTTCCTCAAATGTAGGTATAAACAATACATTGCTTACGATAATTCCATTCTATGCCAAAAATTGACCCACACAAGTTGGGTAGGGTACGATAAGCGGACCCAGTTTTTTTATATCGAAATTGGCAAATGATATTACTTAATCATAACCATCGATATATCCAATCGATACTGATTAATTATTTTGAACTACTAACCTAAATAATCTATATCAACAGCTGTAAAAACTCTAAAATAATACACGTAAGATAATATTTCAATTTTACATAAGTAATTCTGATTATTAAAAATGGCAATCAATTTTAGAAAACTACACGACGTTGCTTTTTCGTGGCTTCAACATGTTGGACTTGTACCGAAAAACCCATTATGTGAAATTTGTGGGAAAGAAACAACTGTAACTTAACTGTGAGAGGAGTAAATATGGTCGTCTTCAGTTTTCCTAATTTTGGTTATAATAATTTGTTTGATCACTGTAAATATTAACCCTTTGGATGCCAACGCCCAAGGCTGCCGCCCTAACCCATCACGCTAGCGCCCGAACCAACTGTACTAGCCAAAACCGCCAGCCCTGTTTTGAGGTTTTTGTAACCTATTACGCTTTGCTCTGTATTATCCTTAGTTTTTATGTTAATTGAATGTTTTTTTTATTTTGTAGGAAATTATATGTGCTATCGAATAGTGTTATTATAAATAGCATTTAGAATAGAACTCCATTGTTTATGATGTGGTAATGCCTAACCAAAACATTTGTTTACATAAAAATTTCACTTCAGGCCAAAATATTGGTACGAAAAAAAATATTTTTACCTATCGGTGATATTTTTATTCGTTACAGATATTATATATAAGACTGCTCACAAAAATTCAAAACTGAAAGTTGAAAAATAGTTTCACAAAAAAATACTTTTAATTAGTGTTGATATTAGAAAAAATTTACTGTAACTAGAATTAATTTTACAGTAGGAAATATGTTGTACATACTTACATAGTATTAAAATAAGAGCATCTTCTCACTACTATAAGTCTATATCATAGATTTTCTTCAAAAAAGTAAGAAAAATCTTTGTCAAAAAAATAAAAATAATTATTTACAAATATATATATATATATATATATATATATATATATATATATATATATATATATATATATATATATTTGTCCCCGACACTTCTAACATGTGTGTTTAGGGAAACACAATGGGTGGACACATTATTTACAATTTGTGCAAAAACATCTTGTTTTTCTTCTTTTTCCACCTTGAACTGTACTTAGTCTACTGCACACAGAACAATTTCGTTCCTTGGAATTGGGCAATTTGTCAAGCGGTTCATCACCCACGCGCTGCACTTGAACTGGCACTTGGTCACCAAGCCACTCGGCTGCAAGTCCTTCAAGCAGTGCAATTGTAAAATCGAGCCTTGATACAGGATTGTCCGTGTTGTTTTTATATAAGATATATAACTTAAATTTAAAATCATCCGTAAAAAAATGTGAAATGTTAGCCTACCTAGATACTAGCGCATTTCTCGGACGAAACAGACTACTATAAACAAACATCTGATCAATCGGACGTTGGCGCTTTTTGCCCGGACCTCGGCAGTCCAATCGATCGAGCGTTGGCGTTTTTCGATTAGACTTCGACGGTCCGATCAACCGGACGTTGGCGTCCAAAGGGTTAAATTCATATTTTAATTTAAAACATATGATTGTTATTGAGGACTATAGGTACTTTTATATCGATTGATAGTCTAGGATAGGATTTGAGATGTGAATATTAGGTATCGATGACTATATTCTTTGATATAAAAAACCGGGTCCGCTTATCGTACCCTACCCAGGACTATATATACTTTTATATCAATTGACGAGTCCAGGATTTCAGATGCGTATATTAGATATCGATGATTATATTCTTTGATATAAAAACCAGGTCCACTTATCTTACCCTACCCTTTTTGCTTACATTATACAGTAATATATGCTGCCTGGTCCAAAAAGGAAATACTCAGTTAACCTAAATCTACTAGGTATTAGGAATCTGTCACCTCCTAGGCCTACTTCAGACTAACACAGAAATTTACACTTGTAACTTGCTCATCTCATATACTACTCAGTTCACTTCCATATTCTTGACTGGAAAGTTAAAGCTTGATATAATTCTGTATCTATGGTGTATTTATTGTTGATTTATAAAAATTATGAGTCAACATAACCTAATTCTCACTACCTGTGTCTAATATACTAAGCTACTATTAGTTAATTTCAAAACAATAATAAATAACAAAAACATAAACACATTTATCATGAATTTAAAATTATTGTCTAATACGATTGATTACCATACCTTCCACTTTAAGTAACTTGTCAATTTCCATTAAGTTACGTTCATAGACCGGGATCGTGAGCCGAACAGTCAACAGACAGTAAGTCAATGTCAAAGATGAGCTCCTCAAGTAACACACCACCGTGAAGTTAACGTCCCTTTATCGTCCACACCGTAAAGTTATCGTCCGTTTGTATTCCGTGCATAAATGTTGCAGTTATCAATCTGAAGGCGCTCACAAAAATTCAAAAACTAAGATAATATATTTTATGAAGCTAAATATTATAAAGAGATCTTACACAAAATCTACACAGATTTTCGTATTTATTATTTTCAAGAAAAGTTTCCCGTTAAATGCACAATAAATAAAAATCCCAAATATAATAACACAGCCGTAGAAAATGTATGTTAAATGTTAAATGGGCCACAACATTCTCTACTAAAAGCTGCTCCTGAGACTAAACCAAACAAGTGCCCGCAATGAACCTTTGTACACAGATGCTGTGTATGCTGAATTTTAATATACCAACGTCAAAAAGGTGGTGTCAGTCGTCAGAGGTCCTATAGTCTAAATTACATGCACCGTAAGACGTGTGTTCACGAATAAAAGTCACTCCTGAGACTAACCCAAACAAGTGCCCGCATTAAAACTTTGTACACAGATCTAGTCTTCGACCGTCAAAAGACCATTTGGGTAATCAGAATTTGTAATAAATTTGAATTTGTTCGTGTTTTGTACTTATTTAAGTAATACATTACCTTTTTAGCAGACAATGCTCGTACTGTCTTTCCATGTAGTCAGGAAATTTTAAAATAATGAGTACTACAACAAAAAGTAAGATTATATATTTTATATACCTACACAAACTTTTTTTTTTTTTGAGGTGGTGAAAAAATGCATTGCTGCACGAACGCTTGGTCTTACCGTAACCAAGCGAACAAGTGTGGGGTTCTCCACCAGATAGTATTCTGATGGCATACCCACTAAAAAACGCCACTTTCTTCTTTTGTCTTCTTTCTTCTCTGGACTCTAGAACTCAACGGGTACAAACTTAAAAGATAATACCAACGAATATGTTATTACAATTCCTTAAAACATATGTTATGTATTTTAAATTTATATTACAAATACCCAACACCAACAAATTTTACTCTGCCATGCAACTATGGACCTATTCTACGAACATCAATAGCAGAAACTGTTACAGAAATGTCTATATACATGTATGATACAGTATGTGAATGAATTTAAAGGCCATGATTTAAGCAAAACAATTAAAATATTCGTGGATGGAAATGTTTACGCTAACACATGTATGGGATAAGAAGGGCCGTATGTACACTGCACTCTGTCAGTTATGAAACAATTCCCATACAATAAACAATGACGAAAAATATGGCTGTAAAACATTTACAATTTCTAAAAATTACTTTTTGTTAATTAATGTTTTACTTAATTCAAGACCTGTAAAGAGTATTTTTATAAACAATCTAAATATACGTTCAATCTAAATATCAATCTGAGGGACAAGTGTGTCCCTTTACCACTTCAATAAACCATGTTGTCATGGAGAGGAGAACATGTTGCTCATGACAGCGACACTTCCTTTGTGTGGTCACTACCATCGTCTAAGCATGTTCTGGTTGTAGAAGGATTCTTTTCTAAAGATATGAGGTGATGAAAGTCGGGTATAGTATATTTCGGGGTTAAGTATGGCGTATGAGGTAGTTAGTTGTAGGGTTAGGGTTCTTGATAATAATTACAATAATTCATATAAAACTAATGGTAGCTACTAATTTCACTACCAACAACTTCAGGGAAGATCTCATTATTTTTGTAGGACCTAATAATTTTTTTCAAACAGTAGTTGTTGCAAGTTCTATTTGGATCTCTTCAATTCGTTGGCTTCTGTCTATCAATATACTGTGCTTAACGATATTGGCAGCTACTCAATCCACCACAAAGCCGTTAAGCACTTTTCTTTGCGTTGGGCGGGACCTAATATTTTTGCTATACCGTGGTTGATGTTAATTCTATATACAGGTTAATTTATTTCTTTCCTTGGTTTCTGTCTATCAATATATTGTGCTTAACGATATTGGCAGCTACTCAATTCACCACCAAAACGTTAAGAACATTTTGTTTGCGTTGTGCGGGACCTAATATTTTTCCTTAAACAGTGGTTGTTGCAAGTTCTATTTGAATGTCTTCAATTCATTGGCTTCTGTCTATCAATATACTGTGCTTTACGATATTGGCAGCTACTCAATTCACCACCAAAACGTTAAGAACATTTTGTTTGCGTCGAGCGGGACTAAATATTTTTTTAAACAGTGGAATTTAATTTAGATGATAGGACCTCTGACGGCCGACACCACCTTTTTGACGTTGGTATATTAAAATTCAGCTTACAGAGCATCTGTGTACAAAGTTTCATTGCGGGGACTTGTTTGGTTTGGTCTCAGGAGTGACTTTTAGTCGAGAACGCCCTTCTAATGGTGCATTTAATTTAGACGATATGACCTCTGAAGGCCGACACCACCTTTTTGACGCTGGTATATTAAAATTCAGGTTATTGAGCACCTGTGTACAAAGTTTCATTGCAGGCACTTGATTAGTTTAGTCTCAGTAGTGGCTTTTAGTCGAGAACGCCCGTCTAACTGTGCATTTAATTTAGAAGATGGGATCTCTGACGACCGATACCACCTTTTTAAAGCTGGTGTATTAAAATTCAGGTTATTGAGCATCTGTGTACAAAGTTTCATTGCGGGCACTTGATTAGTTTAGTCTCAGGAGTGACTTTTATTCGTGAACGCACGTCTTACGGTGCATTTAATTTAGACGATAGGACCTCTGACGGCCGACACCACCTTTTTGACGTTTGTATATTAAAATTCAGCTTACAGAGCATCTGTGTACAAATGTTCATTGCGGGCACTTGTTTGGTTTAGTCTTAGGAGTGGCTTTTAGTAGAGAACGTCCATTCCGTTACATTTCTACGGTTGAGTTATTATATTTGGGATTTTTATTTATAATACATTTAATGGGAAACCTTTGTGGAAAATAATAAACACTAAAAACTGTGTAGATTTTGTAACTATTTTTATACAATTTACCTTAATTTTTGAATTTTTGTCAGCGCCTTCAGATTGATGTCTGCAACATTGAAGCACAGAATACAGACGGACGATAACTTTACGGTGTGGACCACGGATACTAGAATAAGTCTAGTATCCGTGGTGTGGACGATAAAGTGAAGTTAACTTCACGGCAGTGTGACCTGTTTGTTAGGTTATGAGAGTGACAGTGACAGACCAGTGAGTTTTAATAGTAAAGTTCGTCGAAGTGGAAGATAAGCAAATATATTAGGTAATAATTTATACACTATTTCATAATCGTGGAAAATGTGTTTATGTTTCTGTTAATATATTTATAATTGTTTCAATTTGAAAGATATTTGTTAATTGTACATCAATAGGTTGAGTTTACACTTGAGTAATTTTTGGGAGTAAAGATTGCTCCATGGTCTATTTTGTGAACAAGGATAACAATTTTTATCTCAGTTTCGCTGGATGTTGTGACTGTCAATGCAAACTGTTCACACATGACAGTAATATCAGCAATGTTTAAAATTGGAATTTTAGTGTCACACTAAATTAGTGGACACAGCTCTGCAGTTTTTCCAAACAACTCTGACACCAAGTCACAACACCTTTCAGTAAGGATCTCTTTATACCAAACTATGTGGTACTGAAGGAGTCAAGCCACATGAACCTAGGCTAGAGCATGCACATATCAACTTTCCCTCTCCACTCCGTGCTAGAGCATGTGGTATAGTTAGTGCCAAACAAATGTGGTGCTTACTTAACTTTTTACCAAAACTTAAAAAAAAATAATATTGAACTATTTCTCAAAACTTAACTGACCACCATTTTTATAGATGGGGATATATACGAGCGAGTCTCAATGATAGGACAGGCAGACAGCCTAAGCAATGGCATTGGTTGTTTACTAACTGTTCATGGTCTCGCCTTGAGGGGGGTTGTTTGTGGGTGGTTGGGGATGGCACTGCAGACAAGAATACTCCAAGCTTCCCGCTAACCAGCTCCTTTAGTACTTTAGCATTATCTGGAAACCTCTTTTTGGGGGGTTTATATTATCTAGGATCTAAAAAGACTACATTAATGGAATGAACAAATTTTATTTGACTTACTGTGAAAATTACTTGTTATTATGATGATCCGTTCTTGTTTTCTACCTTGCAAAAGGAAGCGATGTTGGCGAGGAGGGTACTATGTCTCTATCTACTATTGCCGAGCGGGAAAATCACGAATTTGACGTTATCAACGTATTCTGCTCACCCTCCTGAACAAAAAATATATATAGTATTAGGGGGGGCAAATGACAAATAACATGATTTTAGGGGGTATATTCATAAGTAGTTTAGTTTCTAATGTTTTAATGTTCAGTTTGTGTGCTGTGTCTGGATAATCTGTTTACTTGAATATTATCTGCGGCTGGGACTGGTAACGGCCTGATAGCGTATCTGTTATCTGAGCTCTCTGGGGCATGAGTCACTGCTTCACAAGATATCGTGTTCAGTAGGTTGGTTTAAATGAGTGCATGACAATTATGAATTAACAATCCAGTAGTTCGACCAACCGTAATGAATTGTGTGTCGGAGTGTTTTGTAGGGCACGTAAAGAGTTTGTTTTAACCGAAACGAGATTATTTCCTTTTTAATAGAACATGGAATTTTTAATAATGAGTGTATTTGTTTGTCGTGCGGTCACGTTTTGTTTTTAAACCGGGAGACTTTGTTGTTTCGTTGCAATAGAAAAATTCGAAAAAGCAGTAAAAAAAAGTTTTAATTGTTGTAATTTTTAAAAATCGGCTTGGGCACGTTCATTTTTTGAAAGAACACGCAGAATCAGAATCAGAAAAATCTTTATTTGATTGTTACACATGGTGTACATGAATGGCGTCACATGATTAAGAAAGTAAATGGTTAAGTTTACTAAATATGATTTACATTAGTACTAACCAAATATAATACAATGTAATTTTAATGATTGTAAAAACTATTGTGAATTGTATAAAATTCAGAAAAGGAGTACAACGGCATTTCAGTCAGATAGCTTTTAAGTTTATTTTTAAATAATTAATTTTATATTGCTTGGCAGCAAATTAAAAAATTTAGCTCCTAGCCTATGTATATTGGTTTTTTACAGAAAAAGTGTAAGTTATGTTGAGCTACTGCCATATTATTTCTATTTCTTGTATTATAATTATGGGTCTCACCACTCTTGCCTAAGCTATGAGTACGGTTCATCACTGACATTATAGTTTCATATATATATGCGCTGTAAACCGTCATGATACCCAGTTGAGGAAAGTGATCCTTCACACTTTCATTCCATTTAAGTTTTAAAATGACACGAATTGCTTTTTTTTGTATCACTAAAATTGAATTTAAATTTTTTATTGATGTGGATCCATATAATGAGATACCAAATAGGCTATAATATGTGAATGGATATGTGAAAAATAAATCATTTTTAGAATTTCTTGTGAGCATAATTTTGACATTCTGCGAGAGCATATAAACCAGAGTTAATTTTTGAAACTATTTTTTCTGAATGTTTATTCCATGTCAGCGAACTGTCTAACGTTAAACCCAAAAACTTTACTTCTTCTTCTTTAACTATAGCCACTTCATCTATTTCTATATGAGGATCAATTTTATTTCTGCATTGGTTGGTACAAAATTCCATATAGCTTGTTTTTGTTGGATTTAAAATTAAGTTGTTTTCTTTGAAAAACTGATTTACTTTTGATACGCTGAGAAAAGCAAACTCCTCTATTTCCTCTTTAGATGAAGCAGTAATTCTTAGAGTGGCATCATCAGCGTATAAGCATAATTTATCTAGCTCTGGAATTCCTTTTAGGTAGCAGAGGAATAGAAGTGGCCCCAAAATGGATCCTTGAGCAACACCATAAGAAGTTTGTTTTAAAATAGAATTATATTTACTAGTTAAATTATTCTTGTTATTCAGATTATGTATTTCCACAAACTGCTATCTGTTTTGTATATATGATTTTAGCCAGTTGTACTCCTTCCCATGGATACCAAACTGCGATAACTTAGCATGACTAACACTGTCAAATGCTTTATGGTCAAACGCTTAGACTTAGAGACATATTTTGGTTTTGGTTTGGTGACCACGTTGCTGCACCTAAAGCCACAGAGACAACGCTATATTTCGTTGGAGTTTGGCGTTTCTGCAAATTGTGTGGTGGACTGGTATTCTTTCTGCCGCAAAGTGTATTTTCATCACATTTCAACGTCTTCGAAGAAAATTGGCGGTCCTCTGACAGTCGTTGAAATTGATGAGGCTAAATTTGGAAGGAGAAAATACAATCGTGGCAGAAGAATTCAGGGACAGTGGGTTTTTGGGGGAATCGAAAGGCAGAGCAGAGATTCCTTCCTTGTTTCTGTTGAACAACGCGATAGCGTCGCTCTGCTCGACATAATTAAACAATGGGTTCTGCCAGGTACGACAATTGTTAGTGACTTGGAGGGCCTACAACTGTCTCGGTGACGAGGGATTTAGGCACCTCTCCGTGAATCATTCAATTAATTTTGTTGACCCTGACACCGGTGCACATACGAACACCATTGAGAGACGAGAGAAGTCAGGGCCAACATCCCTCGGTATGGTGTCCGGAGTGACCATTTTGTCGGGTACCTGGCAGAATTCCTTTTCAAGGCAAAATATCCCCACCCACATACTAGGCTCCACCACTTTTTTGTTGCTGCTGCTCAGCTATATCTGCCAACACACTAATGGTACGTTTTCTCTGTTAATATCCATTTATATATTTATATTAGAGTTTTTCATGATTTATTAAGTTTTTTTACTTTACATAATTGCCTTTGCATTACATTTCTATTTATATTTCTGATCAGCCCCTCTAGAATTTGATATTTTACTGATAGATACTATCGAGGGATGTTTTTCTTTTGTTGACATCAGCCGAAGCCCGCGCTGATGGCCGGAGGCACTCGTCTAATTTGATAACAACTAATTAATTTGTAGCTCTAAATTAAGAAACACATTGTTCATTTGGATCAAAATTCTGCTCATTTCAGTATTATTTTTCATTTACGTTTGCAAATATGGCGACGCATCCGATGACGTCATCACAAGGTTGAATCATGGTCGCAAAAGGTCACGTAACGCCCGACGTGAATGTACAACATGGAAATATTGCTCTGCGCGTGAACAGTTGGTCCATTTTTTTATGTTCTAGAATTTCGTTATTTCTCATTTCCACCCCATCAAACCTTATATTTTTTTGTTCTATAGGACGATTCCAATAAGTTAATAACGCGAAACTTGTATTTTACGTGCTCCGGCCGTTAATATGATAATTACCAGCTATATAATTAGGGTAAATACTTATATACGTATTACAAATATAAAAAGTTACGTATATACGTATCACAAATATAAAAAGTTACGTATATACGTATTACAAATATAAAAAGTTAAGTTCTATCTGGAAAGATGTTTTCTTTTTTGCCATCCATCATTTTTGTAAGAGTGTTTCTTACCGAGGTCGTAAAATAATTATATTATTAGAAAGAACGGTACTTACGTATTATCACCACTGAAGCAAAAATGTAATACCAAGAAACTGTTAAAAAGATAATGGCCTCTGGATAATTCCAAAGTACCATTATTAGTATTTAAATATAAAAACATAGCTGAACTATAAGTACTATATCTTTAAATATTTACAATGTTATTCGCTTTGACATTTTGATTTTGTAATATTCGGTAGTTTATATAGTCATAACGTATTAACGCCACTGCAGCAAAAATTCTGCAAAACTAAGAGACATAGAGAAACAGTAAGACATTATTTGGATTCTTATTTATTAGAGTTCATATGGCGACAGCATCAGTTGAAAGAAAATAAAGACAGTTTTGAATCTTTTTTGAATTCTTTATCAGTACATTTTCTATCTAAATCCTAAAGAATACTTTGCTTTTAAATAAAGTTTTTTTGGATTTCTAAAGTGTTTTTATGTCAAATAATGTGTTTTATTTTATATTTTGTCGCCAAAGATTTAGGTTTAGATTGTCTGCACTTGATAACCATTAATTTTTGCTGCCGTGGCATTAATACGTAAGTACCGAAAGAACAGATTTACTGTGAAAATTACATTCATTATGACTATTTGTTCTTGTTTGCTGCTTCCCAAAAGGAAGCGGTGTTAGCAAGAAGTAAGCGACTCTGTTCCTATCTACTATTTGTAGATTTGTATCTTAGGCTAAAAAGTAGGTTTAGATTAGGTTATCATAAATATGTTACTATTAGTACTTCTTCGTCTTCTTCTATGGGGCGGCCTACTGCCATGCCCTTAAGCCTCAAGGACCTTTTGCGCACCCTGGAAGCACACCATGAGGCCTACCAGTCCATGATTTCAGCAGTTCTACAAACCGCCAAAAACAACCTATCAGGTCCTCCTGGGGAAATTTACCAGCCTTGTCCAAACTACCAAAGATGGCAATCAAAGAGCAAGTGTTCGGCAGTTTCATCCTGCTCATCACACATCCTACAGAGCGGATCCTTCTGAAGGATGCCGACTCTGTGAAGATGCTTCCTCAGGTGACCATGTCTCGCGATCAGACTTATAAACCGAGAAGACTTCTATTTAGTGAGAGTAGGTCAGACGCCACTCTGGAGGAAGGCTATTAGTACTAAAGTTTAAGTTTATTTTTTATATTTATGATACATATGTATGTATTTATCTACACACACATACAATAATAATAACAAATGTAGATAGGGATAGATAGGGCCTCCTCCCTGACATCACTTCTTTTGGGAGGCTGAAAATATTAGCCTCCAGATAATATCAATGTACGTTTTTGTTATTTATAATTAGATTTGGAAGCTATTGGTTTATTATAGATTATCAGGCTGTATTTACATTTACAAGTAATTTTCTGGAGTACTTTTTCGACTGCTGTTGCATTTGGTTAATGAGGATAATAATTTTTATCTTAGTTTTGCTGACTGTTGCAACAGTCAATTCAAACTAAATTAACACGTAAAAGTAATATCAGCATTGTTTATAATTTAAATGTTAATTTTACTCACAAAATTAGTGTCCACGGCTCGCCAGTTTTTCCGAACACTGTGTGAAACTACTCGCCACACTTTGCAGTACGGGTAAGTTTACACTAGACTGTTATTTTGCTTGACACAGCACTCCAATTCTTGTGTACAACTGGCTGACACTGATTGCAGTTGCGCGTACGAGAACACTTGTGCTTGTTTTTATTGTCAGGACACAAAAATTACACAAATGTTAACGGCAGGAGTAGCAAAATGCGATTTTCATGTTACTAGCCTATGTTATTGTCCTCTGGAACAAACCGACGGTTTTAGAGTTACTGTCGCAGGAGTTGAGTACTGCATGCCATGGTTATCCACAAGGCGGCTGCAGTATAATAAGCTTCCCAAACTCTAATTATTGATATTCATGATTATCGAATCATGGATATCCTGAGTAACGAATTCTCAATATAACTACGTAAACTAAATAATGGTAAGTTATTTCAAGTTACAGTACACTTGAACTGTTTTTATATCTTAAAAAGTAATAATTTTATGATGAATAAAAACTATCTAGATTATGCGTAGTTATAAAATGTAACAAACGATACAGTGTAACATTTATTTACTTTTTACTATTTTAAAGTATATAAACATGTCTGACACCTTGCAACATAAAATAAAACATGTGCATCGTCATTGTACTTACAGACATTAAAGATGGGCAGTATTATTGTCTGTAACAGGTTAATCAGTGGTAACCTACTACCGAAATACTGTTATATCAGTAACAGCTGGGCTAAATGATTTGCCGTTCTCATAGCGACTTTTAAATATCAGGTTACTCAGTGATCAGAAACAGCCAAGGCGATTTCGTACAAGGAATGAGGCTAGGAATGAAAATTACTATAGAATGTTATTAAGTGATATATGCAAGTTTATATTAGATTATAATAAATATTTTACTAGTAGTACTGAAGTTGAAGATAATTTTTATACATGATTTGACCTTGAATTTGGGTACACTATCTTGAGGGATATTTTTCCTCAGATTTGGCGCCACTAAAGCCCGCACTGATGGTCAGGGGCATTTCCGATCAGTACTTTCCCAAAATCAGATCACGTCCCTGATCGTCCAACTTCTCCGACATTAGATCATGTTGGACGATTTGGGATTTGATCTTAGGTCGAGAATGTACCGATTGGAAATACCCCTGGCCATCAGTGTGGTTCGGTTTTGGCGCTACCCCCCCGCATTCCTGGTGAAAAAAGGAAAACATCCCTCCAGATAGTATCTAAATTTAAACTCAGGTCATGTGAGCACTATTACACATTTAAATTTAGTCTTAGTTTACTTGCAAATTATTAATGTCATATCAGGCACAGCATGATAATACCGTGTTTAGACCGGCTGGTAACATTTTTCCATGGTAACAGATTACATGAACCTCTACACGTTATTTTATAAAAGGTTATTAACAAAGAGTGGTATTTCCCTCCCATATTTAGCTACCATTACTGAAATACCAGACATAAGATTTAACTTTGTTTGAATTATTATTGGAAAAATAATGTCAAACTGAATTACGTTATAGACTTTTAAGATTGTATTACAGTGAAGCTATATTTCTATTTATAACACGTTTTATCTGCACTGTTATAAATAAAAAATCGAATAGTGTCTGTTTGTGTGTTTTTTGTCCAAAAACTAGTGGACTGATTGTACTGATATTTTACATGGACATTCTCAGGGTCCCTGGTTAACTTACCAGTCCTATTCTTATTCAAAAATCTCTCTGGGTGATGTCCCACTGGTCTCCAAAGTTTCATTACAGCCAACAATTATTATTAACTGAAAGAGTAATCTTTCAGTAAAGAGGTCAAACATTATTTTATGACAGCACCACCATATGTGTCATTGATCTCACCGCTATTTTCAATTTCTTTACATTTATAACCTTGAAAATATAGAGTAATCTTGATAGTAAAAACACTTCTTATTTCAACATTTTCTGCAACCACTGTTAAACAAGATATCAGTCAAGAAAATTAAAATATGTAGTAAAAATATACTTTTAGCTGTATATTTTAGCACATATTAAGTATGCAGTAAGTGGTCAGTAGTGTAATTCAGATATCAAAGACAAAGTTACTATCTAAATTTAATACTATAAATTAAGGTAAACTATAAATAATCTTGTAGTTATATCTAGTAAAGAATTTCAGATAATTGTGGTACAAACTACTAAGTACTTAACTATATCATTGCAGGAATAATGGTAAACACATGATTGCCTTCAATTATGGCCAATTTAAACTGAACTTATATATTGCTTTGATAGGGGTTTTTTCATTCGAATTTTCTTTACACACAATTAAGAAAATGTTTTTACTGTCCATACTGACAACAGTAGTAGTATTTATGGCAAAAAACTTGTATATTGGATATGCAGAAAACATCACTTACTACCACCAAAAAATAAACAAGAGAAAGAGCTGTGCCTGCCTCTTGAAATGAACTACGCCGAAAAATTAACCAATCAAGAAGTGCAAAAATTAACACACTGTAGGGGTTTGGGCTATGTAGGTAAATAAAAATTGAATATATACCCATTGGTCATTTAAAAACCTCAAACAAGAGTAATTTGAGTTCTTGAGCATAATATAATGATAGAACACTTTGTTTGTTTTGATTGCGTCTTGAGAAAAAAAAGATTAATACACAATTATTTGATGGCTTAAATTGAAATTTTATTGGCAAGAATATTTATTTTTCAAAATTAAAAAATGTAGGTCTGGGTATTTTTTGCATCGCTTTTGTCTTTATTAGTTATTTTAATGCTTTTTTTTTGTAAACTAACATAACATGTTGAAGATAAACGTTTGGTTTGTTGTAATAATATACTAGAGTTGGTAATATTTCATTAAAATGATACTGTAACTGTACATACAATAGTAGAAAGATTGAACTAAAACTTAATTTTTTACAAGGTAATAGTAAGTGAGTCCATAGTTTGACTTGATCTTCAGATATCCAGTGGAAAAAATACAGACAGAAAGAAGAATTCTGCAAGGACCCTTTGTGATAGCTGACAAGTTTATAGCTCAATTCGTTTTCGTGAATTATATATATACCACTCAAGATCGGGCAATCCCAAATTTTTGTTAAATCTTTAGAAGATTTATTGAACTACAGTAGGACCTTGATATATCGAACCTCAAGAGGATTTACAAAACTTCGATATATCAAGAATTTCAATATAATGAGGTTCGATATATCAAGGCTGTTTGGGGCAGACTTCGATATATAGAGGTTTACAACTGTTGTTGTATTATTCATTATATCAAGGTTAACTCTGACAGACTTCGATATATAGAGGTCCACACCCACTACAATAATACAGTACAAATTAAGAATCGCGTACATTACTTTATCGGGAAATGTGAATAAGAAATTAGTATAAACAAGTACACCATACATCAATTTAAATTTATTTATTTTTTAACTAAACGTATAGAGTAATATTACATAAATATGAATATGAAATACTGTAACGTCTTTAAAAAGTTATGTTGTACAGTATAAATGCCACAAGTCTGAAATACGGTTATACTGTACTGTATTTTAAATGTTTAAAATGCTACTGTAATGTAGGCTTACGTACATGTTATAAAGAGTTTGCAAAACTTATTTACTGTTGTTAAAAAAAATCTGAAATTGTAGTTTGTCTACCTGTGAAAGTCACTTTGTCCAACGCGTCGTATAAAATGGATAAAGACTGGATTATTTTGTCATCCATAGACGTCTTCTTTTGGAGGAAACTTCGCAACGTGTTGATGGCACCGGGCAATCGCGAAGGGTGGGGTCAGGCGTTTCGACTTTGTTGTCGTCATCATCCTCCCCGTCCTCGACTACACTGTCCTTCTACACTCGTGTCCTTGGAAACGGATGCAATAATGTCTGCATCGCTTAATTGGCCGCAAAGTAAGGGCCTGAGTCACTTGTCTCCACAGTACAGGACTAGCAAGTTCACCGTTATCCGTTTCAACAATTGAAACAGTCTTCTACAACACTTTCCTCTTCTTCGTCAACTTGCTGTTTAAAGCCACTTTTCTTGAAGCAGTTCTTTATAGTATTTTCGGTAACATTGTTCCACGCCTTAGAAGCCATCCACATTTGCATCAAGTATGGCTTATTTTTGTAGGGTTCTTGTCCTCGAGGTCACGAAGGAAGAGGTGTACAACTTCCTTCGGGTAATGAACTTTAAAGTTCTTAAATTATTTCCTTGATCCAATGGCTGTAGCTTGGATGTGGTGTTTGGAAGGTAAGAACTCGATTTTTACGTTTTTCATTTTTTGGGATGTCACCGTGAGCAGTAGCGTTGTCTTACTTACTTACTTGATACTTGATGTCTTCGTCTTTGACTGATAAAACCAGATAGACTGTGTCAATTTTGTTTAAAAACTGTTTGCAATTTGTTCAGAACAATTTTGTCAAGTATTTAAAACTATATACACTATTTACAAAGGTTTTATGGTGGCAGGACTAGAATTCAAGGACGTAGATGAAAGTGTACTGTCAATAAACAAGAGTATTTTTTTTCTTCTTTTTCTTCATTTGTCTGTCCAAGTCCGTTAGCCATTTCTCAAAAAACCCCTGAGTTCATCTATGACTTTTTTGTTTGATGTGTAGTCCATTGGAAAGCTTTGAACCCCTTTGAAAACACCTTGGATTTTTAGATTTTCCTATCATCAATGGTTTAAGCTTCACGGTGCCAATTTGATTTGTTCCAAGCAGCAATGTAACTCTTTGTTTACTATTTCTTACCTCCGTGGCAAGTGTCACCTTAAAAAAAATAAAGTTTTGTCAGGAAGACACTGGTAAAAAAGACCTGTTTCGTCGGCATTAATAATGTCGTCAGGTTTGTATCCCTTGACAAGATCAGGCAGTTTTTTTGCGACCATTCTGTGCAAACATTGTCATCGACACTCGCCCTTTCGCCAGTCACCTTTTTGAAAATCACTTCATTTCTTTTTTTAAAGTTTTGGAGCCAACCGTTTGCTTGCTCGAAAGTCAGGTTTATTTAATTGCGCAGCAAACTGTGCTGCTTTTTATTTTAAAATTGGGCCACTTACAGGAAGGTTTTTATCACGGCACTGTTTTAAACCACTGATAAACACTTTCATCTACGTCCTTGAATTCGGGTCCTTTTTATTCTCTTACACAAAGTTCCTTGGCATTCATATTTTTCTCTATTTTTCAATATGGTCGAGAGAGTATTCGCTGGTATACCAAACTCCTTTGCAATGTCCACTTTTTTCTTATTTCCCGGCGTCCACAGTCTCTATAAGTTTAACTTTATCTTGATAAGATAAAGTTTTCTGTTTTGCCATCGCACTTTTAAACAAAACAGTGTCACAGTTGAAAAATCTGCCACGCACAATAATTCACTAAGATAAGCTCAACTCGCACTAATCGCGTGGTAACGTCCAAAATTAAACTGAGGGTGGAGTGATGATCCACCACTGGCGTTTACAGAAAACAAAGGAGTGTTGGTGGTGGGGGTTTCAAGTCTCGATATGAAAAATATGGTACCTACTCTACTTTGATGGTTGTTCGTTTGCACAACACGACAATAACAGTACTAAAGTTCGTTTCGTTGATAAACTGAAACTTCAATATGTTGAGGTAATTATAAGAAAACTTCGATGTATAGAGGTAAAAAAAATAGGCAAAATTATTGGCAAAAATTCGATATATTGAGGTTATTTACTTGAAATCTTCTATATGTAGAGGTAAAATTTAGCATTGAAGTAAATGGGACATTCAAGGGGAATGACAAAACTTTGATTTATCGAGGAATTCGATATATATTGAGGTTCGATATATCAAGGTCCTACTGTACTTTACAAATTGTAGCAACTACACTATAGTGATGGGAGGCGATCTAAACTACAAATTTGATGTAACAACCGATAGTGAAACTGCTCTTGGTCTCCAAAATCTGTTAAGACAATACAACTATTACTACCTGAATCTCAGCCCAACAAGACTTTCTAATTGCCTGGACAATATATTTACAAATAACAGAATTTGTTTAGGTTATCCTACCTGCCAAATTATAGATTTCCCCTTCTCAGATCACAATGGTATTCTTGTGAATCTGGGGAGTATCACCAATTTCAAAAACCAAGAAAGTCAGTTAGATATGACTATTAGCCTGAAAACTGTTCTTCCTAAACGCTCACTGAATGACCTTAGCACAAAATTGGCCTCTTATGACTGGGACAATTTAATTTACCAAAACAACCATAGTTCACACCTACTTTTCAACAAAATTTGAACTGTGCTTAACAACACTATATTATATTTTAAAAGACTGACAAAATCTGACTTAAACAAATAAAAAAATATTAAAAATGAATGGTATAACCATGATCTGGCTAAAATGAAGGTAAATCTTTTGTATTACCACAGTATATCAAAAAGTGATGTTAAGGTAAGGCAGCACTTTTTAGCACTGAAAAACAAGTACAGAGAAGCTATCGCTTCAGTTAAGCACCAACATAAAGAAAATTATATAAATCTAAGCAGTAATAAGTGTAAAGCTGCATGGAAAATTATCAACAGCAGCAATCACCATCAGGTGCCAATTGCAATAGTATCAACATTAGGTACCCCTGATATTTTTAATAATTTTTTCATTAACTCTGTCTCAGAAATTGAAGACGCTTTGGGAAATTCCTCTGGTGCTGCAAAAAATACTTAACAAATCTAACATTAAACTACCAACAGAAACCTTTGAATGGACAGATATCAGACCTGAGGATATAATCGAAACTGTTAAAAACCTAAGCAACTCTGACAGTAGTGACATATACAACATGTCCAATAATGTCTTAAAGAAAATTATTCCAAGCATTGTTGTCCCTCTTACAATATGTTTTAATCTCTCTTTAAATGAGAGCTATTTTCCTGAAGAACTTAAAATTTCAAGAGGTTGTCCAGTGTTTAAGATGGGTTCAAAAAATAAACCTGAACATTACCGCCCCATTTCTATAGTTCCGGTTGTTGGTAAACTACTTGAAATCCTAGTTTATAAGCAAATTCTAATTATTTTGAAACTAACAACATTCTAAACTCTATGCAATTTGGTTTTAGGAAAAATAAATCTACCTTTCAAGTCCTACACAAATTAGTTAGAGATGTCTCGCAAGCCTTTGAAGAAAAGCAATCGCTCAGGCCACTTTATGTGACGTGAGCAGGGCTTTTGATTGTGTTGATATCAATGATCTTGCCATGAAATTATCATACTATGGATTGGGCAGTGTACCTCTCTCATTTCTAAAATCCTTTTTAAGCAATAGGAAGCAAAAGGTTTGTAATAATGGTAACTGGTCTCAGGAAGTAAATGTCACGTATGGCGTCCCCCAGGGATCCATATTAGGTCCTTTGTTATTCTTGGTCTGTATTAATGACTTGCCATCGTCAGTCTCTGCTACAACAATCTTGTATGCAGATGACTCAACATTTTTAAATATAGGCAATAGCACTGAGGAACTAAACATTCTAACACAAAATACTTTATTAGAAGCTTCAAGCTGGTTTAAAAACAACGGTTTCCATCTAAATGTATCTAAAACTCTAAATATCCTGTTCATTTAAAAAAATGTGTAAACTCTCAAAGCAATCTATCTAATCATGCTAAATTCTTGGGAATCATTATTGACAGAATTTTAAATTGGGATGCCCATATTAATTATCTTTCAACTAAGTTATCTATAGTAATTAGTAATTTATCTTCTCAGACGGCTTACACTCTATGTTAATACAAATTATGTGAGAACGGCTTATTTAGTCTTTTTTAAATCCATTATAAGGTATTGACTAGTAGTGTGGGGCAAAGCAAGTAAAATTAACAATCTTATCCTAAAAAAAATCTATAAGAATTATTACTAACTCACAGCCACTTGAACATTGTAAACCTCTTTTATTATTTGTAAAATTCAGACCATAATAAACCTGTATCTTTTTCGTCTTATAAAATATATCTGTCAAAATCCTCAATTAGTAAAGCCTAGCAGTTTAAAACACTCCCCCCATATACCAGGAATAAAAATGCTGCATCTATTAATTTTAATAGATTGAGCAAAACTCTTGAAAGCCATTCTGTTACAGCACTGAGGGTGTACAATCAATTGTTACCCTTAGTCCAAATGTACATTAAAAAAATATTTTGGAATAAATATTACTTATGGCTGTTGGATAACCCATTTTATTGCACTGGACAAGTTCTTTTGATTAAAAAACATTATATTTTAAATTCCCCAATGCCACTGGCTGTATTTGAGTATTGTGGTTTATGTTTGTGTAACATAAGATACAATTAATCTAAGATTTATAACTGACTTGGCTATATTTATAATGAAAGCTGTAATGAGACTTTGTCAATGATTTTTATTTTATGGCAATTAAAAAAGGTTGTTTGATTAAATGGTTGAGTCCTAGTTTTTTTCCAATCTCTGTCCAAACCCTGTTTTCTACCTTTCCTAAAAATGTTTAGTATAATAAACGAACAACAATTTCGTTTCACTATATACTTATCAACAATTGATGCTATAATGTGCTTAACAGATTTATTATATGGAATATTTGATAAGAAACTAGCATTGGTTGCAATTTTATGTGATTTATTAAGAGCGTTTGACTGCATGAACAGAGAAATTTTGTTACAAAAGGTGGAACTATATGTTATTCGAGGACTTGTTTTAAATCTTTTCAAATCATATTTCACCAATCGCTTGCAAAAAGTTAAGATAGAAGAACTTGGTAATTTTCACTTTTCTGATTAGAAACTTTGCAAAATTTGCTGTCCACAAGGCTTGATATTAGGACCCACTTCATTATTAATTTTGTCTCTGACTTTCCCAAAAAGGTACAGTACGCTACAATGCAACTACAAGGAATATAATTTAATATGCAGATGACATTTCTGCTGTAGTAATAGCAAGTGGCCCAGGACTCTTAAGTTTGACGTTATTGAATGTAAAAAGTGTCTGAATTATTGGTTACAATTAATGGATTAAAAATGAATGGGAAAAAGCACAACTGCTTTCTTTGTCAAAAACAGGAAGTTCATAATGCCTTATTAATCCGGAAAACATAATGAAAACAACAATATTTAAATTTCTTGACACATCAATTGATTACTAATTAAAATTTTGTTTGAACCATTCCGACCAAATGGAAAAAAAGCTTAATTCCAAATGCTTTATTCTAAAAATCTTGTCAACTGTGTGGATTTTTGCACTATAACAAGTGTATATTATGCCTCTTTCCACAGTATGATGCCTTATGGTTTAATCAACTGGGGCTGCTCAACATTGAGTAGTTTTAATAGAATATTTGTTTTAAAGAAATAGCATTAAGAATCTTACGTAATAAACCATTTTACGAACATTGTAAACTATTATTTAGATCCGCAAATATTTTAATTCTGCCTTGTAAGTATATTTTAGATATTTTTAAATTAAAAAAACAATAGCAGATTTTCAAGAAATTCAACTAGTTCATATAACACAAGAAGAAATTTTTTAACATTTCCCTTACATAAGAGTTCCAAAATTAAAAATTCAGCTTATTTAATGACTTGTCAAGTTATTAATACAATTTTAAAATTAAATAAGAACGTTTAAATAAACATAAAAAGCATAAAGAACGTCAAACAGATACTAATAAACAAAACCTATTACTCTGTTAATGATTTTCTGATTTTAACTTTTTTATAAATTTACATCATTCAGTTTTGCCTTCAAATAGTTGGATTTGTTTTACAAATCACGATTTATTTTACATAGGTAGCTTGAACAAGATTACAATTACAAACTAATCCATAAGCTAATGACAATCCTCCATGTACTGCATTGTATCAAAATGAGAAATAAAGATATAATTGATTGAATGCACATATTTAATCTTACATAATTAAAAAATTTTATCGTGAAAAGTGAACTTTCAAATAGTTGGTATAATTTAAGAAACAAAAGACGATAGCATTTCTGAAGATAACTTTGAAACGTCGACTATGAAGTAATTTATTGTACACAATTACCATCCGTTTTCCCTCATTTTGTGTTGCCAGTGTAATAAAGACGCACTCTCTGAACTATGTAGAATTTGCAGGACCACCAAATACTTGAATAAGACGTGCTAAAGTCAAACTTGTTGAACTATTATATCAATTATGTACAATGGAAAAAACATTATGTACTGTGGAAAGTGAATTACAGTCAGTTTATTAAACGAAACTTGAATTTATTCTATTTAGTATTTTGTTTAACAATTAATATTTTGCAGGTGTCAACTGAGATCCCAAAATAAGTGTGAAGAAGAAACAACGTGCTATCTGGAATTGAAGTAAGTAAACAATGTTATCACTCAATTATTTTACTTTCACGATAGATGACCTGGACACTGTTAATCCAAATCAGTGTTCAATCAAAAATAGCTAAGGGAACATACATAACTTTCAGTTCATAAATCTTTCACCACTTTTCGATTGTGGAACGCTCTCTCGATTTATTGATATAGAATTATTGACAAGTGCGATCGCTTTGGGGCTGAGGTTAGGGCTTTTCTGTTGCGGACTCGGCGGGAGTGATATTTGGTTATTCTTGTGGTCGCACTTGTGGTAACTACATGAAAACTGATATGGATGTCATAATTCCATATGATATATATGACATATATATTGCTGATGTTGATTATTGTATTTAAGATAGTTTTGCTATAGTTCGAACAATATACTACATTTTTAATTTTTAGATGTAAAATTTTATGTTGTATCGTAATTAATTATTAAACATAATCTTTTTCATTATTATTTATTTTCATTTATCAATTTTTGTCAGTACAAATAGAAAAATCCTATTCTAAGGTAATATTAGTTCTAAAACATTCCTCAAGTGAATATAAGGCCTTACTTATAAGCCAACTTGACAAATTACATGCATACGATTGAAGTTCTAAACTTCTGATCTCCTGTGGTAGTTTGTTAAAACACTTAATTTGCAAATGTCTATGACTATCTATAGTCTCCTGTAGCCTGGAAGAAGGTATAATAATATCCTGTGCCCTTCGAGTATAATAGTCATGGACCTCATTAAAACAAACAAATTCATTTTGGTTTTTCTTTACATGTATTAAATTTTGAAATATAAAAATGGAAGGAACTGTCATTATATTAAAATCAATAAAACATTGCTTACAATCATCCTGATAAGCTAAATTGGCCAAAATTCTCACTGCCTCAATTCAATTTCAATTCAATTCGTTTATTGCCGTTAAATAACATATGTTACAATAGGCTTTGTCACATTAGTCAATTAAATGGTAGCACAATGATACAAATAAAATAGCAGACATTTGACTTCAGTGAAAATTTGATGTAAGATAGCTTGTTGTTTGTCAATGTGTCTTAAGTCTTAATCTAAATATAACAATTAACAATATATAACAATGAACAAATATAACAATTAACAAACATAACAATTAATAAAATTAACAATCAATAAATACAACAAATAATACAAAATTACAAAATATGAGAATAAATTATTATATATAAATATTACACCTAAAATATTATGTCATCTAATGAAACATTGTAGAATTCGTCTAAACTATAAAAAGCTTTTTTTTAAAACCATTTCTTAAGAACTAATTTAAAACTATTTACAGACAAAGACTTTACATTTAGAGGTAATTTGTTAAAAAGCTTTATGCCAATATGTATGTAATTACTTTTTGTCTTACTTAGACGTACAAATTCTTCATCAATAAGGTTTTTATTTCTGGTGTTATATACATGTTTACTGCTTCGTAAATTAAATTCTGCATAATGGTCTTTAACATACATAATTGATTGAAACATGAACACACAGGGTAACGTTAGAATACTCAGATCAATAAAATGCGGTCTACATGATTTAGTGTCCCCAATTCCCACTATACATCTAATCGCCTTCTTTTGCCATATAAAAACCTGTTGAGCCCCAGAGGAGTTTCCCCAAAGAGTTGTACCGTGTAATAGGTGACAGTGAAAAAAAGAGTAGTAAGCATTTAAAATAAGTTCCCTACTGGTACATGTTTTTAGTTTCCTTAATAAGAAAAGAACTTTAGCCAATTTTTTTACACAATTGATTTGTATGTTCATTCCAATTAAGCTTGCAGTCTAGATTTATTCCTAGGAGTTTAACAGATCTATTTTCAGTGTTTTTAAGCCCGAAAACAATTCTTTCAGTCTTATTTTTATTAAGTAATAATTTATTATTTTCAAGCCATATGCAAGACTTTTTAAATGTGGTTTCACTGTCTTCGAGTAATATATTAAGATCCTTTCCTGCATTTAACAATGTTGTGTCATCAGCATATAAAGCACAATTACTGGATAAGAAACTTGGGAGGTCATTAGTAAAAATAATAAAAAGAAATGGCCCAAGTACTGAGCCCTGGGGAACCCCGTTTAATACTTTTTGCAGGCTTGATTGTTGTTCACCAGTTTTAACCATTTGATATCTATCCATCAAGTACAACCTTAATAGATTTAGCTCATTTTGCACAATACCGTAAAATTCAAGTTTTGTCATAAGAATATCGTGAGACACAATGTCAAACGCTTTACTTAGGTCCAACAATGTTGCATGAGTATAATTTTTTTCTTCGAATCCTTGAAATACATAGGACACTATATTTTCTATAGCATTGATGGTAGAAAGACCTTTCCTAAAACCATATTGACTTGATGATAGAAATCTATTTATTTCAAAGTACTTATTGAGTTGTTCCTTAATTATAGCTTCTACAACTTTTGACATAACTGGGACTAGTGATATTGGACGATAATTACTTTGAGAGTAAATATCTCCTTTCTTAAAAACAGGTATTGTAATGGTAATTTTCAGACACTTAGGATAGATACCCTCAAAAAACATCCAGTTTATCAAATAGGCCAGAGGACATAGCAAAACACTGTAACATTGCTTTAATACATAGTTTGATAAACCATAAAAATCTTCGGACTTTGAACTACTGAGTTTTTTAATACATCTTTCTACATCAAGTACAGTTACATCATTCCATTTAAAATTATTTACAATGTTAACATGTGTTGTTTCTAGCATTTTGTCTACATTTACAATATTGGCTGGGTTTGAATTTGGTATAATATCATTACAAATATTTACAAAGTAATCGTTAAAATTTTCAGCGGAGAAAGGAAAACTATGATTTTTGTTGCTGCTCTCCCTCCCCATTTCTGAATTTATGACCTTCCAAGCTGCCTTACACTTGTTGTCAGAAGTAGTTATAAAATTATCATTGGCTCTCAACTTTGCTATTCTAATTTCATACCTATACATTTTTTTAATCTAGCATAAGCTCCTTTGTACACTGTGTTGGTTTTAGATTTGTCAAAATAAAGTAAAAGTAGATTTTTTATATGTTTTAATTTTGGAGTGTACCAGTTTTTAACAGACCGAAAATCTCTAGGTTTTGATTGTTTTTTATTTTTTATAGGACAGAATTGGTTATAAAGATCAGAGACAGCCTCCAAGAAAAATTGAAAAGCCTGTTCAACAGAACAAAACTTTGACAGTTCACCAAGCCAATATAATCTGCTTAACCTACTTATAAAACTATTTACAGAATAATTATTCAAAGGTCTAAAAGTACTTACTGTTGTTTGGTCCTTGCAATTATTTTTATAATTTCCGGTATTGATTTTCAATTTAATATTAAGTTTTAATCCTAAATGATCGGAGAGATGTGGCTGAATTATTTCACATGAATATTCGTCATTATGTTTGTTTGTAATAATGTTATCAAGACAGGCATTTAATCGAGTTGGGTTTTTGTTTAAACAATACAGGTTATGAGATCTTAACATATTCTGAAAATTAATTATTTTTGTATCTGTAAAACGAATATCCAAATTAATGTCACCAGTTATAACCAGATTACAACTCTTAAATTTGTTACATTTATTCAAAAAGAGAATCAGATTATTTAGAGCATCATTGAACACTTCTATAATTGAATCTGGTGTTCTATAAACTGTGATAACAATTAGTTTTATACTGGGGAAAACAACTGATGCTAACACGCACAGTCAAGTCAGAAGTATCTAGTTTGTTCCGAAGAACCTGATGGCTTGCTTACTAAAATGTGGTTTAAACTATAGCTAGGATTAGGTACAAGAGTTATAGTATCACTCTTATTATATCTTAAGTATCCAAGTTTCGGGCCGTTGTTAGTGCGTTTCCCGACAAAGGTCCTGAAAGTGTTGACTGCTCAGGGCTCGGTATGATCTTGGGGAGTTCATTGATGTGCTCCTCATCAGTTGGAAGTTAAGGTGAAATATTTTCTCTCTCTGTTAAGGCCGCTGCCTCACATACCCTGTTTGCTAGTCATAACTTTCCCTTGCGGTTGAAGTCCCAGTCCGTGTTTTTAATGAAGGTCCCTGGTAGATGTACTAGCTTCCACGAGAGTAACATTAATGAACCTTTCACATATGTTCTTTAGGGCAGCATTAGTTTTCTTTGTTTCCACATTCACACAAGACCAGTCTGTTAAGTCATATTGATTAGGAATGTCAACTAAAACTATCTTTTGCTCGCTATATCTTTGTAAAATGTTGGTTATAGAGTTAATAGCCCGCTGTGCTTCATTATGAGAAACATCATTAGTGCCGCAGAAAACAACCAAAATATCATTATCCTTCATATTCTCTCCATCAATATTCTTATGATCCAAAATCTGACTAGCTCTGCCACCAGGTTTCACAAACCCAACTGCATCATAAGAATTTTTAGATTTATTGGTACATTTATTAATATGCCATGCCAGTTCTTTACCATGGCTGTCTGTGCAAAGCAACATTTTTGGAGGTGCAATTTTCCCATCTGTTGTTTCCTTATCAATGTTGGTGATACTGGTGCTTTCAAAACTGTCCACGTCGAAAGACAAAACTTCAAAAGGATTTTCAGATGCAAATTAACTTTCTACTGTGCTTCCCACAGTTTTATTTTTCTTTGCAATTGAGCCACCCCTTCTGTACGATACCTTAGTGTAACCCATGTTACTGGCTGAGTTTGACACTAGAACATCAACTTGTTTAGTCTGAACATTATTTGCAAGCAGGGGAAAGCAATTCAGACATTTTGACTTCATATTTTCATAAGACTTTAGTTTGCAGATCAACATTGTCCTTCTGGAGAACGTTATTGACTTCTTCCAGGCTCTTAATTGAGGATAGCATATTTTTCATTTCCTTCTGCAAAATTTTACCATGTTTACAGTGAGTTTGAAATACCTTCTTATATTCCTCCTTTTCTTGTTCACTTAGCAAGATCAGTTCAGGCTTTTGACTTTGTTCAATCTGTGACTTGTCATTTAAAGTAGCAATAGCTTTGCTTTACTGGTTTTCCATTACATTATATTTTTGTATTAATTCTTCTATTTCCTCTTCTTTCTGCATAACTTTGTCTTCTAGCTCTAATTCGCGTGATGATTTGCTGATTTTTATATCATGCAATTCTTGTATTAAATCTTCATGTTCACATACAAGAGTATTTCCAATGTCGACAGAAAGTGACACTGATATTCAGAACACGTGATTTCATTATCTGATTTAACTAGATCCTCCGTAGAACCCTGCAAGCAATCTGGGCATTTCCATTTTTCTAGTTCTTGTCTGTAGTATATGCCAGATTAATACATCAAAGATGTAACCAACTTTTACGCAAACCTGTGCAAAATACACCTCCATGTAGCTCATATCTTCCACATTTACCACAGTTGTTCGTTTTCACTCATATCTGATGCCATGTACCAAAATATGGTGGTCTGGTAAAACACAAACAAAAGTACAATATTTCAATAGACACAAAAGCGTCACCATTAACAGTCACTCCAAAATGTAATTGTTAATAAAATATGATGCACTGTAAAATCCATGTACAATAGAAATATTACAAAATAAATTAATTTTCATTAATAAGATCCCATATAATTTAGTGGCACATTTATGTTTGATTTTAAAAATTTGCAAAAAGTATATTACTGGTTGTAGTTTTGATCTGAAGACCCGCAGGTCATGGGCCTGTCATTCAACCAGATAAGCCATCAAGAACTCTCTCACAACAGAAGTTAATTTCTTTGAATCAAAGTTTCCCCACTGATTGGAAGATAACAGATTGACTGGTAATAATGAGTAGAGTGTTAAAAGTCCAAGGGTCAGTTGTCTCCGATAAGAAGATAGACCTTTCTTATCTACAAAGTTGCAAAAATACAGGAAATTATTACAATTCAGTTGTACATACCACTCGTAATGTTGTAATAGGAATGATTTTATTTTCTTTATTTGTATTTAGAGATTAATTGGAAGAGAGGACTTTTTAGTCCTAACTTTGCTATAAATAAAGGCAGTTTTCATTTCATTTCATTTCTACCTGTACGAGGTGTGATAAAAAATAAATACTATAATACACATACATACAATCTGTACAATCACACCTCTTTCATTCATCGCAAATGCAACCCACTTCGAACAGCGGGGTTAGTCTTCTAATTGGGCGGCCTCCTAGTTGAAAACCAAAAACTCACCTGCATTATAAAATTCTTGAGACACCAAAAAGCCTTTTACGCGAGTCTTAAAAGCCTTTGGCGTTGGAGCATCTTTGATTGAATTTGCAGTCTGTTGAGGAATTGAACACCCGACTGTGATGGCAAGCGTTCATAAACCACTGTTCTGTATCTACCAGTTTGGTAGTTTACTCTGCCACGTGTCTCTTACATGTGTATGTCTTGGCCTCTGGTTAAGGCACATTTATTCATACAAAACAAAGTTGTTTCCAATATGTAGAGACATGGCAGAGCCAACGGCTGCAATATCTTGAAAACTTGCCTGCACGACTCTTAATTAGATTTTTGCGATGTTTTGAATTGCTTTTTTTGGAGTCTGAAAGCTCTTTGGAACTGAGTGTTTGCGCAAGCTCTCCATAGGCCAGATGGGGGTATATCAAGCCATAATACACCGTAATCAGTACGACCCTGACAATACTTTGCTAAAGACCTCAGAACAAAGATGTCTGAACAGATTTTGGCGCAAACATGATCAATGGGCTCATTCAGTGTCAGTCCTTTATCAAGGTACATTCCAAGGAATTTCGAAGACCTGACTTTGTTCAGTGTGGATTCAGCCATCATGATGGCAGGCACATTGGTTTTTGAAGAGTTTATTGTGAGGTTGAGGCTGTTGAAGTATTGTACGCAGTTGTTGATATCAAGAAAAGCCTGTTGTTCCAAAACTTCACTTGATCTTGCATTAAAAAAGAAAGTCGTATCATCTGCAAACCGCACCGTTCTTCCATACAGAAGCGATGATTCTGTGTTGTTGACATAAAGCAGGAAAAGCAGAGGACTGAGGATAGACCCTTGGGGGACTCCATAGCTAAGATCTATTGGCTTGGATGATTTATTTGATATCTGGACAACTTGGGATCTGTGGCTTAGAAATGCTAAACCATTTAAAAGGTACGCCTCGAATGCCGTGGATCTCAAGTTTGTCAAGCAGTATATTGTGGTCAATGCAGTCCAACACGCTGGTGCTTTGGACAGATTTAGAAACACACTCATTTTGTGGTTCCACCATTCAATCCCCTCAACAATCATATCGACAAGACCAACAACTGTGACAGTTGTCGATTTACCATTTTTGAACCCAAACTGTTTATTTGAGAGTTGATTGTATTTGTCCCAAAAGTGAAGCATTCTTATTATATAAAGCTTTTCAAAAATTTTGCTGAATACTGGCAAAATTGAGTCAGGCCGGTAGCTATTTATAAAAGCTGGGTCGGCGTTCTTTAAAATTGGGACAACTTTTGCAATTTTAAGGAGAGAGGGGAACCCTCCTGTTTGGAATGAATAATTTACTAATTGAGTTAAGGATCTTACTAAATGCTTGCAGCATTTTTTAATGAGCTACGGGGACATCATCAGATTGAGGTTGTTTGATTTTTTGGCTGGGAGCTGCTGGATAATTAGGTGAAGATCATCCTCAACAACATGCGCCAACACCATTGATGCTGCTGGGCTCTGTCTTCGCGAGGGGCGTACTTTAGGGTCAGATGGCCGAGGACCTTGCCCATCAACAACAGAAAACTCGTTAAACCAACTGGCAATCTCAGTCTCATCCTCCACAAGCCTATTCCCAATTTTAATTTTGATTTGTTTGTGTGCTTTTGTTTTATTGTTTATGATGCCCCAAGTTTTTTCCAAACGTTTTTTGAAGACATTGTGTGGTTTCGAACATCATGGATTTGGAATAACGCTTTAACATCAATGTTTATTTTAAGTTGCAAAAGAATGCCAAAAAGACGTACGAAGAAAGATACCAGAAAAATGGGCGATTTTTTTTTTTTTTCATCACGACAATGCGCCTTGTCACACCTCGCTTCTCGCGTATACGTTTTTACCTGAAAAAAGTGTTCCTGTCTGTCCACATCTTCCATACTTACCTAATTTATCAACATGCAATTTCTGGCTCTTCCCAAAAATTAAAACTGTGCTTTAAGTAAAATGTTTTGATACCATTCCTGATATTAAGAGAGCCAAGACTGAGCAGCTAAAAGTCCTTCCGAAAGAAGCCTTCCAGAAATGTTTCCAGTCATTGATTAAACATTGGAATAAGTCCATTGTCTGCCAAGGATAGTACTTTAAAGGGGATTAAATCAAATTCTATGTAAGTTTATTACTTTTTTAAATAAAATTTCATCGTATCTTTTTATCACACCTTTTATATGTTCCATTTTTTCAACTAATGAATAAACTAGTGCAACTACAACTATGCCAGAGGCCTTATGTTCATAATACTTCTTTTTAATAGAGATTAATTAATTGAGCTAAATGGGGCCAGGGCCACCTCAGATACAGAAAACCTCGAATACTCGGATTATTGTAATATAATATATAAATATATTATTTATAAAGGTATCTTTCTTATATAAATATTGATTAATAACAATTTTTATCCGAACAATAAATTACTGCCCCTTACATAGAATACATATCATAAAAACTATAACTAACTTTCAAAATGGTTTTTGATCGATATTTACTGAAGTTTTCCCCTCCTTTTCACCACAATGTTATGCCAATGCTTCAGAAAATTTTGTCTTGGGCTGTGCTCTCCTTTTGCTGTTTGGTGTAATCTTAAGCTGCTTCCAAGATCTTCAACCCATCAGAATTAGAAATTATTTTTGTGTCTTCCACATATTAGATGGTTAACTAAAACAGCAATGTTGGTCTTCACTAAGCCACTCTTGTGAGTCACTGTGGCTTGATTACTTTTCTATTTTCACTGTTCTAAACAATTTCCTCCTTGACATTAGACGATATTGTTTCTTATTCTCTCCCATGCCAAAACTGTCCAATAAAACATCTTTCGGAGAAATGTTCTTTAACCCTTTCCCTGCCAAGCTATTTGCTCACATACCAGAGGGATCTCCTTAAACCCACGCCAGGCTGGTTTTAGATATTTTAAAGCGTTTAACATAAAAATTAATATAAACATTATTATTTATTTATAAGGATATAATTTGCTAATATTCTAATATTAGAAATAATGTTAAAATGTTTTATGTCATAATTTGAAAAGTAAAACAAAATGTTTTAATAATTTTTGATCAGTCTTTTATACTTTTATGGTTTTTACTTCAAAAATTATATGGAAAAGTAAAATATTGAAAATACAACTGCATATTTATTCTACAATTATAATATTAGTTGATACACAATATAGTTCTCAACAAATAATGAATATATCGTGGAGATATTTTTATAAATGACATTTTAGGCATTTCTGTGTAGTATAGCAAATAATTTAATTCATAAATGCAATAGACAATACCATACCTAAAGAAGAAAACTGGATTTTTCTGGACATTTGTCTCAATTGTTCAGTGATGGAAAAAATCAGTAACACTACGTTTCGAGATCTGCAATCTAATGTCTTCCTCAGGTGATTAACTAACCCAATGGTTATGTTCCCAATGTATTATGGTTGCTTCATCCCAATTCATACGATGGTCTTCAGACCAATAATGATGTGCAATTCTTGACTTTCTATCAGCTTCTTTATTGTATTTTCATTGTGTTCTTTTATTATTACGTTTACTGGTCTTTTAGTCTAACCTATCTATTCTCCATTGCAACCACATTTTATAGTGTAAACACAGTTTTCAGAATCCTGTATGCTATGTATTGGTTTTAGTGTCACGAGACTGTCTAAGAGTATTGTGTGTTTTAAACCCGATTCTGATATTGTATTTTTTACGTACTCTTCTAATTTTCTCTGATAATCCCAGCACATGAGGAATTGTCATAAACACTATTTTGATTTACTAACTCAGGAATGAATCTTCTTGTTCGTTTACACTTGTTTATTACTGATTGAAGGTATACATTGCGCCTAAGATCCGATTCAACTTTCTTAAATTCCTCTTTTAATTCATCTATATCCGAGTATAAGTTCTTTGCTCTTATCAAATAACGTGTAAGCCACTCCTTCTTTGACAGATTTTTTAGGGTTTGATTAATAGTTTAAATATTTTCCTGTGTCTGTTTTCTTTCGAAAAACCGTAGTCTTAAGGACATCCCTGTCTCTTAATACACACACATCCACAAAAAAGGAAGTCTGTTTTGGCCTTCCACTTCCATTGTGAAGTGGATGGAAGGAGAAATACTATTAATCTGATTCAAAAACTACTTTATTTTAGTGTTTCCATGAGGAAAAACAACATAGGTATTATCCACATACCTCTTCAAAATCTTCGGTTTGAACATAGCTAAGGAAGCATCTTCACAGAGTCGGCATCCTTACGGAGGATCCAATCTGTAGAATGTGTGATGAGCAGGATGAAACTGCTGAACAGCTGCTCTTTGATTGTCCTGAAATAGCAAGGGAGCGGTATGCCATCTTTGGTAGTTTAGACAAGGGTGGCGAATTTCCCCAGGAGGTCCTGATAGGTTGTTTTCGGCGGTTTGTGGATTTCAAAAGACTTGACTCCTTGAGACTTAAGTGCATGACAATAAGCCACCCCATAGAAGAAGAAGAATCTAAAACCAAGGTTTTGTCGTCTTTTCCACAGATATGTAGATTTTAGTTCAACTTTGTTAAATTTCTGTTTAGTGACATTTGTTCAAAATTTTTTTGACATGCAGTGTCTCAACCCTCCATGTGTCAGACTTCATCTGTAGTGCTAGACTTCTTAGGGCTTTCGCAAGCATATGTTGAAAGTAAATAATCTAATACATAACAGTTAACAGAGTGTAACATATTTTATATTTTTTCAGCAAAAGCTAAAGAATAATAAAATAATAATTACAAATACTTACCATTATATGTCAAAAAGTTATAAGAAAACTAATTTTTTGTTTAATTGTTTACATTTGGCACAGAAAGATTCCACTAAACCCATTGAAATAAAAATCTAAAATATACGAAATAAACACAATTGTACTAAAAATAAAAACATTTTCAACTTGCACATTCATTGTAAAAAAAAAACATAGGTACAGAAAATGTTTTGTTTTTTGCCTACTGGAAACCTCCAAAAAATCTAGCAAAGTCAAATAGATACCCCTACAAGTAAGTTATATAGCACCTAAAAAGAGTCCTTGATGTTATTTTACATTTCGTAGACCTGCATTATGAATAAAAACAACAACGTCAAAATAACTTGCATAAAGTGTAACTCCCATTACTTTCTATTTCAGCTGATGTTATGCATAGATATAAAACATTATACGAATATAGTCTAGTGAGAGCTTTTTTGCAAAGCAAAGTGTTACATAATAATTTAATGTAAAAAGAGTTTATGTATTGAATAAATACATGTATACACCGATAAGGTAGCCAAAAATAAATTATTAACTTTTGAGATTAAATTATTTACTAAAACGTACTATTTTGTCTGAATTTGAAAAATTTTTAGGAGAGGATCCCCCCCCCCAGATCAATTGGGTATGCCAATTCCCTCCCGCCAAAATGTCACTTACAACCCAACCTATCATTCATTGATTACATAACTAATATATAAAATAATATTGATTACTAAAAAATACTTTTAATCTTAATTACGCTGCCAAGTTACTTGCTGTTCCATATACTAACAAAAGCAGCGTGTTGTTGTGTGCGTAATAGTAGTACACTAATTTAATTACAGTATAGGATGTAATACTCTGTTTCAGTTAGTTCTATTTATAATAGAAGTTGCACTTCACTATAATTTGAGTTAATTGTTTCACTGACAACATTAATATTTGGCTAATATCCCAAGCAGTAGACTTTTTCCATTCTTTCATATATTTTTTCGTACCTGATAAAAAAATTAGGTGTATTTTGTCATGTAGCATTTATAAATAATCTTAACTTTTTACATGTTTTTGTAGCTTCTCTGGAAAAAAAGAAAAATTGTTTCATACAGTGAGTATATTAATAGTCCATTCTTATGGCGTTCTGTTTCAGGCTTTGGAGCTGCATAAAATCCTTTCTGGGAGCCAATTTCAACACAGTTGTACCTTCTTAGTGTAATTTAGTTAAGTACATACAGTTAATAGAGCAGGAATATTAACGAATACTGAAGCGGTATAGTTGGTAATAAAGATAAATTAAACACAATAATGGTCCCTGAAAGAATACAGATTTCTTTGATGACGGAAATGGAGACCTTACTAAATCAAGGTCAAGATATAAATGCTCAAGATGAAGACGGCCCGAACACTTCTGGACAAAGCAGTTTGGAGGGGTTCAGAGCCTGCAGTTGATCTACTGCTGGAGAGGGGAGCAGATGTTAATATCTGTAACAACAGAGGAAGATCTCCTTTACATCTGGCTGTCTATAGAAACAATGCAACTATTTTGGGACAATTATTTGAGAAAGGGGGCAATCTAAATCTTAGAAATGATAAAGGGAAATCTGCTCTTGATTTAATAATTAAAAGAAGATATTTTAAAATGATTGAAACTCTTATAGACAAAGGATTTGATTTTGAAAACGAAGGGCACGACTTCCCACTCCTTCATTATTTTGTTTACAAACATTTTGTATCGGGTGTGGAGTTATTGTTAAAGAAAGGAGCAGATTTGAACCAAGAAGACCTACGAGGTAGACGCCCTCTTCATATCGCCATTAGCAGGTGGTACACTGATATTACACACATGCTTCTCAAAAAAGGTGCATTAGTGGATATTAGGAGTAATGGTGATGAGACACCTCTTCACTGTGCTATTAAAAACTACTTTAAAGCTGGTGTTGAGTTATTGCTTAGGCAAGGTGCTAACGTGAACTTAAAGTGTGACGATATTACACCACTTCATATGGCTGCTAAAAAGGAGAATGAAAGTGCATTTGATGCATTGTTAAATTATGGTGCCAATATCCATGAGAGAGACTGTAAATATAATACAGTTTTACACAATCTAGTTGCAGCAGATTTTGTTTATGGTATTAAAGCAATTTTAGAAAGAGGAGCCAAAGTAAATGAAAAAAATAGTGCTGGTCAAAGACCTCTTCATTTTGCTAAGTCAGATGAGGTATGTGAAATATTGCTGGACAATGGAGCTTCATTGGAGGTTACGGATTTCCATGAGGGAAATACACCTTTCCTAACAGCAGTCCAGTTTGAATTCAGTACTATTAACTTTCTGTTGGCAAGCGGAGCAGAAGTTAATGTGAGAAACGATAAAGGACGAACAGCGCTTCATCTGGTAAAGGATGATTATTTAGTAGTAGAAACTATATTGGATCATGGCGGGAAAGTTAATACAAAAGACAATGAAGGAAATACTCCTCTCCACTTATATATTTATCGTGGAAATGATCCTGAATGTGTTAATCTTCTGCTTAAAAGGCAAGCAGATGTAAACATAAAGAACAATGCAGGCCATACTCCTCTCCATGCGGCAGTGTTAAAAAACAAAGATATGATTGGGCTTTTGTTAAGTAATGGTGCTGATGTTTCCCTAAAAGACAAGAAAAATAAGTCACCACTTCACCTTGCAATGTACCATTGTAATGAAGATATGAGCTCAGAAATACCTTTTATGTTGTACAAGGAAGTCATATCGAATTTAAATGAAAGTGACGCAAACAGACCTCTTCACTTTGCTGTTGCAAATTGTGGTTATAATCTGGTCAAAGAATTGATAGATAATGGAGCTTGTGTGAATTCAAAAAACAGCAAATGTCAAAGTCCTCTGCATATTGCTGTTTCAAGATCATTTCAACCAGCAGTTCGGCTACTGTTGGAGAAAGAAGCAAGGGTGAACGAAAGGGATGCTGAAAACAGAACCCCCCTTCATTTGGCTGTCTTAGCAAACAATAGTACTTTAGTTGAAGCATTAATTAATAAAGGTGCAGACCTAAATAATAAAGACAATCGAGGAAGTACCCCTCTTCATTATGCAATTTTAACTAAAAATTTGTCATTAACCGAACTTCTTTTACTCCGTCGATCAGATGTAAATCTTCGAGATAAGTGTTATAGAACACCTCTTCATTTAGCGGTTTTGTACAAGTTTAGCGATGGAGTTAATCCTTTACTTGCCTATGGAGCCAAAGTAAATTTGAGGGACAAGAGAAGGAACACACCTCTTCATTATGCAGCTCAGAATAAATCAGAGTCAATGTTGAGAAAACTATTGAAAAGAGGGGCTTTAGTTGATATTCGAGACTCAAAAGGAAGAACTCCCCTCCACTTGGTTCTTAAATACCGTGTGTGGGAAAGTGGTGACTGTGCTAGTGTGTTGTTGGATTACGGGGCAAATATGAGCGTAAAAGATTATAAAGGGAAAACACCATTAGATTATAGAGAGTGTTACGGTAATCTGCTAAATGTTGTTTCAAAATTCATTATTAAAACTGAATGTGCTAATTTAGAACTAAATCTGAATAAAGAAGTTGCGTCAGACCTCCTCAAATATTATAGTGAACTTGTTCCTTTTCGAACCAAGTGCTTAACAGAACTGAAGCACATGAAAACAAAGAAAATTGGCATCAATAATCTCTATGATGTTTTTTCCCAATACTGGGATCCAACATTTTCTATAAAACAATCCATGGAAGACGCTATATATTCTCCTAATTTGGATGTAGAGTTTCCATTATATGCTCCACTTTTGAGAGTTACATTTGAGAGGGCAAAAGTTAGGCATCAACTGTTAAATTTAGCAGTTGAAAGTGTTAGTGCTAAAATTGATATAACATTGCCTAATGAGATGAAAAGACATATTATGTCTTATTTAAGTGATCGAGAATTGAAGAGTTTATTGAATAAGTAAAGATATGCACTAACATTAATTGTGTATATTAAAACTGCATATAGTAGGGTGTAGTAAGTTGCTGAAAAATATGACAATTCATTGTGTAGCAAGTGAGTTTTGTGAATTAGTCTCTTTAAAATATAACAGTGTAACTTGTTAACATAAGTGGCACATCTTGAATATAAAGATAAATTTATTACTATTTTTACTTATTAGATTAAAGGGTATAATGAGCCATTATTGTGAAATATGTTTCTTTTATTAAAGGTGTTAATAGTTAACTATATAAAGAATATTATTGGTTTACTTTAGTTTTAGTTTTTTTACTATTTGCTCCTAATTATAATTGTCTGATAGCCATGTTGGATCAGAAACGTTTTTAGAGATATGTAAGGATTAATTAATTAGTAGCAGAGACAATTTTCCATTTTAACCGAGAATATACACATTTTTGTTTATTGTTTTACTTTTATTTTATCTATATGTATGGAATCCATTAAAATTGTAGAAAATACCAAAATAAAATACATGGCAAGTGTAAACAGTTGTACATTACTCTCAATTCTATAGTGAAATTAAGAATTATAACAAATGTTTACGATAATAGAATAGAATATGCTAACTATGCTAGATTACCTATAAAAGTATAATGATTTCAAAGAAAATAAATAAATATAAACTTTGCCTTGAATTTACTAATCCATACTTTCAGGAAATGTTTGATAAAGTACATTCGAATTCGTTTGAACTACAATGTTATATGCAATAATTTTTAACAACCTTACTTGACAGTGATAATAATATGTAAACAAAGGAAACCAAATTAACATTATAAAGTCGACTAGCTATTTGTCGATCTATCCAATTGTTTTTTTTTTTTTTTTTATCTATTTCTGTTGTGGTGTTAGTAGTTTTCTTAACATTCACAACTTCACCTAGGTTTACATTCAAGTTTGTACAGCCCCTTGTTAACCTGCCCATTAAATAGATTAAGGACAGCAACTCGATGTTTTGGATATAGTGATACAATATTTGAAGTTTCATTGTTTTGATGATTCCTTTTTACAATAAATTACAAAGTGTTACTTTTATATAAGCTTATAACGTAATTACTTATAATATACTGTACCATGCATTTAATACTTAATACGATAATTTATATAAATTAAATTGAATGTTTAGTTGACCAGTGTTTGTATAATATATTGTATAAATACCTAGTGTACATAGTGTTAACCTAGTAAAATTTACTATACTACTTTTATTAAACTTTTTGCTGACGAGATTGTTTTATTTACCTGTTTCATCACATATTATCATTTAATTTTATTAATTACCATACAACTTCCAATTTACTTGAATCATTGACTGAGTAAAGCAAGGCCCTGTTTCACCTTAGTTGTTTAACTTTTTGTCATACATATCATAAAATTGTAATAATTACAAGCTTAAATTAATTTTGTTATTCAATGAATTTACTGCATTCAAGCTTTTTTTAACAATCTCGGTTAAGAACTTGCCAATAACTGATGTCTGAACTAAACAGAAAGTATGTGTAATATGTTTGATTGACACTACAGATAGATATTCCTTTATCTGTATTGACAAGCAGTTTTCAAAGTGGTATTAGCTTCAGACCCCTCTTACAGAAACTATATTGCTGAATTATGTCATAATAAGATTGAACTAGGCCTCCGTAGACTAATGGTTATAGTCTCGGCTCTCTAACAGAGATCACGGGTTCAAATCCCGAGGAGGGCCAATCATGCATAGACACGAAACAGTGTACTTTGAAAAATAATAATAATAATAAATCAGTGAACATCGCAGCCTACATAGCAGAAGCTGAGGCTTAAAAGAGATAAAACAAAAAAAACAACTTGATACCAGCAAAACAAAGTATTCAGTGGTAACAGATCGCAGTGAAGCCTTTTTTGACATCTTATTGAAGCATCTGTTTCAACTCAACGTGAAGTTCCACTGAAGTTTGTGTTGTCCATCGGATTTTTAACGTTTGACAGACCCGTTGAAAATTTCGCCTCTAATGGGCGTTTTTATAAGGCAATGTGATTACTTGACAGTAAAAGGATTTTTAAACAGAAGGCTGCTGAATAGATTGCTTAGTAACACTATCTTTGTCTTCGCTACAACGTAAGGATGATGGGTCGGGGTTTACTTATCAATGAGAGTAGTGGATTCTACATTGTCCGAACGTATCGGACGAGTACAACGTCAAGTAGGACTCAAGAGTCGCTTGGTCTCTGAGGCAGCAGTCGTGTTAGTCACTCGAGTCATCCCTGTCCAACTCTTGGCCGGAGAGAGGAAGGCGATGTGGTGACGACCGTTTTAAAAAGGAGGAGCGCGCCCGCACCTATCGGAAATTGGAGGAGATATAGGAACATGAATTCCTCGGACGATGGACTGCAAGGCTCAGTCCAACCTTGGGTGGAATGGTGACACAGAAGCGGACTACTACCTCATCCAATTCCTGGGTGGATGTGGTTACTTCCAGGCTTACCTATTTCGTATGGCCAAAAACGGATCACCGGACTGCATATAGTTTCCAGGCGTTTCTGACCACAGGGGAACACTCTTCCGCTACTTGTGTTAGGAAAGGCCTCAACATGCACTGTTCGCACTTTATCGGCGGACTCGATCTGCCAAGTGATGCTGGAGGGTCAGGACACTGAACCTGTTTGTCTCACTTCGTCCAGGATATCCTGCGCATAAAGGCTCGTCTGGATTGTCACGCGGTTTAGACCTTAGTTCTTCGAAGGCCAGATTGGTGCGAGCCCTGAGCTTAGGTAAAAATCAGACGATTGTGAAGTTGTGTGACAAACAGTTTCCGCGTTAGAATACTGGAGTATAGAATAGGTTTTAAAGGGTAGTTCACGTTTTGTGTGAGAGTCTCACACTACAGGCTTGCCACCTGTGTGCGCAAATGCATTCTCCTACCTATCCCTGAAAAAAGTAATGAAAGAAACATATCTAAATGATTGTTCCTCTGTAACAAAAATTCTAGACAAAATGATTATTTATTTTTATCAGTTGGTAAATAAGTAGAGACTCGTGTTGAAAAGTAATTGAAATTGTTGCTATCCAAACGCTTAAGTAAATTTCTCTAACAGAGATTAACTGACTTGTTGGATTTAGTGTTGAAGTATTGAACAAATTTTGAAATATTAATATTACGCCTAGGTGGACAGCAAACTGTAGAAATGATTAAAGTTCCTGTCCAAACTTCCACAACAGTAGTTCCTTGAATATCATTTTACTGATTTCTACAAATATTCAAGGTAACTTGCATTAAACTGAAAATATAGTATAACATGTCTCGTACTTCAGTTTCGTATTTATACATATACATGTTTTAGTGTTCAAACTATACAGGGTGTACATAAAGTCCTGCACTGGTATAATATTTTCTAAACGATAACAGATAAATGAAACAAGATTTGGTACATCAATACTACACCTAAAAATCTACTTTTTGAAGGAACTATCAGTTTTCTGTAATATCATGGGGACGTCCCGCAAGGAGTCGGAAGGAAATCTTAAATAGGAGCATAGGTCAATATGCACATCATTTTTAAAGGGCTTATCTAGCAGAGTTTAATGCCGCAAACCGCACTCAAAAAGATTGATCCAGTACAAAATGGCGGCTGTTCAAAGGTTTTACTTGGTTACATTTCATTAGTAGCCATAACCCCGGTAAAGCAAAACTGCAACCAAACGAATACTGCAGATAAATACTACATTATGATTATCAGTTGTACAGAAGTGAATTATGACGTAGGTTATCCTCAAGGGGTACAAATATGGTCCTAATATATTGATAACGGGGAAAACCTGATAACAGTAACAATTAAAAAGCTCTTATCTTTGGGTCGCAGTTTGGACTTTCCAATTAGCCAGTCTATTCATAGTAGGCTATTCTAGTTTTCTTGTTTTAGTAGTGCTGTCCAACCTTTCTATCAGTGCACTTTAGTACAAAAGAGTTTGTCGTATTGCTTGTAGTTCTTCAACTACACTATGTTGCTTGACGAACGTGAACGTATAACACTTCTTATGATGGTTGGTTGGGGAAACAACGGACGATCACACGAGGAAGCATGCCATTTATTTCATGACTACTTTCACGAGAGGCAGCCAATTTCTAGAACAACTGTAGGGAGAACTGTTCAACGCTTTATGGAAACAGGAAGTGTTTCCGATCGTCATAGGACAGGAAGGCCCGCTACTGCGACAACTGAAGGCAACTCTTTAGATGTATTGCACTCATTTATTGAGAATACGCAAGAGTCCCTACGCTCAGCAACACAAACTCATGACATCTCTGTTACGTCTGTTAAAAAAATTCTGAAAGGGTCTAATTTTAAGCCTTATAAAGTTCATTTTGGTGCACGAACTCAACGAAGTTGATTTCGATCGACGTATAGAATTTTGTGAAACTATGATGGCCAAAATAGATTGCAACGAAATTGATGCAAAACAATATTGTGTTTTCAGACGATTGTTCATTTATGCTGAATGGAAGTGTAAACAGGCACAATTGCCGTTACGTACTAGAGTAGCGAAAATCCTCACTGGATGCGGGAAGCACATACGCAGTATTCACTAAAGGTGAATGTCTGGCTTGGTGTGATAGGTACCCAGTTGGTAGGTCCTTTCTTTATTGAAGGAAATTTAAGTGCAATATCATATTAACGTTTGCTAGAAAATGAAATTACACCAGCAATTCGAAACATGTTTGGAGAACATTACCAGAATATCTGGTTTCAACAGGACGGAGCACCCCCACACTACGGCATTAACGTAAGAGCCTATTTAAACACTGTTACCAATATATTAGGACCAAATTTGTAACCCTTGAGGATAACCTACGTCATAATTCACTTCTGTACAACTGACAATCATAATGTAGTATTTATCTGCAGTATTCGTTTGGTTGCAGTTTTGCTTTACCGGGGTTATGGCTACTAATGAAATGTAACCAAGTAAAACCTTTGAACAGCCGCCATTTTGTACTGGATCAATCTTTTTGAGTGCGGTTTGCGGCATTAAACTCTGCTAGATAAGCCCTTTAAAATGATGTGCATATTGACCTATGCTCCTATTTAAGATTTCCTTCCGACTCCTTGCGGGACGTCCCCATGATATTACAGAAAACTGATAGTTCCTTCAAAAAGTAGATTTTTAGGTGTAGTATTGATGTACCAAATCTTGTTCATTTATCTGTTATCGTTTAGAAAATATTATACCAGTGCAGGACTTTATGTACACCCTGTATAACAGTTGACAGACATTACAATACAATTTTTGAGATCGGAATGATGATCTGAAACCTGCAGGGGGTTGACGAATACGGCAAAGCCAATCACTGTTGCTACCTGTGCTTGAAGCAAGAGAGACGGCGAGCAATGGAAGTGCACGTCCACCGATCATCTCTTTGAACTTCTTTGTTAGCGGTAGTCGTCTATTGATGACTTGTTTATAATAAGGGTGCACTAGTGGTAGCAGTAAAGAGAAAATTAAAGTTTAACACCATTCATTTGCTGAGTGTACTATCTTAAAATTGATTAAATTTCACTCACTGTTACTATTACACCTATCTGTACAGTGTGTTTCTATCTGAATTGTATTACATATAATGATATGTTTTTATAGTTGGCCAACCTATACAAATGTAACAATTACTTATGACCCTTTGGTGGTGAACTACTGTCAGAAAACTACGCCATAACAGCCTTTACTCAAAATGCCATCTTGGTAACCCTGAGTCTCATTGTTTACAACATCAAAAGCCTTGAAAGATAGTAAAATAGTGCTCACATGTCTTAATGGAAGTCACTGCTTTTCGAAAAAATAGAGAAAGCAGAAATTGAGTTTCAATTCAACAACCTACGGTTAAATAAACATGATATTAACACTTTATAATGTTTCATTTTTCTATCAAAGGGCTGCCACTGGCAACAATCGAGTCTCTGACATTGTAGAATTAACTCTAGCAAAAAGTGCTGCGTTCAAACTTCTTTAATTTGTAATAATTGTTTATTTTGGGCCATTAATCTGTCAAGTATAAGAATCCGAGGTCTGTCGACTTTAATTGTATGATAAAATCATATTGACTTATTGTTCACTAATAGGCTTTGGTTTTGTGGATTAAAGGGGAAACTTTGTCGGGATAGTAGTCTAAAAATGTCTTAAAATTTAATTAGCTGTTTTTCAACACTCGTTTCATTGAAAACGCTATTCCAATGTTCTCAAAATAGTTTCTAAAAGTTCAATTTAAATAGTTTTTGTACTGAAAATTTTCGTTCAGTTGTATTTTTTATTCCAGGCTATAAACCGATTGCAATTATATCACATCGTTATTCTGAGGAAATTCATACAAGAAGAAACAGCGACTCCTTTCTGACGGGGTTATTGAACTACTCACCTTTGCGAGTCCAGGTGCTTGTTAAGCGAGGTGGAAAAAGGAACTATCATTTATTGACTATTCTCTATTCACAAACTATAACCAGTTGTACTATGATAAATGCATCCTTCTGCTATGGATGGAGCATATTGTAAATCGGGTTTCTAAGAATAGTGCATTCAGTTCAATTGATATCCAGAGTGCCTATCACCAGTTGCAAATGGAAGAAGACCTGCCTATACAATTTTCGAGGCGTGTGGTCAACTCTACCAGTTTGGGAGGATTCCTTTTGGCGCTATAAACGGTTTTTCTTTTTTTTCTATAATATCGTTTTATGTTTAAATGTCTTTTTAAATTTTAATACAAAATTGTGCAAGTTCTTTATACATGTTCAAATCATTGGTTTTGAGAACAGCCTTTATGTCATAGTTGAGATATTTAAACTTACCTGATATTAGCTGAAAACATTCTTTTCTGGCATATTCATAATTTGGGTATTGTAGTACCACATGGTTAATTGTCTCTTCTACACCCAAAGTACAGTTCAAATATAATGGGGTAAAATATTTTTTTGTTTAATGCAAACCACTTACTGTTTACTCTGACATGATCCAGTCTCAGGCGAGAAACTATGATGGCTTCCTTCCTTGACAGTTTACTATTTTTAAACTAAGGAAAATACATACATTTACAATACATTTTAACAATATTTTTGTACCAGTGAGCTTTTGAAGTTAATTCAAAGATTACCTGATAATCTTCAATCCTATTTCTTTTTTTGCTACTTTAAAGGCCTCCAAAGGGACATTAATTTCTGGAATTTTCACACCTGCCGTTATTGCATCTCTGGCTAATTTGTCTATTCTTTCATTAAATTCTATTGGAACATGTCCTGGAATCCATAAGAACACTATATTTTTATCTATAACTTTCAACTCATAAACTATGCTTACATTGGTTATTATTCTTACTGTAACTTTGCTATAATTGGATATTGCTATAGCCTACCTGCCGCTTGAGAGTCCGTACATATAATTACATTGTCATATTGAGTATTATTGATTAATTGCACTGCTGTATATATAGCTATTACTTCGGCACTATGACTAGACTTATATTTGCTCAGAGAATATAAGGCAGTGGTATTGGTCTGAGGAATCAGAAAGGCAGCGCCACACTCATCGTTAGTTATGGACCCATCAGTGTAAACATAAACATAACTTAAATAAAATCGCGACATTTTTTCTAACCAAAATTGTTTAAGAGTTTGTTTATTCGTATTCTTTTTAGTTACTTATAAATTTGTTAATCTGGTATCGCCTTCTATAATCTTTTCTTCAATAAATAAGGGTAATTCAAAATCCTAATCATTTTAAAATCCTTCCGTTTCCTTTTTTTAATCTCATTTAAACCTCAGCGTCAGCTAAGCCGGCTTCGAAGTGCACTGGTTTTTAACACGCTTTTATTAGCTTCGGTTGTATCTATGTAACGGAATCTTTGAGCATAATTTTCACCAATTTCCGGAAGTCTGATTAATTTGAATTTTATTATAATTTTATTTTGAGGTGATTGACTATGAATGATTGTTTTGCCTTCTACTACCTTAATATAAACTCTTTGTAATTAAAAATTATTTTCTATTTTTTAGCTTGGTTAGCTATAAAAGAGTTTTTTTTTAGTTTTTTAAACTATTATTTATTGTTATTATTACATTTTTTGGACCTCTCCGGGATTCGAACCCGTGATCTCTCGGATAGAGAGCCGAGACTATAACCACTAGTCTACGGAGGAGGACATCCGTTTCCTTGATGTTAGGCACCATTTCAATTACATTGTTGAAAGATTTTATGAATAGTGGTAACATTTTATTTTGCCAGTAAACATTATTTTGACTTAACACATGTTTCTAAATGCTGGGTGGCTATTTTATTTAAAGTATCTTGTATACTACGTTATCTGTAAGAATACTTCTTCTGATGCCCAGTGACATCACATCAGCTTCAGCTTGTAGTGGTCGGTGCTATAACTGGTGTGGTGCAAAAGGAGTCTAAGGCAAGTCTAGTGCCTGATTTTGAATTAAATCTAGTTTACCCAAATCCCTCTTTGATATATGACCAAACAATGTGCTGCAATAATCTAAATTTAATCTTATTAAGCTTTTATACACTTATATGGCAAAATTAAAGTTACAGCCCTTTGTTCTACAACTAATAGATTTAATAATATTTAGATCTTTAGAACAACTATTTACTAGGTTCATAATATATTGTTTAAAGGTTAATTTATGATCCAATATGACTAAAATACCAATGTAGTCTCTATTTGGGATAAGGTGACCATTAATTGTAAGTTGGTCAATGCTGACTTGTCTTTTCCTTGAATAGCATATAGTGTTGCATTTTGATTCATTCAAACATAATTGTAAGTTATCAAATGCACAAATTGGTATGTTTAGGGCACAGTGTACATTTTTTACTTACCAGTTCTCCTTTTTTGTGTGATAAGTATAATAACAATGTCATCAGCATACTGCAAAGACTTTATTGCATTGGGTAGACTTATATTAATTTGAGATATATATATATATATATATATAGCGAATAAAAATAGTGATAACACACTACCTTGCGGAAGGGCCCTCGTTGTAGTTTTGGTTAAAGATAAATATTTACTTGTCATATTTACCTGTCTATCAGTTAGCCAGCTACGTAAGTACGGTACCGTATATATTTTAAGGGAAAATTAAGGTTAATCATTTTATTGCATAGCTCAGTGATATATAGCCTACATTATTATATGCTCCAGTGATATTTATTAATGCTACCATGGTTGTCTCATTATATGTTAAAGCTGCTAGAACATCAGACATACAATTTACAAGATAATCATTACACCCTCGTTTTCTCCTAAAACCATATTGAGTTGGAGGGATCACATTTAATTTTTCAGAGATCCATTCTAGCCTATTTTTTATCATTGTATTCATTATCTTAACAAGACAACTAATTAAAGATATAGGCCTATTTGGAGTTTCTTGTAGCTTATCTTTAGTTGGTTTAAGGAGGGCTATTACTTTAATTCTAATTCCATTCTTGAGGAATATTTGATACTCCATTCCAGATATTATTAAAAACACAACACAAGTTCCATTGCACTATCAGGTAAATACTTTATCATTGTATAACTTACCCCATCCATTACAGGAGATGTATTTGTAGTTTTAGATTTAATGGTATCACCTATTTTACTACAAATATCCTCCCATCCACGTTTTTTTTTTACTAATTGTATTTCATTTTTTTCTTTAAGTTGAGCCATTTGAAAGGTGTGATAATTTTCCACTGTCATATTTTGTTTAAAAATTTTAAAAGCTAATCTACGATAGGCTAACGCCCTTGAACACTTTCATTCCTCCACATTTTGGGTTTAAACCCTTTTACATATACACTTGGCTGCTTATGTATGAGAACAGATTTGTCTATTGCTAGGTTTATTATATAGTTCCTTAATTTTAATTTCTATTGTTAGGGCCTCTGATTTTTAAAGATAATCGTCTATATAAGTAGCATATTGTTCTGTTGGCTTTTTTTAAAATTTCTTCCATTATTACTCATATTAAAATTAAAAGTAGTGGATGTCATCTTAATTAAACTAGCAGTATCAAAAGATATGTATATTTGGAAATGGTTACTGCCTAAACAATCATTACACCTACTTACCTCCCAAAAATTTAGTTAAAGTGTAATTTGGGTGTGGTAAGAGTTAAATCTAAAGTAGATAGCTGCTGGTATAGTGTCGGAACCGTAGTGACATGTTTGTTATTTAATAATTTTAATTCAGAATTAGAATAAGCATTAAAAATATCGTTGCCCCTAGTATCTGCTTTGAAAGCACACCAGTAGGGGTGATGTGCATTCCAATCGCCTAACAATAAAAAACCCTATATTTAACAATATGTTTTTTTGCCAAAAACTTCTATCTACTTTCCTATGTGTACAATAAATATTGTATATAGTTATAGGGGCTCTAAAATAGCTTATTGTTATTTCTAATAGTTGCATTTTATCATTATTATAACTTGTTTTCTTGCTAAAGATAATACTCTTATGAATAATAAAAGCTACTCATCATAACCATGAGACCTATATGTTCTAATGATGTTGTAATTATCTATGTATATATATATATATATATATATATATATATATATATATATATATATATATATATATATATAAATGGATATTTGTGTGTTTGTCCTCTATAGACTCAGAAACTATTTGACCGATCATTATGAAAATTTGTATGTACATGTATTTTTCCATGTAGAAGGCATCACATTGAAGTTACATGCCCATTGATGTAACTCACCACCAGGAGGCGCTGCAAAATATATAAGTTATCAAAGCGCCTACACATTGTAAACTACAATTACGAGATAGTTGTGTATAATAACCACACGCTATGTGAAGGCGCTAAGTTTTTATGGATATTTGTCTTTCAAATGAATTTCTGTTTGGCCTTATAGCTTGAATGTTAGACCACTTTATTATTAAGTACATGTACAATGGCTATAAACATACACTTTTGGCAGATTTTCTTGATAGTGTCAACAAGGTAAACCTACATCTGCATTGACAATATAATTCACTTGAACCAGAAGTACTCATACACGAGCAAAGCTTACAAAAAGCGTGCGAATTCGCGGGGAACAGCTAGTTATCTAATAAAATGTCTGTAATCTGTAGCCAAGTTTCTTGTAATATACCTATAATATGTATTTTATTGGTATTAAAAAGTTGTGTGATCTCTGGCCATTTAGGCTTTAGAGATATTACATTAAATTGAAAAATATTTAACTCATATATTTCCATATTCCTTCAAGTACTATGTGTGTGCGTTTTATTGTTTTTTTAATTGCCTGTTACACTGTGAAGCCTTACCTGTCTGTCTGGTGGAACCATACTCCGTTTTTTAGGCTCATCTTCACTTAAATATGATTGTAATACCTGTAATACACTCATATACCTGTAGTTTTGTCTTAATGTTTGAACTTCTTCCTAATTACAGCAATTGTGTCAGTTATTACTGCTTTTAATTTAATTTTACCTTGTAATGTTAGTTTGGAAGTGAGATCCTTACTAGTTGCCATATTTATTTATGGATTTTTATCTATACCCCCACTACTCTGCTTACCTGATTTTGGATTTCTTTTGATAGCGCCTGTGTTGTTTATTTTTGTACATCTGGAGTTACCTATTTTAATATATGACGTTTTATACTGGCCTTTATCATGATATTCAATGTCCTATATCTCTCTTAAGGTATTAAAACTATTAGTAGTGGATGTATTGTACTTACTACCTGCCTTTGTCGGTGTTAGGTTTCTTGGAGGGTTATTTTTGAAGTTGGGTAGCTTATTTCGTTAGTAAAATCTAAGTGAGACTTTGCAACATCAACATAAGTTTGTAATCTAGCATACCTAGTTTTTTATAAGTAATAGGAAAGTACTTAATAGCTGTAAAGTAGTCCTCCCTCATGGTGATCATACGCTCTTTTATTCGTTTTTGTCTTATACAGTATATTCAGGACGCTGCCTGGAGTTACTGCTATGTGTTCATGCTAGCAATGAACACATTTTTTGGCTTGGAACACTCTTCTGAGTGATAATTATCCCCACAAACCCGTATGGAGAGTTCATGACATGGCCGTAAGAGAAACAGCGAAAACACTGTTACCGGAATTATGTATGGCTCAATTTGCATTCTGACATAATTTAAATACACTACTCTTCGCAACTTGTCTGTTTCAAAGGTTATTTTAACAAAACTAGGGTCTACTAGAGATCCATAGACACTTCTTTTTACTCTTGTACTTCTAAAGTAGAGTACTCACTTGTTATATCTTTGTAACGTGTCTATAGTAAGGTTATCTTATCATCAAGCAATTTTCTATTTATATATTAAATTCTAACTTTCACAGTACCTCACACATCTGCTGAAGACTTCACAAACTAACAAAAATAACTATTATAGATTAATCAATTGAAAAAACAAACTTTAAATTTTGAAAAGAATTTTAATCTTAATACTCAACCTTCCTACCGAAAAATCAATACGGCAAGAGTAGGCTATCACTTTACACGAACTTCTCTCTCTGAGCACACAGCAAAGAATCCCCAGAAAACGTGGTTGAATCCACCGGAAGGATCTAGAAGTCCCTCCCACCATCTAATCAACCTAACATTGGCCAATCAAAATTGAGCAAATATAATGTCTGAATTGGATGGCACCTATCCAACCCAGACCTGTAGCCTATGCTCAATACCTAGATACAAAAGGAAGCTTCTAGGCATTCCTCGAACCCGACTCAACAAGAAATTCAGCACTGCTCAAAGAATAACAATTCTTACAATTCAATTATTATATAAGTTTACAATTCTCTTAATTAAAAAAATAAAGATTCCTATAAATAATTAAATAATATAGGAAGCATCCTATACTCTTGTAGGATTTCTTCTTCCGTGACATCTCTTTCTACAAACGCTATCCCTGTTGTATGAATTCTAATTGTTGGTACAAACATTAAATTGGGTCAAGTGTAATGACGTTACTGTATTATTAACGACAATATAATATTTGCAAGTTATTACTAAGTTCTTACCTGCTCCAGTGATGAAATCAACATCGGTATGATGGGACTTAATTATTTTACCAACTCGAAAAGGATTGAATTTTTTTGAACCATCACTTCAAAAGGACCAACATTCCACTCATTGTATAGCCTAACAATATCTTGTTTTTTTTTTGTGTTGTGAAGATTCTGGTACAGAACTGTCCACTTTACTTTGGCGCAGTAAATCAGTAGGATCATAAATATTTTCTGCCTGATCTCGTTTTCTTTTATTTTGTATTTCAGTAACATCCATATTAGCTTCATAGTAAGTATGGTTGATTATAGAACTTACTGTTTTTTTTTTAATCTCATCGCCCTCCATATTTTCAACATTCATGTTAAGTGGGTTGGCTAGACCTGCCAGGCCCATCCGTATCAGGTTTGTAAAAAAGTTAAACTCTACTTTTGGTAATTCTAAAAACGATAATCTTAAAGTGTATAATAAAAAACAATGGGTTTTAGTGGTACAAAACAAAAAAGTGTTAGGTATTTACATACTAACTACTGTATTTACCACACAGTGCCAAACAAAGGAATAGACCCTGCTCATGCGAGGCTGCAAAGAAGCTTCTTAACAGTAATTTTAATACTTATCAGAACGACTTTTCAAACACGAATGAACCGGCTGTTTGGGTTTGGACATTACGCGGGCTACAATCTAGAATTAAAGTTCTTACAATCCTATTGTGCTTTGGGGTTCTGGTTTTTGGTTGGTAGATATGTAAAAACTGTTTTATATGATGGACAAATCACTTTAACGTTAGTGAGTGCTTAACATTTTTCTGGTAATAATATAGGTGTATATTGTGATATTAGGTGTTAGTTGTAAAATTTATGTGTTCTGTTTTGTTAAGGAGAACTGTTTTAATAATTGTGTCTTATTTAACAATTTTGACCATTATAGCAGTTCATTATACGAACTTTCTATATCAAATGTGAGGTGGCAAACTTGTAAACTAATAATTTCAAAAAATCCAATCCCAGCTCTCAACCCTCTCCCATTGCTTTAAACGAACGTCACATTGACTACTACAGGGATGACACTCGGACCATTACTCTGAACAATGATAGGTTCCATTGGGTAAATTTATGGTAAGAAAATAACATCTCGACAACTTATTCTGTGTCGTTTCTGTATATCGTGTTTCAACGGACACCCCAGAATTGTTTTTGCAATCCAATTGTAGGCTAGGAAACTTCTCTCACCAACTCTGAGTTAACTTACAGTTCCAACCTCTATACTTATTCTGCCCTGTTACTCCAAAGGCGTTTTTTTATATTGCCTCCTATATGAATGTCACTGAGATCATTAACATGAAAAATATTCTCTTTCATTTGTAAGGTAAGTGGTTGAGTGAATGAAAGTAGGCCTTACCAAGCCAATCGAAATTAATGCAGATCGTCTTTGGAAGAGAAGTACATGTCGACACCTTATTCCATTAAGTTGCTCCCTGTCGTGTTTCTATGGATTTATACAGAAGCATTTTCCGCAACCCTGTTGTTCACTAGGGAAATTCCCATAGCAACTCTGAGATAACATACAGATTGATTCAAAATACTGCAACATAAACCATTATTAAGCATTTACTCATTATTACTGGAACCATGATTTAGACTAAGAACTCTCACAACAGAGGTAAACAATAGTGATTTGGACATTTCTAAGTTCTGCACTGAATCCTGCCCATTACTCAAGAATGGACGTTTACATTACCTCCAATAGAGGTCATTATGGTACTTACCATGAGTAAAGAGATGTTTCCTACCCTTTATGAAGTTGTTCTTTGTCTTGATTTAAAATAATGCAACAGAAGCGTTTTCTGGAACCCCGTTGTAGATTCGGGAAATTCTAACAGCATCTGCGAGCTAACTTATGATGATTTGTAAATTTTTGATCTCCACAACCAATCATGTCACGTTAAACCTGGGCGGTTTTGTGTACTGTCTCCAATAATGGATGTCATTCCGGTGCCAAACACGAAAAGAGATGTTTTCTTGCTAGGGCCTGGATTCTGTGGCAAGTCGTGACAACCTCATCCACGCAATTTTTTGTGTGGCTTCTCCATATGGGTTTATATACAAAATATCTACGTGATTTCCTGGTAAGATACTTGTTCAATAATTAAAAATAATTTGTGGTCACACTATGGCAGCTCTCTTTCGTGAAAATGTACCAATCAAAATCGGCTCAGAAATTTCAGAAAAGAATCAGTGGACATACATAAAAAGCAAGCATAGAAACAGTTTGAATTGTATCTTCTCCTGTTTGAAGTCGGCTAAAAATAACTAATTTCCTGGAATACATCAGTATCTAATTATTTTAATGCCTCTGTCAAGCAATTTCTTATTTTGTCCACGTTATTACCAAATATCTGTTACTGGAGTGTCTATAATTTAGGACATGTAAATACACAATGAACTCTTCAGACCCATTGCCCATCATCATGGACTTTGAGTTTAAGAGGACGTACTAGTTAGCTTCCAGCCACGCATCTGAGACTTCTCTTTTAAGATGGGGCTATAGTGTAGAAGTGCGTTATAAGCAGGAATTCGTATCAAATTAATACTAAATTATAAATAATTATTATTAACAGATAATCGTAGTTTTAACCATTAATTATAACTGAGACTCTAAAATTTACGCTTCTAAAGAGAAACATTTATGGATGTGAGTTTTATTTACTATTGCCATTATCATTTATCAGTTTTCTTTTAACTAAAGCAACTAGGAATAAGAGAATTTCTATGGATTGACAACAAAGTTTTGACGTAGCAGTGATTTATGAAAATTAAAAAGGAGTCACAAATTTAAAACTTCATAAACTAGTCACATCTTCTATATGGTAACTCTATCTGCACATACAGTAACCTCTTTACTGGCAAACCCATTTTGACCAAAATTTGAAATACTATATAAAAATACAAGATATACATAAATTACACAATATAAAAGGTAAAAAATTGACCAAAAACACTATATTTTGATAGATTAATACAAAACGTAGCTTTAAATACAATTCTAACATGTCTTTTACCATAGTAATCCCACAATTGTGTTTTATTAGCTAAATAGTAGCTCTTAGTACACACATTTGGTATTGCAAATATATACAAATAATATCATGTATTGATATTGTACGGTACTTAAAAATTGTATTTTTTTTTAACAAATAATTCTCTATATAACCACAAGTAAAATACCACAGCACAAAAATGCCTATACTTTATCATTGCTGAAATAGAAGACGAAAAAGAAACACAACATTTTTGTATAACTTTTTATCTTAAGTTTCTTCATGTAACACAATTGAATATACACTATTTTTATATGCAACATTGTACTATCAAAATATGTTAGTTTCATTCTAAAACACACTTATTCAACCTGTTTTTATTTGTCAAAACAAAAACGGCTAAATAAAGAAATTGCGTTATAAAGAAACATACAGGCGTCCGTTAGGCAATTAATTTGTTATATATAACGTGCAAGGAAAATCTCTAGACATGTAAAAAAAATCACGTATTTGAGAAAAGATTTGCTCTTTTCAGTGATGTAATTTTTATTCTCGTTAAACAAAAATCCCTTTTGTACTTGAAAGTAAACGTAGTTTTTACCCTTCTCGCGACTATGTAGCAATTTTTATGTATGTAAACGTGACGAGGTTTATCGGAATTCTCAATGCCTATTTAGGATAGGTTAGTTCATTGGAACTACGTAGATATCGAATTTGTTAGGGCGAAAGCTCCGATTAATGGTTAAATGCGTCATAGGAACGAAGATGACTGTAGCGTTTTTAAAGCTACATTGGGTTTTTTAATTAAAACTTAAATTAAATGAAAATTTTTGGAACGAAATATTGGGAGTTAATTTTAAATTAGATTGTGAGAAATTAGGATAAAAACGAATATGTAATCCTTTGGCAAATTAGTACTGGTAGTTTTAAATTGTTAGGAAGACGGTTCACTGCCTTGAATTGATCAGAACTTGTCTCGTTACGGCTATTGTTCTCCTAGTTTGATACAGCTGGACCAATGAAAGAACACCGTGGATGTCCATCAGAATTGGTTGGAAGGGGGAAGTACGAGTATATAAGCGCCAGCTCATAATTTTCGCCCTTTTGGTAATTTTCGTGAATTAAGTTGATTACATTGCGCCGTGTATCTAAATTTTTTCCGCGAGGGATTTTGAGGTAAGCACCAAATTTATTGTACGTTATATTGAAATAGTCTTCCTGATCTGATATTAAATTAATTTTGTTGTCTTTTTATAGTATAGGAAAAAGTTAAATATAGAAACTACAGAGCAATCTGCATAATTAATTCTCGATGAACAATAGAGCATAATAGAATCATGCAAGTTACATTTGGTTCAATATTGCAAGAAAAGTGAATTAAAATTGAACTTAGTCAATAACTTTAATTGAAATATGGGAATATAGTAATTTATTAATATTTCAATTGGAACTGTTTTATTGTGAATTGTTAATTAATTGAACTTTAATAATGTTTGAGAGAGTTGTAATCTGAATTTCAGACTTGAAAGTTAAGGTTTCAACTAGTGGAAAGAGAAGTTTAAATTTTTGATTTGTGAGTGAACTTAGAAGTGAACATTTTTATTTTAGTTGTTTCTAAGTGGTATTTGATTTTTATTTGAAAACTTTTTTTATTTTATTTCAGAAGAGAGCTCTGATTTTTATTTTAATATATATGATTAATATTTTGTTTTCTTGCCAAAGGACCTTTTAAATGTACTTAACGGTTTGTCAATTCTTTGTGGAAAATAGAGTGATAAAAATTCTGAAACATTATACTTATTATTTTTCCGGTTCAAAATAAATCCATTATTTTAATTTAGAACTGTGTTTTTATTTTAGACAAACCAGATAATATTTAATAGTTAACAATTTAGTAATAAATTGTACTGAATGTTCACTCGGAGCAATCAAAAAATATTTTGTATCGTCTTGGATGTCTCATTGATAAAATTTAAATATTAATATTCTGGAATATTAATATCTACAATCCAAGTCGTTATAATGACACAGTGGTTAATTACGAGTTGCTGAGTATTGTAGTGCGAATCAAGAACGAACTACTAAAAATGAGTTGTGGGAAGATGTAATGTAGGTAAATTATTATATAAAACAATGATTGAACACCTCCTCCTGTATTTAAATTGGAAACTTCATAGAAAATGATTGAACTGTAGTCCAGGAGATTGTTAATTGACTAAAAATCATGGGCTTCTTTGCTGCGTGTTGAAGAAATTCCATTGTAAAAATGACAATCATAATTATTGTGATTTTATGGTTCTTGTATGTAATTAAACATTTTACATCGTATACAGATTTTGTGTTAGTAGAAAGTCTTACATGTGCCTTTTGTGAAATTGAAATCGTGTCCTTGCCGCACGGTCTTTCAAGTTCCGATGCATACCTTACCTTTTATAGCTATTTTTCTACTTACAATCTGTTCTTACACGCTAGAAACGACAAGTAAATGTCTGCTACTAGAGTCTGTCCCTGCAATTGCTGACAGAGGACGCCCTGATCTGTCGTATAAAGTGTCTTTTATCTTAATGTACAACGCTGGATGATGCGGATGCGTAGCATGTTCGAAATTTTTTACTTGTGTGGAGGCCATCCGGGCCCGCTAGATCCCTACCCAAAATGCGGGATGCCGTCTCGTCTAAAAGGGCTACATTTAACTCAATAGGCAAAGACTATTCTTGACTCGTTTCGGTAAATGTAGTGTATAAGCATTTGTTCGAAATAGGTAAGCACATACAACTTTTGAATGTGTGCACTGTAAGAAGTGTGCCACACTACATCAAATCTGGTGGCTTATTTTATTATTGCATTTTGATACGCAACATTAATTTTTTAATAAATATTTTATATAAAGTGTGTTTCAAGCTTGCAAACATAAAAAATTAAACTATATGCTAAATGTAACAAGTGGCTATTTTATGAAAAATGTATAAAATCTTGTCATAAATGCTTAAAAATTTACACTCATTTTAAATTCAAATTTCCTTTATTTCCAGAAAAGCATTAAACACATTGCAGTATACGTATAACTAAATCCCAATCCTCTAGAATTGGTAATTGAGGGTGAAATTTTAATTTAAAAATGCAATTGAATGTTTTTTATATTATGCATACTTTACTTACTTATTATTTTAAATAAATACATCTATATTAATTCAGATGGATATTAAAAGCAACACTAACATTTTATCGAGAACGTAAAAAACTGGCACTTGTGCCCCAAGCAAATTATATTGCATAGTCAAAGTCAACATTTCTTTATTGCCATAATAACATAAGTACATGCATTGTCTTGCGTCAAAGTAAATATAACTAAAAACTACTAGCAATCTATGTATGGTACTCTGTCTACCTTTAATATACTCTTCTATAGAATAAAAACAATTTTCAATTAGAAATGACTTGAGCTTTCTTTTAAAATAGTTTAGATCCAAGTTAGATTTAAGGTGATCAAGGAGAGCGTTAAACAATGATATGGGACTTTAATAGGTGTGATGCTTAAAGAAGGAAGTGGTATGGTAAGGAATATTCAGTTTTTGTTTGTTTCGCAGGTTATATCCAAATTGAGGGACGAGATATTGAAAAACACCATGGCTCTGCTTTAAAAATATCAAAGTGTAAAAAATGTAAACACAAGGAAATGCCAGAACTTCAAGCTTCTTAAAAACAGATTTACAAGACTCTCTTTGACGAATGCCAGAAAAAATTCGCATTGCCCTCTTCTGCAAGACAAAGATACAATGCGTAATGCATCTCTCGGAACCCTAGATGGATACCGCATAAGAAAGGAAAGGAAAAATAAGTGCATAATATGTTGTAAGTAGAACATCAGTGTTTACAAAATGAGAAAGCCTACACAGTACAAATATTCCAGAACTTATCCTATGCGCCACGTCGCTTATGTGACAGGAAAAACTTAAATTTCTGTCAATAGATAAGCCCAAAAACTTAACGCTTTGTTCAGAAAAGACTTCTACATCAACCCAAACACTAAGGTCATCATTATGCTTTATTGTGATAGCAAATTCAAGTAATGTGGTTTTATTAGTGTTGATAACTAATCCATTTTCTTGGAACCAATTGGACTACATAAATGGACTGCATAAATTTACAAATTACCATACACAAACTGCCCTGTTCTTCTAGCTGGAGCGAATTTTCTTAATCACTATGTACAATATTCAGTTTCCCACCGAGGCAGACTTAATAGTTGCTGAGTACTTCATGCTATTTTGTGCAGGCTATGAAACAAACTATAGATGAGCCGCTTTGAGTGACCTGCGCGAAGATTTCATGCGCATAGGGGGAGGGAGGAGCAGGAGCTCGACCACGCCTACTGCCACCCCCTCTTTCACTGCTCGACCTAATTCCTTTACCAGGAACAAGTGAGAACCGTGTGCTCTGCTCCCCTGTGTTGGTGTTTTGGAGCGTCACGCTGTTTTGTTATTCTGGTTGTTATGGAATGACAAATATTATTATTTATGTCCATTGCATCTATTTAATATATTAGTATAGTTAAAAAGTAACAAATGTTTATTATTACAGCGTTTGTAAATCAGATGTTATGTAACACATAACCTACAATTGGTAAAGTGGAGACAGCGTGGAGGGGGAAGTGAGTCCGCGCTTCTTCTCCCGCTCCATACCACTCTATCTCTCTCACTCCTCCTCACCGTACTGTTTACTTAACAAGTCGCTTTCAAAGCGGCTCATCTATAATTCAATGTAATCATTTAAACATTGAATTAGAGCTTAATACTTTTGATCTTGATGTGACTAAATTTGATTTTTATTCTACATTTCTAAAACTTTTCGAACAATCCTACTACCCACTAACATTCTCAACTGTAGGTACATTAAAAATGTTCAAAAACAATTTTCTATCAACAAGACCAAAAACCATAATAAATTCAGTACAAGCACTTTTTCACAAATTATCTTTTGCAGTGTTTAATTGGTTGCTCCTTCATAAAATCTTCATTAAGTTGTCAACAATGGTAGTTACAACCCTTGCCAGCTGGCGGGTGGTAAAGTGCCCTCGGCGAAAGCCGTACCGATCATTGCGCATCTGATGGTGGAAGTCCACAAGGAACCTGGCTAGTATAAACCGCTCAAAAGCCTCAAAGATGGTCAGGGGTATGGAAATTGGCCTGGGCCACGTCCTTCCCAATTTTGGGAATAAGTACGAGCTCAACCACCTTACGGGGTGTTGGAAAGTGTCCAATACCGAGACGGAGTTCATGATCGCAGTGACCCAATGCAACACCCATTTCGGGAGCCGTTTAAGGGCCGCAGAACCAAGGTTATGGTACCAGCAGTTTTCAGAGGACGCAGCAACTTCAGCATGAAATACGGGTAGAAGTTTGACGACGTCTTCGTCTTAAGAAGCCTCTCGATCGAAAGCCTCTAGCCACAGGTGAACGTGATCACTTGCAGGGTCACCAACGCCAGGAAAATTGCTGTTCCATTGCGTCCACAAAGGCTTCATATTTATCATGGGGAAGATAACCCAGACCTCGTCTACCAACAAGTGAGCGGTGTACCGGCTTCTCAGAACGCAGGGTGCGCTCCAGACGTCAGAGGAAACGGGCTTGTTCCATGTGTCAAGGATATCCAAGAATTCCTTCCATCACTCTGCAGAATGTTCCTGTAGAAGCTGTTGATATTTATCAGTCTGGTGTTGGAACGTAGCTTTGTCCGCAAGACTTGAATCGTTACCAGCACACCAGAAGCCGAAGGCGCAGCAGAACTTCTTCTTGTAAGAATTCAGGTAATCACCGAAGATGATCAGGAACAGGGCCACCATCTGCCGCGGAATGTGCAACATCAACCTGTAAAGAAGCCTTCAGAGAAGACACGCACTGGTCAAGGTCGTCAGGGGAAGCAATCTCAGGAACGGAATGGGGGCTAGATAATTTTGAAACCTAGTCCGATCCGTCATAGGGCACCTCCCAGGGAGTATACGGTAGAATCTAGGGTAAGAATCACGGATATGTGATCTGAAGAAATTTAAAGGAAGGAATCAACAGTGAGTGCATACGGGAGATCAGTATGCATGACAAAATCACGAATGTCGGTATTGTGGGACAGATTTCGTGGGGAATTAGTTGAAGTAGCAGAAGCAGCAACAGAAACATGCAGTCTCGTCGAAAAGGTCGGAGATTTCAAATACTCGCCTTATGAGTTGGGCAGCGGTCTGCTGATCAGAACCAGAAACGGTGTTGTGGCCTTTAAAAAAGGCACTTTTCATGGGCGTCAGTGAATGTCACCAGGGCAGCCGTAGAATATCTAGGCAGTTGTTCACAAAGTTAGGGCAGCTTCAAAGCGCGATCCCATGAACGAGGTGACTGAGACCAAGGAGTCACGGCATGATCGAGGTGGAAAGTGTTGGCTACTAGCTGGTAATGCCAAGAGGGGGTCGTGAGATGTTCGTCCTCTCTCGAACAACACACCAAGTCCGGGGTACAGCCCTCCTATTAGCCGGGTCTGGGACTGTCGACGACCACGCCAACGAACAGGCTCGAAATCATCACCCGATGAGACTTTTCACAAGATCGGGACGAATGCGGTCATCGAAATCGCACATATCTGGCAGGCCGACCGCAATCCTCCGAAACATGCCCGAACTGTTGGCATCAGTGGCATTGGACCAGACGGCTTTCTCATAAGAGGGCGAACTGCAACACGTCTGTATAATAAATGTTTTTAGTCGGAAGGGTATTATCACTTACCAGTCCAGAGTCGCAGTGAAGAGAGACTTGTTTTCTCCCTCCTAGTGAGGAGCTGGAAGACATCGCCCACAGAGAAAATATGTTCTAACAACACTTCTTAATTCTCTTCTGTCTTAGCAAAGTGTGGGGAGTCTAAATAAATCGTGGGCCGTGTGTAGGACAGGGAACGTGTGAAAAACTACATTCTGTTCTTGTTCAAAGTTTCTGTTCAAGTTGTAAGCTTGATTTTACGAAAGTTCAAGATGCTTGTAGTGGTAACAATAAACTCACCCTTAGAACAGGGGGCGGTGAAATCACCACCAATCAGACAATGTAAGGCAGCAGCATGCATATAGCAGTCTGGAATGTGGTCAGTGTAAAGTGGCGGGTCCTTGATTGGGTAGGAGATAACGTGTCCTATCCCAGAAAAGTGAAGGATGAAGCTAGGATAGAGCAGCGGGGAAGGTCAGAGAGAGGAGCAGCAGCCTTCCTTTTTGTCGACGGTCAACAGATTGAGGAGAGTCCACAGTATCACCAATATCCTAAGGTGCACTCATTTGCGGGAATTGAAAATAATAACAAAAACAATAATGTTCGCGTACCGTACAAATTAAATGGGTCCAGAAGTACTGAGACAATACATAATATGTATAGGGAACACAACGACATAAAAACAATGAATACCTAATACATAGCAAAAGAACGAAGAGTATAGTAGAAAAAAGTAAGTTATGAAATGAAATTATATTTTTATATACGTGATAAAAAGGTAAATAAAACAACCATGTCAAAAAAAAGTATAATTCAAAATTTTACAGGGTTCATTATCCTGTATTTACATAACATAATGTATAAAATACTGCTCAGTTCAAAATTAAGAATAAATTTGCATAAATGATAATCTAAAGTAAATACATGGAGTTCTAAAAATTAACTTATAAATAAAGTAATACTTTGTAGTTTTAAAGACTCTTAAGGGTTTAATTAAACTTTCAGTATAATTAATACATCGAAAATATGTTCTGTACTGCATCAATGCCACTCAAATTTTTTTAAGGGACACCAATGAGAATTTGAATTAATTTGACTTCAGTCTTCATATCACAGCCTTCTTTCTAAATCACCATGGATACACATCAATTAATGAGATCTTATTAATATAAAATAAATAAGTACACAGTGTAACGGTTTGTGGAATAGACAGGAAAATGTTACCACTACTTAGTAAAATTATTCCTGTCCTGTCCTGAATTAAGAATATATCACATAAAAATAATAAAATGATTATGGTGTTGATAAAATTAACTAGGTATTGACAACACTAGAATGTCTACTGTCATAGTAATCATGTAACTTTGGGTTTCCTAAACACACAGTCAAAGAAATAGACCACAGGAGTCCACGAGCCCATACCAGCATACAAAATGTGGAAATATATATTACATAATATATATCAAATTTTAATATACGTTTTAAATGTAAAGCACTTTCTTTGTAATTTTATAAGATGAACGCTAATAAGCATTAAATGTATTTCCAATCCCAAGTATTACATAAAACTATAATGTGTTTTGTGTTATGAACTACTTTCCGTTAAAGTAATGAAACCTACTTAGTTGAGTAGGAATTTAGAAAAAAATAGTTTTCGGGTGTCATTATAAGTTTTTAAATTTACAAAAAGCAATAAAATAAGTTCCAAAAACAAAATTGAAAAATTGCAACAGACACTACAAATGGAAAGGCAAAAATAGCATCATATGCTGTTTCTCTGTTAATTACAAAGTCAGGAAAGCCTTATAATGTAGGAGAGGAGGATAAGTTATATGATTAACCATCAACCTCTGCAATAAAGGTGCACATTTTACAACAATAACAGCTTACCTCTAATTGTGTAGTATATCAAAGATATCTAGTACTTTTAAACATACATGTTAGTGCGTCCACTTATTTGTTCAATAAAGTTTTCAATTCTCGATCACTTAAATAAGACATAATATGTCTTTTCACCTCATTTGGCAATGTTATATCAATTTTAGCACTCACATTTTCAACTGCTAAATCTAACAGTTTATGCCTAGCTTTTGCTCTTCTCAAATGTTACTCTCAAAAGTGGGGCATACAATGGAAACTCTAAATCCAAAGTAGGAGAGTTAATGGTTTCTTCCATGGATTGTTTCATAGAAAATGTAGGATCCCTGTAATGGGAAAACACATCGTAGAGATTATTGCTGCCAATTTTCTGAGTTTTCATGTACTTCAGTTCTGTTAAGCATGTGGTTTGAAAGGGAACAAGTTCACTATAAGATTTGAGGAGGGCTGACACAACTTCATTATTCAAATATAGTTCTAAATTAACACATTCTGATTTGATGATCATTTCTGAAAACAAATCTTTCATTTCCATTACATTCTTTCTATATTCTATTGGGGTTTTCCCTTTATAATCTTTTATATCCATGGCAGCCCCGTAATCCAGCAACACTCGAACACATTCAATTCCAGATAATAAACTCCACTGTTCTATAACCACGTGGAGAGGAGTTTGTCCTTTTGAGTTCTGAATATCTATTAAAGCTCCTCTCTCCAAGAGTTTTCTGGTTAGTAACTCTGATCCATTTTGAGAAGCATAATGGAGAGGTGTATTCCTTTTCTTGTCACTCAAATTTACTTTAGCTCCAGAGGCAAGTAAAGGATCAACTACAGCATCAAACTCGTACAAGACTGCTAAATGAAGTGGTGTCCTATAACACTTATCTACAAGGTTTACATTTGATTTATGGATTAAAAGAATGCTTACTTCAAAGTTTGTACATAAAATTGCATAATGGAGAGGGGTACTTCCTTGATTGTCTTTATTATTTACATCTGCTCCTTTATCGATTAATGCTTTAATCAAAGTCTTATTGTTTACTAAGACAGCCAAATGAAGGGGGGTTCCGATTTTAGCATCCCCGACATTCACACTTGCTTCTTTCTCTAACAGTAGTTGAACTATTGGTTCAAATGATCTTGAAACAGCAATATGCAGAGGACTTTGACATTTGCTGTTTTCTGAATTCACACAAGCTCCATTATCTATCAATGCTTTGACCAGATCATAATCTCCATTTGAAACAGCAAAGTGAAGAGGACTGTTTGTGTCTCTGTCCCTAAAGTTCAACATAGTTCCCTTGTCTAACATAACACTTATTTCTGGCCTTACCGCTTCTCTGGTCAATGCAAGTTGAAGTGGTGACTTATTTCGCTTATTTATTAGGAAAACGTCGGCACCATTATCTAACAACAACTCGATTACAGATGTTCGGTTGTTCAAAACTGCCAAATGTAGAGGAGTAAGACCTGCATTGTTCTTTATGTTTACACCTGCTTGTCTTTCAAGCAGGAGCTCTATACATTTAGAACCAAATTGACGATCAATTAATATGTGAAGAGGAGTATTTCCTTTATTGTCTTTTATATTTACGTCCCCACCGTAATCTAATATAGTTTGTACTTTTTCCACATCTTCCTGCACGGCAATTAAAGCAGACTCTCCTCTATTGTCTCTCACATTTACTTCTGCTCCTCTTTGCAACAGATAGTCAAGAGTGTAATATTTACACTTAGCTGCTGTAAGGAAAGGTGTACACTCTGAAAAGTCTCTTGCCTCCAGTAAAGCTCCACTATCCAGCAATATCTCACATATCTCCTTTGACTTAGCAAGATGAAGAGGTGTTTCACCTCCAAAGTTTCTCTCATTCACTTTAACACCTCTTGTCAAACATGTTTTAATACCATAAATAAAACCCCTTGCTGCTGCAGCGTGTAAAATTGTATTACCTGACCCGTCTCTCTCATTTATATTGGCACCATGATTTAACAATGCATCAAATATATCTTCATTCATTTTTACAGCATCCCTATGAAGTGGTCTACAGACATGACACTTTAAGTTCACATTAGCACCTTGCCTAAATAATAATTTCATATTAACAGCACAGAAAAGAGGTGTCTCACCTTCCTCATTCCTGATATCCACCACTGCACCTTTGTTGAGAAGCATTTGTGTAATATCAATGTACTGTCTGCAAACGGCGATATGAAGAGGACTTCTACCTTCTTTGTCTTGGTAGTTCAAATCTGCTCCTTTCTTTAACAATAACTCCACACCCGATACAAAATGTATGTTAACAAATTGATGAAGGAGTGGGAAACCATGCACTTCATTTTTAAAATCAAATCCTTTGCCTATAACAGATTCAATCAATTCAGCAAGATGTAAAGGAGATATTCCTCTGTTGTTACAAATATTAACAACATCTGCTTCCTCCCTCAGCAGTAAATCAACTGTAGGATTTGACAACCAAACTTTAAAAATATGTGTTCGGCCATATTCACCTTTAACACTTGAATCTCTACATAAATTTAGTAAGATCTCAATTTCCTTAATTAAAAAGATCTGTATTTTTTTAGGAACCATTCTCATGTAAAATTTTCAACTTTTGAACTTGTTAACATTTTCTTTTTTCCATTTTTAACTTATGAAGGTACAGCTGTGTTGAAATTGGCCCCAGTAACATATGTTGTTCCATAGCCTGAAACAGAATTAGATCAGATCATAACCATATATTATTTGATACAATATATAACAAGTTTTTATAAGCATGAAAGAACTTTTGTTCGGGGAATAAAGTAAATATTATAAACTTAAAAACTCAACTCAAATAATAGTGCTAAGCAACTTCTATTATAAGAAGAACTATGACTCAGTAATATATCCAGGGTGGCCACTCAAAACATCTTTTCAAATTCCCGGTTATTTCCCGGTCGACAATTTCCGATTCTCTAGTCTATTTTCAATCCAAATAACAACTGTAATACTGAATTTTACCCTTACGCCGAGTGCAACGGTGACGGTTAATCATAACCAGTTATATTTGCAAGAAATGTGGTACTCTACCTAATTTCGTCGCTTGCGAAATGCGAGAAATTTAGTGACGATTTATCGTTATCACCTATTTTAAACACCTTAGTTTTTATCTCTGTGTCTTTCGATGTGTCGACATAACATCGTGTATACCTAATAACTTTTATTTTGGTAATTTAAAAAAAAATCCATGTATCCAATATGGAAAAACAAAGATAACAAATAAATACCAACACAGCGCTGCCGTGGAACAGACTGCAGTCCAGCATTGCGGTTCAAAGGTTTGCGGTGGTCGAACTTTCGGTACGTGACAATGATTTCACCGATACACAAGGTCGGTCTACCTTATACTCCATTAAATACTTTCATATGAACTCTATTTCGTCAATTTATCCTTTGGTGGAGGAGGGAGCAAGCCTGAGAATACCACGTTACTTCAAAGTCATTCGCAGACATTCAGGAAAATGAATACATTTTAAATTACGTCATAACCTCTACCTTCTCCTTTTAAATAATAGAAATGGTAGATTATAAAATGAAATTCCAGAATATATTCCAGGTACGTATCAATGTATAGATAGATTTACATTCAGAGAGAATGTATTTATGCACAACACTAAGAACGACGTATAGATAAAATAAAAATAAATAGCGATCGCCTGTTTTTCGCTGAGCAGCTAACGTCCGCGCATAGAATCAGCAGACACGATGGCCTTGCCAAATCTAAGCATAGAAATACGAACATCATTTTAAATATTATTTATGAATTACAGTATTTTGTTACTGTTTCTAAATGGGTCTTATACACAAAGATCGACAAAAACCCGTTGCACCAATCGGTCAAGTTGCATACTACCGATAGTTTTTTACTACGAATGGAGGAGCAGACTCTCGACGATGCAACTAAATACACATAAAAATACTAATTATAGCTAAAATATTAATTATTTTAACTACAACAGTTTGTTAATTTCGTTATAAAATTTACATTTTTCATATGGAAAGCGCTAAAACGTTTTAGCAAACGGTAATTTGCCGTTCAGTAGTATCGCGAGTAGAATTATTTTTGGATTCGAGATTCAGCTTCCCCTTATCAATAGTACATTGTGAAATCGTGATTTTTCAAGCAAATTTAAGCACTTCTGTTAGTATCGGAATCGAGTGAAAAAAACCATTGGTATCGAGGATTGGAAACGATTCATTCCTAAAAATTTACCCATATCCACGCATGTTTCCCGGAGTCCGAAATTTATGCATAATGCAGTCTTTTCCAGATTCTCATCGTTGGCGTCAGCCCTGGTTCGATTCCCGCGAAAGTACCGTGGCTCTCAATCTAAATCCCACATACGGGAAGAATGCATCAGAAAGTTATCTGCTACCGAAGTTACATAAGTGCGGTGAGTTCGCGATCTGTATGATAAGTACATAGACACACCAGTACAGAAAAGCACCTTCTAAATTGCACCCAGAATACAGGCATAATTAATGTTATCAATTAATGGCTCCTAAATATTTTGTCTTAGCCTTTACGATAGTGCAATAGAATCACCCCATCACAATTACGAAGTATATAACGCATGAAAGACTGTGGTTCGTCACAACGTGTTCGTTAGATTATAGATATGGACTACGAAACAAGATGACATAAGACCCCTAATACACGTTGAACTATTTGGTTTAAACAGTTTAAATTGTCAGATCGGAGAACTGACGGGATGTCTAGCCGACCGCTCTGACGGCGAAAAGTGACGTGCGTGGTTGATCTGGTCGGCTGGAAGTCTGTCGTCTGTAGACTGGCGAAAACACAAGCTGTAAGTAAAGTTGTGAGAGAATTTGTACAAGTACTGACGCGTAATGTGAACAATATACGCAATTTTACTCACGAGAACTGTCGCAAGTACTTGCTATATTTGTATCGCTGGTTGTTTCAAGAGTCGATACGACTGTCCGACACTGGTTGCGGCAGCGCTCGCGAGAGCTCTTGCGACCGTTCAGACGCGATCTTTACAAAGTACAAAAAAACACAACACTTGCTCAATGTTTTGTCAGTATACACGCCGTTCAGTCAGGGTTTGGATGTGACCGTGATATCATAACAAAACATCACTGTCTTTGTTTTAACTTATGTAATCTGAAGACCAGTCGGAACGTGTGTGAGGAGTAATCGTCCTCAGACCTCGGCTGCGATACTAGCGGTAAGCGGTGGGCGACTTACTTTTTGTTGTACATATGGGGAACACTCACGACAGACGTGAGCGGCAGGGCGGTACCACATGATGCTGCTCATCCGCCGCCATTTCGAGACAATAAATGATTCTCCTGCCGCTCAGCCCATTCTGTCATTGCTGTGCAACATGTCGGACGCAAACGCGCCCTTCTTGGCGTTACTTGTTATAGCTTACCCATTATTTTCTTCTCCAAAATATATCTTATCAGGCCTGGTAAAAATCCAACTGAAATTCTGGTGTGCTAAAAAGACCGGGCATGTCAAACCGTCAAACATATATTATTCAACAAACCGAACTATTAAGCCTGTTTATAGCCCTACTTCGACGACTGAATAATACTTAAATACATAAAACCTGATTGTATCACGGGCACTATCGCTCTACTGCTTTGCCGCTTATGCTTCTGGAGCCCCCCATTGCCGACTATATCCTATGACGACGCCGTAAAGGAAGATCGAAGAAATGGCCCTGTTGTCCATTCTGCAGTTTCAAATTTACAAGAACAAAGAATTGACTGTTTTTTTAGGGACCCCTCTTTAAATCAGCGGACAAAATTGGCAAACATCACCATCAAAAACGAACAAACGCAAAAATTTACAAACAAATTGAATTGAAACTGCTTCACCTAAATGCTCAATTTGCAACCATCAAATTGGAAGAAATTCAAATCATATGCGAGGATCTCAAAACAGACCTTCTTGTTGTAACTGAAAACGGTTTCAACAGTGATAACATCAAACTTTTTCAAAATTCCAAATTACAAATTTGTTTCCGCGTACTGTAGACCCTACTCCAAACGGGAGGAGTCGCTATTGTTATAAAACAAAATTTTACGTTTGGCCCCTTTCTGATCCAAGAATCAACAAAAAAAATATTTTGAAGCAGTCGGGACCAAAATTCAAACAGATAAATGAAAATTAGTAGTGATCGGAATATATAGGAAACAAAGATATTTTTATCAAAATTCGAACAATTACTGACAGACCTGGCTGATCAACGTCGGGAATGTCGTGGTGAGGGATTTCAACATTGACGCGTTGGACAACACACACCATTCCACAGTTCGATTAGTTGACTTATTGTAAAGAAGTTATAGCATGACCGGTGACTTCGAGACGCGCCGTAGGCAAAGACGGAACTAAAGTGGTGGTGGAGCGGCTCAGTCTGTTGCCGTATTTAGCCTTGTGAACTTCGGTCACCAGTCTTCTATACGTGCCGCCCAAAAAACATTCGCTTGTGCCAATTCACGAGTTGTAATACAATTTGTGAATTAATTGCGTTGTGCTCATTACGTTTTAAGTAAAGAGTTTCTGATGGATCGTAATGTAAAAAGTAAAATTGGAGGTAGAAAGGTTATACACGGCCAAGCAAGAGAAGTGATTGCAAATGTTTACCATTTTATGAAACAGGAAGTAGAAACCAACACACTTATAAATTTGAAGAAAGTTCAACAGCGTGTCGTAGAGGCAACTGGAATTTCTGAAAGTACGCTTAAACGAATTTTGAAGGAGGAAAAAATAAGTCCAATTGGCAATTCTTTTAGTACGCCCAACAAAGTAAGAAAACGCAAACATACTAAAATTGATCTGGACAATTTTGATTTGGGTGTAGTTCGAAGAACAGTAAATAATTTTCATCGACAACGGGGTTTTGTTATGTTAACTATTACGTGTGGATCGTTGGCGTTATTGTTATTTTAAGTATATATCATTAAATTAAATTAACTTGATACAAGTTGGTAGATAAAACTGAGTTTTTTCTTATTCTACTGTGTATATTGATAAATTAGTTTAACCAGTTTTATATTAATTTTTAATTTAGCAGCTAGGCTATGTCAGTTGAAAATTTTGTAGTGTATAATGTATCTACTATCGTAAATCCTGAAGCTTACACGGTTAGTATATGATAAATTGAATTTTAATGGCTAACAAAGCGTAACAATTACAATTATGAACTGTTGTCGTCGTTGGAGATCAAGAATAATATAAATTCCTACCCCTTCCCAATTTATGAGAACCCTTTCTTACCACCAGGCATCTCTACTGCGAACTCATTAAGAAGGGTGAGCTATGAACACAATTTCGGCAGAACATAGTCATTGTTAATATCACGTACATCCGGTCCCAATATTTCCAAGATTTCCTGTATTAAATTCCCCATCATAAAAGTCCGTCGCCGTAACTACAAAAGAGTCTAGAAATGTTTAAATATTCTCAAGGTCTCCTATACTAAATTGCTCATCATAAAAGACCACCGTGGTAAGAACACAAGGGTCTAGAACTGTTGGCAAACACTACAATATTCGGCTCCCGCCACCACTATGAGCCGGGAGCCGAAAACTCAGTAGGGGTAGTAGCACCGTATTCACTCCCCTACTCTAGAATGTGCCCCCACGCGCTCACCTCCTCCACTCCTCACGCGCATCCCACCGGTCATGCTATAACTTCCCTACAATACTTAGGTCATTCGACCTGGAGTTGCTAGTCAAAACTCCGACGAGAGTGACGGCTAAACAACAATCAGCTATCGACAACATCACCAATCATCCAGGTGTCACGGTATCTGTGGTAAACACAGCTTTACCTAGTGCTTAATTTTCTAGTTTTTAAAAGTTCCAAACCTGTTACAAGTGAAAACAGTGTTAAAGCATTTCAGCTGAGTATCACTTTTCAAAATATGTATAAGTTCTTAATTACTATTTTTAACCTATGTATTATTTATTAAAATAAGTCTGCTTACTTATTTGAAGACCAAAATCATATGGTATTGCATGGTTGTCATATTTAGTAAATACTCAATAAACATAAACTTTTAACAGGTTACAGCTGAACACGGAACAGAACTATTTATTGTTTCTATAGACATAATATAATATTGCTGACATCACACCAATTTGACTGGTCATAGTCTGCTAGTGTTTGTAAACATTGCAGACAACATTAACTCCTTATTTCACGTATTTAAGCCTGACTGTAGCAATGTATTTATTTATTTTTGTTTTGAATTATTCTGTAAATACCATTAAATGATCTGTGTGAATAGATTTAAATATTTTGTATATATTTTTACACGTCTTGAATTATTTTTGTAAATAAAATGTCATTGAAAACTGTAAAATTAGTTCCTGAAGGGTGGAAAAGAACGGAAATTATTAGGAAAAAAGTTATAAGCGCCATGGAAAGTGGATGTTTATATTTATTCTCCAAAAGGAAGGAAGAATATTTTTAGATCAAGGAAGGATCTGTTAAAATATTTTGAGGAAAATGACCTACCGTACATTGACGATTTCAGCTTTAAAGATAATAGACAGCCATCAACTGAAAATAACTCTATAGAAACAATAAATAGTTCTGTTCCGTGCTCAGCTATAAATCCAATATATGACTCAACCTCAAAAATCTGTGATACGTCCATAAAACATTCATCTATTTCTGATGGAGAAGTGTTTATCTCATAACCTACTGAAACCTCGTCTGACTTTGAAGAAAAGGCAAAATCTAAACAAGAATTTTCGGAATATTTTCGCCAGATCAAATATGATAAGGAAAGAGCCGAAACTTCTCTCCAAAATCTTGAAAAGGAAGCACATGAATCAGTCATGGAATGTGGGAGAGAAATAGAACTACTGAAGGCAGAGAATTTGGTCTTAAAGAGGGAAATAAAGAAGAATAATGAAGAAATCAGTAGTCTAAGAAACAGATTGTTGAAAAATTTTTGAGTTTCCTGTAATCTGTAAGAAATGTAACAAAGTGGGGAAAGAAATTACAAAACTAGAGCATAAAATAAATACTATAAAAAAGAAAATCTCCATCTTATGGAAAAAAATTCAACTCTATTTTCTTCCAGATGGAGAATTGTTAAATAAAATAAAATATTTGGAAAAAATCTTACCAATCTTGGAGAAAAATACTAAAAAGATATGATGGAATATGAAACAGTTGTAAACATTCTGATTATTGATTAGGACAGTATAACATCTGAAAATAACACCCTGAAAAATGAGAATCAGACAAAACTGGAAACGGTGTGGTACAACTGAGAAGTCAACAAAACAAACATGTAACATCTTGCTCTAACAATAAATATCACGGTAAAGAAACAGAAATTAATAAAAGTGCACAGGATAAACAGATACAACAAAATAAGCCCATTCTAATAATAGGCGATTCTATTATAAAATATGCTTGTGTAACAAATGCCAATGTACTGTGTTATTGATGATCAACAGCCAATGAACTCTGTGATATAATTAAGAATATGACTAAAGCTCCATAAACTGTATTTATACATGCTGGAACAAATTATTTGAGTAACAGCAAATGTCCGGACAAGGTTATGGGAGCCATGAGTAACTTAATAAAATGTGCAAATAATAAGTTCCCACAATCCAAAATTATTATAAATAGTATTTATACTAAATGTTAATATACAAAATTTTTTGTATATATTATGATGACCTTAAATAGTCTCGAACTCATAAGATTTAAGTAGATACTGGTGGAAATTAAAACTGCACCTTTTTAGAAATATTCAGGTTTATTAAATCAATTCAAATTTCAATTATTAACCTTGTATTCCACCAATGAAATGTTTTGCACAATAGTTTAAAATTACTACTTCCTTAGGCAAGGCACTTTCGATTTAACATGGGCTCACTGTCCTCTAAATACGTGTGTATAAAATATAAAAATAAAATAATAATCTTGAATAAATTTGTATGAAATAAAATAAATAGGCTTCTTCTCAAAACTAATAAAATAAAAATTATAAACTTCTTTAAAATAAAATTCTCAAACAAAACTAAACAGTTCTCAACAGGAATTTTTCAAAAGTTCCTACAGGATATGGTGTAGCACCTGCAGCTCTTAATTTTTACTACAATTCCTATAATTTCAATTAAATTTTACGTTCGACTTTAAATAAATTACTCCTTTACAATTTATATATATATATTAGTCCACACTCAACAGAATTTGATCGTTAATTTCAAATTTCAATTCCAATTTCAAATTAATTCACTTCTTAAATTTTCAAATTTCAAATTTAGAAAAATTTAATAATTCAGTCAAAAGTACTTAGCTCTTTGGTCGTGAAGGTCTTGGAGTTCGGTATTAAAATAATCTATACCGACGGATCCTACGCCCGACACTACTTTTAAACTCGCACTAAAGACTTTACTCTATCGCTTCTCAACTCGGAATGGAAGCAGAGCGTGTTTTCTCGGCCTGCACCGACTACGCTCCTGTTCCTGCAGGCCTGTTTGAATCTCTCTCAACGCAGGTTCGCCGCCTAACAAAAGATTGAGTCCACTGTAGACTATTGTTTAGCATTCACTGCCATCAAGTCAGGTCTAGACCAGATTCCAAGCGCGTTGTGCCTGCCGCTGGATTACAATATAAATTTACTTTTTTATTCCCTATCCATTTACAATTCTAAAATAAAATTTTATTTATTAAATTTTTATTTTTATTTAAAGTATACCATGTAATTGGTATAGTATTACTCCAAGAAGAGATATTTGGTCTACAATCAAGTATCGCACTAACCAAAATATCCGGTGGCTTTGTATAACCTCTGGAGTGGTATTTCCTTGACCTGGACCAGTATATTACAAATAGATATCTTGCAAGAGATAGTGTCCACCTTAATCGAAGAGGCAAAACAATGTTGGATAGGGTGCTAGCACATGTTGCTTCCTTCTGTGACAAAATTTATCCAACGTAAACAAGTATAATTTTTCTTCCCAAACTGCACAAGTGGAGGTGCTTAATTAGTACAACGAATTGAAGTCTTCCTACAGTGGACAAAATAACCAGAAACATTATCAAACTGACGAAACCAAGGACCTGACAAAAACCAGCATTGTAAACTCAACAGATTTTCCACCTGAACAATTATCTCTTAAAGAGTTTCCATCATTACCTTCAACTTGTGATGACACAATCATCCCAAATTCTGTCATAGTCCAACCTGTGGAAGAGGTGAAACAAGTTGATCTAGGGTCTTACGTCTCAGACACATCATCATCCGATTAAAACAGCCAAGGACACCAGTTCTACGCAGATCCTACCATGCATGATTGTCAAGTGCAGTGTCAAAAAGTGAATGGTTCGGATATGATCTCACTACCTCCCTCTTGGCCTGTGTCTGTCAGTAAGAAAGATTGTAATAGCCATAAGTATAATAATCGTTTTTAGCCAATTACCTCAGCAAGGTAAAGAATTCCTAGGGAGGATTATTTCTTGCACTGCAGGATTACAAGATCAGAGATCACATGTAAAAACAAAGGTGGCCAACAAAATACAAGATTAACAAAAATAGTAAGAACAAATTTAAAAATGATAAAAATATTTTTATTTTACAGCATAATATTTCAACACCTACCATCTCACCTAGATCAATTACAAATCAATTTGGAGGAAATTAAACCTGACATACTGGCTGGCATTATCAGAACATAAAATGACCGAAACAGACTTAGTATATCTCAACATAGAAAATTACACAGTGAGGTCGTTTTTTCCCATAAAGGTGATCTAGGTGGTGGAGTTATAATTTTGGCTCAGAAAAAGAGTTTGAATGTTGTGTAACAGAATTTAAATTTTTTGTTTTGGCTTGTATATATATTGGTCCCCAGACTATTGTTATGTAAACTCTTTTTTTTATTATTTTGAAGTTTCCTGTTACAGAAAAACTATTCAAACCTCAAATTAGTTAACAAATTATCTGAGGAATAAAAAAACTTAATTAGTGGAACTAGAAAAAATGTTTAGATCCTCAAAAAACATGTCTTAAACCAATCACCAAGGAGATAACTGAATCAAAACATTACCAACACACACAAAAATATTATGAGTAACAAAATTTCCTCAAATAAAGCCAAAACCACTTGGAGTATAATTAACTCAAATTTAAGATAATCACAAAAGAAAATTAACAACATAACACTGTGCAAAAAAGGGATGGTTGTCAGTATTCTAAGAGCAATTTGTGATATTTTTAATGATTTCTTTATAAATATAGTTGACAAATTGATAGTACCAAATATAAAGCTACAAACGATTAGTCAACCAACAAAACTTCAATTACAATATGAAAAAGACATTTTCCTTCAAACCAGTAACTGAAAAAGAAGTAGGAAAGATCGTTCTCTTTTTTGAAAGTACTTTGATGGTGTAGATAAATTCCAATGACAGTAATTAAAAGTTCAGTAAAATTCATCAAGAAACCTTTAACACATTTAATTAATTCTTCTCTTATTTCAGGACTTTTCCCCTAAAACTAAAAATATCAAAAGTCATCCCTATCTTTAAAAAAGATGATACAAAAGAAGTTTCTTGTTATACGTCAGTGTTGATTCTACCCTCCTTCTCAAGAATCTTCAAACATATTGTTTATAATCAATAACTTACATTTTTAGAATAAAATAAATTATTAGATGAAGAACAGCATGGGTTTTTACCAGGCAAATCAACTTTTACAGCAAGTATAGAATTCATTGAAAATATTATAAATTCGGTTGATGCCAGAAAAAAAGTTATAGGTGTTTTCCTTGATTTATCACGTGCCTTTGACAGTGTATCCCACGCGCTGTTGTTGAACAAACTGAAAAATTTAGGAATAGTCAAAAAAAGAACTAAATTGGTTTACTTCCTATCTTAACAATAGGCAACAATACATGGAAGGGCAACACTTATTTAAGGAAAGGCGTCTTAGCCCAGCAAACAATCTAGTATAGCGTTCCTCAAGGCTCTATATTGGGACCCCTACTTTTTTATTTGCTATCTTGAAGAGATAACCAAAATTATTAATCAAAGTAAAATGTGCAGATGACACTAATATGGTAGTAACTGGCAATTCAAAGGAATTCAATTTCTGCCTATATTGAGCTAGCAGCCATTGAAGAATTCTTAAAAAATCATAATCTGTTATTGAATTTAAAAAAATCCAATTTCATAACGTTATTGACAAAACAATATCGGCACAAAATTGAACCATCACTTATAATTGTCAATGATCACATAACACAAATTGTACACAATTTTTAGGTTTAATCATAGAAGAACGCCTTTCTTGGAATAAACATGTTAATAATGTATTAAATAAAATTTAATCTGGAATCTACGCCTTACAGCGTATGTCAAAGTTATGTGACTAGTGCTCTAAAAAAAAATATTACGCACTCATTCATTCACATTTAGCATATGGAATAAGTCTATAGATCAACACTCAAACAAAATCTTGACATACTAAAAATGAAAACAAAAAAACAGCAGTTTGAACAATATTAAACCTTAACAGACAAGATTCAGTAAAACACCTGTCTAGTGAGCTCAAAATTCCAACTATTTATAGTCTTTATGTTACGGAGTTCATTAAATATGTTAAAAGTAATTCTACAAAGTTTTTAACAGTAAAGCATGACTACAATACATGTAATAAAATCAGCACTGACAAACATAACTTGACATTCTATGAAATGAAAACAGAATATATATGGAAAAATTGTTTTTACCATTTACCAAAAGAAATAAAAAAATACAATGGCAAAAATTTTGACAGTGAAGTTAAGAAATATTTCACAAATAAAGCTCTATACTCAATCGGAGAATTATCATCAAACAATTAGCTGAAAACTGCTTAAAATGTAACTGTAAATATTAGTGTTAGTTTTAGATTTCACTCATGTATATCGAGGATTCAATACTTTGAATATCGATGTTCAATAATTATGGTTCGGTTGTATTGGCCATTGCTCATTATACTAAAACCGATTTGCCTGAGTGTTATTTTACATTGGTCTTATGGATAACCATGACGAGAATAAAAAAAAATAAATAAATAAATTTGTAAACCAGCTAACTACAATCATATTATATTTTAACTCAAAATCTATATATTATTTATAGAGTAAAAAAAAATAATAGAGGGAATCAATGTTAAAAATTGTTGATATAAATTTGAAAAGAACTTGATTTCTATATATATATACAAAAACAAGTTATATTATGATGGTTTATTTGAAAAATAGTTGAATTGACTGGACATTACTTCAGTCGATCGATTAGTATCCTGAAAATTTCAATTTTTCTGTCAGAGGGAGGGGGGTTGGAAGGTTATATTACAATAAGCGGCCACCAACATAATCAGAACATGGTTATCAATTATAAACACTGATAATATCAAATACAACATATGACATATCTTTATATATATATTTCTTGTGTGCGTGTGTATGTGGCTGAACTCCTTCTAAACGGGTGGACCGACTTTAATGAAACTTTTTGTGTGTCTTCAGGTGGATCCGAGAATGGTTTAGATTCACAATTTGGTCCAATTTAAATTGTTTATATAATTAATTTTTTATTTATAAATAAATTGTTGTTGATCTTGGAATATTTTACATTGGATCCGCCAGACTGCGCTACGACACGTAATACAAAGTGAACTGTTACTTAAGAGCTGTTGACAATTTCAGCTTAAGTTCAACAAAGAGGCAGAAAAATTTGCTTACATTTAAGTTGTAGAAAATATTACGTTATTATAAAGTGCTCGATCAGTAGTAATGCAGATTGCAAAGATGAAGTTTCACCAATTGTTCTATGTAAACATTATAATATTACAACAAAGCCATATGTTTAATTAATAATAGTCTTGAAAGCATAAAGTAAACATAAACATATAAAAATAACACCACTTCTTATTTCAATATATTCAATAAGTGTGCAGCGATTGATCAGTTAATTTTTTATTTATAAATAAATTGTTGTTGATCTTGGAATGTTTTACATTGAATCCAGCAGAATGCGCTACGATCGCAGTTTCAAATGTTTTTCTATTTTAATTCCAAGTTTTCCCGACAGTTTGTGCTGCTATCAAATTTGTGTGTTGTTTTGTAACATCGTGTAATTGAATCAGTGTTTTTTAAAAGGGCGGATTTTTCTAAAAACCATTTTTTCGGAAAACTACAAAAAACTGTTTATACACGAGGCTATTTTATATTTATTATTTTTGTTATATACTTTCAAAAGATGTATGCAAGAGTAACTTGTTAGTGCACTTAAACTTTTTTTAACATTTTTTGTTAATTAATAAAACATTTCTGAATTTTCAAAAAAATCCGCCCTTTTAAAAAAAATCCAAAATTTTCTGGAAGGAAATAAATTAAAACATTTTTAAATCACGTGTATGTAATTGAAAATAATGTTTTGATATGTCATAAAATCAATATAATACATGAATATGAATTATTGAACTAAGGTAGCCCATCAGTAAGCATCAAATCCAAGCATTTTATTCCGTTTCTTCCTCAAAGTCACTATCGGGAGATCTTCACAAGCAGTGGTTGGCCAGAGTACAACTCGGTATAGAACTCATTAAATTCTTCAGGAATATATTTCGCTTAATTTTTTAATATCTTCCAACCTTCGCTTTTTTAAGTGTAACCTGCCCACTTGGATAAGCCAAATTATTCACCTGCGGTACAGCACCGGTATGTTTGGCCATAAAAAAAGGGTATGACAGACCAAAATAAACCATTTATATGGTGAATCCCTTGATGTAGCCTTTTTTGTCATACTCGTATACAAAATGAAATAGGTTACTAATAGAAAAGTGAACCTTTCTTTCTTTTGGAGTATTTTTACCCTTAGTTTCTGCAGAAATGCAAGAGCGTTTATAATGATTAGTGCTCCAAGTTTTAAAATCAAAGAATTCAGTTGCATCTGATATTTCTTTTACAGTAAAACTTTTCAGAGTTGGAGCTGCTAATAATAAGTTCCGTGAGTTGGTGGATATGGTAAAGCCGGTCATGTGTTTTTAAAACTCGAGAGATAATACCAAAATCTCTATCGCAGGGGAGGAAACTTATGCCCCTCTCATTGGGAAGAACTGTTCGACTTTATGAAACCTGCCACTGTCAGTCAAATATAAACAGAAACGTGATAGGGTTTGATTTTTGTTTTGTCCACTACAGTTGTCACAAAACAACCGAAGTGTAGTATACTTAGGTGGAAACTGAGCTTAAAAAATCGTTTAGAAAAAGTAGTGACTTCATTGGGCCCTTTCCTTCCTTGACCTTCATGGTACAAATATATGTGACTTTTTCCTTCCTTAATGTTGTTTACAGAAAACACATTGATTGACAGCTGTCTCATGTAATAAAGTTGTTGAACTAGAATTTTCGGTAAACTTATCGTCTTCATATAGTCAAAGGCTAATGCTAAAACATGCTCCTCTTTTGATCACCATCTTCTGACATTTCATGTTTTAGAGCTTTGTAAAATTTATTACTCATGCGCTTATGAACATCTAACTCAGCCTGTGCTGCCCTTTTAGCTACATCATTAAGATGTGGGGATTTTATTTTCAGATTTAGTTCTCACACTTACAGCAAGTGTCCACTTGTGGGCGGGCCAAAGCGATAGTTTAAAAATTTGTTTTGAAATGGTTCCAGTAAAAGGAATTACTCACTTTTTACATCAGGATGTTTTTCACAAAACAGCTGCCACATTGCCTTTATGTTTAAAATTGGCATCGAGGTAATAAATTTTCTTCCCTGAGTAATGTGATTGCTTTAGTGGAAATGATCGTATGTGATTACTTACTAGATCATGAACGTTTGAGAAATACTGTGGGTAATACCTTTTCCTCTTTTATCTTCAGGAGTTTTTCCAATAATCTTAAGATTCTTATTCTCCGTAATCGTTTTTCAGTAATGCACAGGACGGATAAAAATGCATTGCAACATACCTGTACACGTTCATTGCCCAAAATTACATGGTAGGCTATGAGAAGCTATTTCGGCTGCTTTGGTTGTTCAACATCTTTTGGTGTGGCACTCTTCTTTGAACTTCCCGTGACATCTACTAAACCTTGAATATAAAGATCTTGTTCATCTTTGCTTTTTATGTTATAAAATTTTTGAAAAGATATCCACACAGTTGGCCTCTCCAAAGTTGTCCAAACACCTTTTTTTGCATCTGAAAAACCAAAAATTAATTTAGGCCTAGAAGCTATAATAAAATAAAGTTTCTATTAGAACGTACAACAATATTTTTTAAACAGTAATGGTGAAGGATTACTGAGTCAACTTCTTTTTTTCTTATGTTACAATACATTATTCTATTAGTTTGTAGCAACAGAGAACGCAAAAGATTATAACCAGAAAGATGTATACCGAGGCAGGCGATCGTCAGATGATCAAAGTCTGCATGAAGCAGCGTTATCTTTCGGTATTGGTCTTAAACGTTAATCAATTTTGATATAAAAGAGATGATAGTGCAGCCATATAAATATTAAAACTCTCAAGTCATGTGTATGCTTAGGCCTACTATGACAAGATTTAGCTGCTCAGAGAATAAAAAAATTCATTATGGATTTTAGTAAGAGAACTGCAATGTATATAAAATACTCTAAACTGTTAACGTTAAAGAGTCAGTTTACACATCATAAGCGCATAAAAACAGGTATTGGGCTACTAATGTATAAAACCTAGTCTTAGTATTACAGCTGGCAGAGACCTAGGCTTAGGCCAAGTATTCTGTAGTATGAAATGCTATATTTTTAAAGGGTTCATCAAACATTTAATGAAAAAATGACAATGTAAGATTAAAATGATCTAGATATATAGAACAATTTTCCTTACCTGGCAAGTAAACTCAGGATGCTTTGGTGGAACTTCATTTCCCTTGTGATTGATGTATGATTCGTCCCATTAAACGAGCTTGTTTGATCTTATTATGCTTGTATTCAGATGAATTACTTTCTTTCCTTTTTCTGGGACTTCGGAATAATAGGATCATCCATGGCAAAACTATTCAATATACAGCAAACAATGCGAACAAACAGTACTACCTGTTTACAGTAACTTACTGTGGCAAATAGAGGTTAGGTTTGTTGCAACAAAAACAACCAACCAGCTGTTTGCTACAGCCACAGAGGAATATTTTTTAAAAGGGCTGATTTGAAGCAAATCCGCCCATTTAATAAAAAAACCATGATTTAACACCTGGCTTTACTTGTATAAGGAGATGACATACAGGCGCCCTTTTAAAAGAAACTGATAAAGCTATCTTCAAAGAACACAAAACATTAAAAAAGTGAATTTGACAAAAAATGTCGAATCCGCCCTTTTAAAAAACACCGATTCAATTATTTGTGTGAGTGCTAATTGTAATAATACATTAATAGATATTGAAGATGTTTGAAGTGCATAAAAAACTATAGTTATTTATTAAAGTTAATGAACTCATTTTGCAAATTTATTGAAGTGAGTATATTGGTCACATAACCTCAAATAACCTAAGTAGCATACAAATCAAAAGGTTGTGTTTCTATGTGTGAATAACACTATTGTTAACAGTTTAGATGATCAAGTTTTAAACTAATTGGATTTAAAATAATTTGTTGTAATATACATTTTTAATCTGCAGTCAAAATTGGTCACATAAGTTCAAATTAAGTAGCATACAAATCGCATGTGTGAATAACTTATTGTTAATAGTATAGGGGTTTTAAATTAAATTCTGTTGGCCAGTTCCGATACTATACTGTAATTTTAAATAACTATAATGAAATTAGGTAGTTTAGATAGGCTAATCAAAAATAATAATTCGATTGTGATGGTAGCCACTTATTATACTTCAGCCCTATAGAGAATACTTATTTAGTATTTTAGATCAATTAAATTCTGTTGGCCAGTTCCGATACTATACTCTAATTTTAAATAACTATAATGTAATTCGGTAGTTTAGATAGACTAATCAGAAATATTAATAATTTGATTGAGATGGTGGCCGCTTATTATACTTCAGCCTTTAATTAGTAGTTTGTTAGGCTATTCAGAAATATCAATAATTCGATTGTAATGGAGGCCACTTATTATACTTCACCCATATAGGGAATAGGTACGTGTATTTAGTATTTTAGATAGTCTACAATTGTTATACATTTTTATCTAGAAGTTACTTAATTAAAATTACATATTCAATACGTTACTCATATTCATTGTGTACTATTATACAGAATTTTATTTTTACAGAAAAATGCCACGTTTTCGTGGAAGAGGAAGAAAAATTTGGTCGATGTACTCGACGTGCACAATTGGCCCATGGTCGATTGAATAGAACAGATCAAGAATACTCGATGGATAATGTAACTTTAATGGATCAAGTTGCACGTATACGTGCAAATGAAAATTCAGAACAACGGAATCAACGTCTCCGTGCTAATACATGAAAACAATGTGACACGTCAACGAGCGACCAATGCACACAGAGAGTGTAGGCTAACCAACGGCAAATGCAAGATAGTCGAGCATTGACACAAGCATCACTTAATCGTCTCGCATTTGAATATGATCCTTAAATAGACTGACTATTCATCACATGTACTAATTATGATCGGTAGTATGGACAAAGAGTGTCAACATTGTCATGCTTTAAGTACAAAGATGAATCAGCTGGTTTATGTTGCACATCTGGAAAAATTTTGCTGCCACCGTTAAAACCACCACCGGAACCTTTAAAAACACTATTAGCTGGAACCACATCTCAATTGAAATTGTTTTTTTGAAAAATTCGTAAATTCAATTCTTGCTTCCAAATGACATCATTTGGAGCAACAAAAATTGTTCATAATGAAGATGGACGTAATTTTGAATCTACATTTAAGATTCAAGGTCAAGTTTGTAAATTGAAAAAATATACCTGATATAAGATAGTTTGTTTCAACTTTTTTACCTTCAGTTTACATAAGTTTAAGTTTTCACTTCATTCATGTTATACTCACACACTATCGGTCGAAGTGTGATTAAATGTACATGTAATGAAGTTAGATATTGTAATAACTTTTGAATAGACATTTTTATCAAAACAGCCCAGATTGTTACAGATTAATTAAAGTTTAAAATTTTCGAATTTAAGACGTGTATACAGGACAACATCTGTCGAGTCTGCTAGTATATATTATAATTAATCATTCCCAGTTGTTTTTATTTCATGTATTTACTGAGTAGGCTCATGATGTAATTGCCAGCTGTTGTTATTTCGTTTATATAGTGAGTAGGCTAAAGACAATGGCGATGAACAAGCACTTATTGGTCCAAAATGTATTTTTTATCATTGAGCAATGTTTTAAATGGTTACAAGAAAAATAGCTTGCTCCTTTAAATCTGAAGTGTCCAGTCTGTAGTGAGATAAAAACCAGAATTCAAGTTGGAAATCAGACAGTGTTTCGCTGCAAAAAAGCGAGAACTAACACAATGTATCAAGAAAGGCACTAGAAAAAACTTTTTATGAACATTTAAAAATTTGGTATTATTAGTATATTGAATATCATGTAATATTTTAGTTAGAATCAAACTAACTACGACAGTTTAGGGGTAGGGTAGGGTACGATAAACAGACCCGGTTATTTATATCAAAATTGGCAAACGATATTACTTAATCATAACCATCGATATAATAAATCGATAATAATTAATTACTTTGAACAATTAACTTAAATAATCTATATCAAAAACTGTAAACACTTTCAAATAATACACGTAAGATAATACTTCAATTTAACATAAATAACATTTGATTATTAAAAATGGCAGTAAATTTTAGAAAACTACACGATATTGCTTTGAAAGATGATAAGACGTGTTTTTCGTGGCTTCAACATGTTGGACTCGTACCGAAAAACCCATCACGTGAAATTTGTGAGAAAAAAACAACTGTAACTGTGAGAGGAGTACCCAGTAGGGATCACTTCTGGCTGGTTTATACCTACCAGTTAAACCCACCACTGGGCACAGCAAAAACCGATGTGCCACTTCAATCTAGGCCACCTTATGGATGTCCAGTAGCGGCAAATCACTAACCGCAAATGTTGAGATTCTGGGGTTTATGGGCAATTCGATAGGTCTAATCTACTGTGGAAGATGACTGTTGGAGTTGGTGGGGTTTGTTCCCTTACCACAGAGGTTCTTGTTAACCTCAACAAGGGTGTGCCACCCCCTGCCTACTTTGACTCTAGAGGCTCGTTCAGAGCTGGCCTCCCCTTCTTCCAGGATGACTTTGAGATGTAGTGCCCTAAGTCTTCCTCATGGATCTCGATAGGAGGCGGCCCCTACTCCATAACCTTACCCATCCTGAATATCCTATCACTCCGGAAGAAGCGCAAAGGTTCTTACACGACTAAGTGCAATTTATAAGCTTCTTGTCCCAACAGAAAAAAAAAAAAACTGTGAGGAGCAAATATGGTCGTCTTTAGTTTTCTTAATTTTTGTTATAATAATTTGCTTGATCACTGTAAATATTAAATTCATATTTTAATTTAAAAAAATATGATTGTTATTGAGGACTACAGATACTTTTATATCGATTCATAGTCTAGGATTTGAGATGCGAATATTAGGTATCGATGGTTACATTCTTCGATATAAAAAAACCGGGTAGGGTACGATAAACAGACCCGGTTTTTTATATCAAAATTGGCAAACGATATTAATTAATCATAACCATCGATATAATCAATCGATACTGATTAATTATTTTTAATTATTAACTTAAATAGTCTATATCACCAGCTGTAAACACTTAAATAATACACGTACGATAATATTTCAATTTTACATAAGTAATTTTAATTATTAAAAATGGCAGTCAATTTTAGAAAACTACACGACATTGCTTTAAAATATGATAAAACATAAATAAAATATATTGATTTTGTGGCTTCAACATATTGGACTCGTACAGAAAACCCCATTATGTGAAATTTGTGGGAAAGAAACAACTGTAACTGTGAGAGGAGCAAATATGGAAGTCTTCAGTTTTCCTAATTTTTGTTATAATAACTTGTTTGATCACTGTAAATATTAAATTCATATTTTAATTTAAAACATATGATTGTTAATGAGGACTATAGATACTTTTACATCAATTCATAGTCTAGTATTTGAGATGCGAATATTAGGTATCGAAGACTACATTCTTTGATATACAAAACCGGGTCCGCTTATCGTACCCTACCCTAAAAAACCAGGCCCGCTTATTGTACCCTAACCCAGTTTAGTTAATGAACATAGTTTTAGAGAGGTTTGTTTTTTTTGGTGGGAAGACAAATTTGGGAAACTTTAATAAGCGGCCAACACTCATTATTTGATTGTTATTATTGACCAATTCGATATATTACCCAACTTCCATATGTAAAAATAGTACACAATAAGAGTTATAATAAATTACCATAACAAGAAGAATCTTTTACATTAAAATTTAAAAAACAAACTTAACAATAAATAAACAAATATAAATAAATATCTTTATTCTCCTCATGAAGTCGTACTTTACAAAACATATTTAACATTTTTAAATCTCAAAACAATGGAATAGTAAAATTATACATATTCTAAGACCCAGGCTGACCCCAAAAGGAAAATAATAGGACCCCTAAGCCTACTAATTAGTCCATCAAGGGGTTCAATCATAATAAATATAACTATTAAAATATTATGAGTTCAGGAGCATTAGTTTATAATATTAACAACTCTAATGTGATATAACAAACAAAAAATAAAAACAAAAGATGTGCTTTTATGCCAAACCTTATACATTTCAATGTAATAATCTACAAACTGAACTAATTAAATCTAGCTTAAAAACAAAACAAAATATGGTACTTTGGGATTATACCGACCACACCCAGACATGAATCGTTATTTCACATTTCGTTTCTACTGATTACTAGATTAGCGTAGAACAATATTTCGTCAATATAAAACAGGAATTGTCTTATCGCAAACCCCTCCCCATCCTCAGACAGAGGTCAAAGTCGAGCGTCTAGTAGATAACGTGATTGCAGAGTCTCGCCGCCCGTTCAGCTGGTGCATCGCTTTGTTGTACTTCCGTGTTTTACCTCTACATTTCTCCAAACACAAAAATTCAACAAAAACAAACATTTACCAAACTAAACTCTTTATTTAAAAAACACTCAAAACTTGTTTTTATTCTTGATCACATTCCGCCACCCAAAATGCGAGTGCCTCCGGCCATCAGCGCGGGGCAGCACCGAAGGAAGGAAAGAAAAACATCCCTCGAGATAGTACCTATCAGTAAAATATCAAATTCTAGAGGGGCTAATCAGAAATATAAATTGAATTGTAATGGAAAGGTAATTATGTACCGTGCAAATCACGTGATGCCGCGCGGCCTGCCGTAATCAGGATTCTCGAGAAAGATAAGATAACAGCGACAACAATACCGATCACAATACCTGGAAATGCTTGTAAGTTTGTAATTTTGTAATTGAAGAGTTGTTTTTTCGTTCTATCATGTTTGTTTCTATAAATTTCTATTTTTGTGTTCTTCATACTGGTGTGGTCGGTATAATCCCAAAGTACCCAAAATATACCTTTTTGTATTTACTAAAAATAGAACTAATTACAATAATCAAGTACAACATACAAAAAAATAAATACTTTCTGTTCATAACAAAATGCCTAAATCAATCATATTTTACACGCAATCACGCGTGTGCGCACCCACACACACACACTTATACAGATACTTACCTATACATATATACATAGATATACATGAAACCTATATGGATACATATACAGGAACCGTTGTTATCTAACAATGACTCCTTAAAACAAAAACCTATTTTGTCAATTTATTTATGTAATCTCATCATACAATACACAATAAAGTCTCAGAATTCTCCTGAGTTAGCAACTACACCCTGACTAGTTTAACAAGTAATCTATAGTTTGTTTGTAATTTAATATCATCAATCAGTTTATTAAATAGCCATGGTGCTAAGAAGTTAAATGTTTTAGTATAAAAAGTTCAATTAGGTTTCGGAACAAAAATATTACAAGTCGTTCTTGTATTCATTGTTTGCAAAATTTAATTATTTTAAATTTTTTTATTATTAAATACGAATTTCAAGGTTTTAAATATGAAAAGAGATCTCACTGGCAATATTCTTAGCTGGATAAAACATGGAAAAAACGAATCAAGTCTACTTTTCTTCAGAATAATTCTTACAAACACTTACAGCACAGTAACATATGGTTATGAGCATTTCTGGTTGAAGTAAATTATATTTCCAACCCCGATGTAGATTTTACCTTGATGTCACGATCAAGAAAATATGTCAAAAATGTATTGTACATGCATAATGTATTTTATTACAAAGTGGTCTACCACTCAACCTTTAAGTTCAACCAAAAATTTAGTTTAGACAATTATACATCATAACTTAGCGCCTTCAAATAGTGTTTCACTGTTTAATATACGTATCTATCTCGTAATTGCAGGTTATAATGTGCAGGCGCTTTGAAAACTTTTCTTCATTTTATTCGTTTATATTCACGACATAAGCGAATAATTCAGATAATAACTATCCTATCTTCTAAGTTAGACTAAATTACGGATACATGTGAAATTTGATTGAAATTGGTTCAGTCGTTTTGGAGTTTATTGGCAACATACATCGTGACTCAAGATTTTTATATATATAGATATATGACGTTGTACCAAATTACTGAAATGTGTTTAATTCAGAGTAGAAGCTAAAAAACACAGTGGTACATTTTAAGAGGCTTGTCACATTGATTGCCTGCAATTTAATTGTGCTGCATCCTGCAACATCCAGCTTTGAAAATGTAATTTAAATATATGTATGCTGTACTAAACTACGGAAAGGGGTTTGAAAATACAGTAATACATTTTAATAGGTTTGCCAGGTACTGAACTAAATTAAATTCAGAGGAGTACAGAGCGAGAACGTGCGGACTGCTCATTCCACTATTCTAATACACGGGCTATCTGTAGTTGGTAGGAGGGGTAGGGATGTTGCGATATTATCGATATCAATATATATATCGATATTATCGTTTCGATATGTCCTATATTGATATCAATATAAGTTATCCGATATTATCGTGATATCGGAAGAAATATACGAATATCGGAGTTTTGATATCATATTGAATGAAAAGCTGTAATTATTTATTATTTTGGCTTTATTAGTTTTACAAAAGCAAAACTCAAACAACTTGCTTTGTTCAGTTGTTAAATGCAACGCCAGCAAAGAAATTAACTTTGCAGATTAAGTAAAAAGTAACCAGACGATGCTTGGTTCAGTTAAGCATATGATATAGTTGCTTTTTAAAATGTAATTGTTGTTCTTAAAATTCAATTTAGATTCTTATCGATTTATATTGTAATGTAAAATTGTAATTTTTGACGTGACAACGTCTTAAATTAGGTTGCGGCTCGGAGTCACTCATGAAAAAATGTAACGCCCGGTAACGTTACGATGCCCGTCCAGTGGGTCCGCCGCACGGGATCCGCACGGGATAAAGCAGATAACTGTGGGTCCGCCGCACGGGATAAAGCAGATAACTATGTTTATTCGTGAAAATGTGGAGTGCTTAGATTCGTCATTTACAACAACTACAACAATAGAGGTAAATAATTGTACACTGATATTTCATTATCGTAAACTATGATTTATTGATTAATTGTTAGATTGACACAAAAGTTGAGAAACCGAGTTTATAGGTTATGTCATACTATTGACAAATGTTGATAGTGTTAAGTAAATTATTAGTTTAAATCACTCTGCAATCAATCGTAATTCAGTCGATTGAGAAGAAACAGCGCGTATTGCTAGTCAAACATTTAAAATAACAAATTATAACCTCTAACCTGTCATAACAGTGCGACCAAACAAACGAACTAAACCGACCAATCACCACGCGCGGAGTTAGAATTTAACTGTGTTTAGCAAGAATTTCAAATTCCAATTTTAGTAAATGTTTTATTCAACTTTACCATTTACAATAACAAATTTTAATTAATTTCAAATTATGTACAATGTTTTTGACGTGACAACGTCTAAAATTAGGTTGCGGCTCGGAGTCACTCATGAAAAAGTGTAACGCCCGGTAACGTTACGATGCCCGTCCAGTGGGTCCGCCGCACGGGATCCGCACGGGATAAAGCAGATAACTGTGGGTCCGCCGCACGGGATAAAGCAGATAACTGTGGGTCCGCCGCACGGGATAAAGCAGATAACTATGTTTATTCGTGAAAATGTGGAGTGCTTAGATTCGTCATTTACAACAACTACAACAATAAAGGTAAATAATTGTACACTGATATTTCATTATCGTAAACTATGATTGATTGATTAATTGTTAGATTGACACAAAAGTTGAGAAACTGAGTTTATAGGTTATGTCATACTATTGACAAATGTTGATAGTGTTAAGTAAATTATTAGTTTAAATCACTCTGCAATCAATCGTAATTCAGTCGATTGAGAAGAAACAGCGCGTATTGCTAGTCAAACATTTAAAATAACAAATTATAACCTCTAACCTGTCATAACAGTGCGACCAAACAAACGAACTAAACCGACCAATCACCACGCGCGGAGTTAGAATTTAACTGTGTTTAGCAAGAATTTCAAATTCCAATTTTAGTAAATGTTTTATTCAACTTTACCATTTACAATAACAAATTTTAATTAATTTCAAATTATGTACAATGTTTTAGTAAACAAAATATATTTCTATAGTTAAAATTTGTGCAATTCTTATTTTCATTCAATTCCTTGTTCCTATTGTGCAATTTAATAATATTCATATCAATAAATATTCTACCGAGAAAAAGACGTTGTCACGTAAAATCTTCGCCCGTAAAACCGACTTTACAGGCAACCATAATTTTTTTATGTTTAAATAATGGTTTATTTTTTATTGTATTAAGTTGTACTTGTATTAAAAACATTATTTTGGAAATGAACTCGTAAGTAGTTTCTTTGATTATACTAGTTACACACACTCATACAATCAAAGGTTGTATACACCAATAATTTAATTTCCCCTTCCCTTATTTATTTAGAGAGACATGATCATGCTGACTTTGTTTCACTCGAGTGTATCCCAAGGCGATTCTTTACGAGGCATGGGCTGCATTTTAACGAGCTCGGGAAGCGAAGGGTTGCGGAACTCATAGTCAATGCTCTACCGAGCTGTTTTGGGAAAATCAGGCCTTTATCTCCTGGGCTTGGATCTCGAGGAAGTCCTCAAAATGGCGTAAAGCACAGGCCCCTACACATCAAAATGGAACAATGTTCTAAAGCAGAACGAATATTTAGTACCCGAATAGTGTACAATTCTAACTTTGAATCGAAAACATGGACTAATTCTGAGGCAAATTATAATTTTTTAGAACGGGACAGGTTACGGAGCAAGAGAAAATGACATTAGTCTTTCCCTCTGCGACAGGTGTCGGTTACAAAAAGGGAGCTTTCACTATTTTCCACCAGAACATCTGTGGGATTCGAACAAACAAAGACCTCCTAGAAATACACCTAGAGAGCGACCACCCTGAAATAATTTGTTTATCTGAGCACAATCTATCGGAAATACAGTTCGAGTCCTTCTCTCTATTGGAGTATAACAATGTGTCGGCCTTTTGTTGCCAATCTCGGCAAAAGGGTGGAGTATGTATCCTGGCAAATAGTAATGTGGTTTGTGAACGTGTTGATGTATCCCAGTTTTGTTCCGAGAGTTCTTGTCAATTATCTGCTGCAAAAGTTCAGCTTTGGAACGGTGAGAGTATTATAATTATTGCTGTCTACAGAATTCCTGGATATAACTGTGAAGAATTCTTCCGTTTGTTTGGTGACTGTCTTGCTAGAGTTGTTCGGCGGAGTCATAGACTTGTTGTTATTGGAGACTTCAACATAGATCTATTGAGTAATCAGGCATCCAGTAGACATTTCATTCATATCATGAAAACATTTGGTCTAAGACATACCATAACCTCTTACACCAGGGAGTTTAAGGGTTCAAAAACTGCAATTGACAATATATTTACTAACATTGATCCTAGCTTGATAAATAGCAATGTGGTGATAACTGCGTTATCAGATCATCATGGTCAGGAAGCTGTTATCGTCCTCCCAGCTAAGACCATACCTTTGCCTAAGTTTAGAATGTCGCGAAGGATAACGTCCCGCAATATCCAAACATTCAGGCATTTTCTAAAAAATGAAACATGGAGTAGTGTGTTTAAATCAGGGGACTTCAATGATAGATTTAATGAATTTACAAATCTAATTTCTTATTACTTTGAAGCAACTTTTCCTCTGACAAAGACAAGAATACACCCTCTTAATTCTTCTAACAGGATCGTCACGGAGAGTCCCGAAATTCTAAGACTCAAGGATCAGCTACAGTTTTGCTATTCCTTTACGAAGGACCTAGAATCCTCACATCCCTCCAGATTGGCATACAGAAAATTAAGGCGTTCCTATAAAAGTGCAATAAGGAAGTCTAAGTCGGATCAACTCCTGAGTAGGATCTCTGAATCAGCAAATAAGACAAAAACCATTTGGACTCTCATTAATGACAGCAAGCCTTCCAGAAAAAATAATAATGTTTTCCCCACTTTGCTTGATTCTGATGACAATGAAGTTAGGGATCCTGTCAGGGTTGCCAATATGTTTAACAACTTCTTCTCGACTATTGGTCAATACCATGACACCAGTGGAAATATTTCTCATGGCCTAAGCGAGTCAACACAAACTACTACACCACAATCTGTAACCAAGTCGCTGTTCTTGTCCCCCACCACAGAGCAGGAAGTATCGCGTGTGATACTTGCTTTAAAACCTAAGCCATCTTGTGGAAATGATGGACTATCGTCTAAGCTTTTCAGGCAGATCCATGATTTAATTTCTTCCCCACTTGCTTATTTAATTAATTTATCTTTTTCAGTGGGTGAATTTCCTAATTCACAAAAACACGCTATAGTCCACCCTCTCTACAAGAGAGGAGCTAGGAACGTTTGTAGTAACTTCAGACCTATTTCGCTGGTTACAACCTTTTCTAAGATATTTGAAAGAATATTTTTGGATAGATTGTTGTCTTTTCTGGCGAGAAACGGAGTTCTCTCTGCAAGTCAGTTTGGTTTCATTAAAGGAAAATCAACCACTGACGCAGTTGACTCTGTTATTTCATTTTTGACACAGGCTCTGGACTCGGGCAATTTAGCTATGGGATTGTTTTTCGACTTGACCAAGGCCTTTGATATGGTTAATCATAAAATTTTGCTAAAAAAACTTCACTTACTTGGCATTAGAGGTGTATCGTACTGTTGGATTTCATCTTACCTGCGTGGGAGGACGCAATCAGTTCAGCTTCCTTTTTTGGACAGCTATGGCTGTCAAAGAACAGCCTCGTCAAAACCATGTGAGGTAATAAGAGGAGTCCCGCAGGGTTCAGTACTGGGACCAATCTTGTTCCTCTTGTTTGTGAATGACCTCCCAAATTGCATTTCTGGTCCCAATGCCAAAATTTGTCTTTTTGCAGACGATACATCCCTCACAGTGAAAGCCCCAAACCACTTGGACCTCATGACTCTGGCTTCTGAAGAAGCACAAAAAATATCCCAGTGGTTTCAGCATAACCAGCTCGTAGTAAATAACGAGAAAACTCAAATGATCCATTTTTCTATCAGAAGTTCTCAGGATTTGGAGCAAATTCCATTCCACTTGGGGGATGAAGAGATTTCATCTGGTAAGTCGCTAAAGTTTCTAGGCGTTCAGATTGACAATAAATTAAGCTTCCACGATCATATTGAGCTCGTTTGTAGGAAACTAAGCTCGGGGATTTTTGTTATTAGAAACCTGTCAAAGTTTGCTGATACCAGAGTGACCTTGGCTGCTTACTATGGGCTTATCTACCCCTTTCTCACATATGCTGTAGTCATTTGGGGATGTGAAAGTGTACGTACAAAATTCGTTTTTAAACTCCAGAAAAGGGCGTTGAGAGCGGTTTTTGGGAAACCGTGTAGAGCTTCTTGTAGGTCGCTTTTTAGGGAGGCAAAGGTTCTAACATTCCCATCGATTTATATCTTGTACTGCGTGACATTTGTTCACAAAAACCTCCACCTTTTCAAATCTCAAAATCCCCTACATCGTCACAATCTACGTCACTCCAATATGATTACCATTCCTGCCCATAGAACAAGTTTTTTTGAAAGACATTTATTAACCAGCGGCATTAAACTATATAATGCACTCACAGACTCTATGAAAACAAAAACAAGTCCTTCTTTTGAGAGGGAGGTCAAGCGGCATTTGGTACAGCGGGCTTACTACAGTGTCAGGGACTTTGTCGAGTGCTCTGGTCAGACTAGCTTATGTTAAGCTTTATGTTAAGACCAGCCACCTATGTAAGCTTTAGTTTGATTTATTTTAGCATTGACAAAAACTTTAGTGCTGTTTAAATTAATCTGACGTTTTTATATTTAATTTTATTGGGCTATTCTGAAAATAACTTAATGTAATTAACTATTACATAATATTGTTGACGCTATTTTGCAGTGTTCTACTGTCTGACAATAAAGAATTTCTGATTTCTGATTTATATCGGTCGATATTAAGGATATCGATATTTAGATTCGATAATATCGGTATATCGATATCCAAGCTTGTTATGATTCATCAGATGATCTGACGGATCTCAGAATTCATTTACATGAGTCGGTTTGTCCACGGTCGGTCCGTTACTAAAATTGTCTCACTCTTGCATTTTATGCTACTGTTTTGATCTCGTCTTTCAATTACCAACAATTGATGTCAATTCTCACTTTAATTTATATACTGTAGTTTCCCTGTGAATATGATTTTGACACGAACTTTACTATTGGCAGTAAAAATTAAAAATAGCTAGCCTATTGTTCAGGTTGTGCAATGTTTACATAGTTGGATATTAACGTTGCATAATATTGTACCTAATTTGGAAACTGAAATTGTGGTAAGTTTTTATTTGACTAATTTTCTGATAAATAGGTCTACATTATTTTATATAACATTTAAAAACTAATCAGTCTTCAGAAATTGAGTATACCCATTAGCCTATTATATAAAGTGATGTCACTTTAAAAATTTTGATACTTTAGCCATTTTACCTTAGTTTAATTTAGAATTTGTAGGGGGTGGCTAACTATATATTTCAAAATAATTATTGAAGTGTTAAAATTTTTAGGTTATATCTCAATCAGTCCATCAATCTTGGAAACAGAAAGGAATCACGGTTTCTCTGTAGGGGTAAGATAATATACCAAGAAGGGTAGGTGTAAGAGGAGGGGATGACAGGGTTGTCAATAGTGATGGGATAACTGAACGGTTTTATATAACTGACTAACTAGCCAGTTGTTTCGATCTTTAATCGGTTATTTTAGTTGAATGAATAACCGATTAGGCTAATTTAAAAATTCAAACCAGATTATTTGGTTCACTTAATGGGTAGGGTACGATAAGCGGACCCGGTTTTTATATCGAAATTGACAACCGATATTAGACATTACTTAATTATAATCAATCGATACTGATTAATTATTTTGAACAATTAACTTAAATAATCTATATCAACAGCTGTAAACACTTTCAAATAATACACTTAAGATAATATTTAAATTTTAGATAAGTAACATTTGATTATTAAAAATGGCAGTCAATTTTAAAAAACGACGTTGCTTTGAAAGATAAGACAATATGTTTCGTGGCTTCAACATGTTGGACTCGTACCGAAAAACCCATTATGTGAAATTTGTGGGAAAGAAACAACTGTAACTGTGAGAGGAGCAAATATGGTCGTCTTCAGTTTTCCTAACTTTGGTTATAATACAGTAATTTGTTTGATCACTGTAAATATTAAATTCATATTTTAATTTAAAACATATGATTGCTATTGAGGACTATAGATACTTTTATATCAATTTATAGTCTAGGATTTGAGATACGAATATTAGGTATCAATGATTACATTCTTCGATATAAATAACCAGGTCCACTTATCGTACCCTACCCCACTTAATTGTGTACACTTTACATTAATCAGATGAATTAGTAAGTTATAATGAAAATTGTAATATAAATATGTTGTGATTTAACTTGGGTAGGGTACGATATGTGGACCCGGTTTTTTATATCGAAATTGGCAAACGATATTTCTTAATCATAACTATCAATATAACCAATCGTTACTGATTAATTATTTTGAACAATTAACTTAATCTATATCAACAGCTGTAAACACTAAAAAAATACGTATGTAATTGTATTATTATTATTATATATATATATAATTGTATATATATATTTATATATGTATATATATATATATATATATACAGTGGAGTCCCGCTAATCCGAACACGTGTAATCCGAACGTCGGTTAATCCGAACAGGTCCAGGAGGAATTATTTATAACGATAATGAACAGTTATAGGAACTAATTACTTAAAAAATGAAAATGGGTGCATCATTTCGTACATAAACAAAGAAAACTTTAATTAAATAGACATACAGTATTTTATTAAGACAAATTGTGTACGGTACAGTACATAAATATTGAAGTTAAATACAGTACCAAATTGAAACTTATAGGTTAAGTATGAGTTAAATTACTGTATTAAGAAGTGAAATCAAACAAAAATTGGACGTACAGTACCGATATTATTATTGAGTACAATATTAATTGTTAAAAGACATAAGTTCAGTTATTGTCTTCTGTCGCATTGAAGAGAGTTTATTGGATGACTCACATTGCTTAACAATAGAACTCTCACACTAAATACGGTAAATGTGCTTAGTATTCGCAAACACGTTTATTTGTCAAGAAATACAATGCAACAATCAGAAAACATGTTTTAATAAACAATGTTGATAATTCTATAACAAAATAGACCCATTCTCAAGTTTAAAACCGTATTTTTCTGTAATTCTGGCTAATCCGAACAATCACATAATCCGAATAGGGCTCGGTCCCAATTAGGTCGGATTAACGGGACTCTACTGTATATACGGTTACGTAAATGTAACAATAATAATTAATATTACACGTACATGTAATAATATATAATTACATATGTATAATTATACAAACTAGCTATTACCCTCGGCTTTGCATGCAATCTTTAGAACCGAAGTTCTTATATACTTAGTAAAAGCAATTATTATGTAATATGATGGGAGTCCTGTAAAAATTCTAAAACGTAAGTAGGCATACATCAGGTAGGTATTATTTAAGTTCATGGTAAATAATCAGAGTTTAACTTAATTATCATGTTTGGCACGTCTAGGAGCATTTCTGGTTCTAATTAATTATATACATAATGTCACAGCTGAATCTGCCTTGTCATCCTGATCAATAAAACACATATCTCTGATCACACAGGTCTCGGGAGCTTACTTTGGTCAAAAAGCGTATATTTCCAGTCCTTGTCATATATTTCAGGTCTAAGATATTTCCAGTACCGTAGTAGAGTTTGCCTTGTTGTTTTGACAAAGTAAAAATATATATACTTATGTAGGACCGAGATGCCTACTTCAGTTAAAAAGTGCCTACTTAAGACCGTTTAAATTCACTTACCTACTATGTCACAGTTTAGCTTGCCATATTGCCTCGATCAAAATACTATATATCTGTTCGATTATATAGTTCTCAAAAATATATTTTGGTCAAAATCGTGTTGACATAGTTGAGTTTGCCTTGTCCTGATGAAGAAAATACACACATAAGTAGGACTGAAAAGCCTATTACGACCTAGGGGGAAATCCTACCTACTTCTTATGTACTTTCGGTATAAGGGGGAAATCCTTAATAAGGTTATGTAACATTCCAAAATAATCGTTATTAAAGTTTTGCCTTACACTTGTTTTTTGGACTGTAGCCAGGGAAAGAATGAATCGTTGAGGCATGTTAGTATTCATTTCTCTGTTTTTCCATAAGCCATTATTAAAATGTAATATCATAATGTCATGGAAGCCCACCAGTTTAAAGTAACTTATGTGAAAACATTCATAACTTTGTTCATTAAGGTTAGTTTTATAACAGTATTTAATGCATTAGATGATTTTAATTCGTCACTGGTGCAATATGGAGTAAAATTTATATATTAATGTTTTATTTACTATCTGCATTACACTACGGATCAATCACTGTTTATTTATTGATAAAATTTAAATGTAAACAGGTGTTTCAGAAAGTTTGTCGAATTATAGCTGTCAACAGCTGTTTAGTGCCAGTTTAAGTTGAATTATGAAACGTAAAAACTACAATTTTTTCTGAATTCCAAAATATTCAAGGTAACTTTTCTTATCTTTTTCTTCATATAAACTTTCCTCGGATTTCAATGGATATTTACAAAAAGAATTAACCGAATTGGTCCAGCCGTTATCAAAATTAGCGCTTACCAACACATTTCACCATTCATTTTTATTTATAAGATTCAATAATTATGACATAAACAATATAAATTGTGGCTCATTTATTTATAAGTTTTCCTATTTGATCGTTCTCGTTCTGGTTCGCCTATTATTTATGAGTTTTCCTATATATTCATATTTTAATTTAAAACATGATTCTCATTTAGGACTATAGATAGTTTTATATCAATTGATAGTCTAGAATTCAAGATGGGAATATTAGGTATCGATGATTATATTCATCGATATAAAACACCGGGGTACACTTATTGTACCCTACCCTTAAACATAAATAAAATTAGTAGATAAGTCATAAATATAAAACTCATTATTTATATTAGAACATAATACAAGAGGTTAATTCAGCGTTATTGAAATAAAATTACTTCTGACTTCAATTACAAACAATGTTTGGATTAGAAAAGAAAATATACACACAAAATGACAATTTAATTAATACTGGTATGTCGCACACACAGTGCACTAAGTTTGATTTTTTTACATTTTCTAAGGAACCTTACGAGAACAAAAACCCTAATGGAGAAATGAAAAATTAACCACTGTATTTACAGAGTAACAATGGCTAGCTTAGTTAAAACATATCAAATACACCAAGAAATTAAATTAAACTATTGTAACAAAATTGTTAGAAATGTTTTAAAATAAATGTTGAAAATTAGAAAGTAAATTTAAAACGAAATTTTGTAATCGTATTATTACTTATTTTCATTCATTTATTTTAATTTTAGTTATATAATTTTGAAATGTTATATTACCATATAATATCTAATAGGCTACAATATAATTACCATTAAAATGGTAATACTATAATTTATTTTAATTACAAATCACTAAAGTTAACAGAAAGGTAATTGTTAAAGTACAAGATTGGCGTAGCTAAAATACTGATTAGAATAAATTACTAATTCAAGTATAGACTAAGTCTGCGCAATCAATTAAATGTAAAAAATAACCGACTAATTGATTAAATTAAAATAACCAAACTAACCAGTTATTTTCATTCAGTTATTCCCACCACTATTTGTCAACCGTCACATGATAGTTTCAGCAGAAAGATTAGTTCTCCAAACTGTATTTAAATTTAATTTAAGAGATGTCTGGTAATTTATGACTATTTTGGTCACAAGTTTCACCTCCTTGGAGAAGTTTATTCATTGTTTCTCCTTTGTTATTTTGGTACTGTGAACTATTGTGCAACTTCTTGGGCATATCAATATTTATTTTTCCTGATTATTTAGGTTTAGTTGTTTAGCATTTACGGATATAGTAATTATTTATTTCTTTTGTCGTGGTAGGTAGTAGATGGCGGTTTTTGCATGTTTTATGTAAAAGTTAGTGTCATGAGTGCACTTTATCATATACTACATGAATAGAAGAGACATTGTATTGTTTTATTTTACTTTGTACTTAATAATTTATTGGGAATTCAAATGGTTTGTGCACTTCTACGGTAGTGGTTATTTTCAGCCATCCCCATGCTATGTAGAATAATATGGTTAGGTGAGTTTGCAAAATTGTTTAGCTAGTAAGCATTAGTTACCGAATTTTAGAGTCATATTTTATTGGTTGTTATTACCTTGAAGGATGGTTTTAGTTTGTTTACATCACCATTGGACGACACTGAAGGCAAAGAAAACTGCAAAAATATCTAACTGCTAACTGGGTACTTTGGGATTATACCGACCACACCCAGACATGAATCGTTATTTCACATTTCGTTTCTACTGATTACTAGATTAGCGTAGAACAATATTTCGTCAATATAAAACAGGAATTGTCTTATCGCAACCCCTCCCCATCCTCAGACAGAGGTCAAAGTCGAGCGTCTAGTAGATAACGTGATTGCAGAGTCTCGCCGCCCGTTCAGCTGGTGCATCGCTTTGTTGTACTTCCGTGTTTTACCTCTACATTTCTCCAAACACAAAAATTCAACAAAAACAAACATTTACCAAACTAAACTCTTTATTAAAAAAACACTCAAAACTTGTTTTTATTCTTGATCACATTCCGCCACCCAAAATGCGAGTGCCTCCGGCCATCAGCGCGGGCTTCGGCAGCACCTTCGGTGCTGCCCCCCGTGCTGATGTCGACGAAAGAAAAACATCCCTCGAGATAGTACCTATCAGTAAAATATCAAATTCTAGAGGGGCTAAATCAGAAATATAAATTGAATTGTAATGGAAAGGCAATTATGTACCGTGCAAATCACGTGATGCCGCGCGGCCTGCCGTAATCAGGATTCTCGAGAAAGATAAGATAACAGCGACAAAAATACCGATCACAATACCTGGAAATGCTTGTAAGTTTGTAATTTTGTAATTGAAGAGTTGTTTTTTCGTTCTATCATGTTTGTTTCTATAAATTTCTATTTTTGTGTTCTTCATACTGGTGTGGTCGGTATAATCCCAAAGTACCGCTAACTGTTACTGATTCAAGTGACTCAAAAAAAGATGTACGTCCAAGATGGAAATTGACGATGTGGTGTATGCTACATAACATTTTTCATGTAATTCAATTGTAAATATGTACTTAACTCTATGCACTCGAAAGCAATATTTATAGTTTGTCCTCGGTGCTCGAATGGCCAGCTGTACTGCCCGCTGACATTTCCACCTCAGCTTGGCTTTAATTTTTTACGCTATGTCCTGGTTGCTCGAATGGCCACCTGTACTGGCCAGTACAGAATACGACCATTGCTCGTATGGTCAGTACTACTGGACACTATGTAAACACTTTATTATTATTATTTTAATTTATACTTCTATGTCCAGCGAGTGCTGTAACCTATCGAGGAACTCTTAAACTAAATTTGACATGTGCTAACAAAGGTTTCTCGCCAATTACATTTCTGCGTAGAAGATTCAGACAACTGATGTTTCGAAGGTCATTCACCCTAGTCCATTACTTCTTGTTGTGTGTTCATTTGACTTATAATAATTTCTGTTTATCAAAAAACTTATAAACTATAAATTGGTATGGCACTGCTCTGAAATAGCAGTAGAAATAATAACATGATAATAATAAATTAATTTGTGTTTATAAATAACTAGCAGTTGCCTGTGGCTTCGCACGCAATTTCCCGTTGAAAACAGTAAACTATATTCACTTATTCTTTTTCTATCACATTTTAAGCATTGCTGAGATAATTGATAGTCATTCCTTCATGAGTCTCTTGGGCGCATTGTGAAGGTGGTACATATTCCTGCCTCTATCATTCGTGGTTTTTGCTAGGTGTTGATAAGTTATTCAGAACAATAAATGTATATGGATGAATCTCGGTAAACTAATTAGGTTATAAAGAATCAAATTCAGTCTGTTAAAATTACTTTTCTGTCTAAGATATTTCCAGTATTATTTAGGAGTGTGCCTTCAAGAAAATGTATCAAAGAAACCCAATTTCGATCATAAAGTGTCTTCTTTCAGCTCTTTTCATTTAACTTCCATGTAACCAAATTCGATTACCTTATGTACAAACATTCACGGATTTGTACAATGAGGTTATTTTCGTAATAGCGTTTAATAGTATTTTCATTGCATTAGATAGTTTATTGATCATTGGTGCAATCTGAATTTAAAATTAGGCAATGACATCCTCTATGCAACCTGCATTACACTACTGATCAAGCACTTTACAATAAACATTTTCGGAATTTTAAATGTAAACAAATGTTTCTGCCTCTTTGATGAACTTCAGCTGAAAGTATTAACAGCTGTTAAGTATCAGTTCGCTTTGTATTACGGGTCGTAGTGCAGTCTGTCGGATCAAATATAAAACACTCCAACATCAACAACAATTTATAATTAAAAGATTAATTAAATCTATGTTTCCCTCTCTAAAAGTATGCCTATGTTACTTCCAGGAACGTGTAGAATCACTGTACAAAATTTCACGATGTTTCGTGCATTGGTTCCAGAGTTATAACGGAACATACAAACAAACATTCGCATTTATATATATAGAAGATTACATATGGAAATCATATTCAGTAATATTAGCACATTTCAATACTTACATTACGACATTTGCCATCTATATGTAAAGATAACACATGATACAGTAAAGTTCTTGCTTCCCAATCCATCTTCGCTTTATTATACTATTTCCTCCGTCCAGTCTTAGTCTAGGAATCAAGTGTTTTTATACCTAATCAATATCGTATACCTCATCAGTGAGAAATGGATGCAATGTCACCTCGACGATTTTGTGTCATACAAATTGCATTTAGTGTCTTGTGTATTGCTTTGTAACCCAGTATAAATAAATTAGCACCTCTTGTCACAATTTTCAAATAAGAAGTGTTGTTACTTTTGTTATGCTTTCACTCTATAAATGTAAACAAAATGAAAATATTGTTTAAAATAATTGAACATATGGGAGTGCTGTCATAATACTAATGTTTACACATAACAGCTGAATGTATTTAACTGGTTAATTGAATTCACATTACACAACTCTTATGATTAAATTGAAATTTTTTTGCTGCTTTAAAAACTAGTGGGGCGTAGCTTGAAAGGAATTACAAAATAAGAATAGGCCTATGTTCATCGTAGGGGCCCTAGGAATGTCCAAGTAAAATTTTAGTAAAATCGGTTCAATAGTTTATACAGAGTGAGTTTTATGTCCTGGCACACCTGGATATAATTTAAACGGCCCGAGATATCTATGTGAAACGTTGACCCTACCTATTATAACATATTTTTTTAATTTTTCAAGTTGTTGAAAATTTTCCCCCCCTTTTCTTAAGGGGGGTAAAGGGGGGCAACTAAACATTTTCAAATACAAACCCCTATCTTGTGAAACCTCATTTTAAAGGGAATAAAAAAAGAAATGCAATAATGCAAACTAGAGGTCTCTACGTTTATTTTAACAGATTTTATGACAAATTTATAATTGAGCAAAGTGGGGGGTAAAGGGGGGCAACTAAAAATTTTCAAATACAAACCCCTATCGTGTGACCCCTCATTTTAAAAGGAATACAAAAATAAATGCAATAATCCAAACTAGAGGTGTCTACGTTTATTTTAACAGATTTTATGACAAATTTACAATAATAAAATCAGTAACTGTCTTGTCCTGTTTATCGTAAAATGAGTCAACACTAACGCAAATTCTAAAAACAGTTACCTGTTTTAATGTAGCAGGTGTTCAAACTGTTCACCTTCGGCTGTTTGACAGTGTGCTAGACATGTGTAAAAACTTGAGACATGATAGGGGTTTGTATTTGATAATGTTTAGTTGCCCCCCTTTACTCAATTGTAAATTTGTCATAAAATTTGTTAAAATAAACGTAGAGACTTCTAGTTTGCATTATTGGATTTCTTTTTTTATTCCCTTTAAAATAAGGGGTCACATGATAGGGGTTTGTATTTGAAAATGTTTAGTTGCCCCCTTTACCCCCCTTTAGAAGAGGGGGGCAAAATTTTCAACAACTAGAAAAATTAAAAAAATATGTTATAATATGTAGGGTCAAAGTTTCACATAGATATCTCGGGCCGTTTAAATTATATCCAGGTGTGCCAGGACATAAAACTCATTCTGTATGTGAAAGCAAAACCAACAAACAATGGCACTTTCACATTTATAATATTATTAGGATGTTTATACTGAATAAATACTTTCTTTCTTTTAAGAATTATTGTAATACCATTCCAGTACTTTTTTTAATTTGTTTTGTAAAATTTGTCTTATACCTTGAAACTAAATTACCGTACCTCTATTGTTATTTTACATATCAAACAAGTTATTTCTTTTGTTTATTAAATAAATAATGTTATCTGTAATCCATTCCTTTCTTATTCTATTCTTACTATTGAGATTTTTCAATAAACAAGCATTTTTATAACAATTATTATAGTATATATCTTATGCAATTTTTTACACTCTTATTCACATATTACTTTAATTGTACACCGGGTTCCAGTAAGCTAAACTTAATTGTCTACAAAAAAGCTTCTGATCTAAAACCTTAACACAAACTTTAATTTATGAAATGTATTACTACTCCCAAATTAAGTGAGACTGAGATCAAAATGATCGGAAACATAACTCATAATTTATTTTTTTCAATTTTTAACAGTAATTGGCCAATAACTGTTTCAGTGGTAATATAAAAACTCTAGTTGGTACATTCACCAAGCTTTCAAATTCATAGGACGAAATTAAGTTTAAATAATCTGTGGCTGAACCCATCTCTTTCATTAAACATATATTCGTATCTCATATAATAATAGTAGAGTCTTCTGTAAAATTTTCTGTAATATATTTATAAAATCATATTTAAACTCCTTAAATGTATATTTACAATTTCGATATACCCCAAAAAGTGTTATACTTAAAGAGCTATTGTTGGAGGTAACGTTAAAATCAACATGCATTTATTCTTCAGTGGAACGTGAGATGAGCCTGGCCATAAGGAGGCCAGAGTCCATGTAGATGTCGATGAATTCTCTCTCTGTCCTTGGCTGTAGTATCATGTCATATCCTGTTACCTGGTACTTCTGGTCTTCTTCCCCACTCTTGATCCAGACCCTTGACAATGCTATTATATTGTTCATTAATGACAGTCCTTTAAGATACATGCTCAGTTCATCAAAGTGTCTCCACAGACTTTGAATATTTAAATGTTAAATTTCCCTCCCAAAGTGTTGACTGACTTTACTATTTTGTGTGTAACTACTTTAACTTACTACTTATGTCCACTTGTGATAAGTTTCTCAATTTGGTCAAGTAAAGTAACATGAACCCTTTTGTCATCCTAAGATTGTTTTGCAAAAACTTTTCCTTCTACAGTCCAAATAAACTTCCATCCATAATCCCATAATTTTTTTCACCTGGTAGAGTAGCTCTTTCTTGAAAGGTGTCAATTGAACACATATGTTGGTATCCAGTACGTTCGCAATAAAATCAATCGAGTTAATTCACAGTTTTTTGCACTTTGCCAATAGATTGTCATGTACCTGCCTGTTTACAAACTGTGCAATATGTCTAGCACCTTTATCGCACCTAGTTGGTATACAGTGTACAACCTTGTACATCAGTATCTGGCACAAAACACCAACACAGGCAAACAACAAAAAACACTCATAAGAAAATATTTGACGTGTACCCCATCGGATGTTCTACGCACTTTACGTAAGCCTGGCGTGTACCCGATCAGGTACACTATAGCAATTATGAAAAATCGTGTTTACCCAATGGGGTACATGTCGTAAACGTGTTAATATTTCCTTTATCGCCCATTAAATTGAATTTTGTTGGAAGGATTTAATTTCATACACTGGATAGATGAGTAATGACAATGCTCTTATTAGTTTGTTTTGTTTCAGGCCCTGGAACAACATAATAACCTTTCTTATTGGAGCCAACACAGCTGTTCTTTCATGAGTAAAATTCAGTCATATAATTAAGTACACATAGGTAATCGAGTAATTAACAAATAAAAAAGTGGTCTTGCTTATAATCAAACATGAAAATGGTCCCTGAAAAAGTACAGATCTCTTTGATGAAGAAAATGGAAACCTTACTAAATCAAGGTCAGGATGTAAATACTCAAGATGAATACGGTAGAACACTTCTGGACAAAGCGGTTTGGAGGAGTTCAGAGCCTGCAGTTGATCTACTGCTGGAGAGGGGAGCAGATGTTAATATAGTAAACAACAGAAGAAGATCTCCTTTACATTTGGCTGTCTATAGAAACAATGCAACTATTTTTGAAAAATTATTTCAGAAAGGGGGCAATCTAAATCTACTAAATCATGAAGGAAAATCTCCTCTTGATTTAATAATTAAAAGAAGATGTTTAAAAATGATTGAAACTCTTATAGACAAAGGATTTTATTTGGAAAATGAAGTGCATGATTTTCCACCACTCCATCATTTTGTTTACATACATTTTGTATCGGGTGTGGAGTTATTGTTAAAGAAAGGAGCAGATTTGAACTACAAAGACAAACAAGGTAGTAGTCCTCTTCATATCGCCATTTGCAGACAGTACATTGATATTACACAAATGCTTCTCAACAAAGGTGCAGTGGTGGATATCAGGAATAATGAAGGTGAGACACCTCTTCACTCTGCTATTAAAAGAGACTTTAAAGCTGGTGTTGAGTTATTACTTAGGCAAGGTGCTAACGTGAACTTAAAGTGTGACGAAACTACACCACTTCACCTGGCTGCTATAAATATGAATGAAGGTATATTTGATACATTGTTAAATCATGGTGCCAATATAAATGAGAGAGACGGGGAAGGTAATACAGTTTTACACACTGCAGTAAGAGTGAATTTTTTTTATAATGTTAAAACATGTTTAACATTAGATGCCAAAGTAAATGAGAAAAACTGTGATGGCCAAACACCTCTTCATCTTGCTAAGTCAAAGGAGATATGTGAGATATTGCTGGATAATGGAGCTTTACTGGAGGTAAGAGACTGCAAATATGGGGCTACACCGTTCCTCAGAGCTGTTCAATGTGACATATGTACTGTTAACTTACTGTTGGAAAGAGGAGCAGAAGTTAATACGAAAAATGATAGAAGAAAAACTGCCCTTCATATTGTGGTGAATGATTTGAAAAAAGTAAAAACTATATTAAATCATGGTGGGGGAGTAAATATAAAAGACAATGAAGGAAATACTCCTCTCCATATATTTATTTCTCATGGATATTATTCTCAGTGTATTGAGCTCCTGCTTGAAAGGCGAGCAGGAGTAAACATAAAGAACAATGCAGGTCTTACTCCTCTACATTTGGCAGTGTTGAGCCGAACACCATCTGTAATTGAGTTTGTTGTTAGATAATGGTGCCGACGTTTTCCTAAAAAATAAGGAAAACAAGTCACCACTTCACCTTGCACTCTACAATTGTGGAGAAGAGTTTGGTTCAGAAGTAAGTGTTATGTTGGACAAGGGAACTATGTTGAACTTTAAGGACAGAGACACAAACAGTCCTCTTCACTTTGCTGTTTCAAATGGGGATTACGATCTGGTCAAAGCATTGATAGATAATGGAGCTTGTTTGAACTCAAAAAACAACAAATTACAAAGTCCTCTCCACATTGCTGTTTCAAGATCATTTCAACAAGTAGTTCAACTACTGTTAGAGAAAGAAGCAAGTGTGAATGACAGGGATGTTGAAAACAGAACACCCCTTCATTTGGCTGTCTTAGCAAACAATAAGACTTTGGTTGAAGCATTAATTGATAAAGGAGGAGATGTAAATAAAAAAGACAATCGAGGAAGTACTCCTCTTCATTATGCAATTTCAAGTAAAAATCTGGAAGTAACAGAAATTCTTTTACTAAATCGGTCAAATGTAAACCTTAGAGATAAGTGTTACAGAACACCACTTCATTTAGCAATATTGTACCGGTTTTTTGCTGGACTTGATCCTTTATTTACCTATGGAGCTAAAGTAAATTTGATGGACAAGAGAAGAAACACACCTCTCCATTATGCAGCTAAGTGTGGATCAGAGTCATTGTCAAGAAAACTCTTAGAGAGAGGAGCTTTAGTTGATATTCAAGACTCAAAAGGAAGAACTCCTCTCCACGTGGTTATTCAATACTGTATGTGGACAGGAGATGACTGTGCTAAAGTATTGCTTGATTATGGGGCTACCATGGATATAAAAGATTATAGAGGGAAAACACCACTAGATTATGGAGAGGATTGTATTAATCTGCCAAATATTTTTTCAGAATTTATCATCAAAGCTGAATGTGCTAATTTAGAACTATATTTGAATAAAGAAGTTGTGTCAGACCTCATCAAATCTAATGATAGACCACTTGGTTCATTTCAAACCACATGCTTAACAGAACTGAAGCACATGAAAACAAAGAAAATTGGTAGCAATAATCTCTATGATGTGTTTTCCCAATACAGGGATCCTAAATTTGTTATGAAACAATCCATGGAAGAAGCAGTATACTCTCCTAATTTGGATGTAGAGTTTCCTTTGTATGCCCAGCTTTTAAGAGTAACATTTGAGAGAGCAAAAGCTAGGCATAAACTGTTAGATTTAGCAGTAGAAAATGTGAGTGCTAAAATTGATATAACATTGCCAAATGAGGTGAAAAGACATATTATGTCTTATTTAAGTGACCGAGAATTGAAAAGTTTATTGCACAAATAAGTGCACGTTAAAATTTCATATAACTACATGCTATTGTGGAAAGATGCTGAAAATTTGAAAATTCTTTGTATAGCAAGTAACTTGTGGACTATTTCTTTCAAATAAAACTGTGTCTTAACATGTTAACAAGAATGGCACAACAAATGAAAAGTACGATGTACCTTTGAAATTCTACAGAATATGAGGTAAGCAAATATTGTGAAATGTTCACCTTTGCTAAAGGTGTTCATAATTAATTATATAAAAAAAATTTGTTTACTTTTGATAGTAGTTTTTTCACCATAGTTATAAGTAGGTCTAAGTTTTAACTGTTGTTAGACATTGCCAATCTAAAATTGTTTTTTATGAGGTTTGGTTAGAAAATAACTGGACTAGTTTTGGTGGAGCCACAGGACAAACGCACTATAGGTCAACCGCTATTGAAGAAACCTGCGCAGAAGCAAATTTCTGAGCAGTACCGCGCAGGAGGGGCCCCCCTCCGGCGGGGAGTTGGGGTTGGGAGTGGGACCAGCACCTTCTTGTATCTGTTTATCAGCTGTGTGGATCATGTCTCGCTCTCACAGTTTTGTTTACACTGCAGCTACTTTACTTGTTGTAAACTATTATATTTCTTTTTTGTGTAGGCATATACAAGTGTCGAAGTCTAAGCGTAAAATATTAATTGAACATATTAATGTAGTCATAGATGTATGCAGGAAGCTTGCATTTTTTTGAGGTTTTTTTTTTCTTCTCTTAGGACAAGAAGCTTATAAATTGCACTTAGTCCTGTAAGAACCTTTGCGCTGCTTCCGGAGTGACAGGATATTCAGGATGGGTAAGGTTAGGTAGTAGGGGCCGTCTCCTATCGAGTTCCATGAGGAAGAATTAGGGCAGTACATCTCAAAGGAAGATGGGGAGGCCAGCTCTGAACCAGCCTCTCCAGTCAAAGTAGGCAGGGGGTGGCACACCCTTTTTGAGGCTAACAAGAACCTCTGAGGTAAGGGAACAAACCCCACCAACTCCAACAGTCATCTTCCACAGTAGACTAGACCTATCGAATTGCCCATGAACCCCAGAATCATTTGCGGTTAGTTATGTGCCGCTACTGGACATCCAAAGGGTGGCCCAGATTGAAGTGGCACATCGGTTTTTGCTGTGCCCAGTGGTGGGTTCAACTGGTAGGTATAAACCAGCCAGAAGTGATCCCTGCTCGGTGTTGTTTTGAGGTTAGCCGTGCAATGGCAGTGGCCATTAGAAATGTGTCGTTCAATTAGAATGGGTCAACAACTGATCCGGATCAAAGTGTTTCAAAAGACCCGTTCACTTTGAAAGTGTTGTTCAATTTTGCCTGGCAACTGAATAAATTTGATACTTTTTCCCAAATCAGGTATATGAAATGAAATGAAAATGGTTTATTTTCCCAAAAATACTACAGTAAAACACATATACATATACACGTATTGCAACAAACGTATGCACATACATACAATGTCTGAAACCATGTGTCACAGTGAAATAATACAGTACTTATACGTATTTAATTATTTCTTATTATATAAATCTTGTAGTAATACTATTTAATTCAATTAAAATTTGAAAAAAAGAAGAATAGTATAACTGGGAAGAGCCTACATGGGCCTGGTTGTGAATATTGGAACTCAAAACTAATAATAGAACAAACAATATTATAAGTATAAAAAAATAGTAGCTGTGTAATTTTTGAGATTATTAAATGGTTATAGAATTTATTTTTAATCCGGCTGGATATCAATGACAACAGTGACCACGCAGGCAATTGATGAGTCACATTGATAATGATACATAACCGAGTATAAATGTAGTTTTGCTGCACTGTCGTATGAAGTATTAATTATGGTAATTATAGTGAAGGACACACCGAATAACAATAAATAGTGAGGAAGGGTTAGAAGTTCAGCGATAACAAGGGACAAGTCTATATACTTCTTCGCCATCTAACGATAGTAACCAATCCTTCATGCGTTTGTTAAACCAGTAAAGATTAGGTAATTGAAACACATAAGCGAAGTTGTAACTCAAACACGTTACGGTACAAAACATGAGAAATATAATACAAATTTGTTACGCTGAATGTTTTTTTTAATATAGAAACTGTAATGCCGACTTGTTGCGAGTATCATGTGTTATGAGTATAAGTTGTCAACGCAAAAAGAGTATGAAAATTAGTGTATAAGTAAATAAGAATTGTTTTGATAAACAAATGTCTTATAGTCATTAGTTTTGCCTCTAAGTAAAGTAATTCTGAAGAATATGTTGTACTCTTAAAGAACATTATTTTTAGTATTTTTTCTGTTCAATAATTAGTGGCTCAAGAATAGTTTGGAAAGCAGCACCATAGAATATAATACCAAATCAAAGTTGGGATTGAACGAAAGCAAAATAGGCCACTTTAATTTCTTTATCTGTGACTACTTTTCGTAATTGTCTGAAGGCATAAATGTACTTGGGGATTCTATTTTTCAAAAATGACACATTCACATTATGATGTGAATATTTTTAAATATACTTGCAGGTATTGAATCGTGTCCAGGAGCGGAATTTCCTCCCAAACTGGATACGTAACGTATAACCTTTTGTAACAGTGCGTAAGTTGAAGGTCGAATTAAGCCTCGGTCTTCGAAAAACATTGTTATATTTGAGCCATTAGAGTTTGCTAAGTTCTTACCCACATTAGTAAAGAATTCATTAAATTCGTTGGCTACTTCAAGCTTAATTTTGTCATTGAATAATTTGGTATTTGGCAAATATTTATTTAACTGGAAAGAGACTTTGTTAACCTCTCTACCACTCAATTTATTTACAACCCCCCCAAAACATATTTAAATCCCCATTAGTTCGGTTGAATTTGTCACACAAAATAATATTTTTTTTAGTTGCTTTAAAATTCTGCTTTTATGTTCCTGTAATTTACATAGCGGGGTTTAAGCTCCACATTAAATGGTTGCTTTTTAACCAATTTACTTAATTTATCTCTTTCTCTTATATCTTGGACTGTCTGAAGTAATCCATGGTGTTAGCTGTTTTGACCTAGTTTTAAATTTATTCAACTGGCTATTGAAATTGTACTAATATTCTGAAGTTGTAGTGCAAAAACATTTACATTAGTGCTGTTAAAAATTGATTGCCAATTAGCATTTAAAAGGTTATGTGGTAACACATGGTCGATTTAGGTGCGATGTGCAGGGTCGATCTGAGAGGAGGCTTTCTGTGTAGTAGTGTGCGTAATATTATTTTAATGAATCGTTAAAACTTATAGTCAACCTGGGTATTATGAAAAGTGGTGGGAACTTAATCGGTTAAATGAATAAATTGTGTTATTCATAAAAATAAATAATTTACAAACGAGCAATGTGTCTGTTTGATGCTTAGTAATTTACTGAACCATTTGTAGTGAAATTACCTTATGATAAATCAAAGGCATATCAATCAACCAAGTCCATTGTTCATAAGTATTAAAATTTAAAATATTTAGTAATGTATATAGTAACATACAATTAATTATTTTTTTAATCAGTTGTAATAATAATATATATTTACATTTACTAGATTCCGGAATACATACTGTTGTGAATACAATACATTTACTGTTATATATCTATCCATCCACTGTAAGATATATTGTTTCTTCTCTATTCAAACACTTTTTTGCAGGCGGATCCTTTCGTTCACTTGGTAATTCCATTCAGTCGTTCATTTTGTTGAACACGATGACCGGTAAAACACGCTCTAGCGGGAAGGCTCAGTAACTCTGTACTGACCGGTTCAACTGAACGAGTCGCAGAAGTGAACAATACCAACTAAGCCGGATTAGTCAGCTGATCAAATTGAGTGAGCGCCGAGCAGTGGTGGGGATACTTAGAAGGGTATTTACCCCACCCTGCGTGAACTCAAATTAACCAAGGTTTTTTTGGAAGCGGTTTACCTATAGGGCTGAATATCGTACGGCTAGTAACATGACTCACCCTCACACTCCGCTCTTTCCACCAATTAAAATCACTCAACTTTTTAACCAACCTGTGTTGGAAAATATTTTGAGTATCTCTAAAGAGCAGTGTGCGAACATTTATGATGTTACAAGTGTATGGTGACGACTGTTTATCACGAACACCAGTGTTTGAGTGGCTTAAACAATTTAAAGATGGTCACAAAGACACAAGTGATGACGCACACATTGGCAAACCACCAAAAACTGATGCTAACATTGAAAATATTGGTAATCTTGTTCGATTGACTATCAGAGCAAATTCTGAGTGAACAGGGATCATCAAAACAGAGAAAGCAGAATGATTTGTGGAAAAATCAAGTCATCGATCCTCCATCAGAACAATGCTCCACCCCACAAAGCCTTGTCAGTGAAGACTTTTTGGCCAAACACAACATTCCCATCTTAGATCATCCACCCGACTTGGCCCCCTGGGACTTTTTTTGTTCCCTAAATCAAGTGAGCTTTGAAAGAAACAAGATTTGAGACTGTTAAAGCAGTTAAAGAAAAAGCGACAGAAGTCATGAACAGAGTTATGGAAAATGATCTGCAGAATTGTTAAACACAGTGGAAGATTCACTTGGAGCTATCTAGAGATCATAGAGGGGAGTACATTGTAGGGGATAGTAAAAGTTGTAATTATCTGTAAGTAAAATTTGTTTTCAGCCTCAATTATTTTCTAGCCACACCTCATAGATATACAAATTATTCAATAGTTCTGAAAGCGTAAAGTAGTATACAGAGATAAATTTCAATTTGAACTAGGAATACTTACAAAATTTTGTTATTTGATTTACTTTACTTTTATGTATAGTGCCAAATCCATTACATTTTTACAATACTAGTATATAAAATGTGAAAAACAATTACATTGCTGTCAGTTTTATAATGAAAATAACATCATTCATAACATTGGCTTCCAGCAGTAGAATACATTGTGATAATTATGATAGATTTGCTTATATGTGCATAAGAATAATTAATTATGAACCTAGACAAAATAACTAAATACAACTTTCTGCCTTTACATATTAGAAACAGCTTTACACACTCAAAGTTTTCTAAGTATGCCTATTGAGTTTTGTTTTCATATAAGTTCATTTTCAGAAGTTAATTATTGTTTTAGATGTAGTTTATTCTATTTTAAACTTTTTTAGATCAGTCTTTCTTTCAGAAGAATTAACTATGTACACTTAATAATACATATCTCTGAATCAAAGATTAATCTTAATTTTAAAGATTGATAAACTTTACCTACTCTATTTATTCTATATATATTTTTTTACAAAGTTTAAATGTGTATGGAATAAGAATATTCCCTCTGGCTTTTATTTGGAAGAAAAGTAACTTTCACATGTGACTGTCATCTTCAAATGCACAAACTGTAGATAAGTTATTGCTCAAAAATTACAAACTTTACAATTTAACCATAAATTAACCAATAGTTGTAATAATGGAAATTACAGTATAATTTATTTTGTTTAATTCTCTTCATATATGTATAAAGAATATAATTTAGATACAATGACTTTTTAGAGACACCGGATTTTCAAAAAGTAGTAGTCCAGTCAACGAATGGCCCAATACAGGTTCTAGAAGGAAAATCAATAAGCGGAAAAAAATCGACTATGGGACATGTATGGAGTCTTGTAGTGTAACATACTAAAAGTTCTCAATCCTAGGTGTGGCAGAAGAGAGGAGAGGAGTTTCAAAGTTCCAATTTTGGTTGGCAGGAGAAACACCTACACCTGTACAATAAGAACACCTCTTCACGTAGATTACACTATATTTTGTAGTCAGGAGTCTCTGTAATCAAAGCAATGTAGAGTTCATTTTGAACTTCTTCGTCATCGACATTTTTTTAGATCTCTTTAGATGAATATGACTCCATATTCTAGGAGTCAAGTATGAGACAGCTTTAGATTTCAGATGCTGCACTAAGAGGAAGATGGTCTGTAGCTTAACTCAACTTTCACATTGAATCAACTCTTCCCACCATAGCTACATTATGTAAAGAAAACTCATTGCTCCACTATACTTAGAGATTGTTTCTAAAACATTGTAGTGGACTCAGTTCTGCATCTGAAGAAACAGTGAATCCTTCTAGATTACACTAAATTTTGTAGTAAACGTGATGTTAAAACAATATAAAGAATTAATTTTGAGCTTCTTTTTCACTGACTTTTTTTATCTCTTCAGACAAACATGACTCCAGATTCCAGCTGAGTCTTCTGTGACAGCATTACTAAGAGCAAGGTTGACTGGAGTTGAACTAGACATTCACATAATCTCTATATGCTCTGCACCGTAAGGCTTCTGTCACAGTTAACGTTTTAAAGATAAATCTACCTATTACTTAGCATCAAAACTAAGGTATTAAAACTGCTGGGTGCTGTGACTTTCACTGTGCCGAGAGGGACTCGCTCGAAGTCAGTTTTTGTACTAATTCAGCCAACTAATTATACTCAAAACCACAGCATATCCAGACTCCTGAGGACTGGCAAAGCGGCTTCTTCCTCCGTCAATTTCCTTCGGGGAATTCTTCTTTCCGGACAGATGCTATTGGTTTCCTGAGAGACTGAAGTGGTGCATGAGCTACGTAGTCTCTGTTTTTACAATTAGTTCATATCTGTTAAAATACCTTGATATTGTTTTGTTTTATTGTATACTTATTATCTATTGGTTTTCATTCGGATCTACTAGTAATATTTGTAAAATTGGTGTTGTACCGTTGAAATAAATAAATAGAATGGATGGAAGTTTACATCTAATCACAACATACACACTGTTGGACCCATTACTACTACAACAGTAGAACTCATATTTTTAGTTTTGTCAATGTAAGTTTAGCGGACGATAAGTTTAGCAACTTTATAAGAGAAAACTGGTACATGAGAGGAGGTAAACTTATATTTGTATAAGATAACAATTTTAAACCAGTGGACTTGTGTAATATTTGTACAGATGCAGATATTGAAGCTTGTGCAATACTAGTAGTAGCGCTCAAGATGATAGTTATTTTATATATTGCACGCCAGATGTTGTTGAAGCAATTTTTCTTGGATTCACTTGAGATTCTTTTAATCTACTTTAACCAACCCCAATGGTTTCCCTTTAAAATCTTATCCCCCCCCCACCCCCCCCCCCCCCCACCCCCCCCCCCCCCCACCCCCCCCCCCCCCCACCCCCCCCCCCCCCCACCCCCCCCCCCCCCCACCCCCCCCCAGGGTAGCAGTATTTGTGTGTAGGGCATAATACTACAGCAGCCGTTGCGTTGTTGTTACCCAAGTAGTTCACGGAACATTCCGCTAGATTGCTCTAGGAATCTTTATCCACAGCTATCATTGCAAGGGCCTTATGTAGCACATAAACAAAGTAATAAATTGTGCTATATTGCAAGAATGGTGTTGTTTAATTACGTTTCGATGTTTGATTATTAAGTACTATTTCCCTGTTAACATTTAACTTTATAACTACACGTATATAATGATCGCTTCAATCTATCTAAATACGACTACAGCATGCTGCCGTTGTGTTGTTACCCGAGTAGTTCACGGACATTCCGCTAGAACTGCGCGAGAAGTCCCACAGCTATCATTGCAAGGGCCTTATGTAGCACATAAAACAAACTAATAATTAGTGTTATATTGCAAGAATGTTGATGAGTAACTATGTTTTGATATTTGACTATTAAGTACTATTTCCCTGTTAACGTTATAACTAAATGTAAATAACACTCTCTGTGAGAACGTATACCGGTACATTAGATTTCAAAATTTCAGAAACGAATCCTAAAGGGAAGACTATTAGCTACGATGCATTGTAAATGCTAATTTCCTTTTTTATTTTGAGTAGGTATATTAAGTTACAATAAAGCAACAAAAAGCCGCCATTATTGACCGGGGTCAGGAATATTAAGAACCGGCAGTGAAAGTATTAACCTATATAATTTGAAGTCTGTAAAAAGCCACAATGTTTGTTATATTATTTTTTATGTTAGTTCATTAATTTATTAACGTTTAACTGTATGCGAAACTTGAGTTATGCATTTAAGAAATTTTACCGACTCATATACCGCCATATGATAAGCTGAGAACCAAAAAGACACGTTATACGATTATACAGGGTGAGGCAGACCACCCGTACAGTACGTATAGCGGCCAAACCAAACGAGGTAGATTATTCGTAACAACTTAAACCCCCCTATTTCCACCCCAAAGAATTTGGAGAAATTATTTTGAAATCTCTAAAACTCCCCAAAAGGGTAGTTTTTGGGGGGTAGGTGTGGTTTTGAAAAATTTTCAAATGCAAAGGTATGTTGAGTTATACCTCATTTTAAAGGTATTTCTTCACTGGTTATTTTGATGCAAAAAGTTTGAACCTATCTTGCCGCTTATGTACAGGGTACACCAAAACGTTAAAAAATCAGGGGTTTGTGGGTAAATTTATTGCAACTACCTGCACAAATGTGACGATATTTTTATTCAAAGCTAATGATGAGACGGCTTACCGAAAAATATCATCAAATGCCACCCTAACCCAAAATTTACACATTTTAAAAATACATAGAATTTTGAAATACTTAACAGCCCCAATCTAGATTTTTAAATAATTTTACTCAATGTATTTATTATAAAAGTCAGTGCAATATGCAAGTAAAAAAAGTTCCAACAGTAAACTCGTCTCTTATGTTTATGATTAAAAAAATACAGTACCCAATTTTTAAGAGTCCTTTAAAATTTAAAAAGATATTGGAATACTGTAAACTATAATGTCTTACGATAAGTGCTGAGTTCTCTCATGAAACAGGAAAATTTATCCAGTTATTACCGTAGTACATTTTGAATTATAAAAAGTTTTACACTTAAATTACACAAAATGTATAGGAGAAAACCTGTTGTTATTTAATCATTGATGTGAGTGCCATGGAAGGAAGGAGTATCCTGTCATTATTAAAAAAGATAAACACTTCAAACTGGGTTTGAAAACAAATCTACCATGTTACAGCAGCATCATGGTAAATTATCAATATGACCAATTATCAATTATCAAACTAAAACCAACAATAACGTAGTAACTGACCTCATGAAGAGTTAAAAACCGGTGCTCAAACTGCAACCCATTGTTTTCCAGACAGAGTTCAATCCTTGAGGTGAAGCTATTTACAGCTCTCATTATCTCTTCTCTACCGATCGTGATTATAGCCTCCCTTATCCGCTGCATCATGTCCTCTCTAGTTGTTGGTCTTGATTTATACACTAGGCCTTTTAGTCTACCCCACAAGTAAAAGTCCATACACGTTAAATCAAGAGATCTCGCTGGGTAGTTCACAGGGCCGGCCTCTTCCAATCCATCTGTCAGGGTATTGCTCGTTTAGAATTAATCGAGAATCTTCGGCGTAGTGTGCTGGTGCCCCATCGTGCATAAACCACATACGTTGTAAGACTTCCTTAGGGATTTCGATCAATAAATTAGGCAAGTGACCAATGAGAAAGTTGATATAAACTACTCGGTCAAGGCGAAACGTCAAAGAAGAATGGCCCTACAATTTTGTCACCGATAATACCGCACCAGGTATTTAGGGTCCAGTACCTTTGGTCGTCCACTTCTCGCATCCAGTGTGGGTTTTCAAACGCCCAGTATCTCATATTGTGATGGTTCACTTCTCCATTACTCCTAAACGTAGCCTCGTCACACCACAGAATGTTACGGTGAAAGTTTTCATTTTGTTGTAGTTTTTCTCGAGCCCACAAAGAGAAGTTTATTCTATGAAGGTAGTCATCTCCATGGAGTTCTTGATGTAATGACATCCTATATGGGTGTATTTTATGATCGTGAACGATTCTTAAAACAGATCTTTGACTCATACCAGAATCAAGAGCTACTCTTCGTGTAGAATCATGCGGATTCAGTTCAAAGGCTGCCAAAACTTCGGGGGCCCTATCACTTCTCACGGGTCTAACGAGTTCCTTTCCTTTGATGTGGTCAGGTTGAACATGACTTGTTTCACGAACTCGACTAGCAAGTCTTTGAAAAAACGTTCCTGGAGTGATGTTCGCGGTCTGGATAACGTTGGGCATAAAGAAGAGCGGCAGCTGAGTAATTTTGGAAACATTTCCCTAACACCATAAGCATCTGGAATGCCTCCTCATTTGGAGAACGGCATTTTAGAACAAACAAAACTTACACTACGTACTTTAAAAAAAATTTAAATTAATATCTACCTCATACCACGTGGTCACAAGAACAACTGAATAGGGAGACGATAATAACAGAGATTAGATAAGAGACTAAGGAATTGGTTCCAAAGTTCTTCCAGAGGCAACTCGTATATTTGGGATTGTTAAAACATGAACACCACGGTTAGATTGCTTTTGAAACATGTTACACTGATAGAAATCCTGATGTGTGTTTTACTACATTATTTAAAAACAAATTAAACTTAAAAGTCCAAATTGTATTCCATTTGTTTCAATGGGGTTTGATATTAATAATACAAACTAACTTAGTAAAATTATTAAAAAATATATTTTTGAGGTAAAATTATTTTAGTCTTGAGATATACGAGGAACGCAAGTGCATATTGACTAAAATGATGAAGGTTCTAGGTGTGCAAGGTTACAATAACTGAACAGAGGGGCGTTAAGACATTCACCATAATAGTGATGGAATACAAGTATTCGACAAGTCTAGACTTGTCTTACTTCCTTCCCGTAATCCATTGTTTCTTGGTTATTTGAAAATGTCCTGCCAAAAAGATGGGATATGCCTTTACCTTTTTGCGCCTCCTGCAAACATATCATACCCATGATTTATGAACTATAGAACAAATTGTTTACCTGTTACTTCCGTCCTGTCTGAAAGATTCTTTTCTATTACAGGTTTTGTCACCAATGATCGTAGAAATAGACTGACGCCTGAAACCTTAATCATATTTTGTTTATACACAACAACATGAAATAAAAAATTAATTTTTATCTTTATTGTGTATAAATGTATTTATTAATTGAATATTTGTACAATTATACACTTTGGCAAGTTTGAAAATGTTTAATTACTTATTCCAAACTATGAATCTTCCCTTAAGTATTCTTTTCATAGTCCAGATATATATACCGTCCTGGGTATGACGTTTAAAACTGCCTCTTCCCACCTAACCATTTCCTAATTCCTACCAAATCCCCCTCCAGGGTCTTTTAAGTACCCGTCCTCTGACCGTTCCAGTGCATGGCTCGCTGGGAGTGCTTAAGCCGGCACTAGATGCCCTATCTGGTGTCGGTGAGAGCTGATGTGAGCTTGTCTCTGCCGAGGCGTAAGTCATGTACTGGTTCAGAAGCCAGCCACTTCGGTCCTTGGTCAGGAAGTGTTCAGTAGGCAGGGGTGTCGGAGCCCCTGTTGCCACGTGCGAGTCCAAGTTGTGCGCGTATTCCCGACTTGGTAATCGATGGAAACCGGGCCTCGGGGAACTGAGGTAGGGTTGTCCCCCAAGCTACGGTCTGTGGGACACCCGAGGGCATGCCCGCTCCCGGTGAATCAGCCCGCACTACTAAACACGATGCGCTGGTGACCTTATCTATGGATATTACAACCACACCACCCTTAGGGCAAGAATTTGGAGAAAGAGATCCTAATGATCCAGAGAAAAAGCGACAGTTGTCAGATTCTGAAAATGAATCATATATAAAACAAAGGAAAGTGGAAGAAAAAGTAAGAGCTGAAAATATGAACGTTCCAACTCCACTATATCTAATCGTTAGTCACAAGGATGAGGGCAAAACTCTAACGAAGGTTAGTCCTTTCCTTATTAACAAAGCTTTTGTTTCCTCAGGCGGTCAACCTAAAGCTGTGAGCAAATTAAGGAATGGAACTATCTTGGTGGAGGCTGCGAACCACATCCAAGCCAAAAAATTCCTTCAGATGACGAGTTTTTTCGATCAGGTGGAAGTCGTCGTTCAACCGCACTCCTCACTGAACACCTCCAAGGGGATCGTCTTCTGCCGTGACCTGATGGAGTGTAGTGAGGAAGAAATCAAGGACGAGCTACAATGCGAAATGGTAACCGATGTGGTCAGGATGCTTCGGACGGAGAATGGGAGAAAGGTCCCTACTCCTGGTCTAATCCTGACCTTTGCATTTCCCCAACCGCCAAAAACTATTAAGGCTGGATATTTATCCCTGACTGTACGGCCTTACTTCAAAAATCCGCAACGGTGTTTCCGTTGCCAGAGATTCGGGCACTCTACTAAGACGTGCTCGGGCCCTGAGACATGTTCCCGTTGCGGCGATGAAGGCCACCAAGAAGACGGATGCAAGAACGACGTCAGATGCGTGAACTGCAAGGGTAAACACGCGGCGACCTCTAAGGAATGCAAAGTTTACTTAGAGGAAAAGGAAGTTTTGAAGATTGTTACTCTAGACAAAACTTTCCTTCAATGAAGCCCGCAAAGAGTATAGGAGAAGAATCGCTCCAACCCCTAAAAAGGGAGTCTCGTACTCCGAAGCTGCTTCAGCCCCAGTCCAATCCACACAGTGCCCGTCATGTACCGCCTTGGAGGTTATGGTACTCAACTTAACAGAGCAGGTTGCTGCTTTGGTTAAGCAGCTTGCAGCCGGTACCGGACAACATCCGTTGGCATCCAGTAATCCTTCCCAAGCAGTCCACACGCTCCATATTAAGTCCAACACACAAACTCAAGCTCGCCCAACAGCTACTTCTACTTTCAGAGACAAGGTTCAACAAAATAAGAAACCCGCCTTGTCTTTGGAAGAGAGGAAAAAAACTCGCCGACAAATTAAAAAATAACATACAAAACAAAATCAGAAACTAGATCTAAATTCCTAGTAAAAAAGACTAATCCATCCTCGTCCAGATCCTCACAATTATCGCTTGATGATGATATGGTTGAGGACCCTTTGGAGATGCAGACGGAGTTCCAAACTGTTCATGGTAACTTCCGTCCTGTGTCTAAGCAAAGAAAAAAAATTACGATGAATTAGCACAAAATAAAATATATAATATTAATATATGCTGTTACAATGGAATATTAATGGTTTGAGAAGCCACTTTGAAGACTTAAAATTACTTATAAATACAAGAAAACCTAAATTTATTTGCCTACAAGAGACAAAATTGTCTCCTCATACTCGATTCAAACAAAATGGTTATGACATCTTTCGCTTAGATCATCACCAACAAATTGCCTGTGGAGGTGTGGCTATTCTAGCAGATTCTTCTGTTAATACTAGAGCCTTGAACATCGTCACAAACCTCCAGGCAGTAGCAGTTTCAATCGACGTTCCTTTTAAATTAACCATCTGCTCCATATATATTCCACCTTCCCCTTTTGATTTATCTCTTGATGATCTACGTGACCTGTACAGCCAACTCCCTTCTCCTTTCTTGATGGTTGGTGATTTCAATGCACACCATCGCTCTTGGGGTTCCAGCCATTCTGATCGGGGGGGTAACATGGTTGCGGGATTGTGGGATGAAGTGACAGCGGTCGTTCTCAATGACGAGTCGGGCCACTTACATGTGCCCTAGGACTGGCATATGGTCGGCAATCGACCTGTCAATCTGCAGTCCGGTCGTGGCAACTCGAGTGCATTGGTCCGTACTTCCCGACCTGTCAGGGAGTGACCATGCGCCCATTGCCGTGGCTTTTCAATCCTTTCCGTCTTCGACAGGCAGGTGTCCCAGGTGGAAAATTAAGAGGGCTGACTGGAACGAGTACAAAAAGAACATGGTTTCTCAAACTAGTAATATCGAACTAAACGACATAAATACAGCCACTGAATTATTTACATGTAATATTATAACATCCGCAGAGCGGAGCATTCCAAAATCCTCAGGTTCACCAAACAAACGCCAGGTTTCTTGGTGGTCTGAAGAATGTTCGGCGGCTCTAAAGGAACGTCGAAAATGTTTAAGACAGTTCAACAGATCACCGAATGAAGAAAATTTAAGTAGGTACAGAAGAGCACGGGCAAAAGCAAGACAGGTTTTTAGACAGAGACGGCGGCAGTCCTGGTTGGACTACACAGATCTAATAAAACGAACAACTCCTGCATCTGATGTTTGGAGGAAGCTTCGATCTGTTTGCTGCAAGACCCCCCCACCTTCTCTTATTGCTCTGAAAAATGGTACCGATGTGGTAACTGATCCCTTGACAGTTTCCAATTTACTCGGCTCACATTTTGCGGAAAAATTTCAAAAAACGTCATCTTACAATAGGGAGTTTCAAAATTTCAAAACAAATACAGAAAGACATCCTCTAAATTTAAATATCAATAACAACTCTCCTTTAAACCTTCCCTTTACCATTGATGAACTTGATTCATCACTAAAGGCGACATCAAATTCTGCTCCAGGTCCCGATAACATACATTATGCTATGTTGCGGAACCTGACAGAGGATGGAAAACAAGATCTTCTGAAATTATATAATAGAATATATTTAGAAAACACATTCCCTAATTCTTGGCGTCGCTCACACATTATCGCTCTCCAAAAACCCGGCCAAGATAGAAACTTCTCCAGGAGCCTATAGACCAATTTCGCTTACTAGCAGTCTCTGCAAAGTATTCGAAAGGATGGTCAACAGACGTCTTGTTTGGTTTCTGGAGAAAAATAATCTTCTTTCACCCTCCCAGTGCGGATTCCGACAAGGCCGGTCTACTAGTGACCATCTACTTGCCTTGGAATCGGCAATCCTGAATTCCTTTATTGAAAGAAAACAGTTGATCGCGGTATTCTTCGACATTTCCAAGGCTTATGACAAAGCTTGGAGAAGGGGGATATTAAATGCTTTAATATCTTGGGGTGTAGGGGGCCACATGGTTTCTTTCATACAGGGCTTCTTGTCGGAAAGAACCATACAGGTCAAACTTGGGAACACCATTTCCGATTCCTTCACGCTGGAAAATGGTATTCCACAAGGTAGCGTTCTAAATTGTACTCTGTTTGCCATTGCAATCAATAACATATCGTCCTGCGTTACCCCTCCTGTGCGCTGTTCTTTGTTTGTAGATGATTTCTCTATTTACATCTCTACAAAGAGGCTAGCGGTGGGGGAGAGAGCTTTACAGCTTACCATCAACAGGCTTGAGCAGTGGTGCGGAGTTACAGGTTTTTCTTTTTCGCCACCTAAAACAAAAGCCATCGTTTTCTCCAGAATGCGTACCGTTGAGCAGCCAACGCTCTCTTTGCTGGGTCAGAGAATTACTACTTGTGACAATATCAAATTCCTGGGTCTCACATTTGATACCCGGCTAACTTGGGTGCCTCACCTGAAAGACCTAAAAGATCGATGCGTGAAGCGCTTGAACATACTGAGAGCTTTAAGCGGAACAAAATGGGGGGCTGACAGGACATGCATGCTCAGGTTCTACAAAGCCACCATCCGTTCCTGTATAGATTATGGATGTCAAGCATATGGGTCCGCAAGACCCAGTGCTCTCAAAATGCTTGACCCAGTCCATAATTCTGCTTTAAGACTGGCCACTGGAGCTTTTCGATCTTCTCCTATTAATAGTCTTGTCGCAGAAACGGGAGAACCCCCTCTTTCGCATAGACGACAACAACTGTCCCTAAACTATGTTCACGCTCTTTCAGGGAAGCCAGAAAACCCTGCGTTTGAACCGGTCCTGCGAAATCCACTCTATAATTCTTTCCTAGCGAGACCAAATCTTCCTTCACCCTTAGGCGTTAGGGCCAAATCCTACGCTTATGAAATAGGCCTAAATGATTACCAGTTTAAATTCGTTCATCAATGTGATATCCCACCCTGGAGCGTCTCAATGCCAAAAATTATTTTAAATCTCTCTAAGTTTAAAAAAGTTTCCACTCCAGAAACAGTCTACCAACAAGAATTCCGTCACATACTAGGCAGCCTCGCACCTTGCGATGTTGTCTATACTGACGGGTCAAAGGAACGTTGTAGAACTGGATGTGCTTTCGTCACTGGGGTTAGACGATACGGGTTTCGTCTCCCCAACGACTCTTCCATTTTCACGGCCGAATTAACAGCCATCCAAAAGGCCCTAAATATAACGTTTCCTATGACTAAAAAATTGGTTATCTGCAGCGACTCCCTTAGTAGTATACAAGCCATCAGCGACATGTTTTCAAAACACATCATCATCCGCGAAATATGGCACTCTTTGTCGTCCCTTCAGTCCAAAGGTGTTGCTGTCTTTCTTGTCTGGGTACCTGGCCACATTGGAATATCCGGAAACGAGCTGGCAGATAGAGGAGCCAAAGAAGCATTGGAACTCCAGCCTTACACCGCACGGATAATTTCCTCCGACATTATTCCGGTAGTGAAGGGCAAACTGAAAGCCAAATGGAATACCGAGTGGCAGGCAGTCGTTAACAACAAGTTACGTCGTATTAAAGACTGCGTTGGACTCTGGGAGACAGCGAACCGCCCGAGTCGTCGTGAGGAGGTTGTGTTGTGTCGCCTGCGGCTAGGCCACACGCTTCTCACACATGGCTTCCTCATGAGTAGAGATGATCCTCCGGTCTGCGACACATGTGACACTGTTATTACAGTTGAACATATGCTTGTTGACTGCCCTCGCTACTCGGTACATAGGCGCAACTCGAATCTGCCAGCTTCGTTGAACGATATTCTCTGCGACGACGAGACGGCAACTCAAACACTTTTATGTTTTCTGAAAGCAACGTCGCTGATGAACAAAATATAGTATTGTGTTAAGTTTATCTATTCCGATTATCGGTTGTTGTTAATATTTATTAATTTATTATTTAATTTTTATTTATTATTATTATGACAGCTGCCAAATTAGCCCCTTTACAGCTACCTTGGTGGCAGTAAAATTTGTTAAGTTTTTACAGTTTATTTAATTAATGTTATGTACCTTGTACTTATTTTGTTCTATTTATATTTTTAGCCCCTATATGGGTTAAGACCTCTTTACAGTCTTTCCCTTGTTACATGTATTGTTATCTAGTTCTAAGGTTATTTTAAATTATTTACTCAACTACTTGCTTTCATTCCTATTTATATTTTCTTATAGAATGTAATCTATGTTTGCCTAATTGACACCACCAAATACGAGTAGGTGCCAATTTTCTCTTGAGGGCGATGATAACCGCTGCGTTTTTCGCCCCTTATAAAAAAAAAAAAAAAAAAAAAAAAAAAAAAACAGATATATATATACATATATATATATCTTGAATATGTTATTTGAATACTATTAGTCCAAACAAATGAATACTGTAGGTTTGAATTCGATCCTTCCAGATATATCGTATTTATTTCAAAAGTATTCAAATTCATTTTGAGGTATTCGAATATATGAATACCCGGGCTGTATTCGAATACTATTCGATTCTGTATTCGGTTCCCCCAACACTAATTCATAGATAAGGAGAAACCACTATGTGTTCTATTGGAACACTCAATGAATGTGTCTTACGGGCTTCATCGGTCTATTGACTTAAACAATAGTGACATCATATGTGTAGCGGAACACTGGTTGACACATACTGAAGTGGACTCTGTGATAAACCAGTATGTACCTGGTTTAAAACCAGGTAGTACTAGGTACTAGGTGTAAAACCAGGTAGTACTAGGTGTAAACCAGGTAGTACTAGGTACTAGGTGTAAAGCCAGGTAGTACTAGGTACTAGGTGTAAACCAGGTAGTACTAGGTACTAGGTGTAAAGCCAGGTAGTACTAGGTACTAGGTGTGTAAACCAGGTAGTACTAGGTACTAGGTGTAAAAACCAGGTAGTACTAGGTGTAAACCAGGTCAGAGTACTAGGTGTAAAACCAGGTAGTACTAGGTACTAGGTGTAAACCAGGTAGTACTAGGTGTAAACCAGGTAGTACTAGGTACTAGGTGTAAACCAGGTAGTACTAGGTACTAGGTGTAAACCAGATAGTACTAGGTACTAGGTGTAAACCAGATAGTACTAGGTACTAGGTGTAAAACCAGGTAGTACTAGGTACTAGGTGTAGACCAGGTAGTACTAGGTACTAGGTGTAAACCAGGTAGTACTAGGTACTAGGTGTAAACCAGGTAGTACTAGGTACTAGGTGTAAAACCAGGTAGTACTAGGCACTAGGTGTAAAACCAGGTAGTACTAGGCACTAGGTGTAAAACCAGGTAGTACTAGGCACTAGGTGTAAAACCAGGTAGTACTAGGCACTAGGTGTAAAACAGGTAGTACTAGGTACTAGGTGTAAAACCAGGTGAGTACTAGGTACTAGGTGTAAAACCAGGTAGTACTAGGTACTAGGTGTAAACCAGGTAGTACTAGGTACTAGGTGTAAACCAGGTAGTACTAGGTACTAGGTGTAAAACCAGGTAGTACTAGGTGTAAACCAGGTAGGTAGTACTAGATGTAAACTAGGTAGTACTAGGTACTAGGTGTAAAGCCAGGTAGTACTAGGTACTAGGTGTAAACCAGGTAGTACTAGGTACTAGGTGTAAAGCCAGGTAGTACTAGGTACTAGGTGTAAACCAGGTAGTACTAGGTACTAGGTGTAAAACCAGGTAGTACTAGGTGTAAACCAGGTAGTAGTACTAGGTGTAAAACCAGGTAGTACTAGGTACTAGTTGTAAAACCAGGTAGTACTAGGTGTAAACCAGGTAGTACTAGGTACTAGGTGTAAACCAGGTAGTACTAGGTACTAGGTGTAAACCAGATAGTACTAGGTACTAGGTGTAAAAACCAGGTAGTACTAGGTACTAGGTGTAAAACCAGGTAGTACTAGGTACTAGGTGTAGACCAGGTAGTACTAGGTACTAGGTGTAAACCAGGTAGTACTAGGTACTAGGTGTAAACCAGGTAGTACTAGGTACTAGGTGTAAAACCAGGTAGTACTAGACACTAGGTGTAAAACCAGGTAGTACTAGACACTAGGTGTAAAACCAGGTAGTAGAGTACTAGGCACTAGGTGTAAAACCAGGTAGTACTAGGCACTAGGTGTAAAACCAGGTAGTACTAGGCACTAGGTGTAAAACAGGTAGTACTAGGTACTAGGTGTAAACCAGGTAGTACTAGGTACTAGGTGTAAACCAGATAGTACTAGGTACTAGGTGTAAAACCAGGTAGTACTAGGTACTAGGTGTAAACCAGGTAGTACTAGGTACTAGGTGTAAACCAGGTAGTAAGTACTAGGTGTAAACCAGGTAGTACTAGGTACTAGGTGTAAACCAGGTAGTACTAGGTACTAGGTGTAAACCAGGTAGTACTAGGTACTAGGTGTTAAAACCAGGTAGTACTAGGTACTAGGTGTAAAACCAGGTAGTACTAGGTACTAGGTGTAAAACCAGGTAGTACTAGGTACTAGGTGTAAAACCAGGTAGTACTAGGTACTAGGTGTAAACCAGGTAGTACTAGGTACTAGGTGTAAAACCAGGTAGTACTAGGTACTAGGTGTAAACCAGGTAGTACTAGGTACTAGGTGTAAAACCAGGTAGTACTAGTTTTTTTTTACGATAGGAAAATGCATTATGCACCGTCAGGGACAGGTGTTCGCCATGAGCTATCCTGGTGCTTTATAGCTGCTCTCTTCTTTTTTGCCTTAGCACCCTCTTGCAGAACGCAGCGACAGCGTTCCACGATTCGGGACTGGACAACATCTCTTCTATAAGAGTCTCCGGCGAAACATGCCCGATAGCTGCCTCCAGCTCCCTTCTCTCCGTTTCCCACCTTCTACATTTGAAGAAGGTGTGCAGGGCATCGTCCGCATCCGAATCCCCGTACTGGCATTCCGGACTCGGGATCTTCCCCATTCTGTTAAGGTAGAAGCCGAAACAACCGTGCCCAGTGAGAAGCTGGGTAAGGTAGAAGTCTACCTCTCCATGCTCTCTTTCGGTCCATCCCCTCAGATCACCTATGAGCCTAAAAGACCAACGTCCTCGACTCTCCGTCTCCCATCGAGTTTGCCACTCATCCATTGTGTGCGAACGGGCAGTAGCACGGCTGACAGTGCCATTCCCATCGTATACACGCTTCCGCTCAAGAGCAAGAAGATCGATGGGAATTACCCCCGCAATCACAAGGACAGCCGGCTCCGAAACGGTACGATAGGCAGATGAAATCCGGAGAGCTCCTCTCCTCTGCACCGCCACGACCTTCTTCCTGTAACGCTTCTGCCGCAAGGCATCCGCCCATATCTCGCAACCGTAGAGGATAACCGAGTTCGTCACGGACATGAGGACTCGGCGCTTAGTCTCTGCGGGTCCACCGACGTTGGTCATGAGCCTACTCAGATTGGCCACAATCTTTTCAGCTTTCTCGGCCGCACAGGCGATGTGGTCCCAGAATGTCATACGGGAATCCATTCTCACTCCTAGATACTTGACGCAGCGTTTGGTATCGATGAGTTCCGTGTTGACGTTTAGCTGCACGACGGGATCTATCCTCCTCCTGGTGAGAAGCACGATCTCTGTCATCTTGGTGGCCAAAGACAGTCCATGCTCACCCATCCAACAGAGTATTCGCCTCAGAGCTAGACTTAGCAATCTCTGGGCCTCATCCAACTCTCTCGCGGTTATGACCACGGCAATGTCATCTGCATAACCTACGAGGAAGGTGTCGTGCGGCATCTCCATACGAAGAACCCCGTCGTACATGATGTTCCACAGGTCTGGGCCAAGAATCGAGCCTTGGGCAGCACCTGCCGTCACTTCCCTACTACGAGGTCCGTCCAACGTTCCAAAGACCAGTTTCCGATCCCTAAGGTAGTTATTTAGCAGCCTCAAGAGATACGGTGGAATGAAAAACGTGGACTGTAGGGCACCGAGCATGTCAGCCCAACTGGCCGAGTTAAAGGCGTTCCTTACGTCCAGTGTTACCAGCATTACCGGTTTGCCGGTACCGATGGTCTCCCTGCTGTACTGACTCGAACGCTCTGACAACCTCACCGACAGCACCAATCGTAGAACGACCCGCGCGGGGGAAACCGAAACTGGCGGTCAGAAAGTCCTCCAGCCGCTTCAACAGCCTGGATCAGCCTAGGTTTGATCAAACGCTCGAGGAGTTTTCCCGCTGTGTCCAGCATGCAGAGGGGTCTGTATGCGGACGGGCTTGTGGGGTCTCCTTTTCCCTTGCTGACCAACACTAGGCGCTGGATCTTCCAACGAGGAGGGAACACGCCTTCCAGCAGGCAGCGGTTATACATATTAAGCAGCAGTTCCGGTGAACCACTAGCCACTACTCTAAGCACTTCCACTGGGATTCCATCGGACCAAGGAGCCTTCCTACAGCGCATCGAAGCGATGGCGCTTTTCAGCTCTAGTCAGTGAACGGAGGTACCTCTTCGGGACGAACTGCGATATGCTCCTCCGGCCTAATCTGGTGAGACGTACTAGGTACTAGGTGTAAACCAGGTAGTACTAGGTACTAGGTGTAAAACCAGGTAGTACTAGGCACTAGGTGTAAAACAAGGTAGTACTAGGTACTAGATGTAAACCAGGTAGTACTAGGCACTAGGTGTAAAACCAGGTAGTACTAGGTACTAGGTGTAAAACCAGGAGTACTAGGTGTAAAACCAGGAAATACTAGGTACTAGGTGTAAACCAGGTAGTACTAGGTACTAGGTGTAAAACCAGGTAGTACTAGGTACTAGGTGTAAAACCAGGTAGTACTAGGTACTAGGTGTAAACCAGGTAGTACTAGGTACTAGGTGTAAAACCAGGTAGTACTAGGTACTAGGTGTAAAACCAGGTAGTACTATGTACTAGGTGTAAAAACCAGGAGTACTAGGTACTAGGTGTAAAACCAGGAAATACTAGGTACTAGGTGTAAACCAGGTAGTACTAGGTACTAGGTGTAAAACCAGGTAGTACTAGGTACTAGGTGTAAAACCAGGTAATACTAGGTACTAGGTGTAAAACCAGGCAGCAACCTGGTTTTAAAATTGTCTCTTATTTTTGTAGACCACTAAATTTAAGAGTAGGTATCACCATATTTTTTAAAAACGATTAATTGTGAGGTTTATTAAAGTTGTATCTTGTGGCAGAAGAACTTGCAAGTGAAGTCATAGCCACACAAGTATAATTCGTAGCTTTGTATGATTGATGTAGCATTGTAGCATCACCTGAAGATAATGGTTTCTTATTTATCGACAATCTCCATGATGTTTTAGTTGGTTTGCATGGTGTCCCTTATAAACATTGTTTTAGTGGGTGGTTTTAGTATTGATTATTTTGAAACACATAACGCATTGGAACTGTTTAACTCTGCATTTTGGCTTGATTCAGTGTGTATATGGAATTGCATGCTCTAGCCCACATAGTGCAAATTTTGGAAAATACATTGATGACATATATACACCTCTTCAACTTATACTGATATGGATAGCAACAATAAACCATACAAGTATAACTAACCATAATGCCATTCGTATAACAACTCAATTTTTGTTAGGCCTTTGAGTGCTTGTTTTTACATGCAGTTTTTGTCTACTCTAAGTCAAATAAACTGGTTAGATGTTTAACTCCGATGTAAATAGTCAATTTATTTATTTTTCGCATTGTTCAATTGGCCTTAAATAGTTCTGTACCGATAAGAACTGTCTATAGACCGCTGAGATATGATACAAGATTATATAACTATAACTTAACTGAAATGAAAGCTGAGCTTGATGAAGTTTATTTCTTGATGTTGAACACAAATTATAGAACTAAGTGACAGAATATCTAGTGACCAATAAGAATTTATTTGCACAACATACAGTACTTTCTCGAACCAAATATGCACAACTATTAAAAATAGGCTATACAAATAAAACACTCACAAAACAAGCAATAAACTATCCCAAATTCTATGAAACCCTAAAGACAAAATGTCCAATGATAATAAATCAGGAATTTATGAAATTGGATGCGATGACTGTGACAAAATTTATATTGGGCAAACAAAAAGAACTATAAAAACACGATTCAAAGAGCATTTATCACACAAAAATATGGAAGAGTTGAAAAAATCTTCTGGAGCCAAGCTCAGCATTGAATCAGGACACAGAACATCATTTAAAAATCTAAAATTAATAAAAGAAGCAACAAAACCAATTAAACGTAAATGTTTGGGGACCACTACACATAAACAGAAATAAAGAAACACTCATAAACAATAAAGAAGACCCTATTGAAATTTCAGGTCTCCTTTCTTCTCAATTTATTCAAACATTAAACTGTAGTCATGTCTAATTTTTCATACTGGCTGAAATATTTCCAAAATGTATGTGTTTACATATTTGCACCATATGTTATTTTAATATCAAAATAATAAAAATAATGTAAATATTTATTTGTGGATTCGCTTGATGATAAAATCTTTGGTTTCGGGTGGCCTAGTCAATCTATTGAAATGAAAAAACAAAGATTATAAGGCTTCTATATATATATATATATATATATATATATATATATATATATATATATATATATATATTGGAAAATTATTGTTTTATTCACTACTATTTTAAGGAACATAGGGTTAAAAAAGAGAAAACTAAGCTTAAACATAGTAAAATGTGTGTTAAAAGTTTATGTAATAAGGCCAAATCAATAAGTAATCTAAAAGTAATAAAGCAGCATGTTCCTGGAAGTCACACAGCTTGTGATTTTTATTCATAATTAATAAACTCTGTAAATGACATTGGCAGTAGTATTTCTATAAGTAACAATGCCTATGGTGGGAAGGGTTGATTCAATGTGAATGTTGAGTTTAGCTGTAATTAGCTACACCCAGTAGACATCCAGTGTACTCTAGATGGAGAGCTGTTCTCATTATCTCACCAGTTTCACGAACCACACCGTGGTCTAGTTAGTTTTGAACTCCGTCGCCGACCTCTTTGGATCTCCTCAGACGGCCATGAACTTCAGAGTTCTGTAGGCAGGTTTATGACAGTATCACATTTGAGACGGTACACTAAGCGGAAGCGGGAATGAAGCTAAAACTTAACATTCACATTTCATAATGGTTACAATTCTCATCTGAATAACTAAGTTTTTACAATGTGTTAAGTAATACTCTATCCGGTTGTGAGTTTTATTAGGAAATTTAAGATGGAGGAACTGTGTGAGGCCACTATAATGATGAGTTAGCTGCACATGTTTAGCACATATTTAATTCCCGGTACATGAAGCTGCTTTTCCAGATAAACCGAAACAGAGTAAGGTAATTCCTATTCATAAGAAAGGATCTAAGTGGCTGTGCTATTTAGATGGGCCCCCAATCAAATAGTAGAAATCGAATAGCTTGCTAGATTTTTTGAATAGCTTGAATGAAGATCTTTTTAGGTCATATGGCACGTCTCAAGCTTTTAAATGTGTGGTGCATGAAATTATGTTGGAGAAATTGTCTGTTTTACTCATTTGAAAGTGTTTCTGATATTTGTAGATCAACATTTAAATTACTGCAAGCAGTCAGTATATTTGAATGCTATAGCCTATTCTCTACTACGCAATTTTTATATTATGGTGTGCCTCAAGGTTTTGTATTGTGACCTACTTTGTTTACTGTACTGTACATTAATGACCTTCCCTTTAGCTTAAGCTTACCAAAAGTTATATTGTAGTCATAACTAATTGTTGGTACTGGCTGATATATTAAAAAAACGTATTTGCATATTTACACCACATGGTATTATAATATTAATTGTAATAAAAAATAATGTAATATTTATTAGTGGAGTCACCTAATGATGAAACCTTTGGTTTCGTAAGGCCTCGTCCAAAGAATAAACCACATTGGAAAGTATTGTTTTATTAACATTTAGTACTATTTTAACATTTTCCTAATTGCTCCAAGAGTCTTCAATCAATTTAGCCGTTCAATATTCGTTGGCTGAACAGCCCTTCTGAGTTTAAAGGAAGGTGGCAAGGGTTTAAGCGTACACCCTTTAACGCCCTGCGCAAAGTGATCACAGACGGCTGGGTTAAACACGTGGACTGAAGTGTTGGGATGTTTGTAATTACGTATCGATGGCTGTGCTCAATGATGCGTTTGTTTTAGTCGGTACGTTCACTGACCAATTTAGACTATAACATTCAAGAATATAGCGTAGTCGCTGGCTTTTGGGTTTGTAAGTCCCCAATCAAAATAAATTTTAGTTTCTTTTAGGATAAAACTCTAATAGAAAATCAAGTTTATAAAAAAAAAAAACATTATAACATCAACTTGAACATGATGATAACCGTTTGTTTAAAACCTGCATGTAACCGAGTAAAAGGAATGCCATTTGTATTATGTGCAACGTTTAAGGTATTTGCATACATAGTGCCCTACATTACCTTGGTACGCAGGAACAGGAAGCTATCGCATCGTGAGTCTGCAGCCGTCTTGGCCCTTGCCAACTGCGATGGAGGTAGGATAGCGCAGTGTCGGGTTTCTATTGGCGCTACCGTCGCCACTTGGTGCATCACAATCAGCTGGAATTCTGAGAAACGATCTGAGAGATGCGTGAGAGTGATGTAAGTTGTTCATTTCGTGGATTGGTACGGAATACGATACGTGTTATTCTAGTTGTCTACACCCCACTGGGTGCTTATTGGTCCTTCGTTTAAAGGTATATATTAACGATAAGATTTTTATTTATTTCAACGGACAAACCATTAGGAAAACTATGTAAAGTTTATATGATGCTAAAACGGGTCAACAAGAAAGGGAATACCGATTAAAAAACCGATAACACAAGGGTTCTAGCTGGAACACACAACAAAAATATCAATTTAAGTATGCTCAATATTAATATTACAATCATAAAAGAGTATAAAACTACATATAAAAAACTATTAACAAAATGGAATAACAGACAGAAATGCAAAAGTGAAAGATATAATTGTGGGTTATATAACAGAATATAAACTATAAAAAAATTAATAACAACAAACGAATGTGTAACAGTTAAAAATATAAATAAGAGTAATAACATAATATACAGCTATAAAAATGAATAACAACAAACAAATGAATAACAGTAAAATATAAATAAGAGAATATAAACTAAATACTTAAAAAATTAACAAAAAACGACAATGAAACAAAAATTTAAGAGTTCAACAATAAGAAAATTCTAGTTAGTAAAAATACCGATAACAACGAGGTAACGAGAATGGAAAGAGTAAATAAGTAGTTTAACGAGCAATCAAAACTATGAAGGGGCAACAAAGATGAGTAATCAATAAATATTTGAAAAATGTAAGAGCTAAGAGGGAGCTTTTAAGAAGGAGAACAGAAATTCTAGTAATATAATACAGCAAGTTATATTGAGGTTTGAAAAAACTTCGCACATTTGACATCGTTATGTGCTAAAAAAAAACAAGTATAACACTACTTTTCGTGGATTGAAATCTACCCTCTTCTTCAGGTTAAAAATCCTAAGGCATTAAAATACTAAAAAAATTGACTGCCACTCAATGACACCTGATAAACTGCAAGAAGTTTTGCAAACACTTCATCAGGTCGGGTGTGACGTGTTTGTGTAAACAGGAGTAGGAGTTGTACCGAGATTGGCTGAAGCCAAATCAACAACAAATATGACCAATACAGCTGAATGTGGCTTCCTCGGCAGAGAATGCCAACTTTTTGGCAGTCTGATGCTTAATGTGTAAAAACTACTGAAACCGATTAAACTGAAAATGACATGAGCATTCTTAGAATCCGTCCTGGTCTACACATAAGCCTATTCCTATTTCTAAAATCGTTCCGGGATACGCCCTTACATTTAAAAAATTCCTATGAGAAATTTATTACAGCAAACAAATGTTATTGATTAAACTAGCTGTTTCCAGCGGCTTTGCACGCTTTTCGTAAGCTTTGCCCGTGTATGTGAACTTCTGGTTTAATTGAATTATATTTACAACGCCGATGTAGAGTTTGCCTTGTTGCCACGATCAAGAAAATATGTTTATGTTTATAGCCATTGTGCACGTACATGTACTTTATTATAAAGTGGTCTAACACTCAAACTTTAAGTTCAATCTTAAAGTATTGTATTATGTATCTTAAAGACAAATATACATAATAACATATACATAATAATATACATATTAATACATATAATATACATAATACTTAGCGCCTTCAAATAGTGTTTGGCTATGTAATATACGTAACTGTCTCGTAATTGCAGTTTATAGTGTGCAGGTGCTTTGAAACCTTTTATCTTTTTCAGCGCCGCTTGGTGGCGAGTTACATCAATGGGCGTAGCTTATAAACCTTCTCCGTGGAAAAAGAACGTATACATACAAATTTTCATAAAGGTCTGTCTAATATTTTGCGATACCATAAAGGACAAACACACAAACATTCTTTTTTATATACTGGGTGTCCCAAAATTACAGGACCAAACTTCACCAAATTGTTCAGGAGGCCAAACTGAACGAAAAATGTTACATAATGTATAGTCGTATCTTGCTTCGTTTACCTTAGATCGGCCATTTTGTTTTTGGACCAAACAGCTAACTATAATTAATTATCTAACTTAGAATATATTAGATAGAAATTGAATTTAAAATGATGTTGACACTTTTGTATCAAATTATGTTTCGAGAATATGTATATATTTTTGCGTATAAACAAAACGCAAAATAGAATCAGTCAAAATTGTATTTAATTTTTTATTCTCGTAACCTTGGATACTGAAGTAATACTTACCAGATATATACTACGTACTCATATTTAAATATGGCATACGGCTCCATTATATTATATCATAAATGTTTTCACTAAGAAGGCTATGCCCATCGATTTTGAGAATTGCGAATTTGAGAAAGACGAACATTTTCCCGGAACTCTTTAGAGTTTGTAAAACATGATAATATTAAACCTTCACAATACAATTTAAATTCAATCGCATTTATCTTTCAAGATTAGAAGATCATCCAAACCACCTTGCGGTAAATCTACTTGATAATTCTAAAAATATGTACAAACTCCACCGAACTGCTATCCTGGATCTTCATTTTAGGTTCTTGAATTAATTGTGTTAGTGTTAACGATGGTTAACATCTAACTCAATGTTAATTGTTAATGTTCTTTCTGTATATAATATTTACTTATTGTCCTTCTCGAATTGAACAGATTGTAAATATTTGTAAAATATTAAGTACATCAGTAGTGGAATGCAACGAACAGACACAAAGTTTTTTTGTTCTCTTTTAAGCCTCTGCTTCGTCTATGTAGGCTTCGATGTACTCGTACACTGGTTTATTTTCAAAGTACACACACTGTTTCGAATCTATACATGATTGGCCCTCCCCGGGATTTGAACCCGTGATCTCTCGGTTAGAGAGCCGAGGCTATAACCATTAGTCTACGGAGGGGGACAGGCACAAAGTCACCCTATACCTTTTTATTCCAGATTGTGCTAATAAAGAATCAAAAATATATATAATTCATTGGAAATACTTTGTTTAAAGATTTTGATTTTGAAATATTAAAAAGTAATGTCATAAAGTCACCTTAATGGATAAAGCTGTGAATCTTTGAACATAATGTAATCAAGACTGGTTGGCTTCCTTGACGATGTGATATGACATTTTGCAGTGGCATAAAGAAAAACAGCGGAATAAATACCAACATGCCTCAATGAGCCATTCTTTCCCAGAATCATAGGCCAAAAACAGCAAGGCCTACTATAAATGATTATTTTGAAATGTTGCTGAAACTTAGTAAGAATTCCCACCTTATATCGGGAGTACACGCGTTTTTACCGAAGTAGACTTCTCAGTCCTAAGTATGCTTTGTTTTTTTTTTTATTTTTTTTGAGAAAAAAAGGAGGACCGATCCCCTTTTAAGCCTTATTCTGCCCGTTCTCATGGGCCACTGGCCTGTGCGAGGATCTTATCAAACAGAATAAGGGGAAGAGTCGATACAGTACGAGGCTGATGGTACTGATAAAAAGTGCAACGGTTACAGGCAGGATTTGAACTTGCGCTATCTCTAACTCAGACTCAAAGTCCAACGACTTAGACCGCTCTGCCATCGGCACAGTATGTATGTATATTTTATTCGTCGGGACAATAAGGTAAACTTTACTATGACACTGGAAATATCTAAAACTGAAATAAGATTACAAGAGCTGGAAGCAAACCCTTTTTGACCGAAGTAGGTTTCTAAGACCTACGTCCTTACTAGTATTAAAAATGCGAAAGTGAATTCGTTTGTTACGCGTAAACTATTCAACCGATTATACTGAAATTTTGCATGGATATTCTTAACGTCGCCGGATAACATACAGGCCTATTCTTGTTTCAAAAAACGCCTCAGCGCTCCGCTCCACTGGTCTCTTTAATTGCGAAAATCCCATCTTGGTATCTAAATTTGCATTACAGCAAACAAATATTAATTGAAAGAGCATGTTAATTGTAATTAACTGTTCTGTGTAAATATTGTTTTATAACAGTGCAACCATATGCTTAATTATTTTAACCACTATTTTCAATTTTTTACATTTATAAAGCATAGCTTAATTTTCAAATCAACCTTTCCTGCAACCACTGTTTAACATACAGTAAGCTAAAAAAATATCCAGGTAAGAAAAGTAAATTTTCAATATAAGTAAACTTAAACTGTACATTGTAGCAAATGTCAAGTATATAATGCTCGATCAATATTGTAATGTAGATATAAATGACAAAGTTATTATCTAACTTTTACAATAAATTTAATATCTGTTATAAAACCCATCTTAGTTGTGTTTTGACAGAAGTAGCCTTCCCAGTTTTGTATGTTTATATATAATTTCTTGATCTTGGCAACAAGGAAAACACAACATTGGCGTCGAAAATACCAGAAGTTCTCATACACGTGCAAAACCTTCTAAATTGCGGGAGAAGAAGATGCGGGTAACCGCCAGTAACACTATAAAAACCCTTGTAATTACATTGGTTTTGACCAATTTTTTTACATGTTTCGTGTAGTATATGTGGTCGGCTATAACTGACCTTTTCGCATCCGACTCGTATTCTAAAAATAATATTTCGAAGAAAACTTTGGCGTTAGTTTTGGTACGAAGCGCGAATGCCTAAGAACAAATATTGGCATATTGTACTTTTATAGCCGATCTGGAACTGAGTGGCGTGAGTTGGCCCTAGACAATGTGAAAATGAGAATTTCTCTTACTACAATAACTGTTATTTATTTATGAAAATCAAGATCGATAAACCGGAGTTTAATTTGTTTATTTTCAAACTACTCACATACTTCTTTTATGACTTAAAATTTGTTGTTTAAAGTACAAGCAGATCATTATCATTCCCTCAGGTGTAATTTTTCCTAGCAACACCTCTTTTCTCTAACATGTACCAATAATGCTGTAGACTCAGAAAATAATAGTTTTTATCTGGTATGTGTTAATATAACAGTGTTATAAAAGCTGTTATTCAGCTTAAGAAATCAGAAAAATGTTACAGCTGGAGTTTCTCGCCTTCGATTAACGTGCAAGTGCCTTTTCTTGGTCTCTAGGTTTGGTCTTTAAAAGAGAATATGCCTTTCATACATTATGAGGAATGTGTAGTAGGCCCTTTATTTTGGATCTTGTAAGTACGTTAGTCTTGTACGGCATGTTGTGATTTGTAGATGGCGCTACCATTTTTAATCTTATGGTTACAGTTTTAACAACCTCATTTTGTTTAATGAGGTAGGTATTGTCAGATTTTATTCAATATATTTATCACTGTTTTGCAATATTATTCATAATCACTGTTTTTCCGTGTTCACGCTACGCAACTATAGGTACACATTAAAGTGACAACAGATATCAAAATTGGACGAGTAATCTCTTTTCACAAAATTTACATTATAAAACGTTTGATCGCTTAGGGAAATTTAAAAACCCAGATTTTCTGTCGTCAAGTCGTTGCTGTAAGATAGAAATATCTTATACATATGCAAACTTAACTCTTAAAAATTTTAATGAAAATCCCAAAAGAAATCCGTTCAAAAACGGAAGTTACCCAGAAGACTTTCACGTCGTAGATTTATACGCTCAGAAAGATAGTGATAAGGTGGATGAGCTGACACTTTTATGCTACGAAACGAAATCTGATGTGTTTGTTGTTTCAAAACATGGTACAATTCTGAATTGGGTATACAGGGTTGTAAATAGTCCTGATACGCCTGGATATATTCCAAACGGATTGAGATATCCATGTAAAATCTTCACCACATCTACTAAAATACTTTTTTCGACGTTTTGGAGGGCAAGATTTACCCTATATTTTCAAAAGAGGTTAGAGGGGTCACTTTTAAAAATTTCAACCCCTATATTGTGACATGTCATTTGAATGATAAATTAAAAAAAAAAACACAATGCCATGATGTCAAAGGTTGTTTGTCAAAACTTTTGCTAGGATCGTCGCAGAGATGTTTTGTTCATGCCATTGAGTTTCTTTTTAATAGACCTTTAAAGTGGCATGTCACAAGGTTGGGGTTGCAATTTGAAAATTTAAAGTTACCCCTTTCTACTCGACTTTGAAAACGGGGGTGAGCTTTTTTCACCCTCAAAAACATTTAAAACAGTAATCTCAATCTCAATCCGTTTGGAATATATACAAGCGTATCAGGACTCACTTTACACCTTTTATGTGGCAATATTAATTAAAAATCCATTAGATATAAACCTTTAAAAATAAACTATACCTTCGAATTAAATTTTGAGGCAGACTGTATAAAAACTTAGCGGAAAACTCGCATTCTTTGGACTGTATATCTGGATGGTCTGATGCCAAACTGAACCAACTCCAATTTCAATGTTTTTCCGGTATTGTCATTTCTTACTTTATAAAATACAATACATTCACATGCCAGAGAGAACCATATTAAACAGCTGAGTTTGTGAGGGAAATTTTTATTTTTCTGTTTTACCATACGGGGAATTTTGATTTTGTTTGTGTGGCAGACTGAACTAACTCCTGAAAAACATGGCTGACGCATTAGAGTTGGTTCATGGTGCATCCTCTTCTTTAATAAATAGTGAGTTAAACTCCAGTTTATCCGACTTATTTGAAGATTCTGGCGACGAGTACATCCCACCTCAACATGCTGAAGATAGTAGTGAAGGTAATATTTCACATTTACTAATTATCTAAGGTCATTTCAATTATATGCAATAGGTTAGTGTACATTAGCATTTCATCTTATGCCAAAGTGAACTAACTATTCCCTCCATAATATCAGCTGTTGTGGTTGTGTTTTTTGTAACATATTAATGTTGTAGCCTTTCAATAGTGTTGTTAACAGATATCTGCAATGCACGATATACTATCTGTTGTCATAACTGGGATTTTGGAGTTAGTTCACTCTGGCATACAGTGTTTCAGATATTTAAATGATGTTAGTTCATTCTGGCAGACGAGATTGTAAAAATGCTGATTGTTTGTTTGCCCCTGGATTTTTATAAAGCTTATAGACAATGATAATAGATTAATTAATTCATTTTTTAATAAAACAAACCTTATTTTGTTTTTTGTGTGTGTATATATTGGTACATTATTACTACAGTAATCCTTTTACCACCATACTTTAATAAAATAGGACTATTTTATATTGTTGGCTTTGTACATGCTTTATATTGGCATTAATGTTGCAGATGATGTCCCATGTGGTTCTAAGCAAAAAAGGAAGAAGAAGAAGAAGAAGGATGGAAAAGATGTTGGGGCAGATGGATCAGAAATGAGACAGGAAACACTCGTAGCAACAGAAGAAAACCCACCCGAGAAGAAGAGAAGAAAGAGAAACTACGGAGATCCAGCTAAGTGGAAAAAAAATATTAGAAAGATAAATCGAAACTCAGGAAAAGCTTATGAGAGTACTAGTGGTAATCCTGTTGCAAGTAAAATATTTGAACCGTTTGACTGTAAATGTAGAATGAAATGCGCTGAAAAAGTTAATATTGATGAAAGGAAAAAGTTTTTTGATCTCTTTTGGAATTCAGGGTCATTTGATACACAGACTGCTATTATTGGTAGGTCTGTTAAAGTTCGAAATGCTTTTGAAAAAAAGGGTTCTGATGATTCAAAGAGAGAATTCTCTCGTTACTATTATTTGCCATGTCAAAATATTGATGTCAGGATTTGTAAAAGTATGTTTATAAAAACACTTAAAATAGATAGCGCGAAGATTCATCGCTCACTGATGAAAGTTAGTCGTGGTGAGGTTGTAGACAAAAGAGGTAAACATACGCCTCATAACAAACTATCAGATGAACGAATTAACTCTGTTAAAAATCATATATCATCTTTTCCTGCCTACACTAGCCATTACAGTCGCAAAGATAATCCAAACAAAAAGTATTTAGGGGCTGAATTAAATTTAAGTCTAATGTATAGGTTATATGCCCAAAAAATGGAAGCTGATAATGTTAAAGATCAGACTGTGTCTCAGTCAATGTATGAAAAAATCTTTTACAAAGACTTCAATTTAGGTTTTAAGACACCTCATAAGGACACCTGTAAAGTGTGCGATTCATATAATGTCCAGAAGAAAGCGATTGAGAGTGAACTAGACTCTGCAGAAAAAAAATTGAAACTCAATCAAGTGTTGGCCAATACTGAGCTTCACCATAGAAAAGTAAATGCAGCAGAGATGAATGAAATGAAGCGGGACATGCAATTTGCTAAAAAACGGCGAATGCACCGTTTTAACTTTTGATTTACAGAAGACATTCTCATTGCCAAAGGTTCCTACAGGAATAGCATATTATAAGAGGCAATTGTCCGTTTATAATTTAGGCGTTCATGACTGTGCCTCGTCAAAAGGAACAATGCACCTTTGGAATGAATGTCAAGGAGGAAGGGGACCAGATGAAATTGGATCCTGCCTTTTGAAATACATTTCTGACCATCCTACAAAAGAAAAGATTGTGTTGTGGTGCGACTCATGTGGTGGCCAGAATAGGAATTTCAAAATGGTATCCCTACTCATGCGACTAGTGCAAAACCCTTTAAACAACATTAAAGAAATTGAGCAAAAATTTCCCATACCAGGCCACAGTTTTTTGCCAAACGACACGGATTTTGGTCACATAGAAAAAAGCATGAGAAGACACGAATACATTTATGTCCCACAACAGCTTGCTGAAATAATAAAGGGATGTAGGTCAAAGAAGCAAGCATTTGAAGTCATTACTATAAAGGAAACAGATTTGATAACTACTGATCAAGTTTGCGCAGCTCTTACAAACAGAAAAGAGTGTGACGGAGAGAAAGTTGAATGGTTAAAGATCAGAAGTTTATGTGTAAGACAAAGTCATCCTTATGTCATGTATTATAAGTACACACACAATAGTGATGTTGAGTACCACTCAATCAGTCTCAGTAAACGGCTCCAAAAAAAGAAATCAAAAACCCTTGAAACCAAGAGGTCTGAACCCAGTAAGACTCAAGTTCCTCTTCACCATCTTCCTTTAGTCACAAAGAATCCTAACGGCAAACCTCTTTCTTCTGAAAAAAAGGCTGACTTAAAATCAATGTTAGAACTTGTGCCACCGATTCACCATGGATTTTATGAAGACTTGTTCCAGAAACAGGAAATAACTACCAGTGAAATCAACGATGAAGAATTGGTTGATAATCTATAAGTTTTATTAAATTTGACCTGTTTTTAATTTTGTAATACTGTGTTTGTTTGGTCTTCTCACTTTTTAAATAATAAAATCAGAATGAAAAATCAGTAATGAACTTATTATTCCTCCCTAATTTAGAAGTAAAATCCACCTTAGAACATTTTAGATACAATTCAGTAATTTTAAAGATGAAAGAAAAATATTTTAAGTAACTTATTTTACATATAAATATTGGTTCACTGAAGCACCCAGGGTGCAATGGTAAGTTTCATGAACCAGACTGAACCATGTCAGTACAAAAAAATTTTGAAAAAATATTTTCATCCCTTGCTGAGTTTTATATTAATTTTTTTCAGTAATTATGAAGATACAATTAGTGTAACTTTTCAGATTATCACAAAACAACAATATGTTTTTCAATTTCAAAGTGCTATTTAGCATCAAACATTGAAAATCTATTATTGTTCGTACTGAAAAATTAAAAATATGGAGTTGGTTCACTTTGGTATCAGACCATCCAATTCTGCACCTCCTTTAAAATTGCTTTAGCAGTATGTGGTTCGAGGAAGTATCTTGGGTTACAAAGATAGGTGCTCTGGTATTATCCGGAAACCACTCTGTCCCTATCTACTAGTTGTTATAAGTAGGTAAATACATACGTATATTATTATAAATAGAAAAAGTTAAAGTTAACAATTAAGAGCGCTATTGTGATTCGAGCTAGAATTGAAGTAATACGTTGAGGAATGTTTTTCTTTATTCGGCAATGCGGGTGGTGCCAAGGACGCCTTATCAATTTTCACGTTAGTATCCCTCTTTCATCCGTGCCGGTGTGATGTGTGATTGTGTTTCTCGTACTCGTGACTTGTGCTCAGGATTTGCATTATCTGCAGTGACACGCCTGGACTAGACTGTAAGCAGCTTTTGGGTATTTTTGAACCCTTTTCTTTCCCTTCTATTCGTTCTTTATTTTGTATGTACTAATACCACCCCCACCTGACGAAGAGGATAGATTCCAATCCCCGAAACGTTGTGTTACACCTTTTATAACCATAACGATGGCAAATGTCCAAAATCCTGTTATACTGTCAAACCTTCCATCGCAACAACAAACTTTAAGCAAAGAATTATATCTCGTAATTATAAGTAATAGGTAAGGATAGAGTTGCCTCCTGATAATACCAAAATACCCAAAGGTACCTCATCATTCAGATAAAAAAGATATTGGATTGTCCTTGGTCGTTTATTAATTTACCTACATTTTCGTCCCAAATATGTATAGATTCTTCACACTCTATTTAGTGCTGGACTTATAAAATGTTTTTGAAAGTCAAGACAGGGAACTAATACCAAATTTAAAAACAATGAATTTATAAACACAACAATAAAAACATTTTTTCGATGAGTAAAAAAGTATTTATTTTAGAAAATTTACTACAAATCTTAAAATATGAATAATGACGCATTTGTTGATAAATAAAACACCATATAACTGTATTAATGATACACGAAAGAACGGGTAGATACGAACTTAAAACTTGGCATATATTGTTTTTGGTTCTATTATTTCAGGAATTTAGGATAAACTTTTCAGCATTAAAGTAATCCCTAATTTAGCCAATTCTAATCCATCATTCACACGGTTTGTTATGCTGCGAGATGAGGTATTTTACATAACCGGTTTTGAGTTTAAAATTTGCTATCAGCTCATTTAGGATTTAGAAAAAAAACTGCATTTCCAGGCCTGATCCATTCTAACTAGGATTTGAAATGTTCTCCGCCGTGTGACTTTCTAATACTGTCTTAAAAACAGTTCAATCACTCATACAATCGATGACTTTCTAAGGACTCATCTCTTTATGCAGGCAGAAGCACTGCTGGCATTTTTGTGTGATCTTGCCCGTGTGTTTTTGATACAGTCAATCTTTAGCGTCTTTTGGAGAAGATGTTGTCAGAGGTATGCCTCTTCAGTGGTTTCGTTCTTACCTTTCAGGTCGTTCTCAATATGTTGAAATTGCCAATAAAATCAGTAAGGGTAAATCTAGCTGTTTGCCTGTAACGGTAGGTGTTCCCCAAGGTTCTACAATTGGCCCTCTTTTATTTATTGTGTATGTAGATGACCTGAACTAATCGATCAAGGGCCATTTAGTTCATTTTGTTAGGACTTTACATGGACTCTAATTTGGATTTGTCAACACATATTAATCATGTATGTCAAAATCTAGGTGCCTGTATATGTTCATTGTGATATTTGTCCACATCGTTATGTAGGAAAATGCTTAGGTTGGTTTATTTGGGATATTTTGTTCTTACTCTGACGTATGGGCTAATATTTTATGGAACGTCCCCAGATAACTCTGTTGAGAGAGTTTTTAAACTGCAAAAAAGCTGTTAGAGTGATGTGTGACCTGGGTAGTCGTGACAGTTGTCGGACAGTGTTCAGTAATGCAAACATTTTGACGTTGCCTTCACTGGTTATATTTTATGTGTCAATGTATACATAAAAAACCTGCAATATTTCCCTACATATAATCATCTGTATTCTACCAGAAACAGAGATACACTCATCATCCCGCACCACCACAGCAACATCTTCAAAAGATCCATGTCATATGTTGGTCCCAAAATATACAATTTTTTCAATTAATTCAATAATTTAATGTTTTATTTTCTCTCATTTAAGCCTCAGCGTCAGGTATACCGGCTTCGAAGTGCACTGGTTTTTTTTTATTTATTATTATTATTACATTTTTTTACCTCCCCGGGATTTGAACCCGTGATCTCTCGGTTAGAGAGCCGAGATTATAACCATTAGTCTACGGAGGAGGACTATTCAATGTTCTGCCGCATGGGGTGAAAACTTCTTCAACTTAGGCATCCCTTAAGAAGAATTTAAAGAATTTATATTAGTTAATATTGTAACTATGTTTGAAATGTGGTATTGATATTCAAACAAGATTAATTCACGTGATTTGGTCATCAACTACGTTTCCCTTGATTTTCATGTTTGCTAGGCTGCAGATTGTATCTATATATTATTCCAATGGACATTTCAATATCCATTATAAAAGTGTTAGCAAGAATTTATAAAAACGTAAGTAGTACGGCAACCAAAACAGAATAAAATATATTATAACGACAACAATAAAGACCTTATCTCTAGTAATCAATGAAAAGTTAATAAAACACAATGGGTTAAAGAACGAGAACAAAAATAGTTAAACAATGAATGTTTAACAGGGCTATGTAAAATAAAGTATAAGATGCAATGCTCAAATAAGGTAATAAGAAAGTAACGTAAATTAACTGTACAGATAAGATTCACACATATTCTAAAGTCCATGTAACGGTCAAAAAATAAATAAATAAGAATTGACGTAGTATATATTTATAAATGAATGGTTGTCTGTGTGTCCTATAAAGAGTCGTAAACTATTTGACCGGTCATTATGAAAATTTGTATGTATATGTATTTTTTCCACGGAGAAGGATTATATGCTATGCCCATTGATGTAACTCGCCACTAGGCAGCACTGCTAATGATTAAAGTTTTAAAAGCGCCTACACATTATAAACTGCAATTACGAGACAGTTACGTATATTAAATAGGCAAGCATTGTTTGAAGGCGCTAAGTTATGTTGTATATTTGTCCTTTAAATACATTTCTGGTTGAACTTAAAGCTTGAGTGTTAGACCACTTTAGAATAAAGTACATGTACGTGTACAACGGTTATAACCGTACACTTTTGACAGACTTTCTTGATCGTGGCAATAAGGTAAACTCTTCATCGGCGTTGGAAATATAATTCAGTTGAACCAGAAGCGCTTATACACGGGCAAAGCCCGGGGAAAACATTCGTAGCCGCGGGAAATAGCTAGTAATGTATAAATAATACATAGGCAACAATGACATTACATTAACAACTGTAACAGGCATGAACTTACGGCACTATGCGATAGAATATAATATAATTACGCCAAACGAACTTGGCACTATGTGATAAAATATAATATAATTACGCCAAACGAACTTGGAACTATGTGATAAAATATAATACAGGGTGGTTATAAATTATTGTACACATCTTAAGATTGAATAAATAAATAACCAATCAACTTAAAAACATGGGAATTGTTTTATTAAATTGTAAATTTAAAACAGTTTTATATACTGACTGAAAATTAATAATTGTACACATTACAATCATTATAAAAAGTAGTTATAAAAAGAAAGTAAAAGTCACTTAAACTGTGGGTGTAAGGTATGATTCTTCTTAATGACTTGTGTTGTGACATAGTCAGCTGGTCAACAATGGATCTTTCCACACCAGCTGTTAATTACAGTTGACTAAACAAACACTAAACTAACCTCAGTATCAAAATGGCTAGTGTGCAAGAAAAAACAAGGTGTGTTCTTTGGTTTCATGAAAGCAGATCTATAATAACTGTTCAAAGAAAGGTTTCGTTTAGAGTATGGCCGCAATCCTCCGAGTAACAATTGTATTAAAACGCTGGTATAGGCAGTTTGAACAGACGGGAAGTGTCCAACATAGAAAAGGTGCTGGTAGACCTCCATTTTTCTGAAGCTATTGTTGATCAAGTAAGAGAATTGTTTACGAGGAGCCCTGGTAAGTCTACTCGGCGTGCAAGTTTGGAATTAGGATTACCTTGATCAACAGTCTTAAAAATTTTGCTTAAACACCTTAAGCTCCATCCATACAAAATTCAGTTATTACATGAACTAAAACCTAACGATAAACCTCGACGCTACGATTTTGCTGTTAGATTACTTGACCTCGAAGAACAAACAATAAACATTGGAGAAAGCAATTTCTTGAAAAAAGTAATTTTTTCTGATGAAGCAACCTTTCATGTTTCTGGTAAGATGAATAGACACAGTTGTAGGATTTGGGGTACTGAAAATCCTCATAATGTTCGAGAACAAGAAAGAGACAGCCCTAAAATAAACGTTTGGTGTGCATTGGCTATAGATGAAGTGATAGGACCCTTTTTCTTCGCAGAACCGACAGTCACTAAAGAGGTATACCTTGACATGCTTGAACTTTTTGCAATACCGCAAATTGAGCATAGACAACCAAATGTTTACTGGCAGCAAGATGGTGCCCCTCCACACTGGGGGGTAAGATAGTACGTGACTACCTAAATGACACGTTTCCTGGTCGTTGGATTGGACGGGAATGGTCCAATTCCTTGGCCTCCACGTTCCCCAGACATTACACCCTTAGACTTTTTTTGTGGGGCTATGTCAAGGACAGAGTCTTCGCCAAAAAAGTTCAAGATATTGAGGAACTCAAGAATAGAGTTCGAGAGGTTATTGGAAGCATAACTCCAGCAATGCTCAGAAATACATGGTGTGAGATTGAATTTAGACTACAAACTTTGCGTGCAAACCTCGGAGAGCACGTGGAATTAGTTTAGTTTCCTTGTAAAAGTATGAGTGACAGTAATCTTTGTGTCCTTCATTGGTAATAAAACTGTTTTAAATTTGCTATTTAATAAAACAATTTCCATATTTTTAAGTTGATTGGTTATTTATTTATTCAATCTTAAAATGTGTACAATAATTTATAACTACCCTGTATAATTACGCCAAACGAACTTGGGCACTATGTGATAAAATATATTATAATTACGCCAAACGAACTTGGCACTATGTGATAAAATATAATATAATTACGCCAAACGAACTTGGCACTATGTGATAAAATATAATATAATTACGCCAAACGAACTTGGCACTACGTGATAAAATATAATATAATTACGCCAAACGAACTTGGCACTACGTGATAAAATATATTATAATTACGCCAAACGAACTTGGCACTATGTGATAAAATATAATATAATTACGCCAAACGAACTTGGCACTATGTGATAAAATATAATATAATTACGCCAAACGAACTTGGCACTATGTGATAAAATATAATATAATTACGCCAAACGAACTTGGCACTATGTGATAAAATATAATATAATTACGCCAAACGAACTTGGCACTACGTGATAAAATATAATATAATTACGCCAAACGAACTTGGCACTACGTGATAAAATATATTATAATTAACGCCAAACGAACTTGGCACTATGGTGATAAAATATAATACGAGTATAATGACGCCAAACGAACTTGGCACTATGTGATAAAATATAATATAATGACGCCAAACGAACTTGGCACTATGTGATAAAATATAATATAATTACGCCAAACGAACTTGGCACTATGTGATAAAATATAATATAATTACGCCAAACGAACTTGGCACTATGTGATAAAAATATAATATAATTACGCCAAACGAACTTGGCACTATGTGATAAAATATAATATAATTACGCCAAACGAACTTGGCACTATGTGATAAAATATAATATAAGTACGCCAAACGAACTTGGCACTATGTGATAAAATATAATATAATTACGCCAATCAAACTTGGCACTATGTGATAAAATATAATATAAGTACGCCAAACGAACTTGGCACTATTTTGATAAAATATAATATAATTACGCCAAACGAACGTCTCGTATTCTTTAAATGCATCTATTAAAACTAAAGTGGGAGTGTGAGAGGTCCTCATCCGATTGAGTGGAGATTGCACTACCCAGCCTCCGCATACGTACGCTGGCACTGTTAAAACACCTGCGGTTTACAAATTAATGACAGTTACTGAAAACAGTCGGCATTAAACTACACACTCATCAAACCTCATCACTCATTATGTGTCAACCATTATCACAATCATAGATAAATCATGTTCACTTTATACTACGTGCTTTCATACATCTTGATATGAATTAAAAAAAACCAGGTTAAATTGTAGTTTTCATAATTTAAGTTTTAACATTCTACATACAAGAATATTACAACCAGAGTGCCGAAAACTATGATTTCCTAAAATCTTCAAATTAACGACGTAATTTATTGAAAATAAAACATATATGTACTTAAAACGTTTGCAGTGAAGAAATAGAAAATGGAAGAATCTAATTGAACTAATGTCCTGGAGCTAAGGGCCAATTTGAACTTTATTATCTTACAACTTATTTTAAAGATAAGAGATATTTTCTATTCTACAGGGTGTACAGTAACTCTCTGGACAAAGGTTATACCACATTATTGCTCAGGTCAAGACAAAACATATTTCACCATATGAAACATGGGTCTTCGATGCTTATTTTCCCATCTGTCTGTCCGTATGTGTTTTTAGAAAAAAAAATAATATCTCAAAAACCAATAAATTATATTATACCAAATTTTGCTCAAATCTGAATGATAACACGGCCAGTTACTGAAAAAATTATCATGGAATTATCTTCAGTATTTTTAAAAATGGCGGCCATATGAACTTTTAACCTTTGAGTATCTTAAAAACCAGCAGTTTTCCTCAAGAACTACTAGAACAAAAGTTTTAGAGCATATTATCACAAATTTTATGATGCCAAAATGATTTAAATCGAATAATAAATAATTTATTTGGAGCAGATTTACTGTGACAAAACACGGCCCACATTGAGAGCTGCCGTTTATTCAGTTTGTGTATTGGCTATTCGCTGAGAACCTCAATGTGGACCATGTCTTGTCACAGTAAAATTAGCTCTGAATCAATTATTTATTATTCGATTTTAAATAATTTCAGTGTCATTAGATTTGGGACAGTATCCTCTAAAAACTGTTATTAGTGAGAAAATCTGCCGGTTTGTAAGATCCTTCAAAGTTTAAAGACCGCCATTTCGAAAATACTAAAGCTAATTTCATGATAATAATTTTCTCTAATTGGCCTTTTTATCATAAATACTTGCACCAAATTTGGTATAATTGACCTTATTAGTTTTTAAGATTTTAACTTTTTTTCTAAAAAACACATACAGACAGACAGATGACAAACAAAGCATCGTAGACCCATGTTATATGATGAAATATGTTTGTCTTATAACATGGTATATACCTTTGTCCAGAGAGTTACAGGGACACCCTGTATAATTCTATTGTATATTTACTAATCTGCAGTCCAATTCTAAATTGCAATGTGGTATTTAATTCTTGGGAGGGGCTTATTATTCTATTATTCGACTTATTATTATAAATAAAAAACAAGATCATTAGAGTAGTTATTGTCAGAGCTTAAATCGGCGTAGCTATGCCTTTCATCTTTATACTCAGAAAGTATTCCATTTCGCTTAGATATTTGTATATTTATAGGGTACACAGGATATATTTCTCAAGAGTTGGACACATGCTGGGATATGTAAACGTTCATTCAATTAGGTTACAAATGTTAAACCTTGTAACTGTGCTTTTTCCTAAATTAGAAGTTTACAAACGCGTTTTTACATTCACAGGTCCTAAGCTCTATATCACATTACCTTTCGCTGGGTCCACCTCGAAAATATTGGGTACGTTCATACGCAAGCTGAAATGCTGGCTCTTTAAAACAATTAGTGTTTATGTAGAGCGGCTCATAAATTGGAAGCTTGTTAAAGATTTGTTTGTTGCATGAGTGTGTAATGGTTTAGTGGTTGGGTACGTATGTTGTTTGTAAATGTATGTATGTGTAAACAAATGTTTTTTAGATTTGTACTTGATCGTAAGTTTTAGTAAATTTGGCCTACTTTAAAAAAGATAAGAGGGAGTATTTCTGTAGGATACAGTCTTTAAGTATGAAAAGCCAAAAAAATGGACAAGTCGGAAAATTAAGAATTTTTTAGATTCTGATGCAACAAGGAAAAGTGTGCAAATTTATTATATACTACCACGTATTTACCTATCCTGAAACCAAAAAAATAATGCTAGAAAATATTTTTGTGAACAGGGATGATCGAGTAAACTGGTGTATAAATGATAGAGACTTCCAAAGATGCCAGATTACATTTTAAATTTAATATGTAGGATATCAATTTATGATATAGGTGATCCGTCGAATTGTATAAGCTAATAATTATATTGGTTGTACTGGAAGGAACAAGATGTCTAGACCCTTTTCATGAGGCCGCTCCAGAGGAAACTTCTTAAAAGCGATCCAATCCAAACTCAGAACGTTTGCATCCACTTCTCTATCCTGAACTTAATCATGAGTTTTGGCAGAGCCGTATTTGAATCGGCGAGTGGTAGTAAATACTGTCCGCGCCCCACGAGAAGCTCTCTTGGGTTATGGCCTATTAAGAAGTTGAAGGCGCTACTTCGAGATTAGACGGTGCGGCGGAACATTAGGCGTCTATGGTAGATACACAACGTACTCAGTCTGCTGTATTCGCTAGTAGTCATAAGTTTTGATGGTCCTTTCAACTATGTATATCAATTTAAACAATGTAGTTCATGTATTTGAAAATATCTCATTAAATTGAGGAAATCTTTAAACGTTAATAACAAATTTTGTACATCTACTGTTTTTAAATGATAAAAATATACAGGAATTACTAGCCTAAATCTTGCCAAAGCGTAATTTATGTTTGTAAAAAATCTAAAACTGCGATTAGTAAAAAATATTTATAGTTAGTTTTGATATTATATTTTTAATATTTACAATTAACTATAACACTTATTTCAAGAATTTTGAATTCCTGAAAATGTTTGTTTTACATAAATTTAGTGATAATGAACAAATTTAAAAATATTTATGATTATAAGAGTATTTTTCAATAACGGAGCCTGAACGCCTTCAAATTAAAAGAATGCCGCTACGATACACAGCTATCATCTCGTGGTGCGCGGAAAGTAATGTTCTGATGGTGGATCTAGTGGAAAATGTCGGATACCCTCATTCTCGGATATAAACTGGATGTGGGAAGATTGGGGAATGATTAGCGTACTAAATCGGCGGATATGTTTTTGACATTTTTACTTTTTTAGTAAAAATTTTAGAAATTTATGCTAATGTGAGTCATAATGTGTTTAAATAAGTTAGATACACATATTTAATACGTTACTACACAGAAGATTTAGCTTATTTTGCTGCAGTTAAAATTCCATCGGCCATGTTGAACGAGGAGATGTGTGCTAGACAGATCAGCGGACAATTTATCCATTCCTTTTAAAATTTTGAAAATACGATAAAAACATCATTATTTTGTTTAACAAATTCAAATTAATTCTGATTTTTAGTAAAAGAAAACAAAAATAAAAATAAATAAACTCGGCAAAAATTTTGAACTCGTTAGAAATAATAGTTGCCCAAAATAACTGACTTTATTAGTTGTATCTCGAAAGGCAAATATTCAATATTCATTATGTGCTTGTAACCTGCTGATTGCGTAATTTGTTAACAATTGATAGCACCATTCAATTTTTGAGAAATAAAATTTTTATACTCCTTTTTCCAGACCTCTACTACAGGATAATGTTATTAATGACCTCTGCATCTTCACAGATGAAAGCGACAACAAAACCTACCAACGACAAATTTAAACTCAATCATTTATTTTTTTGAATACACAATAAAATGCTGGGTAACACTCTACGCAAGTAGTCAAGTTCATAAATCGAAAACTCAAACTTGAATTGATTCATAAAAATCAACTCATTACAAAATTTATATTGTAAAAAAGCTACTATATACAACTATTTATATTGTGTAACCTATTTTCAATTTTTAAGAGACCACTGCTGAGATACAATCTCTCTTTAGTACAGATCTTGAATGGAAAGAAAGTTTGCAAATACAGCCTAATGAGGAAGATGAACTGTATTTTGGTGACGTGTGAAATCCAGGGTCAGAGGCTCCGAATTATCAGGAATTACAATGCTAGAATTTCAAGGTTCGTAGCGAAATTCGGCATAATGATTTTAAGGTCAAGGTCCAATTTAAATCAGATACGACCAGAGCAGGAGGTTGAAGGATGGGAGGAGAGTGAGTGAATCAATAAACTAGTCTAGTATCTTGTTATTAGATGAATCTTATGGAAGGCGATCATAAAAGTGAAGTTTCACACACTGCCATAAAACCGCGTGTAGTTATGTGTAGTTAAGGATCTGACAGGACCTTTTTAAAATCGGTTCGTTGTCCGTTATACTTTGTCTATATGTGCGACTCATGTTAGAAAAGCTGTAGAGACATGCAATTCAGTACAAAGGCATCTCTTGTCAGAGGGAGAACTGAATTGAGTTTGAGGTCAAAAGTTCATATTGCACTACGTCCACTTTGGGTCTATCTGACTGTCCGTCTTTGTCGTAACTCGTGTGTCATTACGTTCTGTCGCAGCAAAATCACTTGTAAAACTAATTTCTAATTCGTGGCTACAGATCGATTTCCAACGTTCGATCCTGAGTCGATGATAAAGAAACAAACTATTTCGTATTAGTATTCTGGTTTTTACGTAACAATATGCCACACCCATAACGTTTTTTATTAACAAAAGATACATTAAACTTGGCAAATCCCAGCTTAAACAAGTTAACAAACCGAAACAACGGAAGAACCCTAAAAGAGCTTAACGAAAGAGTTATTACACAATTAAGGAGATAGAAGGATGGACTGCTCTGTTACCTTTAACCCAAAAATCGATAGAGTATTCTTTTGACCGAGAGGAACCAAGTTTTAAAGTTTATTTGGACCTTTCTATTAAGAGTTATCCACAGATGGGAGATCGACAGATAGACAGACGGACTGCCGTTAGAGACGCTTCTTTTACGAGTAAACTGTATGTCAGGTTGCAAGTCAAGGATCTTTCTCTCAGTTATCGTACGGTCGGATGAAGTAGGACTCGATGTTAATAAGGTCCTGCAGGTAATTAAAGATGGTAACTTTTGGATTGAAGTTGGGGGACATTGTAATTTACCGTGTGTATGTGAAATAAGTTAAAATTAATTTTTATTTACAAGTTTATAAGGTAATCCCTTAAGATTAACTTGTACTTCTTTGTTTCGAACCATGCCTGAGTTTTCTTTAGAGAGAAACTAGTATGTTTAATATATTATCCAAGATACAAATATTGTTTTTGTGGCCTTAACTTACAGGACATAACATCATAGACACATATGGACACTGCGTGGAATAATCCAAAGTCTTGTTAATCCAAAGTACCGGATAGTCCTTACAAAGGACCTTTAATTAACGCAGTGACTAGAGATTGACTCATATTTCGATTATATGGGAAACTAAGCATCGGAGATCCATGTTCATATGGTGAAATATGTTTGTTCTTGACCTGAGCAATAACGGGGTATACCTTTGTCCAGAGAGTTACGGAAAACCCGGCATACAACAATATAATAAAATATTCAAAAACATTTGGGATCCCTAAGGAACACACTTGTGTAAAACACTTGTGTGGGGCTTCTGAAAAATAAATTAAATTAAACTGTCCAGAAATCGGAGAAGAAGAAGAAACGCCGCGCGCGCGCGCGTGTGTGTGTGTTTAAGAGGTAACGTTTTAAGAATACGAATAGAGAATGCGAAACGTTCAAATTTAAGTTTACTTAAGATTAGTCTGGTCCTACATATGTTTCAAGATTATTGGCACATGTGTACTTTACCTAATCAAAACTAACTGGAATATTTGAAACTAAAATTAATAAGTAAATAAATTTATAAATAAAATAAATGAAGCTATTTATTTATGCTCAACAAGCATGTAATTTACGCTAAATTTTGTATTCACTGATTCCCAACCACTTTCAATACAGCATAAAGCCGTGTCATCAGCAAAGGATGGCAATTTTCGATTAACAGTCCATGATCCCATGAGAATAAATTAATAACATTTAAGTTGTACAAAATCTACCCACTTCTGTCAACTAAGATGAAAAGACAATTTTTCCAAATGCCCCTTGTTTGTTTCCCGTAACATTACAGAGTGCCTGTGTGCAGCTGTAGAATTTAAGTCAGTACTACATTTTTGTTAATACGCTGTACACTAAGCTATTCATCTTGTATACTGTATAGTATAACGTGTAATATTTGATCTAGACGAACACATTTATTAATCTTTTTACAGTTTCGGAAAAATAGTTTTGATTTATAGGATAAATCTAAATTTGTTTGACACTAGCAAATGTGAATAGATAAATGAGGTGACATTCATAAATTCATTAAAACACTGAAAAGTAAAAACTGCTGAGAAAATAAACAATGTTTTCCAAACTTATTCCGAGAGAGTTGAACTAGATTAAATTTAGTGAGAATTATTCAAAATTATTGATTGAATAAAAGATAAATGTAATCTCAAATTTTACTACAAATATTATTATAATCTCACATTACTGCCTGATTTGAGTAAAGACGAATGTATACTAAAAGGGGGGCAGTTTTATTTTGTTTGTATTAGTTGTCTTCGTTACTCCAATTAGACTTAGCTTTCCAAGGTTTTCTCTTAAAAATGTATTATTATTTCTTGAAATAACGTGTTCATTACAAATCAAACCTGATTTCCCTAAGTTCTACTCCGGACTCTTATGGGAAAAACTGTATTGTGTTGTATATAATTTAAGAAGAAACAAAGAGGAAATAAATATTATAGTTATACTAGGACAAATAAAGACAGTAAAATAACCCAAAGTACGTGATAAATACGAAGTTGAACTCTTCAGGTGTTGAAGAATGAAGAGAATTACACAGCCATTAGGCAGAGCGATATCAGCCTAAGTGCTCAGTACACCTTTGTTACTAAAATGTGTGGCATGTTTAGATGTGAGCAATAAACTGCACCGATAACACCGGTGTGGCTAACCGGTGACTGTCGGCAGAGTCACACTCCACCGATAACACCGGGGAACAATAGCGCTCGTAGCGGTGTTCGCCCGCAACCGTGACAGTCGTAGCCGCAGCCCAGATAGCGTTCATTTCTTACACGATAATGACTCGGGGAGTTTATTTTTGTTCGGTCTCATTGTCGGTAGTAAACGGTTACAATTGTATCTGGCAACTTGATAACAGTTTAGGTTTAAGGTTAGGTTTCACATTTTAAAGAGATCCCCGAGTTGAGAGCTATTTTACGAGGGGCGGTTTGATAAGTCAGTGACTTTTTTAATAAAACAAATATTTTTCAGCAAAGAGACATTTTATTTTTTAATATAATCTCTTTTTAGCTCGATACATTTTAGTCCAGCGTTTTTTCTAAATTTTTTTATTTCCTCCACATAACCAAATAGTAGGTTTTTTTCAAGAATCGTTTCAGTAATGACTTCTTCATTCGACCCAAATCTTTTACCGCCCAGCAGTTTCTTTAGGTTTGGAAACAGGAAATAGTCGCAGGGGGCTAGATCTGGAGAATCTAGATAACTAGGCCACTCTATTCCTGTCTACTATTTGTTATTTAGCTAAGTCTATATTAGTAGATAAATATGTACGTGCGGTATTATAACTATAAAAAGTTAACGAGCGCGCTTATGTGATCTTAGCTTGAATTTAGGAACTATTTCGATGGAAGTTTTTTTCGCATAAGTGCGCAGGTGACCCTCAAGGCACCACCGAGGGCCCGCACGATGGCTAGGCATTTCCAATCGGTACTTCCCGATCTCTACCCTGAGGAAAATAACTCACTTAGGGGTGAAGATTCCCCTGGACTTAGAGCCTCCTGTGACTAAACCTAGGCGCTCTGACCCAGTCAAGAACCTTTCACAAAAATTACACGAATACATTCTTAAACTGAAAGGGGGGAAGATTGTGATAAAGCCACATTTAAGATTGACAATATCCATACCATGTTATCCCATATTCTTAAATCTGTGTTTAAATGACGCTGAATAATAATATGAATAACGCCCACATTTAAATTCTTTCCAACTAGTATTTATTATAGTCATTATGTAAAAATTTCGCATGATTCGTTGGACGTTTGTAATGGAATAAAAATTATTTGGGTAAGTCGTCACTATTTCATACACAAATTTTTAACCTTCGCAAGTTTGGGTCAATTGGGTTAGTATCCGGTATTCCATACTATGTTTAACACTTTGACTACCGAGTACGGTAGTGTCTACTGTGGAGAACTCAGGGACTGCAGGTTTGTACAATCTGCGACAGCGAACTAGTTAATGAAGAAGACATCAAACCCATGTGTACTAAAAAGTGTAAACAGGATTGAATAATGGTACTTATTAAGATTAAAAACCAACCAAATCTAAAAAACCTTGAATAATTCACAAATTAATGGTTTGTTTCCTTGTTAACGAGGTTTAATAACGATCCTTAAACAATGATTTCATTGTGTAGGACTGTGTGTTTTACTTTGTAATGGAAATAATAATGATGTAAGAATTATTCCAGATCCTATCTTTTCTTGCGTGTGCAATTAATTATTCTTTTAGAGGTCTCCAACAGGTTGATATTTTTTGTTTTTTTTTTTTTATCGCAATAACAGTTAAATAACTAGAACAACATATTTCTATTATTTAAAGTAATAGTTTCTTTTGTTTATAGATCGGTACGTGTATAATATTTGTTAACAATATCAATTTCGGATCGTTATCGTTATTCATTGCTTGTGGAGATAAGACATGATATTTTGAAAAGTGTAACTGATAAGCTACTATTAAAATTCCATGTAAACACACATAAATGATTGAAAAAAAAATAGTCCATAGGGTTTAAATAAGACATGATATTTTGAAAAGTGTAACTGATAAGCTACTATTAAATTCCATATAAACACACACGAATGATTGAAAAAAGTAGTCTCTATAGGGTTTTAAAATAAATAATTGGTTTGAACATCAGCGAAGCATGTCACTTAAAGGGATGGAAAACATTTCATTTCTGTCTTCCTGCCTTTACACACGATCTCTCGAAAGTGAACCGACTTGCATAAAGGCTTCACTTCAATACAGGCAAAATAGATTTCGGTGATGTGCATTTAAATCTATGGGATTTGGGCTGAGCGTCACCGATAACTTTTACATTAGTTTTTATGAGTAATCATTGGATGTCAAGGAGATAATCGCAGAGCAATTAAAATTTATAAACAATCTGAGTGTTTATGACCTTTTACATAATACTAACTCTAGACTGAACTGTAGGCTAAAGCTAAAGACACGTGGTACGGTGTTCTCCTGCCTTGGTGTCAATACTTGCTAGACGCAAAGGAGGCCTTCGGTTTGGTACGCACGTAGTGTACTTATTACACTTGTTCGTACCTTGAAACCGAATTAATGTTAGTGTAGAATAAATTTACCGGAAGAAAGGGTTAAATACGAACTAAAATATTATAGCATATTACAGTCCACAGTTACAGCACAAGGAACAGGACAGAAATTGGAGAGTGCCGTGCCGCGACACGACACTGCCTCAACACGTCTGTCCGTAGCGTAGCGCGGTCAGCGCCGGCAGCCAGCCAAGGCCGGCCGGCACCATCGTCAACTTGCTCGACCTCAGCACCAATCCGATTACATCAGTTCGGGTTATTCGCGGGTGGTGTGATGTTGTTTTGGATTCGGCACCAATTTGTTACAACGCGATGTTGAGTAACCGTTCGGTGGCGGTGGACATTTCGTCCTGTGGGTGTTTAACAGCCTGAAGCTGTGAAATAGTCATATAAGTGATTCTTGTCACTCATTAATTGTCTTTATGAATGAATCCAGCCCATCTGAAATCCAGCCCATCTCTCCCTATCCCCCCCTCTCTCTCTCTCAGCTGAAGTTTTCAAAAGCAAAGACAGTGTCAGTGATTTTGAAAGGAAAGTTGGTTAAGACCATCTAGGCTGCTAGTGGAAGGAGAATATATACGTTGCAAAAAGGAAATGAAGTACTTAGGAGTGGTAGTAGGGACAGAGGAAGAGTTTTGAGAAACACGTGGAGGTGTGCGAGAAAATGAAAGGAGTCTACGCCAAACTGGCGGGACAGGCAAGAGCCAATAGGGGTATGACAGGGAGGCACCTTTTTATGCTATACAAAGGTTGCGTGGAGCCGGCGATGCTGTACGGATGTGAGTTCAGGGAGGAAAAATGCCCGAAAGGTTGCACTGAAGAGGAAATTGCTGAGCATGCAAAGAAGGAGTTCTACTGAAGGTAGCAAAGGCATACAACACGGTCTCCCATGACGCAATCAGAGTGCTGTCAGGAGTGACACCGATTGACCTTGCAAAATGGAAGGTGAAGAGGTGGGAGGATAAGGAAGAAGGAAGGGACGCCGCGCTGAGAGCAACGCAGCGGAGACTCGAAGAGACTCTGGAACAATGGCAGAGACGCTGGCAGGATACCGAAAAAGGCAGGAAGACCTTCGAATACATGCCGGACATCAGAAAGGAAATTGCAGCAGAATTGGGAGATGGACCACTACCTGACACAGTTCGTCACCGGTCACGGAAATTTCAAGGCGAACCTTAAGAGATTTTGGAGGAGGAGAGGTGTGTGAGTGCGGGAGAGCTGTTAGACCGCAAAACCATTGTGCTCATGGAATGTGAACTGTTTGAGGAGGAAAGAAGATACCTCAGGTAGGTGATGACATCGAAGCATCTACAATGGAGAAGAGCCAACTTTGACTTCGATGAAGAGGACTATCAAAGAGCTTAGAACTACAACAAGAAGGATTGGAATAAAAAGAGAGAGGAAAACAGAGGTTAAAAGCTTGGAAGAGAGAAATTAGTATCACAAATGATTGTCATCGCACAGGGGCGGTGAGATGAGGAGAGGACGTGCTGTTAGGCTAGACACAAGCAAGAGTGTCGAGAAGAGGATTAAGTGGCCGAAGCCCGAAGAGAAAAAAGAAGAGGAGAAGGCAAAGGCCTTGCAAATAAGTCACAGACATGTGTCAGGGGTGGAGGTGAGAACGAGGAGCTTCGGCCCCCAGCACGTTAAATCTCCAACCTCTTAAACATACACATCATAAAAACAAAACACAACACTAATAATAAAAACTGTAGAACACAGGTTTCAAAAGGTTTGCCACTCGCCCACCAACCACATAGAACTGACCAGAGACTATCGTCACGACAGAGACCAAGGCGGTAAAAATGAAATCGAAACGAGAATGAACCTTTTTCTATCATCATATCATTGTACTCATTTTGTTTACAGTTTTATTTATTCTGCGATTTTTTCGTTGCCATCGTGGACAGCGATAAGTAAACAAGTTCGCTAAAGATCAGCCACATCGAATGGAGAGACAACCACCATTGTCAAGCTTTATTTTGATATGAAGAAATGGAACCTAATGTAAAATTTTAAGATTAGTTTCGTTTTCGAGATAACGTACGGGAAAGACAGGCAGTAAGCAGAGGACACACAATTTTGCCAGCTCACAGAGTTATAAGCCTCGCTAAATAACGTTAGCTGTAAACGCCGTGACTTCATTGCAGACACAAGGCACCCGGCTCGGCATTGGATATCTAAAAGTCATCTTTCACTTCTTATGCTTGTTCTTAAACGGAGCAATCAGTTGAATTGTACGTGAACAAACCGAATATAATTCAGGCCTGGGATTCCTTGGCGTAGAGGCCCTTGTTGCCGTAAACTGCTCCATACAGTTAGTGTTGTCTCACATCGTCCCACCTCGTCTGACAAGAGTACAATCGTTAACAAAAATCAGACGAATGTCTTGTGTCATTCTTAATCTCAATACCAACATCTTATGGGACTCCAAGAAATTTCACATCCTGAGTCAAAACAGATGGATGTCCTTTTCTTACACCACGGACACACGATTAACCACGAATTTTCGACTCAAACATCGTTGAACTCCACTCGGAGAGGCTTCTCATATTCCTGTAGCTCATGGGACAATCGTGACTTCATCAGCAATAAGAAAAGACTTGAAGACGTCCAATGGAGCGAGAGGACAGCGGGAAAACTATTTCAATTATTAGCTTAGCGGGAAGATAAGCTAATAAAGCTATTAGGTCTATACCTTGTACACAAAGATAAAATTTCTCTTCTTCGTGTTTCTGGCAAGATTATAACTTTAAGATTGACGTTTTCAGGAAAACGGGAAGTCTCATAGCTAAGAGGTTGAATACACGGCTGTAAAAGATTGTATTCTACAGTACGTATTGATCAAGTACGGGTTCGAAGAAAGGAAAAATTCAATGAACAAACGTAAAATATTCCTGCTTATCAAGGCGATAAAATGAGAAGTCTATGATAACACCTTGAAGAAATAGACCGTAACAACGTAGTACCAAAGGAACCGTCAGAACGTGAAGAATGAGTTATCCGTAGACGGTCAGACATACAAACCTAAGGATGGCGCTTTTATCCTTTGGCCCAATAATCTATAGAGTTATTTCTTGATCAAGACAAATCAAATATTCTTTTGGACCTTTTCAAGTCTCTAGATTCTCTCTATAAAAGTTTTTCGCATAGACGGCAGAAATATATAACGACAGACTGCTCTTTTACCTTTTGAGCTTAAAATCAATTCAGTTCTTCCTTAGACACAAAGGAACATATGTACCAAGTTTCAAGTCTCTAGAATCTATCAATCAAAAGTTAACGTGTAGACGGACATTCAAACGGATGAACAAATATACGACCAGATTCAAGATAGGAATAAGCCCTGTAGAGTCCTTAATGGCATTATATTTTCAATATACTGATTTATCGTCAGTATTTTTATCCTGATTTTATTCTCGTTCATTTATTTGAAGATGATAGTAAGTAATACGTAACTTTTTATAAATGGGAGGGTTATATATAATTAAAGCTTTTAATGCATTCTATAGTTCATGATTACTTACAAGAGAATTACAATTAAAATAATTTAAATTTGTGTTAAACTCTAAAACATGTTGTAAAAGTTCAAAAAAATATTCCGAGGAGTCAAATTAGCGGTCTGTATAATTTTGAACTCGATTCACAAACAAGGAACATACGATGAGTATTTTAATAGGTTGGAGTCGATCCATGTACCACTTGTAAGTAAATTTATCAATATTTTTAAATGATTTTATTAGATTGATGAAATGTAAGCAGCCAACAATATTGCTCAGGTCCTTTTTAGGATATTGTTCAGCCACTGGATTGGGAATTTGCCCGCATACGTATTCCCCGGGAAAATACGGTTATGTTTTTTTTTTTGGTGTTGGGAAAGGTGGGTGGGATTGGGATTGTCAGGGAGCGATGTAGTAACTAACATATGTCACCAACACCTGGGGGAAGACTAGTTATGTCAATAGTCCCGATATTCGAAAAGTTACATGAGAAGTTTTTTATCTATACATACCCCCCCCCCCCCCCACCCCCCCCCCCCCCCACCCCCCCCCCCCCCCACCCCCCCCCCCCCCCACCCCCCCCCCCCCCCACCCCCCCCCCCCCCCACCACAGTTATTATAGTAAAACGTAAGTTTTATTTCTCAAAGCATTTACTTACTGACATATAGAAACTGAAATTACATTTGAAACGTTAGATGATACATACATTGTACGGAATTTATAACTGTTAATAAATGAAAACATAGTACTGTACTGTACTGTATTTATAATGTACAAACCCCTACGCAAGGCTTAGCAAATAATTTGTACTTTAACTTGGACACAATAAGGGATAAAAACGTAAAAACAAAACACTGCAAAACCCAACACTTTCTTAAGACCTAAATTCAGTGATCTTCTTTTGACGCAACACACTAAAACGACTGGACGATGCAATGTTTCGCCAACGCCGAATGAATGAACCATTACGTCATTAGGAGTAGCAGCGGCATGTTGCTCGACGTAGCGTAGAGCGAGGTCAAAGGCACTTGCAGCTGCGCTGTGTGGAACAATATCGGTAGTTTGGGCGTCTCCCTCATCCTCACTGCTACATGAGTCATCAGCTGGGACTCCTTGCACCTGTGCCACGATGTCTTCGTCTGTGTACTCCTCGAAGCCTTTGTCATCTACAGCCGTCCACTCATCAACACACTCCTTCTCTACATTTTCGCATCCCGGTATTTTTTTTTTACAAGAGGAAGAAGTTCGCATTCATTTACCGGTGGAACAACCTCTTCAACAAACTGCAGATCAGGCCAAAGATTTTTCCAAGATTTCTGCAGAGCTCCTACGCTTGTGTTCTCCCAAGCCTCTGCCACCCAGAAAATTACATCTTTCATCGTGATTTTCGCTTTTGGAGAATTGTGAGGTCTTCATTTTCCCTCAAGCAGGCTTCGGAGCAGCTTTTCCCGATAATTTTGCTTCAACGCTTGTAGAACTCCTTGGTCCATTGGTTTGTATGATCGAAGTAACGTTCGGTGGTAGAAAAATGGCTTTTATATCACCAATAACCAGCTCTAAAGTCATCCGGATGGGACGGAGCGTTATCTATGAGTAACAACGCTCTATCAGGCAGTCCATTTTCTTCATTGTAGGCTCTCACGTTGGGCACAAAATTGTTTCTCAAACCATTCTTGAAACAAAGCACGATCCATCCAAGCTTTCTTTTGGTTTTTTATAGTAAACCGGCAGAAGCGTTCATATTCATGTTTTTAAAACATCGAGGTTTTTTGGATTTACCGATAACCCATCAAAGGTAATCTTATTGGTGGCGGAAGCGTTGCTGCATGCTAATACGGTTAGTCGTTGCTTTATCCATTTTAAATCCTGGAGCGGACTTTTCTTCTCTTGAAGCTAGGCTCTTTGTTGGCCAACGCTTTGAAATTTAGCCCCGTTTCAATCAGCGTTGTACACTTGCTGGGGTGAGTAGGAGGATGTAATTTCTTTGAACTCCTGAAGATACTCTGCGGCTGCGTTGCTGTCTGCAGACATCTTTTCGCCAGTTACAGTCAGTTGCCTGATACCCGTGCCTTTTTTTCCACCGATCTAAAAAACCGCAACTAGCCGAAAATGACGGATCACCTCCCATAAGGATGTTTAGTAGAAGGCGCCTTTTCTTTAATAAGAGGGCCGGTAATGGGAATGCCTTTTTGTCTCTCTTGAGAAAACCACAAGTAAAGTGCTTCATCGAGTTTGTCATACGATGACACAGTAGTAGTTTGAACGTTTTTCTAGAGTGTTTTCACTTGTAACAGAGCAAAATTGTTCGATTTTTGCCCGCTTTCTTTTTCCAGTCACTGATCGTCGCTTTACCGACACCAAATTCAATTGAAAGTTTGAGTAGCACTTTCACCATTGTCTAGACTTTTGAGAACTTCGAGTTTTTCTTTTAACGTACACGAGTTTGTGTTTACGTTTACTAGCCATAATGATATCGGATATACGCACAGAGCAAGAGCAAAGAACAAACAAAAACTGCAAACCACAAACTACAGAATACACAGTAAGAGCACGTGCTGCGCGTATGGAAGATTTGCACTATATATCTTATAAACTGTCGTCTCGCCACTCGTCACCGGGGTGGGTGGTGGAGGGGATAGGGGTGAGGTAGTGGCAGTCCAATAGTTTTTTTGCGCGCCACACTGTGTTTCAAGGTCACCGACCAACTCGCCCCGCCCACCACAGACAGGTGGCTTCTACTAGATTCATTACGCACCAAACAATGGCACTCAGTTTTCGACCACGCGATGTTACCGTACAAAGACAGGAAGCTGTAATATTATTATTACGTTTAATACGTACTTACTAATTGTTTTATTGCATTTGGATTATTGTAATGCATTTAATTGTTTTAAAAACCACGTAAATTGCACTTGAAAGTTGATAAATGGTAATATTTAACAAAAATCCGCCTAGTCCGAATTTCCCGTCAATCCGAACAAGGTTCGGGTCCCAATTAGTTCGGATTGGCGGGACTCTACTGTATATATATATGCTTATTTTTACCTTCAAGACCATCCATTTTACACGATAAATGAATTTTTAAACAGAACTTTCTAACCTGATGTAACAAAATAAAATCTGACGATTGTACTGTTCTCTAAGAATATGTTCAATAAAGAATAATAATAATAATAATATGTGTGTAGTATAAGTATAAGTACATTGTAAAGTTTAATGCATGCCACCCTGTTACCAGTTAGTATGTAAGGACCATATTGGAGAATCAATCTACTCTAAATAAAATCTCACCTGGCATTAATAAATAAACTCATTCAAGGGCATCGCAAAATGGTCATAGCTTCAGCAATTATATCATTTATAAATATAACAATTTGGTTTGACAAGCAGGAGTAGTGGGGTCCTTTACTGACAACTTTTATCTCGGATACTTCTCATAGATGCTAAAGTTTCATCATTGCCCTGAAGTAATGTGATTGTTTCAAGCCCTCCATGTAAACACAGTAAGCAACTAGTGATGTGAGATATTCACTGCCCTTAAGTTTTTGGAAAATTCTTCAACCAAAATCTTTACTTTCACAAACGTCTCTTCACATCCAGCTAATTCTTGATCTAAGTTGAAATTCCCTGCGACTTTTTCAATAATGTTGGTGTTTACGTCACCCGGTTAAGAGCTCCTCCAATAATTAATATTATCTCATTGTACGAGGGGTATCCAAAAAGTAAGTTTCCCTGTTCTGTAACACAGCGTGTAAGACGCGTACGTAACACAGCGTGCAGCTGTGGGCGGGGATATGTAGCGCGGTTCTTGACCGCCAAAAACGAAACTGCCGTTGAAATTCATCGTCAGTTGTGTCAAGTGTATGGTGAACATGTTATGTCCGTTCAGATGGTCTGTCGTTGGCGTGCAATGTTTTTGGAAGGAAGAGAAAATGTTCATGACGATGAGCGTAGTGGTCGACCGGCGCCAATTCTCGGCAACCTGACTTCATTAATGCTGTACGAGCAGTTATTGACAATGATAAGCGAGTGACTCTCGAAATTAATGGATAAACTGCCGTCAAGTGTTGAAGTTAGCCGGTCATCTGTGCACAATATCATGACAGAAGATCTTCAGCTTGCAAAAGTGTGTGCAAGATGGGTGCCTCGCTTATTGAGCAATGCCCATAAACAACAACGAATGGCTGCTGCCCAGTCTTTCTTGCGATTGTTTGACGATGAAGATGAAAACCTTTTTAGTAGAATAGTCACTGGTGATGAAACATGGATTCACCACTCAACTCCAGAGACCAAACGCCAGAGTATGGTGTGGCAAAAAAAAGGAGAGGCAGCTCCTCAAAAAGCCAAAGTTTTTGAGTCGGCAGGAAAGGTAATGGCTACAGTTTTTTGGGACTGCCGTTTTGGGACTGCCGTGGAGTGTTATTGATTGACTATCTTCCTCGTGGCGAAACCATAAATGCAGAAAGGTATTGTGAAGTTCTCACCAGACTTCGGCGGGCAATACAGAATAAACGGCGCGGACTTTTGTCGCACACGGTTCTGCTTATTCAAGATAACGCCCGACCACACGCTGCTCGTTGCAACAATGGAACTTTTGAGGAAATTTAAGTGGGATGTTTTTGGTCATCCTACATACTCACCAGATCTTGCGCCTAGCGATTTTCATCTGTTTCCGGAGCTGAAGACACCTTGGCGGTCGGCGATTTGCAAACAGCGATGACCTTCAAAATGAGGTGGATACTTGGCTTAAAAATTTGGCGGGTGAATTTTGTGATGCTGGAATAAAAAAACTACTTCCTAGATACCAAGAGTGCTTAGAAAGGGATGGTAACTATGTAGAAAAATAAGGTATGATGTAAAAAGTTGAATAAATGTGTTTCAGTTATTTTTTGAGTCTTTTTAACTTTTTCATAATTAATGGAAACTTACTTTTTGGATACCCCTCGTATTAGTTACACAGGAGATAAATCTTCTTACAGACAACGTGTACTGAAGTCCAGTGCTTTTTCAAATGCACCACGTGACGTTTATTTTTACCATTCATTCTTTATTACCTGATCTTTTTCTTCTTCTAAGGGGTGGCCTATTGCTATGCCAAGTCTCAAGGAACCTTTGCAACACCCCGGAAGTATACCATGAGGCCGACCAGTCTATGGTTTCAGCAGTTCTACAAACCGCTGTAAACAACTGATCAGGTCCTCGTGGAGAAATTCACCACCCTTGTCCAGACTACCAAAGGTGGCGTACCACTCCTTGCAATTGCAGGACAATCAAGAGCAGGTGTTCAGCAGTCTCCTCCTGTTTGTCACACATTCTGCAGAGCGGATCCTCTCGAAGAATGCTGACTCTGTGAATATGCTTCCTCAGGTGACCGTGTCCCGTAATTGGACCCAAAACCTGAGAACACACAGATCTACTTAAGGAGAGAAGGCCCGATACCACTTTAGGGGAAGGTGACTGCAGGACCATTCCGCTCATTCTCAGACCCAGATGCAGTCTTCATTTTCTCTGATGTTCAGCATGAACCCAATTCGAGACAGCTCCAAAGAATTTACACCTAGAAATACCACAGAACAGTTGTAGTCCCGTCGTGTTGGACACTGAGTCCAAGTTGGCCAGGGTATTAGCTCGTTCATTCCCAGAGATCCCCCTCATGTTCAGAAACCCCCCCCCCCAAAAAAAAACAGTCACATTGTTGATTCTGCCAAGGGAAGAAACGATTTGATAGCAATCTTAGACAAGTTTGGAGGTGAACATACAAGAGTCCAACGTCTTTAATGCTGCCTGTCTATCTGTGAAAATGCTAATTGTCTTGCTCATATACTGCAGACGAAGCTTCTCAAGTGCACATTCCGTAATGGCTGTGACTTCTGCCTGAAAGACTGGAAATAACGACCCATAGGGACCATCAGCTCCCTACATGGTCTCACTACCACAATTCTGGCGCCTGTGCCACTTTTTTGGTTTAGCGTCTTCCGTATACCATTCAAGCTCCGCTGGTGGAAAAGGTTTCTTTTCCTTCGACCGAGCCTAATTTCTTTTACACTCTGATATTATTAACACTAGAATAATATATACCTAAAACATACCTATTTCGGCTTTAAATCATCATAAGGCTCCATCATATTACATTCTAAAGGTTTTTACTATCAAAGTTTCCGGACTTTTAATTTATTATTCCTTCAATCTGCCTGCAATATTTCAAGTGTTACTAAAATCAACAGAGATATTCTAAAAAATATCGTGGAATGTTGCAGAGAAACCTGATTTATATCATTGATACTTATAAAAACAGTTTTATTCTTTGAATTTAAGGTTTAAATACTGCTCTTTAAACTTTTCCAAAAGTCCAATTATTTATTTGAAAATGAATCAGAGGATTGGAATATCTTCCAGTGGCCACCACTTATTACATGAGTGTTTGGTATGTTTGTATAATTTGCTTATGGTAAACGTTCAAACGTATCGTGTAATTTTGTCAATTTACTTACTCATCCTGTTATGGGAACAATGAGTGTACTCCAAATCATGTTGCAGTTGACTAAACTGATTTATGTAGCTACATTTACGCCCAGTGATACTACAATAATGTACAATCACATAGCATAACAACAGCCTACTAACAGGTTTATTCTTATATTATTGACTATATGTTACAATTTAAAGACGTTGCTTGTTTTCAGAACCGGTTACTTATGTTGGTCCTGGATAATTTTGGGAGCGTACTTCTCACTTTCGGACTGAACAAGTTGGACAAGTTTGTTCAGTCGAATCCGAATCTTCAACCACAAGCAAAGAAGGAAATTTCTGAGACAATCAGAACATTGAAAGCCATATTGCCATTTCTGGAGCGCTGCCCACAGAGCGCTGTTCTACTGCGGTGGCCTTTACTACCAGATAAGCAAGCGCTTCACCAGTATACAATATGTGAGTACGGGACGTACTTTAAACTGAATACTATAAAAGTAGATAAGATTCAGTCCTGGGCAGCCATAATTGTTTAAGCAGGTTTGTTTGAGATGCTTGCTTGTAATTTCACGTTTGATTCTTCATAAACCTGAAGGGTGTTGGAAGTAGATTGCTGGGAGCAGCAGTATATCTACTTGATTACATAAAGTTCAAATTTATAGATACCTCTATTAGTAAGTGAATAAGCAGAATAACTTATTTCTTAATCATGTGATCCATAATTTTCTTTTGAGTATTACTTAAAGAAGCATTGTGTCGTATATATTTAAATAAGCAGTAGTATATTTATATTTCAATACAATATAACGAAATCTACATATTTAAATTGTGATTTTTCGTGCCTTCAGACCCAAACAATATATGTTTTTACAGAGAAGTCTGAATTTATTTTCTCAAATGATAAAAGACTAGCTACTTATAACAAGCTAAGCAGTTTGTATCATCAAAGAAAACATATGTGCATTGTTCATCATGTCAATTCAGAGTGTTGTATAGGATAATAGGATAATAATTTAAGCTTTGGTAAGTTACATGCAAAATTTTAATTAAAGAACTCAATTCTTTTTCTTCATGTGTCTTGTGGATAGTTAAACCCCTTGGAGGGAAATACATCATCATTGAACTCAATCTTGTCTATGCAGAAATGAGGTTATGTAAATATCGTCTATAGCTCAATTCTTTCTAGAGATATCGTGTGGATAGTTAGGCTACACTGGCACTCAACCAAACCCCTTGGAGGGAAATATATCATCATTGAACTCAATCTTGTCTATGCAGAAATGAGGTTATGTAAAGATCGTCTATAACTCAATTCTTTCTAGAGATATCGTGCGGATAGTTAGGCTACACTGGCACTCAACCAAACCCCTTGGAGGGAAATATATCATCATTGAACTCAATCTTGTCTATGCAGAAATGAGGTTATGTAAATATCGTCAGTAGATATGAATATGGCGGTTCTAGCGCACTTTCGGAGCCAACAGAAAATCAAGGGAAAATACTGTTTAAAGGACAATAAACGAATCTGTAAAATCAAACAGTAAACTCACGAATGAAAAATTACCGAATCTATAGCTGTTTGCTTCTACTTTCTTGAGCTGTGAAATCAATCTATTTGAAATGTCTGCTATGACGAAAAATCTTCTACTCTACAAAATTGATAGTAACACAGTCTTTATCTTTAATAGTCTTCTTTCCAGTAACAACCAAGTGTAATTTATCATGTTTATTCAATTCTTTAATCTTTTTTTCATCCAAAACAGTCAAAAATCTGTTCGGTAAGTGTACTTTATAATCTTCCAACTCAGCAATTATTGTAAACCCGAATTTATCTTTCATTTTCTCCAGATTCAAAATTTTGTATTTCTTATTTTCTTCTAATTCCATTAATTTCTTATATTCTTTGATCTTTAAATCACCAACCTCATTTAATTCTTTTAGTAGCTCCATTTAAATAAGAAAAATTTCTTAACTAAGGTTTGTAGGAGGCAATTTAAATTCTCTATACTACTTTTTTCAATAATTTTAAGTCTTAGTTTACACATTTTTTAAATAATAAATAGAAGAATCTATCACTGTTTCACCAGAAATTGTGCTGATTTCTGTCAAATTCAAGTAAAAATCATTAATTTTTTAAATTCTAAAATTATTGAAAAAATAGTATAGAGAATTTAAATTGCCTCCTACAAACCTTAGTTAAGAAATTTTTCTTATATAAATGGAGGGTGAAAAAGTAACATGTCCGTTTTGCAAAAAAGAAATTTTAAGAAAAAACTATGATCGACATTATGGCTCCAAAATCCATGCCAAAAACAAAGAAATTTACGAGAAAGAACTGAATTTTTTAAGACAATGGGCTAAAGAAAATCAAATTGTCGATCATGAAAAGATGTACAATATAGAAAAATTGCGTGAATTAAAGAAAAAACTTTAAGGAAGATAAAAAAGATCTCAATCTATTTAATGATGAAAAAATTCAATCAATCGCTGAAAAATTGTCCATTGAAACAAACGATAAAACTAAGTCTGAAATGATCGAAGAAATTGACAAAACTCTTAACGAAAAACCTGAAAATATCATAGATGTTGAAGTTTTATCCTCAATACACGGTCTTTTCAAGCAATACATTTTAACAAATTTAAACGATAATTCCATGTCAATTTACAAATATCTATCAATTATGAGGCCAGAAATTAAAAGTTTAATAGAAAAATTTCAAGAGAATGTTAAAAATATGAAAGGATATCTCTCTTTGGAATGTGAATATGAACGAACTTTAGTAAACGGTGAACCACAAACTTGCCCAATGTATTTTACTATAAAAGCAGACGAAATATTTGATGTAAACGACTTTATTTCTAAACAATTTAATAAATTATCACATCGAGAACAGACAAATCATCCAAATAGGGGTTCAGGATGGACATTTAAAAGATGCAAACAACTAGTTTTGAGCATTAATAAACACGAAATGATGAACGCAGGATCATATATCGATTTACCAAAGAAAATCAAAGATAAAAAAGCTTGTATAAATATCAAAAATAAAGATGACTATTGCTTTATTTATTCTATCCAATGCGCTATTGAAAAACCTGAAAGAGACTGCGAAAGATCAAAACAATATGAAAAATTTGTAAATGACGAGATATTTTCAAGTTTTGAGTATCCAATGTCCTTAAAAGATATACAATCATTTGAAAAACGAAGTTACAATTCCAAGTATAAGTATCCTAAAATGTCTATCAATGTCTATACTTATGACGAAAAACTCAACATTGTTCCATTACAAATTTCCGAAGTTTATAATGCCGAGTTAGAAATCGATTTATTGTATGTTAAACAAGAAGACAAATCTCATTATGTGTTGATAACAGATTTAAATAGATTAGTGAGTTCTCAGTTATCTAAACACGAACATAAAAAATTGCTATGTAGAAGATGTTTAAGCCATTTCTACAAATCTGGAGATTTAACAGATCATTTAGAAATTTGCAAGCAACATGAAGTTTGTAAACCAATTATGCCATTTCCAGGTCAAACAACATCATTTACTAATTATCAAAAGAAATTTTCTCATCCTTACGTTATTTATATGGATTTTGAAAGCATATTAGAGAAGATTCCAACATGCAAAAACAATCCGCAAAAATCGACTACAACCAAGATTCAGAAGCATATTCCTTATGGTTTTACTCTATATTTAGTGTCGAATGTGACAAATCGCATGTACAAACCTATATGTTATCGAGCAAAAAATGAAGAAGATTTGCCAAATGTTTCCTGCAAAATTGTTAGAAGAACTCAATAAAATATCAAAATACATAGCTACAAAATATAATTCTAAGAACAAAAAACCTATGAAATTGACTGAAGAAGAAGAAATTTCATACCAAAATGCAAAACGTTTGTCATATTTGCGAATGGTCTGCTTATGATGTTGAGTCAATTCAGTATGGTTTTTTACTCCTGATAGTTGGAAAGATAAGAGTTATAATAAAGTAAGAGATCATTGTCATTTAACAGGTAAAATTTCGAGGCGCAGCTCATTCATGTTGTAATCTGAATTTGAAATTTCCACAAAATATTCCAGTTTTCTGTCATAATATGTCAAATTACGATACTCATTTGTACATAAAAGAGATGGCTAAACAATATGGAAATGTTGATTTGATCGCAAACACAGATGAAAAATATATAAATTATTCTGTAAATTCTGGATATGGCTATGAGTTTGACAATGATAAGCCTAGAAAATTCATCAAGTTTTCGTTCGTAGATACGTTCAGATTCATGGCATCGTCTATTGAAAAGTTAGCTAAAAATCTAAAGAAAGAAGACTTCAAACATACAAATCATTTTATACAAGATGGACGAATATTGAACGCAATTCTAGAAAGACAACCAAATGACGAAGAAGAAATCTTTAAAATTCTATCTGGAAAAGGTATATTTCCTTACGAATTTATCGATAGTATTGAAAAACTTGATTACACAGAAGAGCTGAAAATTCAAGATTTCTATTCACTTTTGACAGACGAGAGCATATCTGAGAAAGATTATCAACACTACTTGAACGTTTGGAACAAATTAAAAGAGAAAAATCTTGGAAATTACTCTGATTTGTACAATATCCAAGATGTTTTATTGCTCGCTGATATATTCGAAAACTTCAGAAACATTTGTCTAAATTGTTACAAACTTGATCCAGCACATTATCTAACAGCTCCAAGTCTCGCATGGGACGCTATGTTAAAATTAACGAAAATAGAAATTACAATTGATTAGTGATTATAATATGTATTTGATGATTGAAAAAGGCATTCGTGGAGGTATTTCTCAATGTATTAAGCGATATGTTAAAGCAAATAACAAATATTTGAAAGATTTCGATAAGACAAAACCTGAAAACTATCTGTTGTACGTCGATGCAAACAACCTTTATGGTTACGGTCTTATGCAAAATTTACCATATGGTGATATCAAGTGGATGAATCCTAAAACATATACAAAAGAAGAGTGGCAAGAAACAATTTTGGAACTCACTGGCGACGAAGATTATGGCTATATTCTCGAAGTTGATCTAGGATATCCAACAAATTTACATGAACATCACAAGGATTTACCTCTTGCTCCCGAACATTATAAAAACAAACTTTGCACAACTTTACTGGATAAAACTGAATACGTTGTTCATTCAAGAAATTTGAAATTCTATCTGGAACAAGGTATGATTTTGAAACATGTGAATAGAGTTATTGCATTTGATCAGAAGCCTTTTATGAAAAAGTACATTGATTTTTAACACAATCATGAGAACCAAAGCTACAAGTGACTTTGAGAAAGATTTTTACAAGCTGATGAACAACTCAGTTTTTGGAAAATCTATGGAAAATGTGCGAAATAGATGTGATATCAAACTAGGAAATGAAGAATTTTCAATGAAACAAGCTAAGAAAACAAATTTAAAATGCTTTAATATCTTTGACGACAACTGTATAGCGAGTCACATGTTCAAACAAAAGGTTAAATTTAACAAACCGATCTACATAGGATTTTCAGTTCTTGACCTATCAAAATTGTTAATGTATGAGTTTTATTACGATAAATTAAAGAAGTTTGACCCAGATTTGAATCTGTGTTACATGGATACAGACAGTTATTTCCTAGAATTGAAACGAGATCCTTTTAAAATTATTAAAGAAAATATAGAGGACTTTGATACGAGCGATTATCCAAAAGATCACGAATGTTTCACTACTAAAAATAAGAAGGTAATAGGGAAATTCAAAGATGAGTTAAATAGCGAAGTTTTAGAAGAATTTTGTGGATTGAGATCGAAAATGTACTCGTACAAATATCTAGACAAAAATCCAGTAAGATGCAAAGGGATTAAGAGAAGCGTTGTAAATAAAACAATAAATATCGAAAACTTGAAGAAATGTTTGTTCGAAGATAAAGAAGAATTTAGAGAGATGACAGTAATCAAAAGCTACAAACATGAGTTGTACACAGTTACCATAAACAAGCTGGCACTGAACGCTAAAGATGATAAGAGAATTGTCCTAGAAAATAAGATCGATACAGTACCGTATGGATATAAAGGCGAAATTAAAACAGATATTTTAGAAGAGTTAAACAAAGTTGGAAACTTTGATATATAAATGGAAGATGATTTAATTCACTGTCACAAGTGTAAAAAGAAAAACGAAAAATATAGATTCTAAGATTGTTCAAACTCAAAACGGATTGTATAGAATTGCAGCAAAATGTTCAAAATGTAAGACAAATAAGAGTAAATTTATAAAGAATCCTTATGAAAAACAAGTAAAGAAAGAATCTGAGAATAAGGAAGAAATCGAGATTGAAGCTAGAGAAATTCATGCACCAGTACGAAAAAAGTTTAAAAAGAGAAAAATTATAACTTTAGGAATTGACGATTTATGGGCAGCAGATTTAGTTATAATGTCTAATTATTCAGATCAAAATGATGGATTTAAGTATATGTTAAATGTTATTGATACTTTCTCAAAATATGCTTGGTCAAGAGCTATCAAAAGAAAAAACGGCAAGGATGTTTCAAAAGCTTTCGAAGATATAGTAAAAGATGCCATAAGGATCAATCACAAACCTCCAAACCTACTTCATACAGATAAGGGTTTAGAGTTTAAAAATAAAGAATTTAACGATGTTTTGAGGAAATATAACATTAAGATTTATCATACTGAAAACGAAGAGAAATCAAGTATTGTAGAGAGATATAACAGAACTCAAAATGAGAGAATGAAAGTAATTTTTGAGATTAATAAAAACTTTAAATGGATCGATATTCTTCAAAAAATCGTAAACAATTATAACGATACAGTTCACAGCACAATCAAAATGAAGCCCAAAGTCGTAGACAAAGATGCAGAAAAGGAGTTATTAGAGACAGTTTTCAAGTATGTTCCACCTGAAATTCACACGAAAACTAAATTTAAAGTCAATGATCATGTAAGAATTGTTAGTAAAAAAACAACATTTTCGAACAAATATAAGAACAATTGGTCAAGAGAAATCTTTGTGATTTATCAAATTAATAACACAGATCCTGTAACTTATAGTATAAAAGATTTAAATAATGAAGAAATAACCGGAAAGTTTTATGAATATGAATTGAGAAAGTCAAAGCTGTAATTTTTTCTATATAAATGGAGGCTCAAAAGAAGTGTACAATTTGTCAAGAATATAAATATTTTGAAGAATTTCATAAAAATAAGACTAAAAAAGGAGGAATAGAGTCTATGTGTAAAGTTTGTCGTAGTAAATATGAGAGAGAATTATACGATAAAATAGAAAAATTAACATTAGAAGAGAAAAAAATGTTGCGTTTGTAAAGAAATTAAGGATATTTCCCAAATTTTACGATTGGCATTATAGTAGAGATAAAAAAACATACGCATTGTAAAGATTGTGCTATAAGAATTCAACGAAAAAGTCAAAAGAAACCGACTCTTTGCGAGTGTGGACGAATCATTCAATGGTTACCTTATCTTCAAAAACATTTACAGACAAAATATCATAATTCGAGAGTTTAACATTTTCATCGTGTAATAATTTTTTTCAATATAAATGGAGTCTCAAAAGAAATGTACAAAGTGTCAAGAATTTTATAAGGAAGAGAATAGAAAAGACCCCTTTTGTTATTGTAAGGTTCATGATAAAATGGACAAATTAACTTTAGAAGAAAAAAAGTGTTACTTTTGTAAAGAAATTAAAAATATTTCTGAATTTAATAACTGGCAGTATAGTAAAGATAGAAAAGATGCTTTTTGCAAAGATTGTGCTAAAAAAAATTTTCAGCGAAAGTTATAAAAACGAAATGCCTTGTGAATATGAAAAAAAAATTCTACAATGGTTACCTAGTTATGCTAAACATTTACAAACAAAATATAATAAATCGAGAGTTTTTAGTAAAATTTAGAAACATTTTCATCGTGTAATTTAGATATTCTATAAATCAGTCGAGATTCTGCCATATTTGTAGTAAAATGATTTCCGTTGTATAAAATATTCAAAGATTCTTTCATTTGGTTGTAGAGATTTATACTATTTGGAGCTCCATATCTTAATAAAATTTCCATTTCTGGGTAATCAATTTCAAGTTCTTTCAATCTTTTCGGTATTTCTCTCTTTTGAGCTCTGATAACGTAATAAGGATATTCCCACATGTGATTCTTCTTAATTAATACAAAAACATGGTGTTTTTTCTTATCAAAATCTTTACAAACAAGGTCTGGTTTCATTAAGTCAATTTTTACACTTTGTTTTGCGATTATTTCCGTTTTTATTTCATCTTTAATTTGCAAGTGTTTAACTTCGTCCTCTAAATATTTAATCTTGTTTTACAAGTTTGTACTCACCAAATTTACGAATACTTGGCAAAACTTCTTTTGTAACCCACTTTTTAAAACAATTTCGATTCTGGCTTATTAGATCTCAAAATTAAAGAATATAAACCAGATTCATTAACGAAAATAGTATGTTTTTGAATATTTTCTCGGGGTCTATGGGATAGACTCCTGTAATTTATACATTCAAAAGTTGTTTTATCGTCATTATCGACATTATTTTATGATAGCTTGCCTCGTGTTTTCATATTCTAAAATTTCTGCAACATCTTTTGCTTTGAACCAAATTTCGTTATTTTCGTCAACAATCGTAAAAATTTCTGTATTATTGAATTTGAGTTGATTATTTATTAGATCTACAACTGTCACCATTTAGATAGAAAAGAAATTTAACTAGTAATTTTTATTTTGAGTGTAAAGTCCAGATTCATTGATAAAAAACAGTGTTTTTTTTTTAAAGTTTGAAGGTAAGAACGATTCGTTCCCCCCTTGATTCATCATTCTTTCGACAATCTTAAATATATTGTTGTTTTAACTCTCATTATTTAATAAATTTCCCTCAGAGTCTTGAATAGTCAGAACGATTTTTTGAATTCTTTTAATATTTTTTCTAATTGGAATATAATCGATTTCATTCGGTTTTTCACTGATTTTTGATCCATAAGCAACATTTGGGAAAAAAGTGTACAAAATTTCAGATTCTTTGTGTAAATGTTCGGTATGATTTTCAAAACTAGGTTCAACGAGATTGCAGTGCACTTCAATTACATCGAACGGTCTAAATTTTGGCGTTTTATTTCCTAAATATACCTGATTTGGCTCAATAGTTTCTTGAACAAACCCTAATAAATCTACAATAATTGCTGAAAACATTATTCTTACTGGTGATTTTTATTTGAATTTTATTAGAGAGATAATTTTTTTGCATTTCAAACTTGTTTTCGTCAAAGTTTAAAGATTTATCTGATTGTTTGAATGTTTTCAGATAATTTTTAAGGGAATTTTTTATTTGATCGAAGGTATAATATCCTTTGTTTAAACCATAATATTTTGTTATGTTCTTCTCACTAAATCCTATACAATAAGGAGAACTTTCACTAATATTTATTACAAAATTGTCAGAATAAAAACCGCTTAAACCGATAAAATAATTTGATTCTTCCTCTAAGTGTATAGGATGTTCCAAGTTTAAAACTAATTTAGAGCTTTCTGAAGTCAACTTGAACAGCTTCATTTTAGCTATTTAAATGGAGAAATTTTTTAAAGCAAAAAGATCAGATAAAACTTCAAACGTTTGAAGAAAATAAGAAAGATCAACCAATCAGATTGTTAATTGTTGGTTCAAGTGGATGTGGAAAAACAACTTTATTATTGAATTTTATCTACAATAGGTTGATTCCTTATTCCAATTTGTATGTTTTTAGTAAATCTTTAGAACAGGACGCTTATAAAAAATTACAAGAAAGATTTGAAAACATTGAGAAGAACTTAAGTAAGAAAATATCATATTTTTATAATGCTTTCCGAGGACATAGTTCCATTAAGCGAATGTAAACCGAATTCTTTAATCGTTTTTGATGATTGTATTTTGGAAAATCAAGACGTTATCAAGGAATATTTCGTAATGTCTCGTCACAAAAATATATCCTGTATCTATCTTTCTCAATGCTTTTCAAAGGTTGATAAAACAAGTTATAAGAAATAACCTGAATATGTTGTGTATTTTTAAGCAAGATGATCACTATTCGAGAAAGATTTATAACAATTATATGGGATCTGATATGAGTTTTAACCACTTTAATGAATTATGTGATAAAATTTGGAAAGAAGACTATGGATTTTTAACTATTAATCTAACTTTGAAGCCTAAAAATGGAAAATATTTGAATAAATTTTCTAACATAAATGCTGCTCAGTGGTCTGACAAATCTACTTGATAAAATATTTGTTACAACTATTTTTATATTATCTTTAATTTTTATTTACATTATGAAAATAACAGAAAAACGGTAAATCTGTTCACGTTCATGTTTCACGTTCGTGTTTACGGTTCACGTTCGTGTTTCACGGTTCGTGTTCACGTTTTTACGTTCCACGGTCATGTTTTACGTTTCGTGTTCACGGTTTACGTTTCGTGTTCACGTTTTTACGTTCCACGTTCACGTTTTACGTTTCGTGTTCACGTTTTTACGTTCCACGTTCATGTTTTCATGTTCCACGTTTCAAAATTTTTCTAATTAAATGGTGAACGTAACTTCTGAAGAAGCGAAAAAACTTGATCAAATCGAAAAGAAATTAATCAAAGAATTTAAAGAACAGATTCGAATTGATGAAAAAGAACAAGAATTTATTCAAAAAATTAATGAACCTGTAACTTCTGCAATTAAAAATGTTGAAGGTAAAATTGAAAACGTTTTAAGCGATAATCAAAATTTGATGAATTTGGTTCCAGTTGTACGACAATTTGCTGATATTTCGATACCAGAATCTGAGTTTGAATTGCCAAAATTACCATCGTCAACACCATTTAGACCTAGAATCATTGAAGAATCTACAATAGTTGAACCAATAAGTCCTGGAACGACGGATATAATAATTGGTGAAATTGGTAGAAAATTCCTTCCTAGAGCGAAGGATGATAAATTTGGTTTGTATTGGGATAGAAAAAAGAAAAGTTTTATGATTGGAAATTTGCCCGAAAAAATGTACGAAGGTACTCAGGGTTTATGGAGATTATTAACAGGCACTGATGTTCCAAAAGACGGTTTATATTCTGAAGAAGACTTGAAAAAGTATACTGAAATTTTATGGAAATCTGATTCAATTTACAAAAATAATGATCCATCAACTAAGAAACCAAAGTCAAGTAAAGGTAAAAAATATCTCAATTTGATTAAACCAATTTGGGAAAAACGAATCGAAGGATCTGGTATAAGAAAATACAGTGATAATAAGATTGAGTACAGATATATCGACGATTTGACAAAACTCGATGGAATTATTAATTATATTTATGCTCAAGAAAAGGCTGGAAACAACAATTTTTTGAACGAAAAGAAAGCGATTAAAGATTTTATTTCGAACAAATTTGATGAAATGATTGAAAAACCTGATGGAATTAAATATTTAAAACGAGTTTTGCCGGCAATAAGTTCATCTATGATTGAGGGTAGTGGACTTTTGAATGATTTTATCAACAATTTACCTTTTGAATTACACGTACCAACTTATCAGTATCTGGGGCCCGGCACAAAACTCGAAAAAAGACTAAAAAGAGGAGATACTGGTATAAATAAATTAGATCAAGCTGCTATGGAACACGATATTTTTTATGCAAAACATAGAGACACAAATTCCAGACATATCGCAGATAAAGTTTTGCAAGATAAGGCAATGGATAGATTTTTATCAAAAGATGCTAGTTTAGGTGAAAGATTTTGTTGCGCTTCCAACAGCTGGAGCAATGTTTTTGAAGAGAAAACTAGGAATGGGAATCGAAGAGAACTTGAAATTTTAACTATATAAATGGAGGTGAACGTAAACTTCAGCAAAAATCAGAAAGAAAAAATAAAATCCGCTTTTAAGAAGAAAATACCCGTTAGTATTCAATTTAAAATAGATCAACTAAAAAATGGCGAAGATAAGATATTTTTAACAAATAGACAATACAATAAACTCGAAAAACATAAGAAAAACAATAAAGGAACCAGAATAGAATTTTCTTATAATCAGTTGAAAGAACTTAAAAATGGTGGACTTTTGAAAGATTTATTAGATTTTGGAGAAAATATTCCAGTTGTTAAAAATGTTGTTCCTTATGTTCGTAAAGCTGCTCCAATCGTTAAAAAAGATGTGATTCCTATTGTTCGAAACATTTTAAATTGGTTAGATAAAGAGTTGGAAGATGTTACAGGATCTGGATTAGATGAGAAAACTTTGAATTACGTGAAATCAAACATTAAAAAAAATTTGAAATCAAACCTTTAACATTCGGGGAATTGGAAGAAATCTGCAAAAATATTAAACATTTTAGAGGAATCTTCATGAGAGATACATTACCTGAAAAAGTTAAGAAATTTGAATGTGGAATTGTGAATTTAGACTCGATTATGGGAAGTGGAACGCATTGGATTTGTTATTATAAAAATGATAAGAATGCATGTTATTTTGATTCGTATGGAAGAATTGAGGACAAACCACCTATAGAATTGATTAAATATTTGAAAAAATCAAGCGTCTACTACAATGATTCTCAGATTCAAGACTATAAAGATCCCCCAATTTGTGGTCATTTATGTGTTTTTGTTTTGAATGAAACTGAGTACTGGTAAAGATTTTAAAGAAGTTGTTAACAAATTATTACTTAATAAATATGGATTCACAAAGTATTTTTGACGTATTTGGAACACAAATTATTCAAAATGTAGATAATAGTTTGAATTTTGATAGTTTGAGAAATGAGTTTGATAACAAGTTAGAAAATTTATTACAAAACCTTCCAGATTCAGATATGTTTGCTGTCGAGATTGAAGATTTTAAAGCAGAATATGATAACAAACTTGCAAATTTCATGAGTTCAAATGAAGTTGCTGATAAAATAAAAACATTGGAAAAAGAAGTTGATGATGGTGTAAAAAAATTATTTACCAATTTAATGTCTCATATCGAAAAAGCTGATAAAATTACTGAAGCGATCAAAGTTGAAAAGAATTATGTTAGTTTGGCTAATAAAAAAAGAATTGTCGGTGTTCGACCTGGTATTGACAAACATGATGTTGTTGTTAAAGAACAAATTTTTAAAACCTCTAAAATTATCAGAAAACATCGATATTGTTGATTTACATGATCCGAATGTTAAAAATGCCTTAGATTTTAAAGGAAAAAGAATTAGCAGTGTTAGTAAAGGAATTAATCCATTTGATGTTGTTGTAATGATTCAATTAGAAGATCCTATTAAAATGTTTAATGAACTAAAACAAAATTATGAGAATCATAAACAGCATGTTAAAGATTTTACAACAGAAGTCTATGACAAGTTAGAAGCCAGAAATAGAAGATCAGTAGACGATGTTGGTGAATTACTTGATAAAGTAAATAAACTAGAAGAAAACTTTAATACATATAAAAATAATGTTAATGAATTAGTTGGTGTAACAATTAACAAAATTCTGGAAAATTTTGATACACATTTCAATGAGAAAATAAACTTTTTTGAAAATTTTGGTACACGTTTCAATGAGAAAGTAACACATAATAATGAATTACTTAAAAGAATAGATAATCAATACTCTTTATATCTCGATAAAGTAAATAAACTAGAAGAAAACTTTAATACATTTAAAGAAGATGTTAATAAAACTTTTGAAAATATTGATAACAGATTTAATGGATTAGGCGGCTATGATGACTAATTTTCCTTATATAAATGGCGCTCATATACTGTGTGAGGTGTAAGGCAAAAACTGAAACAAATGATATAAAATACTATGCAAACATCAATGGAGTTAAGAGAATATCTGGAAAATGTGCTGAATGTAACGCAAAAAAGAGCCAATTTATAAAAACTTGATTTTGAAATTTTTTCTTAATAAATAGAGATGGCGGGACATTACAGTGCTTTCGATCTTTTTATCATGCAACACGAAAGAGATTTGAAAAAAGAACATTGGGATGACATTTCTCAAAAATATGAATTATCCGAAGATATGATGAGATTATACGTAAACAAATTGAATTGGTATAACATTGAAAAATATCAAACTCTGTCCCCAGAGTTCATTCAAGAAAATATACATTATCAATTAAAAGATCATATGTCTGTTCTTTGTCTCTATCAACACTTGAGTATAAAGTTTTTGGATGAAAATAAAGATACAGTTGATTGGAACAATATTATAGATAGCGGTTACTATCCTGTGCAAATTTTATTGAAATATGTGACCGAGATCGCAAAATTTAAGGAAGAGAATCCTGAATATGACGAAGTAGATCATTAAAAATGACTCTAATCTTTTTAATTATTTTACTAAAATTTATATCTTTTTCTTATAAAAACGTACATTAGATCGATGAAAAAATGATACATGATGTTTAAAATTTCTAAATTTTCTCTTATTAAATGGCGGACTACAGAAAATATGCTAGTGATATTGAAAGGGCGGAGTTTAAAAATTTCTATCCAATTAGTAAACAACATTTGAATGAACCGAATAAAAGAACTGAGTTTAATATTGATTTTGGAGATAACTTTTGCTCGTCTAACTTCCAGTTTTATATTTCTGGAACTTTAACAAAACAAGATGGTCAAGCATATCTTGGAACTGATAATGTTAGATTAATCGATAATTTTATACCGTTTTTATTTTCTAAGATTGAAGTAAGAAAACACAATAAATTGATAGAAGAAGTCGAAAACTGTGGCCAATTAAGCACAATTAAAGGAACTATTTCGTATTCAAAAAGTGATGTTATTTCTCAAACTTCTAATGGCTTTGAATCAGATTTTAAATTTGGTGTTTTTGAAGCAGCTGGAAATTTATCTCATTTTGGATTAGGATTTTTTGAAAATGTTACTATTCCGATCTATAAAGGAGGATTTTATCTAAGTTTTATAAGAGCAGAAGACGATGATGTGATTCTGAAGACTGCAACTGGAAATGTTATGCCTGTTGATGGAAAAATAACAATTACAGATTTTTTTATTAGAGTTCCAATGATTGATTATAAAATCACGAGTAAAATAAGGTTGATTGATGAAATTACAAAAAGTCAAAACATTATGTTTAATTTTCTAGATTGGCAATGTATTGAACAAAAAGGTATTTCCGGAACAACTTATTCGTTCGATATCACAAATATTTATAGAAATATCTTCAATCCCAAGTTCGTTATCATAGGTTTTCAAACAGATAGACAGAATAATCAAGAAAAAAATCCTTCAAAGTTTGATAGTTTGGATGTAAAAAATATCAGAGTAAAATTGAACGGTTCTTATTATCCAGATGAATTACAAAATTTAAAACATTTCCGGAGGTCTTTTCAGATGTATCAAGATTTTAAGAAAGTTTACTGTAATAATAAGGAAATGTATTACAATCCTAAAGAATTTTTAGCGAATAGACCTATTTATGTCATTGATACAACAAAGAGTTTGACAAATATTTCTGGTTCAAAGAACGATATAATTATCAATATGGATTTTCAAAAAGCTGTTACAAACGCGATTTGTTATGTTGTTGTTGTCTCTGAGAAATTTTTAGCCTATGATGTGATTAAGAACGATATTAGAGAAATTCAGTAGTTAATGATGTTCATATTATTCTCTTTCATTCCTTCTAATATTTCAAAAATATACTCTTTCGCCACTGAAAAATCCCGATTTCTCCCGTAATAATCTTTATAATCGTACACATAATATCCTAAATAGTTGTACAATAGAATGAAATTATTTCTATTTATCTCTGTTGTAGAAATGTAAACACAAACATTTGCGCTGAAAAATTTATATCTCGGCAGACTTAGTTCCATAATCTCCATTTATAAAAAAATCTTTTTGTTTAAATGGAAGAGTATAATGCCAACTGTTACAAGTGTTATAATAGAGGAGAAATTATTGATAAAAAATATTTAGTTTGTAGAGATTGTAATTTAATTTTGTATGAAAGACCTAAACCTAAGAAATTTCGAAATAAACTAACACATTTGAATAATCTGCTTACAAAATTGCAATATGGAGACAAGAAGCAAACAAAATTTGTTACAGAATTTAGAAAACAGAATAAAAATTTTTACTTATCTCTTGGAACCATTGACAAAATTATTTTCCTTTTCAAAGAATACATTAGGTTTGTAGGTATCGATACACACGTTTATTATGAAAAGATATTACCTGTATTTTTTCATTATCTGGATGTTGAATTTGTCTACGATTTTAAGCCAGAAATCCTCGATGATTTTATAGTACATTTGGAGAAAGTAAATGAAGAACCTCGTCAAACAATGAAGATGTTGGCAATTCCCTCGACTTCTCGAGTGATTGTTAGCAAATTTCATTTTTTCCGTCTTTGAATTTTTTCTATTTAAATGGAGTTCTTGAAAGAGCTAAATGATATTGGTGAATGCAAGTTTAAAGAATATAAGAAGTTGAATGAATTAGAAGAAAAAAAGAAGTACAAAATCATGAATTTGGAGAAAATGAAAGATAAATTCGGGTTTACAATAATTGCCGAGTTGGAAGATTGTAAAGTACACTTACCGAACAGATTTTTGACTGTTTTGGATGAGAAAAAGATTAAAGAATTAAACAAAAATGAAAAATTACACTTGGTTGTTACTGGAAAGAAGACTATTAAAGATAAAGAAATTATAACAATTAACTTTGTAGAATAAAGTCTTAACTCTAAAACTTGCAGTCCCTCCCCACGTCATAGTACTGTTTTGATAACCATAGTTGGTGTCTTTCTTCATAGGAATCACATGGAATATTATCTACAGTAATACGTTTTGTTTCACACAAAATGTGGCTATATTCTATAAGAAAAATTCTATAATGCTCTTTAATGAATTGTGTTGATAAATCTTGATACTCACAAAAATTCCTAAGAAATTCATCAATTAAGTCTTGATTATCTTGAAAGGACGTATAATATGGGAAAAATGTCATAAAAAAACGATGAAAACTCTCTGTTTGTTTATTTTTTACTTTCTTTTCAATATCTTTCGTAATTATATTAAATATGTAATCCCTTACTTTTTTAGTTTTTTGCCGATAGTAAAACACTCCATTAGACGTTTTTTCTGCAAAAGACTTTACAAGTTCTTTGAATTCTGTATCATTTAAGGAAAGTATCGAAGACGGTATCAACTGTTGTTGAAAATAAACCGGCAATTCACTGAATTCATCTTTGTTGCACTGTTTTAATGCTAGAAATTGTAGAGACTTTGGTGAGTTCATGTTGTTTATTTAGTAGAAAAGTTTTTTATTAAAGTACAGTATGTTTTTAGTAAAAATGTTTTAAATTGATTAAATTTTATTAAGATTTCGAAGATTTTTCCTTTATTCGTAGCAGATTTGACAACATTTTACAAAGCACAGCTCAAGAAAGTAGAAGCTCAGATTCGGTTAATTTTTCATTCCTCAGGAGTAGATAGTAATGAACCGATTCTGGATCGCTTTTGGAGACGAACGACTGTAGATTCGGTTAATTTTTCATTGAGATTTGCTGTGTTATTTCTCAGCTTCCTTTATGGTACATTGAACAGTATTTTACATTGCTTTTCGGTCGGCTCCGAAAGTGCGCTAGGACCGCCATATTATTATCTACTATCGTCTATAGCTCAATTCTTTCTAGAGATATCGTGCGGATAGTTAGGCTACACTGGCACTCAACCAAACCCCTTGGAGGGAAATATATCATCATTGAACTCAATCTTGTCTATGCAGAAATGAGGTTATGTAAATATCGTCTATAACTCAATTCTTTCTAGAGATATCGTGCGGATAGTTAGGCTACACTGGCACTCAACCAAACCCCTTGGAGGGAAATATATCATCATTGAACTCAATCTTGTCTATGCAGAAATGAGGTTATGTAAATATCGTCTATAGCTCAATTCTTTCTAGAGATATCTTGCAGATAGTTAGGCTACACTGGCACTCAACCAAACCCCTTGGAGGGAAATATATCATCATTGAACTCAATCTTGTCTATGCAGAAATGAGGTTATGTAAAGATCGTCTATAGCTCAATTCTTTCTAGAGATATCTTGCAGATAGTTAGGCTACACTGGCACTCAACCAAACCCTTGCAGGGAAATATATCATCATTGAACTCAATCTTGTCTATGCAGAAATGAGGTTATGTAAAGATCGTCTATAGCTCAATTCTTTCTAGAGATATCGTGCGGATAGTTAGGCTACCCTGGCACTCAACCAAACCCCTTGGAGGGAAATATATCATCATTGAACTCAATCTTGTCTATGCAGAAATGAGGTTATGTAAAGATCGTCTATAGCTCAATTCTTTCTAGAGATATCTTGCAGATAGTTAGGCTACATTGGCACTCAACCAAACCCCTTGGAGGGAAATATATCATCATTGAACTCAATCTTGTCTATGCAGAAATGAGGTTATGTAAAGATCGTCTATAGCTCAATTCTTTCTAGAGATATCTTGCAGATAGTTAGGCTACACTGGTGTTCATCTAAATTCCATGGAGGGATATATACCTCCATCAAATTCTTTGTTATCTATATAGAAATGAAGTGTCATGCAAAGTATGGTACTTTGTTATTATTCGGGGGCAACTATTTTTGAAAGAGTTTTCTCATCAGGGACTTAAAATAACTATATGATGAGAAATAACAGACTTTATTTGATTGACTGTAAAAATTACAAATGTCATTATAACAATCAGTTCGTTTTCTACCTCCCATAAGTAACCAATGCCTTACGAGTCTCCAGTACACACCGAACAGTATCAGCTGAGGCAGCACAAGTATTGAAGGAATTGCACCCATCGACCTACAAGCTGAAGAACGAAATAGGAATTATAAGAACCATAATAGGCAAGGAAACAGAGATGATCTTTTCAGCGCATGGCAGGAAAGATGGCAAGGGAATACTGCAGGAACAGCGCACAGGACACAAACTCTCATCAAGGACACAAGAAGTTGGACAGAGAGAAAGCATGGAGAAATCGACTTTTACATGACTCCGTTTTACTACATGGCAGCTATCTGAAGAGATTTCACCTGATAGATGACGATGGTTGCTGGTACTGTGGAGAGGTGCACTCAGTATACCACACCTTCTTCCTATGCCAACGATGGGAGGAAGAATGGGAGCACTTGAAGAACATGACTTCAAATCATCAACTAGCCCCAGACAGTATTGTGCTCCATACGTTGAATATATTTTTGTAAAGTATCAAATGTAGTTAATTGCATTAATTTGTTTACTAGTACTTGGTTTCAGTGTGGTTAAGGAGGTCTAGAGGTCCACATTTACCTAGACTCTAGAGAAATAGTAAAATTTGTTACTTTTACTTTGATGTAAAATATTTTGAATAAATAAAACACTGTTTATAATATGTGATGCGGAAAGCGAAAAGGACCCTTATGTTGGAAATTTTCAAATCAAATCTGTTTTATTGCTGAGATAATAATTACATCGTATGGCAAACGTCAATTAATAATGATATCCTAAAATTTCAGTCATTCATGCTATAATTTACATACAGACATACAATCTTTACAATCACACCTCTTTCATTCATCGCCAATGCAACCCACTTTGAACAGCGGGGTCAGTCTTCTAGTTAGGCAGCCTCCCAGTTGAAAGCCAAAAACTCATTATAAAATGCTTGAGACACCAAGAAGTGTTTTAGGCGAGTCTTAAATGCCTTTGGTGTTGGAGCATCTTTGATTGAATTGGGCAGTCTGTTGCAGAAAAAGTAAAATAAAAAGCAGTAAAATTCTAAATTGAGTTATTGTTATATCCCAGTACAGCATAAAATTCTGAATATTTTGACACTAAATGTACTTTGATACAATGAAATTTGACAAAGTTATGGCAAGTTGTTATACAAACATTCGGAAACTAGGTTATTAAGAAAAACTCATTTAAAAGTTCAATCTTTTACAAAATCTTTAATTTCCATATTTAAGAGCTCAGACACACAAATTATTTTTTTATACTTTATAGAATAAGGAAAATAAAACTTACTTAATCCAACGAAATAAAGTTGAAAAAATACTTAACTTTAAGACAATTACAATGTTTTGGCAAATTTACTCTTATATTGCTTAGACTGAGCGCTTCCGCTTGTTGCGTCTGGCTTTTGTAGTCAGTCTTCTTCACTTGTGCTGCATTTTCTGCCGGCCCATTTGGATTCCCTTCCTCTTCTTGACTGGCATTGTCAGGAACTTCTGGGCAAATAATATACTGAAACTGTTCTTCGCAATACTGACGGATATTTTTGAAAAGGTATTGTTTCCTCTGCAGAGTCAATCCATTTGGGAAACCTTCCAGTGTACGAAGTTCTGTCTCATCAGTTGTAGTTGGAAATATATTGTGTACAACAAATATTTCCATCAAGAGTAGTTTTGCAATTCACTACTCCTTTCTTTGAATTTAGAAATTCAAAGTGATTGTAACTTGTTAAACGAGGGACTTTCTTACATCCTTACTCTGCAAGAAAACTTAACCAGTCAAGTATCGGGACATGAGACACACCAGCTTTATTACAAAGAGACACAGCTGAATTAAACTTTGATATTGGCGTTGACTGTTCAATGGTTTCAGTTAAATCACTCACTGAAGATACATGACATGTTCTGAACCTTTTCTTCAGAAGGCCAAATCCCCAGTGGCAAGAAAATTTGGTGTGTCCAACTGGCATGACTGACAGAACAATATTCTTATTCATATCATGAAAAACTCTCCAGGTTAGGTAACCTATCATTATATTGTTTTTATTTCGTCCCACACAATTGTCTGCGTGAACATACATTGTATCCTTACCATGGCTGAATTTACTAAGGTTGTCATGAAAAAGGTGCAAGGACCTGGTTGCATCGGGACACTTGGAATATGGACTTCCTGTACCATATCAAAACTGTAGTGCACTACTTTCTTAAGAGCAGCACTATTAGGTTCACATCTTAGATTCACATCTGTCTCAAAACTACCACGTGACTCTTTAATAGTTTTTGTGGTAAAACCCTCTTTCTTGCGACACAAGTTCAAGGTGACTACTCATTTTTTGCAAGTTCTGCATTTTCTCTTGAACTGTTGCTCGTACCATTTGTGCACCTGATGTGTATTGTTTTCTACACGCCTCACATATATCAGATCTTGGTTTCATCACAACAATGTATCCACAGGCCTCCCTCCAAATATTTTAAAAAAATTCTGTAGGAAACTGGATTTTCATTCATATCATTGGTAAAAGACGCAGTGTATTTGTCGTAAACAGAACTTTTAGTTTCATTGGAAGGCAACAACTGGAGATTAGCATTAAACAGTGCTTGCTCTACAAAGCAACAAAATTGCATTCTGTTCTGAAAAATTTTGGAGAAATTGGACAACAAATTGTGCTGACTGAAAACTCGTAACGTTTTTTGCTACTTTTCCAGCATTGCCATGTTTTTTTTCCCCTTTGGGGCGGCCTATTGCCATGCACTTAAGCCTCAAGGGCTTTTTGTGCACCCCGGAAAAACACCATGAGGCCCACCAGTCTACATACAATGCCAGGTCACGATACATTTTAGTTAGACGCTTCATTCGTTTTTCTTTAACATTTTGAGCAAACTTAAAAGTATTTTTACATACTTCCTCCCCTTTTTGCCCGTTTTCGTTCAGTTTGCTTATGTTTTGATCGCGCAGTTTCACTGGAATATATATAATGCTAGAGAGCGAAGCTGACTTTAAAATAACCTGTTCAAGTTTGTTTACGTGAGATTCATACAAATCTAGTTCTGCAAATTCTTGGCGTATTATTACTATATATATATATATACTAGCAAAATCTCAACTTGACCTTATCTATAGAATCTGTTTGGAACCCAAATGTTAATTTTAATATTCTAACAACTGTGAATGTAAACAAAATTTCGAATTAAAAACATAGTTTTTCACATATTTCCCTGATTAGGCTACAAGATTTTTAGCTCTGTTTCTTAGCGAGCACAAATATACTTTTGGATATTTCCTAATGAATCAGTCAAAGGCATTTAGCTTTTATGTATATAGATAACATGAAAATAGACAATGAAAATGTTAAAATTTTTGGATTGATATAGGCCTCTTGGTTTTGTAAAGAACATTATTCAGTATCGCCGGTTCATATACTAACTCTATATAATAACACAGTAACAAATCTTTTAAGATATATCATATAAATTGTCTTAACATTAGCAATGTAATAGTAATAATAGCTGTGTCCATAGAACTATTAAAATTTTTTTAATAGATGAAATGGTTGTTTTTAGTGCATTATTTCAATAAATTTTCCGGAGATGTGTCCCTGGATTTTTCTTTATCTGGGGATTATTCCATACTCAAAGGACCTCCGGCAGATCCCTCAAACACAATTTTTTTCTTCATTACTGCTTGGTTTATTACCGTCGTTTGTATTATAGTTCTAAGGTCCTTGAGAGGAATGTATAAAAGTGATTGTCATTTTTTGTTTGTAGTTGTGAAAGCTTTAGGTTTTTTTTATCTGGAACGATTTTAAAGAAATTAACCTAACCTCAAAGTTTTTAGATACAAATATCTCATGATAAGTTGTTCATAAGCCTATGTTATTTATTCTGGTCACACTTACACTTCTTTTCAGACCAAACAATTTACTTCATGGAACTGTAACTATTCTTCACAATATAAAATCAGTAGTTAGTTAATTTGAGCAGTAATGTAAGATTTTTGTAGTTTAGTTGAAAACGTCAAAAAGCAAGTTGAGATGTTACAAACAGCTGGTTGCAGTTGTTTGTATGGAATTAAAACAGTTAGACAGAGGAAAGAAAATTTTATTGTAGTTGGTCATAAATGGTGAATAACGGTTTGTTTCAACAAGTACATTTCTGAAAATCCCACTAATATAGGTGAATTTTTACACGTTTAAGTTAAATTGAAGTTTTATTGTAAAAAAGTTTGCTCTCAAATTTATACTTTTTTTTTAGTTTGAATTTGCTAGTTAATAAAATAAAAATGTTAAAAATATTATTTTAAGCATGTACTTTCTCATCAGACATGCTGTACAAATAATCTGGATTCTCCTTTAGGTACTTGTACGCAGATGGTTGAAAGATTACCAGTCAATGTACGGGTTCAAACTACTCGGCATCGTTACAGCTATTCATCTGATAGGCACGTCCATGCATTCAAGCTGGAAGTGGTTCTTCACACCGAAGACGAGCGAGTTCGCCGCTGTGGAGGAACCTGCGTCCCAGTGTGCTTCGGCACGGAAATGCCCCTTGTGCCTCGAGGAAAGGAGAAATGTGAGTGCCACACCTTGTGGACACCTCTTCTGTTGGTCATGTATCCTGGAGTGGCTTCAGACACAAAACCAGTGTCCTCTTTGTAGAGAAAGAGTAGAACCTTCAAGGATTGTTCCTCTTAAAAACTATCTGTGATAGATTGTTGTTATGTTGCTAATTACTTAGAAACTGGAGGTATTTATTACACTTATGGTAGGCTATTCCACCCAAGCTAAGAATTAAAATTGTGGAATTTTTCATAAAACAAGATGGTTGAAATGTATTGTAAAAGAAGTTTGTGATATTTAAAACTGGTAGAGTATTTGTTATTTTTCTAATTTTATCTTTACATCATTATTAAATAAAGCAGTTATATCTACATAAGTACTTAACCTCTTAGGTCAATGTTATGGCGTTATATGGATGCTTTATGTGGTTTGGCGTCCGTATAACATGCAGTTATGATGGCGTGAGTAAACAAAGCAGTGATATTGTCTTACTGAGATGTATTTCTAGATTATTTATGATAGTAAAATTTATTTTTGTATTTCTAAGAAAGTGTTTTATATTGTGATATGTCATCTGAAAGCTAAGATAATTTGTCAAAAACAGCTCAGGATAGTGAAATTGATTGCCGGATGAACAATTTTATTAAAAGCATTCAAAATAATACATAACAAAAATATTGTATTAGATTTATTGCAGATTTCATTATAAGAATTTGTTGAAAAAATCATGAGATCTGACCAAAATTAGCTTGGTAAAATATTGAGGCTTTGCTATACCTTTGAGTGTTCATACTAATTTTGTCCAAAAATGTCCTGCTGTAGCAGATGCTACCCTTGCCCTATGTTAAAGGGTTAAATGCCTAATGAAAATGTTGACTGGAAAATTGGATCTGTGAACGGTTTCATATTCTTGGCAGTACTACCTCAGATGATAAACTTTGTTAAAGTCAAACTATTAATTGTTAATGTATTTTTATATTTTATTATTGTTCTTATTAAATAAATATACTTGATGAAACTTGTGTTACTGGGTTCTTAAAATGTCTATTGTACTTTATTGCTTTAAGTATATTTAGATAGAAAACTTGATACACTTAAGAACACATTCTTGAAAGCACTCATTGGTAGAATAATGAATTTTGATGTTTTAACGTTTTTTTATATGAGTTTTTCAATGTTTTTTAAAGTAGTAGAAATGTAGGTAAGTTTGATTACAAATTGATTATGGCGTTTGTGAGTTACATTATTTTTGATAACTGCCCAGTTTGATTCACGTCAAGTCTAAAAACAGATTTTGCTGGTTTGGTGTAGAATTCCAACGATTGTGAAAAACACTGAAAATTGCACTAAACCATTGATCATTAGTCTACTTTTCTCCAAACCAGATACTGATTCTTTATATTATCACATTTTGAATCATTGGCTACAATGCATATAAATGTATACAATGCTTATCTAAGCTTTACTAATCTAAGCATTGCTTTTTTTCTGTACATTTTCATAAAAACAACAAAATCATAGAAACATGTATTATATGTTTTATCAGTTTGGGTCATTAGAGCTTAACATTTATTGTAATTTCTAAGTAAGTTCTTTCAAAATGTGTACTTTGGTTACCACATACTATAAGTAATTACCGCTAATCTGAATTCTTTCCTGTTGGTGAATTATATAAATATGTAATTTATACCAACAGCCCCCAATCGTCTTTTCTGTATAGTGTCTTTGTCTGTCTTTCCAAGTATAGTGCAACATCGTTAAGTCGGACCTCCTTTTGTCGGGTCTCTGGGTAACCCAGATCAGTTCAGGAAAATTGTAAATTAGGTTTTATTGTTCGCCCAGACTGAAAGCGCGGGAGGTCGGATGTTTGTTTATCAGTAGACGAGGAAGTCAATGAGTCAGCCGGAAGCACAACAACGTGGGGTGAGGGAAGGAATAGCCTACCTGCTCAGTTCAAGTTGTCACTTTACAGTTTACGTGTCCTGATTCTTTTCACTAAAATATTGTGCCAGTTCAGTTTGTGTGTGCGTTCATTTATAACGCCAGTAGCTTTTCTCTGTTATAAATGAACTGCAGATAACAACTACAACTTTTGTTGCAGTTCTGTGTTTTTAAGCAGTGGCAACAAAATGCAAAATGTTGTAACTATAGAAAAACGGCTCGGAAATTTTTGGACAAATTGATAAAGGTGAGCCATTAAAATTAATTGCATCTGATTACGGAGTTGGAACTTTACGGTCTTAGCCTGGAAGAAAAATAGAAAAACATTGGAGAGTTTTGTTTTAAAATTTTGTCTAAAGACAGTTTGGATAATAAGTGCAAAGCAAAGATAGCTAAAAATGAACCGCTGAATGAAGCATTACTCGTTTGGTTTTGTGCAGAAAGGTAAGGTGGTTTACCATTATCAGGTCCCATTGTACAGCGAAAGGTTCTTAGTTTGAATAAGTATTTGCCAGGTTTGATCCAATATTTATTACTGCCTCGAAAGGTGGAAAAAATACCATGGTATTCACCAACTTACTGTAACTGGCAAAAGCTTGTCTGGCAATGTTGAGGCAGCCGATAAATTCAAGGAAGAGTTTGAAGATTTTGTAAAAGTTGGAGAATTTATTAGCAGATTAAATTTATAATGTTGATGAGACTGGTGTATTATACTGTATGTTACTTAGAAAAAACGCTGTATATGAAAATTGATACGTTAGCAAAAGGCTTAAAAAAAGCAAGGATCACCTTACCATAATGGCTTGTAGCAATGCGTCAGGGAACCAAAATTTCCGCTAATTTTAATAGGAAAATTAAAATACTCAGAGCACTAAAGAATGTAAATCGTCAGTCATTACCAGTAATATATCGATCTCAAAAGAGTGCATAGGATGCGCAGCGTGATTGTTAAAGACTTGTTCTCAGTGTCAAAAATTATGTAAAGGAGCGTGGCTTGCCTATCAAAGCTGTGTCCTGCTTACTAACAATGCCCCTGTACACCGGTGTGCTGAATCACGTCAAAGGGAACATAAAGTTACATATTTATCACTGATTCAGCTAATGGACCATGGTGTTTTAGAACCTATCAAGTTTGTCTACAGGCAGCTCATGTTAGGCTAGTTAATTGAAGGGGAAGAACAGAGTGTGGTGGACATTCTGAAAACATGTAATGTCAAAACAGTTTTATGCATGGTCTCCGAGTAATTGAAAGTTGCTAGAAGCACACTCCTAAAGTCTTGGAACATTGATGTATGTTGAGACGTTGACATTAATGATATTGAAAGTTTGCCAGAAGCTGATAATGATGGAGGCTATGATACTCTTACTAAGTACTTGTATTGCGACTTGTTGTGATAAAGATGCCGATAACAGGGAGTATACTGATGAAGAAAACACTGAAAATATCGCAGTTATAAATCATGCAGAAACAGCATCACAAATTCACAAAATTCTTTCAGAACAATTAAATTGTATATAGCATACGGTATTATACTTTATCGTTATGTTTAAATGTGTTTCCGCAATAAACTTATATTGTATTTTCTGTAAAAGTTTTTCTTTATTTTTTAAACATTGCCTGTTTAACCGGATTTTTCGTTATGTCTGATTGGTCGCGGTTTTGGTAAGTTCGCTTTGACGAGGTTGCATTATATTCGTTAGAACATACCTTTAGGGAATCAACTGAAATTCAGCAATAGAGCAAACTTTTTAAATTATGCCAATAAATGAGGAACATAATGTAAGTCCTTAAACCTTGTTTTTTAGTATTTGTGGCGCTAAAACAAGTTTAATATATGATGGCATTTTATTGCCTAAAAGGTAACTAAAGTTCTCCGTGTACTTCAGTTGTAAAAACTACAACTAAGTTTCGTGATCATGAGAAGGAAAAAGGATTATTCCGGATATTGGACATCATTCAGTAATACAATATTGATATTGTATCACTCAAAGATGGAAAATATCCAGAATAATCTTAATTTCTTCACAATCCTTCCATCGTCAAAAACAAACTTTAAACAAAAAACTATGATCATGTCATAAAAAATAAAAGATACAAGCTGAATTTCTTTTTCGAGTAGATATTGTTACGGAGTGATTGGGCTAGAACAGTGCACATAAGTCGGCTACCGCAATGGAACTATCTCAATAGTGAAAATGTTCACTTCAATGCGTGATTTTGTGTGTAAATTGGAAATGTGTGTACAGTATCATTTTAAATGCATGATGATGTGTACTACACCAAGTAATTCAGCTTGTATCTTATATTTATTGACAAACACTTATCATGACGTATCACAACGCATAACCAGGTTGTAGCTTTTACAACTGAATCAAACTGAAGATGGAATGAAGTAAAGTACTACAATATCAGTTTAGGGAGGCAGTAACCAAAAACAGTGTAATTTCAAAAACAGGGTTTTTTAATGAGAAAACATTTGAAATAACAGTTGTTGGGCCATAATCTTCTTATCTTATAAATAAAAATAAATGGCGAAATGTGTTGGTAAGCGCTAATCTCGATAACGGCTGGACCAATTCGGTTAATTCTTTTTGTAAAATGTCCATTGAAATCCCAGGAAGATTTTTAAGAAGAAAAAGTTAAGAAAGATGACCTGGAATATTTTGGAATTCAGAAAAAATTGTAGTTTTAAACGTTTCATAATTCAAATTAAACTGGCACTAAACAGCTGTTGACAGCTATAGTTCGACAAACTTTCTGAGACATCTGTTTACATTTAAATTTTATCAACAATAAGTAAACAGCGCTTGATCGGTAGTGTAATGCAGATAGTAAAAAATAAAACATTAATATATAAATTTTTTACTCCAGATTGCGCCAGTGACGAATTAAAATCATCTAATGCATTAAATACTGTTATAAAACTAACCTTAATGAACAAAGTTATGAATGTTTTCACATAAGTTACTATAAACTGGTGGGCTCCTTTGACAATATGATATTACATTTTAACATTGGCTTATGGAAAAACAGAGAAATGAATACTAACATGACTCAACGATTCATTCTTTCCTTGGCTACAGTCCAAAAAAACAAGTGTAACGCAAAGCGTTAATAACGATTATTTTGGAATGTTGCATAACCTTGATAAGGATTTCCCCCTAATACCGAAAGTACATAAGAAGTAGGTAGGACTTCCTCCTAGGTTGTAATAGGCTTTTCAGTCCTACTTATGTGTGTATTTTCTTCATCAGTACAAGGCAAACTCAATTATGTCTACACGATATTGACCAAAATAGATTTCTGAGAACTAGATAATCGAACGTATATAGTATTTTGATCGAGGCAATATGGCAAGCTAAACTGTGACATAGTAGGTAAGTGAATTTAAACGGTCTTCAACAGAAGTAGGCATTTCAGTCCTACGTAAGTATATATATTTTTACTTCGTCAGAACAACAAGGCAAACTATACTATGGTACTGGAAATATCTTAGACCTGAAATATATGACATGGACTGGAAATATACGCTTTTTGACTGAAGTAAGTTTCCGAGGAGACCTGTGTGATCCGAGATTTGTGTTTTCTTGATCGGGATGACAAGACAGATTCAGTTGTGACGTTATGAATATAATTAATTAGAACCAGAAAAGCTCCTACACGTGTCAAACATGATATAATAATTAAGTTAAACTCTGATACTATTTACCATGAACTTAAATAATATCTACCTGATGTATGCCTACTTACGTTTTAAAATTTTTATAGGACTCCCATCATATTACATCATAATTATTTTTACTAAGTAATATAAGGACTTCGGTTCTGAAGATTGCGTCCTAAGCCGCGGGTAACAGCTAGTATAAACTTAAAAATTATCACTGTAGTGTATTAAATGAAATATATCTTTAAAGAACTCAATCTACAATAAATTGAGATTAGATACATGGTGTATACATAAAAGACAGAAGGAAATAGAAAGGTTTTATGGTATATACAAAAATTACTAAAAAATGGTTGACTTCTATGATGTCTTTATTTAGTTCATGCTCCTGCTAAACAGTATATGAATCAATAATATGAATTTTATTTTTATTTATTTATTTAATTTCTAATGGAAACCCATTTTTACAATTGATTATATTATGGTAGAGATAGCGTGCTTGAACAAAATATAATAATATAAAAGAGTTAATATAAAAGTATGGAATTGGAGACCAACAAGGAATAGGAAAAGAGGAAGACCTAGGTTAAGGTGGAAAGATGGAATAGAGAAAGCCATGCAAAGAAGAAAAATTGAAGAGGATGCATGGCTATGCAAGAGACAATGGCGTATTAACTGCGACAAACGGCCAGAATAGCTGTAAAAGTCGCCATATAAATAAAAATAAATAAAAAGAGTTAACAATGTTTTTCATAAATAACAAAGATAATAATAATAACATGAGTAGGGGTAACAATATAAACTATAGACAGTAACAAGTAACAGATAATAAAGTATGAAGTAAGATAACAATAGATTAACAGTGCAATTACGATATGAGAACTGAACATATTAAAGAAAAATCAAACAGTCGAGCTTAACAACACTAGTAATAAATAACAAATGGCAATAAACAAAAATATTAAGTACAACAACAGAGAACAACAAGAACTATTAAATAAAGTTATAGGAGTATTCACATTATGTCTGTGGTGGAAAGATTATTAGTCTTAGGCACTTCTTAAAAGGCACTTCTCAGTGGTGCTGAAGAAGTCCACCTCACTGGAGACTTTGTTACCCTCCCTCCCCAGACGAGGAATACAACTCGTATTTTGTATCATATATCAATGCACCTGCATAATTCAATGAAGGTAAAGAAAAACAAGTAGATAAGCTTTAGAAATTGTAGGAAATTATTACAATTATTATAGAAGTGATGGGTGGATGGCCAACAAACTGGCTGTAGCGAAACGATGTTGGCTTTCCCCCCGGATTAATATTTTAAACCTCATGCATTTTATGCCCTTAGTTTTAGTCGCGTTTTTGAACCTCAAAAATTGTCCTCCGCCCATGAAATCGGCGTCCATTCAGTTTGTTGTTGGGAATAAATAAAAGTCTCAAAGAGCATATTAGGTGGGTTGTTGGCCCTATGTAATTTGATACTTAGTGTAAAACTGTCGGACATATTGTGATTTGTGTGCTCAAGCATTATCATGACAGAGTTGCCAATTGCAACTTTCATGCATTTTTCACCTGTTTTGACAAATGGTATCCTGGCATAACACTCACAATAATATTCTTTAGTAACTAATAGAAACATAAGGTGAACTCATAATGGAAGATATGTGATTAGATATTGTGATGCCAGTCCTTTATCAAAATACCTTTTGAATAGACCTCATAAATTCAAAATTATTGTTAAAAAATTGCAGTTTAATTTGTATCTCTCTAAAAACTACTGTGATGTCAATAACAATGAAGAGAGTAGAACAGTATTAAATTATTAAAATATACACAAAAAACCAGTCAAAAAAAATTAACCGTACCTATTCCACGTTTAGAGGACAGTATTGTGTCACATATACGTCAATAGAGGTCAGCAGTATGTCCACCAGTCCCATGTGTCTCGAGGTCAGCAGTGTGTCCACTAGTCCCATGTGTCTCTCGAGGTCAGCAGTGTGTCCACTAGTCCCATGTGTCTCTCGAGGTCAGCAGTGTGTCCACTAGTCCCATGTGTCTCTCGAGGTCAGCAGTGTGTCCACTAGTCCCATGTGTCTCTCGAGGTCAGCAGTGTGTCCACTAGTCCCATGTGTCTCTCGAGGTCAGCAGTGTGTCCACTAGTCCCATGTGTCTCTCGAGGTCAGCAGTGTGTCCACTAGTCCCATGTGTCTCTCGAGGTCAGCAGTGTGTCCACTAGTCCCATGTGTCTCTCGAGGTCAGCAGTGTGTCCACTAGTCCCATGTGTCTCTCGAGGTCAGCAGTGTGTCCACTAGTCCCATGTGTCTCTCGAGGTCAGCAGTGTGTCCACTAGTCCCATGTGTCTCTCGAGGTCAGCAGTGTGTCCACTAGTCCCATGTGTCTCTCGAGGTCAGCAGTGTGTCCACTAGTCCCATGTGTCTCTAAGAAGTCAGCAGTGTGTCCACTAGTCCCATGTGTCTCTCGAGGTCAGCAGTGTGTCCACTAGTCCCATGTGTCTCTCGAGGTCAGCAGTGTGTCCACTAGTCCCATGTGTCTCTCGAGGTCAGCAGTGTGTCCACTAGTCCCATGTGTCTCTAAGAAGTCAGCAGTGTGTCCACCAGTCCCATGTGTCTCTAAGAAGTCAGCATTGTGTCCACCAGTCCCATGTGTCTCTAAGAAGTCAGCATTGTGTCCACCAGTCCCATGTGTCTCTAAGAAGTCAGCATTGTGTCCACCTGTCCCATGTGTCTCTAAGAAGTCAGCAGTGTGTCCACCTGTCCCATGTGTCTCTAGGAAGTCAGCATTGTGTCCACCTGTCCCATGTGTCTCTAAGAAGTCAGCATTGTGTCCACCTGTCCCATGTGTCTCTAAGAAGTCAGCAGTGTGTCCACCTGTCTCATCTGTCTCTAAGAAGTCAGCAGTATGTCCACTAGTCCCATGTGACACTCGAGGTCAGCAGTATGTCCACTTGTCCTATGTGTTTCAAAGAGTTCAGCATTGTGTCCATCAGTTTCATGTATCTCTTGAGGTCAGCAGTAGTTCTCGAACTATAATTCGAGTATGAATCTGATAAGTGGTTCTTGGAATTGTTCTCAATGCTTCAGCTATAGATCTTTAAGTCAATCACTGCTGGTAGGTTTATTCTTTATCGTAGTTTTTTAGTGGCTGTGCGCGAATGTAATAAAACAACCCTGTTTTATCAAGTAAAACTTATCAACTGGATATAAATTCTTTATTGGAGACAAGCATTGGCTGAGCTTTAGCAATATCTTGAAAACGAACTGAACAATAGACTTGCAGTTGTGTATTTGAGTTTGATTACGGTGAATTTCACGTCAATGGATTTGGCTGGAATTCAGTGAATATTTTTTTATCGATGGTAAGGGTAATAAATTAGGATGGCAACAAGTATATAGCAGAATAAATACATTTGTAAACAAGCTCAGTATATAGGAGATTTTAACAGTGACACATGTAGCTTTATTAATCCAATTCATCTAACATCATTTTGTGTTGACTTGATGTGTAAACTTTTATTATTTAAGTAGTAATATTAAACCAAATTTAATAAAAAATGTGAATGTATCATGTGGCAAGATAACTAAAGAAATACTCGTATTTCATATGTACACTTATGTGAAACTTTACATGAAACTTCATTTCTATAGAAGTTGTTTCATTCATCTTGACAAGAATTCAAGAGTTCTATGATGGTGGATGTCAAACCATGCAATTTGGCTGAGCATCATTGAAGCCTATCACTCTGGAGGCTGACACAATTTTTATTTTATTTGCTGCGGGATGTAAAGATTTCATTGATGTGTGTTTTTTTTTTCATTCTATCTGCCTATAATGAAATGAGCTAAAGACTTGAAATTTTACATTGAGCTTCAGCGAGCCTGTTACATGACATGTGGTGTACTCCAACTTTGTTAAATAAAAAAGTATTGGTCCTTTTTTGCAAAAAGAGCCTTGAAACCTTTAGTCCAACATTCAAAAGAAAGCCAGTTTTAGCTTGCTATCCCAGGATTTGTATTAATAATCATAAAAAATAATTAATTTACCTTAGAAAATTAGTATCGTACAGTACAGTCAGTAGAAACTCTTATTCATGTATGTAAATTAATATAATGATTGGTTTCATCACCACATTGAAAAATAATAATAGGGAACGTAAATCGGTATAAAAAATCATAATTAAAATCTGATAAAGGCATATGTTATAAATTGCAATTCCTTTCAGATTCAATAAATTGTAACCAGGTTATGAACTTTGAAGAGATCACAGTGTCAGTTTGAAACAGGAGCGCAGCCAGAAATTTCTTCTAGAAGAGATTTGGCCATCTAACTATCGGTGGATGAAAGAAAAAATGAAATGAAGAAGAATGAAATAAAAAGAAGGGAAATGAAATAAAAAATTAAATGCCATTTTCTGCTACTCTAATATTTAAATGAAGTAAACTTAGCAGGGCCGCAAAAGCCTACAATAGCATGTGTGGTTAACCAATTAATGAGTGTATAATGAAGTAAGGCGTTCAAGATACTTGAGTAGCACACCACTCTTATCTTTACAAGACTGTCATGTTATGTGTAAATTAAACCACAAGGGTGGTCAAGGTAGTTTCACACCTGTGCATAGGGTTAGGATCGGCAGTATTTCAACCCCGTCAGTCATCTCCTGCACAACCTATATTATATGGATTTGTAGTTTTATCCTAAGATAAATTGTGTATAAAGACTGTAAACATAAGAAGAATAATACTAAAGAAAATAAAATACGCTGAAATTGTACTTAATTTGACGTAAAATAACACATTCATTTAGCCTTGTTCATAGGATTACAAATAACTTTTACAAACAAAATCAGAAGTTAACCAACCAGATACAGGCATTGATTGCGCAATACTCTTTATATATATATATTTTTTTTTCTGGTCTCGGGAGGGGGTTTAACCCTACCCCCATACTCCTCGTTGCGCCACTGGCAATAACAGTTAAGAAAGAAGAACAGTTGAGTAACCCATATGCAAAACACGTTATTTCCATTTTTTCGAAATTGAGATATTGGTATCCCTGAATTCTGTTCATCAAGACCTATCAGAATATGGTGTTTTCAAGTGTCAAAACCCGCCATTACCGTCTTAAAAACGATATAGAAAACTGGTCAAATTTCCAAAAACACGTTATTTCCACTGCATAACAAAAATACGCCAGTTCCAAAATGCGTCAATTCCATCTACCATTGTTTTGATTTGCAAAGTGCGTTAAAAACTATCAGAGTAACATGGCCATATCAGAAAACAGATCCAAAACCTGTTTCCAATTTGGTGTAATATGTAAAAACACTCTAACATTTAACTTTTTATAATAAAAATATAGATTATTGTGTGTATATTTAGATTTTTAATCAATTTTTCAACTCAATTTCCTTTGTTTTCATTTCATTACCCAATAAATAACAGGTTTTGCAACTGTAATAAGTACAAAAATGGCTGACCACACAGTTCCAAAACCTGTTAATAACACTGTAAGATTCAAAACCAGTTATTTCCAAACTTTATTGTTAAATATCTTATTAACTAATAATGTGACATTATATTATAATTTTCCATCAATAACAAATCTAATTTTTCTTAATTTTTTGGTAAAAACTTCAAGTGTGTACCATAGAAACAAACTCTTGCAGAAGTTTTTTGTGATTTCCCGAAATTTACAAAAACTGGAAATAACGTGTTTTGCATATGGGCTACTCAGTTAAACTCTAATAACTAAGTCAGTTCCACCTATGTATGTCAATGTCAGCATACCTAACATAGTATGATAGTACGAGACATGTAAATGCGTTGCCAGCTGTTACAGAAGAATAACTAGAGGTTGGATAATCGATTGAATTCAACAATCGAGCCATCGGTATTGCTCATCTTCACTACTCAATTGTATTTACTCAATCCTTTACTTTCACGATTGAAGTTAACACGTGTTTACACTATGAAATGAAATGAAAAAATGTCTATTATAGGCGAAGTTAGGACTATAAAGTCCTCTCTACCACTTAACCTCAACCACTAACCTCTTATGACACAGGACTTATGAGAAAAAAATATTAAAACATGAAGAATAATTTAACGCCGAAGAACTAAAATGATGTCAACAACCGGAACGAAGCCAGACATCGTCGCATCGCCTTATATACTGAGAATCAGCTGATAAGACAATGTGGAAACGCCATATGGTGAGGGGGTAGTGGGGTGCGGTGACTGCCCACAAGGCCAGTCTTGCAATGATATGTCTCATACTTTAACGTGGTTCACAGAATTGCTCCCAGAATGCGTCTACTGCCGTTACTCGAGGAACCTTTCTCGTATGCTGTAATAATCAAACAACACCTGTAAAACAATATGTCTAACCGAATTTAAACTAATGTATGAAATAAAAATATACTTCTTGCAGTGATTAAGAACCATTATTTAGCCTATAGTCGTGCCTAAGAAATAATATATATATATATATATATATATATATATATATATATATATATATATATATATATATATATATATAAAATAACACATCACGATAGACTATACACTTAACTAACTACAGCAAAATTTTACTAAAGCCATGATGATTCTGCAGTAAAATCGATAACGATTAGGTCTTCAGAAACTTCGGAAAACTTTCCCATCAGATCCCCTTTGACGACCTTGCAAATCGATCAGATGCGCCTGAAGGCGAAGAATCAAGATCGGTTCTAATGCCTGACAATTTAATCACAGTTTAAAAGCACAATTCAGCGGACATAATAATTTAAATGCTAATGTTATCGGCTTATTAGAGTTAATAACGTTAAATTTCAGTGTGTGAGCAAGTTTTTTCTCACTTCTTTGGGAAACCACATACATTTCCACATTTACGGAAAACTAATCCTGCCATAAGAGTGAATAGTGATGAAAGAAACTATTATTACATCAGCTAAGTAGAAAGGTAAGATATAAGATGGCCGCACCATAGAAGAAGAATAAGGCTAGATCATTTTATGTCACGAGTTTTTAAATATCTGTTATTTGCGTAAAAATACAATTAGTGTTCATATTCAGAGTGATTAAGGAAGTGTGATTCTGAGTTTGGAAAATTATTTATTTTATTAAATTCATAGCACTTTAAGACACAGGCATTGAAAGTAGAAAGCTTATGCAATTTTGCAATCACGTCCGTATGAAAAAGGCTGAAGATCACTTACTGAACGAAATTATTTATTCCTTTTTACTTATAAATAAAAAACATTTTCGAAGGTAGTGCATCTTTAAGTACCTACCAGACTGGCTGTTCAGTCCAAATTTGACGTCTAATTAATAAACTAATATTTTCTGTGATTTCCATTACGTTTTGAGTATCTTTGAGAGCTTTTGATGCATAACTCATATATAGATTAAATTGACTTTACAAACACGCACTTCAGTATTGTTTGTGTATGTTTTATTTTGGTGCTCATTATGAGAATTTAAAACGATAAAAATCACGATTTACAGCAAATTGAGGTAGACAGAGGGAATTATGAAAATCTATAACATTTGCTTTATGTCAATAGAAAAAAAACTTATTTAAGTGGTTGTATTGACAACCACGTCATTAAAAAGGTAAAGCAAGCAAAGTTCGACACATTACTACTGAGGCTAAACAATAATAAATTTTTAAATTGTAATACCTGAAATTAATTAATTCAACCCTAACTTCCTCCTTAACTAGTCTAGCTTTAAAAACTAGTCTAGATGACGCATGACCTTCACGTTTTGGTTTGTTTTGCTACGAGGCCCGGGCTTACCCAACTTTTTTTATTTTTTACCCAGTTTATAAGTCAAATCCTTGTTATAAAAGAGTGCAACATTTTCATGTGCGAGTTTTGAGTGATTCATTATTAAACTGTTTGAAATAGGGTGGCAACACTGCTTGTAGTAACGTCTGGCAACAGTCAGTGTTAGAAACTTAATGCCTAGCGGGAAACAGCTGTTAGTACAATGACAGTGACAGGAGATCGGATTTTCATAACCTAAAACTACTGTTACGTAAATATACGCTTCTCGGCTTGGTTATGATTCTTTCTTCAATGAATTAGTCTAAAGTTCTGTGTCGTGGAAAAGTTTAAAAAGGATTCTTCAAAGAAACAACGAATAATCAAATACTTGTGATAATGGTGAGTCTTCCAGTAGTTTTAGTGTTGATAACTTTAACTTAGAAGACACTAATATTCGTAAAAAACTTAACGAAGATGAACATTCCACATCTAATCAAAATCAACTGAAACGACCAAATGGCCTTAGCGTACATGCTAATAATGGACAAAATCAACCAAAGCTTAATTTTCCTAGACGAAATATACGAGGAAATCGGTCTTTCCAGAGTAACTGGTATGATAAACATTAGTGGATAGAATGATAGAATACTCGGGTGGAAAAGACGCTTTATTTAGTTTATTCTGCCGACATTAATCTGTCGCAGGAAAGGATTACTGGGAAAATATACTCGTAGCTAAAATGGTAGACAAACACGTACAACACTCCAACTCTCATAAACTTACCTATCCTAGTACAAGGGGTGGTTGGATTCACAGAAAACTGGACCTGTTTCCATTAAAATCGATGAACATACGGCTCAAAAATATAGAAACACATTTAACACTTATAAGAAGCGTGATATTTTGTGCTCGTCAAGACATTGCTTTGAGAGGACACGGGGAGGTTCAATTTAAGAACGAAATCAAGATGACAATTTAGGTGATAATAACGACTTAGATGGTGTAAATGAGCAATACCCAGAAAGTAGGTAACGTAGTAATCGTGACAATTTTAAAGAATTGACGAATTTACTTTGTTTGGAAAATAGCCAGTTTAATGCCAATATCAAAAACATGCCGGGATATACCAAGCATACAGCTAAAGGTATAAAAAATGAAAAACCACAAAAAAACCAATATTTTGGAAACGTTACATTGACGATATATTCATGATATGAACATATTATACTAATGAACATTTACACAATTTTTAACAATCACTAAACACTTTCTGCAACTTACGTGGGAGATATCTGATTCAATTGTGAGATTTCTGGATATAGATATTTTTATTGAAAATCAGAAGTTAAAAACTAAAATCAATAAAAAAGCACAAACACATTTTAATACCTACATTATGACAGTTGTCCGTCCCGTGTCAAAAAAGCCATTCCAAAGAGTTTAGGAAAAAACGCCCAAAATTTATGCAGTGAAAAATATCACTTAGAACAATATATTGATAATTTATTATCAGCGTTTTTTAAAAGGGGTTATCCTCGCAAACTTCTAAACAACAAACTGAACACTAAATCACTATCAATTGGAACGAATAAAACTAAATTTGACAATAATGGTCCAAAGTTTTTAACCAAATACCACCTAGGACTTTATAAAATTAACAATATTCTTCGAGTAGCATGCGGTTTATTGGACAGCTCTGCTGCAACTAACATTTTAAAATAATAAAAATAAGATTTATAAAACCACCAGTTTTGAAAGATATTATTTTTAGTTCGCCCAAAATTACCTAAGCACACAGAACAAGAAAACGTGACAGTTGGATCACATCCAATCACAACCAATAAACCCAGGTGTTTAGTATGCAACATGTGCTCTACTTCAAAAACATTTACAAGTAGTTCTACACAAAATTCGTACAGTATATTAATATTGAAGACATCATGTGAATAAAAAAATATTGTTTATCAAATTCAGTGCAAGTTATGCCCACTTTGCGCCACGTGGTGAACCATGACCTTCCCAGCAGCTTATGCATGTGGTACGTGGCTGATTGTTGACTCACCTGACCCATGTTTGTTGTCCTGGTAGTACATTGCCACCACACAAGGCCGCACTAGACACTGTATCAGTGCAGCTTTGCGCCACGTGGTGAACCGTGCGTGACCTTCCCAGCAGTTTATGCATGTGGTACGTGGCTGATTGTTGACTCACCTGACCCATGTTTGTTGTCCTGGTAGTACATTGCCACCACACAAGGCCGCACTACACACTGTATCAGTGCAGCTTTGCGCCACGTGGTGAACCATGACCTTCCCAGCAGTTTATGCATATGGTACGTGGCTGATTGTTGACTCACCTCACCCTATGTTAGCGGACCTGAATGTACATTGCCACCACACAAGGCCGCACTACACACTGTATCAGTGCAGCTTTGCGCCACGTGGTGAACCGTGACCTTCCCAGCAGTTTATGCATGTGGTACGTGGCTGATTGTTGACTCACCTGACCCATGTTTGTTGTCCTGGTAGTACATTGCCACCACACAAGGCCGCACTAGACACTGTATCAGTGCAGCTTTGCGCCACGTGGTGAACCGTGACCTTCTCCAGCAGCTTATGCAAGGTCTCAAGGTCGCCTCTGCATCAATCAAGAATTTGTGAGCTGTTCCCTTTCTCGCATGTTTTAGACAGGTTTGGACAACCAGCTTGAACTACTCTCGGATTAAAAAGTACCTACATATTTTTCTGTTCGAATTTTAACCACAACCTAACGGGATCAACACTCAATGTGGTCATCGTTATGAATTTTCAAAGATGCCGTTTGGTTGAAAAACGCTGTAGTCCGGTATCATTTTTCGTTCCTACCGACATAAAAACTTAGTTACTTTGTGGTTAACGGTCAAATTCAAGCATTGTGCTTTAATTCATTGCATGATGGGTATTCCTACATGTATTTTAAGTGGTTTTTAAGGTCTTTGACATGGTTGACAACTGAATTCTTAAGGTGACCCAACTGGTTTTCAGTTGGAATTTTTCGAATTTTGAAAAGACAATTTTGTTCACTTCTCTTTAAGATATCATTTCTGAAGACATGAAAAATTGAATCTTTTTTACTAATCCACTATTAGTAGTAGGAATTAAGAGTTTTGGAACATTTCGTATTGAAGCACAAAAAACACTCAGTAACGCTTGTAGCTAAAAATATGAACTTTTGACAGTAACTAAATACAAAAACATTACTGGAAGGAGTGACTTTATGAATGAATTTATTTAAATTAACATTCAATGTTATTTTCTTAAGGAAATCATTATTTAAAATGTGCCATTTACTTAATAACTTGAATTTTATCGAATAAAATGTCTTAAATTTTAAATGAAAAAATAGCGCCTAATGTTTCCTGGTGTTATAACTTGTAAACGCGTGGACGTATTTTAAAAATTTCTTATATTTGATTAAGCCATTTTCTTTGGCTATGATCGCAAACTTTGATAATTTTCTTATTTTGTATGTACGTTATTGCTCGTGGTGTGCCTACTTCTCTGCCTTGCGAGAAGTTATCTCAAGAAGTCTATGAGTTTAAGATAAACTAAATACTCCCCCAACAAAAATAGTTTGCACCACTTTAGTTGATTGGATTCATATACGATGTTCTCATTCCTACTTATAAAAATCTTGGTGGAATTCCTAAAACAACAGACTTCCATGATTTTATTACAAGAAATAAACAAACTATGCTTTCTCCAGCATAAAACAACCAGGTTTGAGAAGAGTTCGTTTTACTTTAGTATTCAGTTGTTCAATAAGTAACAGAAACGAATTAGAGCTGTAATTTATCACATAAATGTTTTATATTCCATTTTTAAAGGATGTGCCAGAAAGTTCCGAGATTTACTGGCTAGCTTCAATCTGGGCTGGTTGTTGAATTCACCAACGAGAGTGTTTGGTGGTTCTCAGACAGCTATAGATAACGTTGTGACCGACATACCCGGGACGTTCGTGTCCGTTATAGCCACTGCCATATCTGACCACGATGCGCAATTAATTAAAATCAGTCAACAGGTTAAAAAAACACAAGACGTCACTTTATATAGAAGACACGTCCTTCTAACATTAACCTGTTAAACAAACGGTTGAGTCGAGAACTTTGGCAATTCAAAAAAAACCCAAAACTCGTGGGAAATGTTCGATTATTTAAATTATTGCTTCATTTACAATCAAAATGTATATTTTCCATTAAAAAAAATTAATTATAAAGAGAAAAGAAAAACTAATTGGATTACTCCAGGAATAATTGTTTCTAGAAATAATTTACGGTTGTATTGGGAACAATCAAAACTATCAACAAGTGTAGAATTCAAAGATTTTGTAAAAAAGTATAAATTAATCTATCGAAAGGTTATTAAAGCGGCCAAAGCCTATGAATTTAATAAAGCAATTAAGGAAACAAAAAATGTTCAAAAATCCGCTTGGGGTATAATTAATAAGCACAAACCTAAGGCACCCAATAAACCTATAGAAATTGAAATCAATCGGGAAATTATTAAGGACCATTCAGATGTGGCAAACATTTTTAATGACTATTTTTGTAATGTTTCAAATCAAAATCTTAGCTGTTCTTTTGAAACGAGTCAAACAGCAAGTCCCGTCATGTCAATGGCGTTAACTCCTGTAACAGAGGAGGAAGTGGCTGGCGTGATGCGTTCTCTAAGGGTGTTGAAGTCAACTGACGTAAATGGCGTGTCGACAAGGCTTTTCAAGCAATTTTACATGCCTCTGCTGAAACCACTGACAATGATAATCAATACATCTTTCCAAGAAGGCATGTTTACTACAGCACTGAAAAGAGCTGTAGTAATTCCAATTTTTAAGAAACATGATCCGTTGAAAGTAAATAATTATCGGCCAATCTCAATCCTACCAGTGCTAAGTAAGGATTTTGAAAAACTTTTCTTAAGTAGGATGCTAAATTTCTTTGAGAAGAATAATATATTATCTCCAAATCAGTTTGGCTTTAGACAAGGTAAATCCACAATCGATGGAATCACGCACTTAATTGAGCTGATTGTTGATAGCTTGGACAAGAAAACAGTAACAATCAGCGTTTTCCTTGACTTGACTAAGGCTTTCGATTGTGTGGATCACACCATTCTCCTCAACAAATTGCACAGTAACGGTATTAGAGGTTTGCGGCTGAAGTGGCTTCAGTCATACCTCTCTGATAGAAAACAACAAGTATCAGTTCAAAATTCATTTTCACGTACAACCAGTCTTAGATATAGGGTCCCTCAGGGATCCATCCTCGGACCAGTTTTGTTCCTGGTGTACGTAAACAATTTGAATTCAAAGATTCATAAAGGACACATAGTCCAATATGCAGATGACATGACTCTCTCTTTCACATGCAAATCAAAATTTGAAGTTGAAGTTCAAGCTTACGAAGAATTAAATTATGTACACAATACTTTGAAAACATAAACTTGAAACTTAATTGTTCGAAAACAAATTACATAGTTTTTTGGTGGAAGCACTGCACCATTTCAGTACAGACCTACTGTGATGTTGGACGACAAGGTCCTGGATGAAGTTGACTGTACGAAACTCCTGGGAATACACCTCGATAGAGGGTTGACTTGGAGGAACCATGTGGACAGTGTTTGTGCGAAACTATCAAGTAATATTTATCTCTTGAGAGGTCTTGCCGAATACTGTTCAGATCAAATAATAAAAATTGCAAATTACGGTTTGGTCCACCCACGTTTATCCTTCGGTATTATATTGTGGGGTGGCTGTTCAAATGGCGACTTCCACAAACTTTTTGTCTTACAGAAGAGAGCTATCAGAATTGTTGCTAAATTAAACTTTAGAGAGTCGTGTAGAAATTAATTTAGGGAGCTCAAAATACTAACATTGCCATGTTTGTATATACTGGAGACTACTGTACATTGTCGGTTTAAGAGCCAAATGGTTCCAGGTCGTGACATTCACAACTACGATACAAGGTATCGAGAAAATGTCAGACCTGCTCAGCATAGATTGAGAAGATACGAGCAACTTCCTTCTCAAGCCGGCATAAAGTTTCTAAATGGGCTCCCTGAAGAAATAAAATTAATAAATGATCTAAATCGGTTCAAAATTACATTGCGACACCTTTTAGTGTCTTATTCATTTTATACAGTTGGCGAATTCATGGACCAACTCACTAGCTTCAATGTGCGGTAGCACAGGGGCGCTGACATCCAAAGTTATTTTTTATTATATATTAATTTTACTGCTTGACAACTTTTATTGTTAACTAAAATCGATATTGTTTACCTTACGATATTTTAAAAATTAAATCGTTGGCATAAGACATTTTATTATTTTAATGAATATACAATTATTATTATGTGACGCATGCTATGCAATGTTAAAATTGTTTCTGGCAATAAAAGTATTATATTGTATTGTATTGATGAAAATGTTCATTTACTACGCAATAATATTGCGTGCGAAACAGCTGGTAGTAGGTATTTTAGAATGTAAATATGATTTTCGTTTGAATAAAAATGATTTCGTCAAAGGTCTAGTTTATTATTTTGTTGACAAGTGAAATATTGACAGAATGTATGGGCAGATAATGGTAAGCAGCAGTCCGAAATCTTTGGGCGGAAATGAATTCAAATCTGTGAATTCGAATAAAATTCATGTGAATTTCAAATTGGAATTCAAATGAGTGTTTGAGGATGGTGAGCCAGCCGACTGTCTCTGAAGTGGCCTTGCGTTTTCCCCTAGAACAATGTTGTCTCAGCATTGTGCTCCGTTATTTACGAGATGTATGTGGCATTTTGCGAAATTACATTGCAATCGTAAGATTTATTAGATCAGTGCCGTAACTAAGGAGGGGATAAGAGGGGTAGGCCCCCTGAAAGTACTACAAATTTATAAAAAGATCGTGAAAAATATATATATATATATATATATATATATATTTTAATAAGATAAATTGAAAATAAAGAATTTTGAAAAATTCTACGTCAACTACAAGGGAGTAAAATTAGTAGTAGTAGCGGTATTGTTATGAGTAGCCTACATATCTGGAAATATTAGCATGGAACCGTTTATTATACTACTTCAGTCTAGGGGCAGATAGTAATTTGTTAGAGGGTGTGAACACGGTTCTAAACCGGATTCGAACGGTCTATAGATTAGTTCGCTCTCCAGTTATCGCGTGGAAAAAAAGACATAGTCAAACAAACAGACAGAGATCATATTTTTCCAGCCCCTCACGTGATAGGCTGCGCTAACACTAAGCCAGTAATGGGAATTATAAGCTAATCTGACTGAAGTGGAATTTATTTGATCTTGGCAAATACAATTTACAAAAGTCTTAAAACTACAACAGTTGTATTGTACACGTGACGTAACTAAGGTGGGAAGGGTTGATTCAATGCTATGTTGAGTTCAGCTCCAGTTCACCTTCCTCTTAGTGCAGCGTCTGGAATCTGACGCTGCCACAGACTTGACTACTTGAATCTAGAGTCATGTCCGTCTGTAGAGATCCAAAACAGTCTGCGGCGAAAAATTTCAAAACGAACTATTTGTTGTACAGTTTCAACATCAGAGACACCTGTCTACAAAATAATAGTGTAATCTAGGTGAAGAGATATTCTCATTGTCTCATTAAATGCACAATTGGATCTCTTAGACAGATACGATTGGATTACCGGACAGTCGCATTGCCACTAACATCGAAGTGTGAGGTTCGTTAAACAATAGTACAATACAACAGTGAATATTGAGTTTAACTCCAGTTCACCTTCCTGTTAGTCCAGCGTCTGGAATCTGACACTGTCACAGACTTGACTCCTGGAATCTGGAGTCATGTTCATACGAAGAGACGTTAATGACGAAGAAGCTCAAAATGAACTATTTATATATCTTTTCGACATTAGAGATAACCAGACTATAAAATATGGTGTAATCTAGATTAAGATGTATTCTCGTTGTCTCTTCAGTGCACTACGATGATTTAGACACGATCTTTAAGTAACCGAGTTTTCAACACAACGAAGATATCAAATTGTGAACCTAACGAGTTAACAAGAATACCTACATTATATCTATATTTTGTAGTCTGGGTGCCTCTGATGTTGAAACGATGTAAAAGTTTATTTTGAGCTTCTTTGCGGCAGAGTTTCTTTAAGTTTCTTCACACGAGCATGATTCTGAGACACGATATGAATTGTGATACACGTACGTGTCTTATGCTCTCAACAGACAAATTAAAAAATGTTAATGAAGGTCAACCACTCGAAGGGGTTGAAATGGAGATGTAATCACTTCTCCTGATGTAATAAGTAAACTTTCCTGATGTCCTTCATCGACGATATTTGACAAAAATGTGATTTATACTCTCAACTGTCTTAACAGAAAAATAAAATACTTTTAATGCAGATCGTCTATTCTTAGAGCTTGGAATAGAGTTGTTGTGATCCATCGGTAAACTATATTTTTTGTTTCAATATCCTGATGGCCTAGAACGATGAAATTGAAATATACGTGCCGTATGCTTTCGGCAGACTACCATCACCGGTACCAAGTTCGTATTTTAGACCGGAAGTAGACGCTTTTAGGCCGAAGACTTCAGACCTATCTGGTACGTATTGATATGATATGATTTTACTATATCAAGCGAATAGCTCCTTTTCTCTATGATGTTTGGTTCATGCAAGAAAAACTATTAGGAAATGGTTTGGGTATTTTTCTAACGGACCTAACTAAAAAGTATACTAACACTGACGGAAGCCTGAATGTTTTAGGAGGACATTTTTTCTTCGAAAAATTTGTAAGAGTATTATTATTGAATTAATAAAATTGCCCACTAAGAACCAACAACAGAAAGGCAACGCCTGGAAGTCCAGTGTCGGAATGACAGTCCATGCGTCTGAGTCTCGCTTTTGCGAGCCATAGTCGCCGACATACATAGGCTACGGGACACTAGGCCGCGACTTCACCTTAAACTGAGTAGAATTTGGAATGTATTCAATACGAGTAGGAACTAATGAAGGTGGTGTTATCAGTTTCGGTTGGATTCTTATTTTTTATTTTCAGCCACGGCTCTCTATAGTTTCTTCACTAGGACATTTGATTCCTCCAAGAGAAATTAAATAAGAAGTTAAAGTTACGGAAGAAAATGAAAACCGTATGAAAACGTAAAGGGAATTTTTAATTAATACAGTAAAGATTGACTATCGAAAAATGAATATACAAATCCTTAATCTTGCATTTGCAATGCCATAGCTTTCATTAAACGTGTAAGGAATGCAAGCTTCAACAGGCTTGATTCGCTCTTAGTCTAAACTTTAAAACTAATGAAAAAAACAAAAAACAAAATGCGTTTGGGAGCATTCATTAGGCACATTGTCTAGGAATGTACTTAGATTTTCTTCCAAACGGTCATAGCATTGTCTAAAACAGTAAGTAGAAAATGGCCGTGAATTTTCAAAATGATGTCATTATTTCGAGATTTACTTATTGAAGTTGTTTTGGAATTTTCATACATTAATTAGAAAATAAACTAAATCAAAATCCAACAGATTTAAAGTAGAGTAAAGTAAAGATAAATTCTTACTTAGCATGTTAGCACAGTGAAATTACGTATTTATGGACGATATTCTTCTTAAAGCCAAACCCCACTATATCCTGAGGAACGGACCTCGATCAGGTTTGATCTGGAATGATCAGGTCAACAAAGTTTACTTTGAGGTGACATGAAGCACCTCAAAACATATCCTCTAACTCTTAAGAATGGTCAATCTTAGCTTTATTTACCTTCTTTGGCCATGAAACAAAGGTTATTGATCTGAATAGATGTGAACGAGACAAACAAAGCGAAGTGTGTGGGGGAATAGTGACCGCCAATACAGATACGAAGACTTTCGGTTAAAAAAGAATTTTGGAATCTGAGATATCTGTAACCTCAACTCGGCCCCTTAAGAGCAATCGTACTTTTAACGAGTGGTCTTGACTTTACTACAGAGTTTCAGTCATCAAAAGAAAAAAACTCAGCCTTTCACAGAATGCACATCCTTGTTATAAATTATATCACTGCAGAGTTTCGGCCATCAAAAGAAAAAAAACTCAGCCTTTCACGGGGAGAATGAACATACTTGTTATAAATTATATTACTACAGAGTTTCGGCCATCAAATGAAAAAAAAACTCAGCCTTTCACGGGGAGAATGAACATCCTTGTTATAAATTACATTACTACAACTACTACAGAGTTTTCAGCCATCAAAAGGAAAAAAACTTAGTCTTTCACGGGGAGAATGAACATCCTTGTTATAAATTACATTACTGCAGAGTTTCAGTCATCAAAAGAAAAAAAACTCTAGCCTTTCACGGGGAGAATGCACATCCTTGTTATAAATTATATCACTGCAGAGTTTCGGCCATCAAAAGAAAAAACTCAGCCTTTCACGGGGAGAATGAACATACTTGTTATAAATTACATTACTGTAGAGTTTCGGCCATCAAAAGAAAAAAACTCAGCCTTTCACGGGGAGAATGAACATACTTGTTATAAATTATATTACTACAGAGTTTCGGCCATCAAAATAAAAAACTCAGCCTTTCACGGGGAGAATGCACATCCTTGTTATAAATTATATCACTGCAGAGTTTCGGCCATCAAAAGAAAAAACTCAGCCTTTCACGGGGAGAATGAACATACTTGTTATAAACTACATTACTACAGAGTTTCGGACATAAAGAAAATAAAAAACTCAGCCTTTCACGGGGAGAATGCACATCCTTGTTATAAATTATATCACTGCAGAGTTTCGGCCATCAAAAGAAAAAACTCAGCCTTTCACGGGGAGAATGAACATACTTGTTATAAACTACATTACTACAGAGTTTCGGACATAAAGAAAATAAAAAACTCAGCCTTTCACGGGGAGAATGCACATCCTTGTTATAAATTATATCACTGCAGAGTTTCGGCCATCAAAAGAAAAAACTCAGCCTTTCACGGGGAGAATGAACACCCTTGTTATAAACTACATTACTACAGAGTTTCGGCCATAAAGAAAATAAACAAACTCTACAATTTACGGAAAAATAATCAACTCTATTATACAGGTACATATTAATCCGGTTTAACGAAAAACCGAATGATCCAATATAACGCAATTGAAGGTTTACCGATCCGATTATAACCAATTTGACTGTAAGGGTAACCAATTTGGTAACTTTGTTGTCTTTTGACCCCATACATACATGCTCTACATATGACTATATTCATATATATATACTGTATGCAGAAAATAAATGCTCAGAGGCTTCTTTAAACAATAGAAGAAAAAGACTTCATATTAATCCTTAATATTTCGACTTTTATGTCGTTTTCAAAAAGGTACAAAAAGTGTATATAATGTAAGAATTCTATGAAATTAAGGATTAATATGAAGTCTTTTTCTTCTATTGTTTATATATATATATATATATATATATATATATATATATATATATATATATATACTCACACAGAATATACGAGATTTCCAAAGGGCAGATGCTGCCGATTAACCTTTTGACAATCAAAAGAATAGATTATCTTCTTGGACAGTTTTACTGCACAGACTGCCAAAAAGACATCGATTTTACACATGATCTGCTGTACGATACTTTATCTGTTTTTGGGTAATAGGCTAATAGAACATTATTTTATTGGACTTATAGTAGTGTGTCAGGTAAAAACGAAGTACGAAATCATTAATAATACCGAACTACCGATTTTGCTCTTCATTATTGAAAACCTAATAATAATAAAACCTGAATAAACCTAAGCCAAACAAACATAAAATACAATAGAGACTGAGATGGGTAGCAGTATTTGTGTGTAGGGCATAATACTACAGCAGCCGTTGCGTTGTTGTTACCCAAGTAGTTCACGGACATTCCGCTAGATTGCTCTAGGAATCTTTATCCACAGCTATCATTGCAAGGGCCTTATGTAGCACAGAAACAAAGTAATAAATAGTGCTATATTGCAAGAATGGTGTTGTTTAACTACGTTTCGATGTTTGATTATTAAGTACTATTTCCCTGTTAACATTTAACTTTATAACTACACGTATATAATGATCGCTTCAATCTATCTAAATACGACTACAGCATGCTGCCGTTGTGTTGTTACCCGAGTAGTTCACGGACATTCCGCTAGACTGCGCGAGAAGTCCCACAGCTATCATTGCAAGGGCCTTATGTAGCACATAAACAAACTAATAATTAGTGTTATATTGCAAGAATGTTGATGAGTAACTATGTTTTGATATTTGACTATTAAGTACTATTTCCCTGTTAACGTTATAACTAAATGTAAATAACACTCTCTGTGAGAACGTATACCGGTACATTAGATTTCAAAATTTCAGAAACGAATCCTAAAGGGAAGACTATTAGCTTCGTAGCTAATATGCATTGTAAATGCTAATTTCCTTTTTTATTTTGAGTAGGTATACTAAGTTACAATAAAGCAACAAAAAGCCGCCATTATTGACCGGGGTCAGGAATATTAAGAACCGGCAGTGAAAGTATTAACCTATATAATTTGAAGTCTGTAAAAAGCCACAATGTTTGTTATATTATTTTTATGTTAGTTCATTAATTTATTAACGTTTAACTGTATGCGAAACTTGATTTATGCACTTAAGAAATTTTACCGACTCATATATACCGCCATATGATAAGCTGAGAACCAAAAAGACACGTTATATACGATTATACAGGGTGAGGCAGACCACCCGTACAGTACGTATAGCGGCCAAACCAAACGAGGTAGATTATTCGTAACAACTTAAACCCCCCTATTTCCACCCCAAATAATTTGGAGAAATTATTTTGAAATCTCTAAAACTCCCCAAAGGGGTAGTTTTTGGGGGGTAGGTGTGGTTTTGAAAAATTTTCAAATGTAAAGGTATGTTGAGTTATACCTCATTTTAAAGGTATTTCACTGGTTATTTTGATGTAAAAAGTTTGAACCTATCTTGCCGCTTATGTACAGGGTACACCAAAACGTTAAAAAATCAGGGGTTTGTGGGTAAATTTATTGCAACTACCTGCACAAATGTGACGATATTTTTATTCAAAGCTAATGATGAGACGGCTTACCGAAAAATATCATCAAATGCCACCCTAACCCAAAATTTACACATTTTAAAAATACATAGAATTTTGAAATACTTAACAGCCCCAATCTAGATTTTTAAATAATTTTACTCAATGTATTTATTATAAAAGTCAGTGCAATGTGCAAGTAAAAAAAGTTCCAACAGTAAACTCGTCTCTTATGTTTATGATTAAAAACAAATACAGTACCCAATTTTTAAGAGTCCTTTAAAATTTAAAAAGGTATTGGAATACTATAAACTACAATGTCTTACGATAAGTGCTGAGTTCTCTCATGAAACAGGAAAATTATCCAGTTATTACAGTAGTACATTTTGAATTATAAAAAGTTTTACACTTAAATTACACAAAATGTATAGGAGAAAACCTGTTGTTATTTAATCATTGATGTGAGTGCCATGGAAGGAAGGAGTATCCTGTCATTATTAAAAAAGATAAACACTTCAAACTGGGTTTGAAAACAAATCTACCATGTTACAGGAGCATCATGGTAAATTATCAATATGACAATTATCAATTATCAAACTAAAACCAACAATAACCTAGTAACTGACCTCATGAAGAGTTAAAACCGGTGCTCAAACTGCAACCCATTGTTTTCCAGACAGAGTTCAATCCTTGAGGTGAAGCTATCTACAGCTCTCATTATCTCTTCTCTACCGATCGTGATTATAGCCTCCCTTATCCACTGCATCATGTCCTCTCTAGTTGTTGGTCTTGATTTATACACTAGGCCTTTTAGTCTACCCCACAAGAAAAAGTCCATACACGTTAAATCAAGAGATCTCGCTGGGGTAGTTCACAGGGCCGCCTCTTCCAATCCATCTGTCAGAAAATTGCTCGTTTAGAATTAATCGAGAATCTTCGGCGTAGTGTGCTGGTGCCCCATCGTGCATAAACCACATACATTGTAAGACTTCCTTAGGGATTTCGATCAATAAATTAGGCAAATGACCAATGAGAAAGTTGATATAAACTACTCGGTCAAGGCGAACGTCAAAGAAGAATGGCCCTACAATTTTGTCACCGATAATACCGCACCAGGTATTTAGGGTCCAGTAACTTTGGTCGTCCACTTCTCGCATCCAGTGTGGGTTTTCAAACGCCCAGTATCTCATATTGTGATGGTTCACTTCTCCATTACTCCTAAACGTAGCCTCGTCACACCACATAATGTTACGGTGAAAGTTTTCATTTTGTTGTAGTTTTTCTCGAGGCCACAAACAGAAGTTTATTCTATGAAGGTAGTCATCTCCATGGAGTTCTTGATGTAATGACATCCTATATGGGTGTATTTTATGATCGTGAACGATTCTTAAAACAGATCTTTGACTCATACCAGAATCAAGAGCTACTCTTCGTGTAGAATCATGCGGATTCAGTTCAAAGGCTGCCAAAACCTTCGGGTGCCCTATCACTTCTCACGGGTCTAACGAGTTCCTTTCCTTTGATGTGGTCAGGTTGAACATGACTTGTTTCACGAACTCGACTAGCAAGTCTTTGAAAAACGTTCCTGGAGTGATGTTCGCGGTCTGGATAACGTTGGGCATAAAGAAGAGCGGCAGCTGAGTAATTTTGGAAAGATTCCCCTAACACCATAAGCATCTGGAATGCCTCCTCATTTGAGAACGGCATTTTAGAACAAACAAAACTTACACTACGTACTTAAAAAAAAATTAAATTAATATCTACCTCATACCACGTGGTCACAAGAACAACTGAATAGGGAGACAATAATAACAGAGATTAGATAAGAGACTAAGGAATTGGTTCCAAAGTTCTTCCAGAGGCAACTCGTATATTTGGGATTGTTAAAACATGAACACCACGAACGATTGCTTTTGAAACATGTTACACTGATAGAAATCCTGATGTGTTTTTTACTACATTGTTTAAAAACAAATTAAACTTAAAAGTCCAAATTGTATTCAATCAATGTATTAGCTATTAATACAAGCTAACTTAGTAAAATTATTAAAACATATATTTTTGAGGTAAAAATATCTTAGTCTTGAGGCATACGAGGAACACAAGCGCAAATTTACTAAAATGATGAAGGTTCGAGGTATGCAAGGTTAAAATAACTGAACAGAGGGGCGTTAAGAAATTCCCCATAATAGTGATGGAATACAAGTATTCGACAAGTCTAGCCTTGCCTTACGGATCTTTTCCGTTATGTGTCAGCAATTTCTATTTATTGTCTATGAGGCAAAACTGAGTGGAATTCACTTTGTAATGGAAGAATAGGTATTTTTAGATAATACAAACTGCCGACAGTAGTTATAACCCTTACTTCCTTCCCGTAATCCATTGTTTCTTGGTTATTTGAAAATGTCCTGCCAAAAAGATGGGATATGCCTTTACCTTTTTGCGCCTCCTGCAAACATATCATACCCATGATTTATGAACTATAGAACAAATTGTTTACCTGTTACTTCCGTCCTGTCTGAAAGATTCTTTTCTATTACAGGTTTTGTCACCAATGATCGTAGAAATAGACTGACGCCTGAAACCTTAATCATATTTTGTTTATACACAACAACATTAAATAAAAATTCATTTTTATCTTTATTGTGTATAAATGTATTTATTAATTGAATATTTGTACAATTATACACTTTGGCAAGTTTGAAAATGTTTAATTACTTATTCCAAACTATGAATCTTCCCTTAAGTATTCTTTTCATAGTCCAGATATATATATAGATCTTGAATATGTTATTTGAATACTATTAGTCCAAACAAATGAATACTGTAGGTTTGAATTCGATCCTTCCAGATATATCGTATTTATTTCAAAAGTATTCAAATTCATTTTGAGGTATTCGAATATATGAATACCCGGGCTGTATTCGAATACTATTCGATTCTGTATTCGGTTCCCCCAACACTAATTCATAGATAAGGAGAAACCACTATGTGTTCTATTGGAACACTCAATGAATGTGTCTTACGGGCTTCATCGGTCTATTGACTTAAACAATAGTGACATCATATGTGTAGCGGAACACTGGTTGACACATAATGAAGTGGACTCTGTGATAAACCAGTATGTACCTGGTTTAAAACCAGGTAGTACTAGGTACTAGGTGTAAAACCAGGTAGTACTAGGTGTAAACCAGGTAGTACTAGTTACTAGGTGTAAAACCAGGTAGTACTAGGTGTAAACCAGGTAGTATTAGGTACTAGGTGTAAAACCAGGTAGTACTAGGTGTAAACCAGGTAGTACTAGGTGTAAACCAGGTAGTACTAGGTACTAGGTGTAAAACCAGGTAGTACTAGGTACTAGGTGTAAACCAGGTAGTACTAGGTACTAGGTGTAAAACCAGGTAGTATTAGGTACTAGGTGTAAAACCAGGTAGTACTAGGTACTAGGTGTAAAACCAGGTAGTACTAGGTACTAGGTGTAAAACCAGGTAGTACTAGGTACTAGGTGTAAACCAGGTAGTACTAGGTACTAGGTGTAAACCAGGTAGTACTAGGTACTAGGTGTAAACCAGGTAGTACTAGGTGTAAAACCAGGTAGTACTAGGTACTAGGTGTAAACCAGGTAGTACTAGGTACTAGGTGTAAACCAGGTAGTACTAGGTACTAGGTGTAAAACCAGGTAGTATTAGGTACTAGGTGTAAAACCAGGTAGTACTAGGTACTAGGTGTAAAACCAGGTAGTAACCTGGTTTTAAAATTGTCTCTTATTTTTGTAGACCACTAAATTTAAGAGAAGGTATCACCATATTTTTGAAAAACGATTAATTGTGAGGTCTATTAAAGTTGTATCTTGTGGCAGAAGAACTTGCAAGTGAAGTCACAGCCACACAATTACCATTCGTAGCTTTGTATGATTGTTGTAGCATTGTAGCATCACCTGAAGATAATTTTTTCTTATTTATCGACAATCTCCATGATGTTTTAGTTGGTTTGCATGGTGTCCCTTATAACATTGTTTTAGTGGGTGGTTTTAGTATTGATTATTTTGAAACACATAACGCATTGGAACTGTTTAACTCTTCATTTTGGCTTGATTCAGTGTGTATATGAAATTGCATGCCCTAGCCCACATAGTGCAAATTTTGGAAAATACATTTATGACATATATACATCTCTTCACCTTATATTGATATGGATAGCAGCAATAATCCATACAAGTACAAGAATAACCATAATGCCATTCGTATAACAGCGGACGTGGACTAACTAATATCTCAATTTTAGTTAGGGCTTTGAATGCTTGTTTAACATGCAGGTTTTGTCTACTCTAAGTAAAATAGACTGGTTAGATGTTTAACTCCGATGTAAATAGTCAATTTAATTTATTTTTCGCATTGTTCAATTGGCCTTAAATAGTTCTGTACCGATAAGAAAAACTGTCTATAGACCGCTGAGATCTGATACAGGATGATATAACCATAACTTAACTGAAATGAAAGCTGAGCTTGATGAAGTTTATTTCTTGATGTTGAACACAAATTATAGAGCTAAGTGACAGAATATATAGTGACCAATAAGAATTTATTTGCACATCATACAGTTCTTTCTCGAACCACACATGCAGAAAAATATACAAATAAAACTGTCACTCACAGAACAAGCAATAAACTATCACAAATTTTATGAAACCCTAAAAACAAAATGTCCAATGATAATAAATCAGGAATTTATGAAATTGGATGCGATGACTGTGATAAAATTTATATTGGACAAACACAAAGAACAATAAAAATACGATTCAAAGAGCATTTATCACACAAAAATATAGAAGAGTTGAAAAAACATCTGCTGTAGCCAAGTACTGCATTGAATCAGGACACAGAACATCATTTAAAAATATAAAGTTAATAAAAGAAGCATCAAAACCAATAAACGTAAATGTTTGGGGACCACTACACATAAACAGATATAAAGAAACACTCATAAACAATAAAGAAGACCCTATTGAAATTTCAGGTCTCCTTTCTTCTCAATTTATTCAAACATTAAACTGTAGTCATGTCTAATTTTTCATACTGGCTGAAATATTTCCAAAATGTATGTGTTTACATATTTGCACCATATGTTATTTTAATATCAAAATAATAAAAATAATGTAAATATTTATTTGTGGATTCGCCTGAGGATGAAATCTTTGGTTTCGGAATGCCTCGTCAATCTATTGAAAAGAAAAAATATATAATCTATATATATATATATATATATATATATATATATATATATATATATATATATATATTGGAAAAGTATTGTTTTATTCACTACTATTTTAAGGAATATAGGGTTAAAAAAGAGAAAACTAAGCTTAAACATAGTAAAACATTTATTAAAAGTTTATGTAATAAGGCCAAATCAATAAGTAATCTAGAAGTAATAAAGCTGCATGTTCCTGGAAGTCTCACAGCTTGTGATTTTTATTCATAATTAATAAACTCTGTAAATGACATTAACAGTACCGTAGTATTTCTATAAGTAACAATGCCTATGGTGGGAAGGGTTGATTCAATGTGAATGTTGAGTTTAGCTGTAATTAGCTCCACCCAGTAGACATCCAGTGTAATCTAGATGGAGAGTTGTTCTCATTATCTCACCAGTTTCACGAACCACACCGTGGTCTAGTTAGTTTTGAACTCCTTCGTCGCCGACCTCTTTGGATCTCCTCAGACGGCCATGAACTTCAGAGTTCTGTAGGCAGGTTTATGACAGTATCACATTTGAGACGGTACACTAAGCGGAAGCAGGAATGAAGCTAAACTTAACATTCACATTTCGTAATGGTTACAATTCTCATCTGAATAACTAAGTTTTTACAATGTGTTAAGTAACACTAACCGGATGTTAAGTAATCCGGTTGTAAGTTTTATTAGGAAATTTAAGATGGAGGAACTGTGTGAGGGCACTATAATGATGAGTTAGCTGCACATGTTTAGCACATATTTAATTCCCGGTACATGAAGCTGTTTTTCCAGATAAACCGAAACAGAGTAAGGTAATTCCTATTCATAAGAAAGGATCTAAGTGGCTGTGCTATTTAGATGGGCCCCCAATCAAATAGTAGAAATCGAATAGCTTGCTAGATTTTTTGAATAGCTTGAATGAAGATCTTTTTAGGTCATATGGCACGTCTCAAGCTTTTAAATATGTGGTGCATGAAATTCTGTTGGAGAAATTGTCTGTTTTACTCATTTGAAAGTGTTTCTGATATTTGTAGATCAACATTTAAATTACTGCAAGCAGTCAGTATATTTGAATGGTATAGCCTATTCTCTACTACGCAATTTTTATATTATGGTGTGCCTCAAGGTTTTGTATTGTGACCTACTTTGTTTACTGTACTGTACATTAATGATCTTCCCTTTAGCTTAAGCTTACCAAAACTTATATTGTAGTCATAACTAATTGTTGGTACTGGCTGATATATTAAAAAAATGTTGTATTTGCATATTTACACCACATGGTATTATAATATTAATTGTAATAAAAATAATGTAATATTTATTAGTGGAGTCACCTAATGATGAAACCTTTGGTTTCGTAAGGCCTCGTCCAAAGAATAAACCACACTGGAAAGTATTGTTTTATTAACATTTAGTACTATTTAAACATTTTCCTAATTGCTCCAAGAGTCTTCAATCTATTTAGCTGTTCAATATTCGTTGGCTTAACAGCCCTTCTGAGTTTAAAGGAAGGTGGCAAGGGTTCAAGCGTACACCCTTTAACGCCCTGCGCAAAGTGATCACAGACGGCTGGGTTAAACACGTGGACTGAAGTGTTGGGATGTTTGTAATTACGTTGTCGATGGCTGTGCTCAATGATGCGGTTGTTTTAGTCGGTACGTTCACTGACCAATTTAGACTATAACGTTCAAGAATATAGCGTAGTCGCTGGCTTTTGGGTTTGTAAGTCCCCAATCAAAATAAATTTTAGTTTGTTTTAGGATAAAACTTTAATAGAAAATCAAGTTTATCGAAAACAACATTATAACATCCACTTGAACATCTATATAGTCCAAAGAATACTAGTTTTCCGCTAAGGTTTTAAACAGTCTGCCTCAAAATGTAATTCTAAAGCAAAGTTTTGTTTTAAAGTTTTATATCTAATAGATTTTTTAATTAATATTGCCACATAAAAGGTGTAAAGTGAGTCCTGATACGCTTGTATATATTCCAAACGGATTGAGATATCAATGTACAACCTTCACCATACTTATTAAATTAATTTTTTTTAATTTTTTGAGGGTGAAAAAAAGCTCACCCCCGTTTTCAAAGTCGAGTAGAAAGGGGTAACTTTAAATTTTCAAATTGCAACCCCAACCTTGTGACATGCCACTTTAAAAGTCTATTAAAAAGAAACTCAATGGCATGAACAAAACATCTCTGCGACGATCCTAGCAAAAGTTTTGACAAACAACCTTTGACATCATGGCATTGTGTTTTTTTAAATTTATCATTCAAATGACATGTCACAATATAGGGGTTGAAATTTTAAAAAAGTGACCCCCTCTAACCTCCTTTGAAAAAATAGGGTAAATCTTGCCCTCCAAAACGTCGAAAAAAGTATTTTAGTAGATATGGTGAAGATTTTACATCGATATCTCAATCCATTTGGAATATATCCAGGCGTATCAGGACTTAACTTACACCCTGTATACCCAATTCAGAATTGTTCCATGTTTTGAAAAAACAAACACATCAGATTTCGTTTCGTAGCATAAAAGTGTCAGCTCATCCACCTTATCACTAGCTTTCTGAGCGTATAAATCTACGACGTGAAAGTCTTCTGGGTAACTTCCGTTTTTGAACAGATTTCTTTTGGGATTTTCATTAAAATTTTTAAGAGTTATGTTTACATATGTATAAGATATTTCTATCTTAACACAACGACTTGACGACAGAAAATCTGGGTTTTTAAATTTTCCTAAGCCATCAAACGTTTTATAATGTAAATTTTGTGAGAAGAGATTATTCGTCCAATTTTGATATCTGTTGTCACTTGAATTGTGTATCCGTAGTTGCGTAGCATGAACACGGAAAAACAGTGATTATGAATAATATTACAGAACAGTGATAAATATATTGAATAGAACATCTGACAATACCTAACAATCACTTCCGGTCGGTAAATACCGAAGAAAAGCTCTCTACAGATTCAAGTTTTGACGATTTTGGATTTCACTGGTTGAGTGGTTGAGGTAAAGTGGAATTTATAATTATGTTAGGACATTGATTTTAGGTATTAATTCAACGCCGACTAATAAATATATAATTATCGAGAAAAAAACAAAAATAATCACTTCCGATCGGAATATACTAAGGAAAATGAAATAATACCTCGGTCAGTGAAATCCAAAGTAGTCGGAACTTCTTATCAGTAGAGTTTTTCCGGTGTATTATTCGACCGGAAGTGATTTTTTCAATTTTTCTTATACGATAATTATATAGGTATTAGTCGAGGTTCAATTGATACCTAAAATCAATTTTCTAACAAAATTCAAGTACCGGTACCACTTTTATCTCAACGACTGAACCAGTGAAATCCAAAATCGTAAAAATCTGAATCAGTAGAATTTTTCCTCGGTATTTTCCGACCGGAAGTGATTTTATTGTTTTGTTTCTCGATAATTATATTAGTATTAATCGACGTTGAATTAATACTTAAAATAAACGTCCTAACATTATTATAAGTACCACTTTTACCTCAACCACTCAACCAGTGAAATCCAAAATCGTCAAAACTTGAATCTGTAGAGAGCTTTTCTTCGGTATTTACCGACCGGAAGTGATTTTGTTCTTGATAATTATATAGGTACATTGTACAGTTTAATGATAACGAAAATCGACGTCCTAACTAAGTCGAAAACACCACATTTACCTCAATCACTAAAATCCAAATTAGTTGAAGTTCTAATCAGTAGAGTTTTTCAAGTGTATTTTCCGCCCGAAAGTGATTTTTTATATTTTTTTCGATAATTATATACACGTCTACAGTTTAATGACACCTAAAATCAACGTCGTAACTTAATTCCAAGCAGTCAATTTACGTCCCCAAGACGAATTTGAACGAAGTGGTCGCTAATTTAAACTGTTCGCCGTGTTACGGTTCAGGTTACTTTGCGACGTCACGTGACCGCGCCCTATAGAAATACCGTGATTACACTACACTATCCGGAAGGCCAAGCCCAAAAGTATCGTTTGATACTTTATAATTTAAACGAAAGGACAATTGTATTTTGAACAACGGTCACTGTAATCAATTTAATGTTTGTAGACAAGAGTAATGATAACTCTCCGTTTTCTCCTGCTCCATGCTTTATTTTTTAATATGTCTTAAAACTTCGGAGGCGGGGGCGGACCCCCTGGAGTCCCCCCCTTCGCTACGCCACTGCCTGCTACACCAAACCTAAAGACCAAACCTAGAGACCAGGAAAAGGCACTTGCACGTTCAACGAAGGCGAGAAACTTCAGCAGTAACATTTTTCTGATTTCTTAAGCTTAAGAACAGGTTTTATAACACTGTTATATTAACACATACCAGATAACAACTATTATTTTTTGAGTCTACGGCATTATTGGTACATATTAGAGGAAAGAGGTGTTGCTAGGAAAAGTTACACCCGAGGGAATGATAATGATCTGCTTGTACTTTAAACAAAAAATCTTAAGTCGTAAAAGAAGTATGTGAGTAGTTTGAAAATAAACAAATTCAATTTATGGATCTTGATTTTCATAAATAAGTAATAGTTATTGTAGTAAGAGAGATTATCATTTTCACATTGTCTAGGGCCAACTCACGCCACTCAGTTCCAGATCGGCTATAAAAGTACAATATGCCAATATTTGTTCTTAGGCTTTCGCGCTTCGTACCAAAACTAACACCAAAGTTTTCTTCGAAATATTGCTAACACAATTTTATTTTTAGAATATATTGATCGCATGCGAAAAGGTCGGTTATAGTCGACCACATATACTACACGAAACATGTAATAACATTGGGCAAAACCAATATAATTACAAGGGTTTTATAGTGTTACTAGCAGTTACCCGCAGCTTCTCCCGCAATTTCGAAAGTTTTGCACGTGTATGAGAATTTCTGGTTCGAGTGAATTATTTTCGACGCCAATGTTGTGTTTGCCTTGTTGCCAAGTTCAAGAAATTATATATACATACACAGAACAGAGAAGCCTCCTCTGTCAAAACACAACTAAGATGGGTTTTATAACAGATTTTATTATAAATTTATGTGATAAATTTATAATAAAAGTTAGATAATAACTTTGTCATTTATATCTACATTACAATATTGATCAAGCATTACATACTTGCCGTTTGCTACAATGTACAGTTTAAGTTTATTTATATTGAAAATTTAATTTTCTTACCTGGATATTTTCTTACTCTATGTTAAACAGTGGTTGCAGAAAAGGTTGATTTAAAAAGTAAGCTATGCTTTCAAGACTACAAATGTCACAAAATTGAAAATAGTGGTTAAGATAATTCAGCATATGGTTGTACTGTTATAAAACAATGTTTACACAGAACAGTTAATTACAATTAACAGGCTCTTTCGATTAATATTTGTTTGCTGTAATGCAACTTTAGATACCAAGATGGGATTTTCGCAATTCAAGAGACCAGTGGAGCGGAGGGAGCGCTGAGGCAATTTTGAAATACGAATAGGCCTGTATGTTATCCGGCGACCTTAAGAATATCCATGTAAAATTTCAGTATAATCTGTTGAATAGTTTACGCGTAACAAACAAATTCACTTTCGCATTATAATTTATAATACTAGTTAGGACGTAGGTCTCGGAAACCTACTTTGGTCAAGAAGGTTTTGCTTCGAGCTCTTGCAATCTTATTTCAGTTTTAGATATTTACAGTGCCATAGTGTGGTTTACCTTATAGCCCCGACGAATACAATATACATACATACTGTGCCGATGGCCGAGCGGTCTAAGTCGTTGGACTTTGAGTTTGAGTTAGAGATAGCGCAAGTTCAAATCCAGCCTGTGACCGTTGCACTTTTTATCAGTACCATCAACCTTGTACTGTATCGACTCTTCCCCTTATTCTGTTTGATAAGATCGTCGCACAGGCCAGTGGCCCGTGAGGACGGGCAGAATAAGGCTTAAAAGGGTATGGTCCTCCTTTTTTGTCTAAAAAAAAAAAAAAAAACATACTTAGGATTGAGAAGTCTACTACGGTAAAAACACGTGTACTCCCGATATAGGGTGGGAATCCTTACTAAGTTTATGCGACAGTTCAAAATAATCATGTATAGTTCGCATTACTGTTTTAGGGCCTATGTTTCTGGGAAAGAACGGCTCACTGAGGCATAGTTCATTCGGTTGTTTTTCTGTATGCCACTGCAAAATGTCATATCACATCGTCAAGGAAGCCAACCAGTCTTGATTACATTATGTGCAAAGATTCACAGCTTTGTCCATTAAGGTGACTTTATGACATTGCTTTTTAATATTTCAAAATAAAAATCTTTAAACAAAGTATTTCCAATGCATTATATATTTTTGATTCTTTATTAGCACAATCTAGAATAAAAGGTATAGGGTGATTTTTGGTCTGTCCTCCTCCGTAGACTAATGGTTATAGTCTCGGCTCTCTAACCGAGAGATCACGGGTTCAAATCCCGGGGAGGTCCAATCATCTATAGACACGAAACAGTGTATAGTGTACTTTGAAAATAAACCAGTGTACATCGAAGCCTACATAGCTGAAGCTGAGGCTTAAAAGAGAACAAAAAACTTTGTGTCTGTTAGTTGCATTCCACTACTGATGTACTTAATATTTTACAAATATTTACAATCTGTTCAATTCGAGAAGGACAATAAGTAAATATTATATACAGAAAGAACATTAACAATTAAAATTGAGTTAGATGTTAACCATTGTTAACACTACCATAATTAATTCAAGAACTTAAAATGAAGATCCAGGATAGCAGTTCGGTGGAGTTTGTACATATTTTTAGAATTATCAAGTAGATTTACCGCAAGGTGGTTTGGATGATCTTCTAATCTTGAAAGATAAATGCGATTGAATTTAAATTGTATTGTGAAGGTTTAATATTATCATTTTTTACAAACTCTAAAGAGTTCCGGGAAAATGTTCGTCTTTCTCAAATTCGCAATTCTCAAAATCGATGGGCATAGCATTCTTAGTGAAAGCATTTATGATATAATATGATGGAGCCGTATGCTATGTTAAACTAGGAGTAGCTACATAGTATATATCAGGTACGCATTATTTCAGTATCCAAGGTTAGGAGAATCAATACCTCAGTAGTTAACTACAAATTTGACTGATTTTATTTTGACTTTTGCTATACGCAAAAAAATATACATACTAGCTGTTACCCGCGGCTTCGCACGCAATCTTTAGAACCGAAGTCCTTATATTACTTAGTAAAAGCAATTATGATGTAATATGATGGGAGTCCTATAAACATTTTAATACGTAAGTAGGCATACAAGAGATAGATAGTATTTAAATGAGTTCAAGGTAAATAGTATCAGAGTTTAACTTAATTATTATATCATGTTTGGCACGTGTAGGAGCATTTCTGGTTCTAATTAATTATATACATAACGTCACAGCTGAATCTGCCTTGTCATGCCGGTCAAGAAAACACAAATCTCGGATCACACAGGTCTCGGAAACTTACTTCGGTCAAAAAGCGTATATTTTCCAGTCCTTATCATATATTTAAGGTCTAAGATATTTCCAGTACCATAGTAGAATTTGCCTTGTTGTTCTGACGAAGAATATATATATATATATATATATATATATATATATATATATATATATATATATATATATATATATATATATATATATATAATTACGTAGGACCGAGATGCCTACTTCGGTTAAAAAAGTGACTATTCACTTACCTACTACGACACAGTTTAGCTTGCCATATTGCCTCGATGAAAATACTGTACACGTTAAATTATCTAGTTCTCGGAAATTTATTTTGGTCAAAATCGTGTTGAGTTTGCCTTGTCCTGATGAAGAAAATATACACACATAAGTAGGACCAAGTAGCCTATTACGGCCTAGGGGGAAGTCCTGCTTCCTATGCACTTTAGGTATAAGGGGAAATCCTTATTAAGGTTAAGCAACATTCCAAGATAATCATTATTAAAGTGTCATATAAGTCTTGTTTGAAGTGTCATATAAGATATATATATATAAATTTTGTCCTTTATGGAATCGCAAAATATTAGACAGACCATTATGAAAATTTGTATGTATACGTTTTTTTTTCCACGGAGAAGGTTTATAAGCTATGCCCATTGATGTAACTCACCACCAAGCGGCGCTGCAAAAGATAAAAGGTTTCAAAGTACCTGCACACTATAAACTGCAATTACGAGACAGTTACGTATATTACATAGCCAAACACTATTTGAAGGCGCTAAGTATTATGTACTTATGTTATATGTATATTATTATGTATATGTTATTATGTATATTTGTCTTAAAGATACATAATACAATACTTTAAGATTGAACTTAAAGTTTGAGTGTTAGACCACTTTATAATAAAGTACATGTACGTGCACAATGGCTATAAACATAAACATATTTTCTTGATCGTGGCAACAAGGCAAACTCTACATCGGCGTTGTAAATATAATTCAATTAAACCAGAAGTTCACATACACGGGCAAAGCTTACGAAAAGCGTGCAAAGCCGCTGGAAACAGCTAGTTTAATCAATAACATTTGTTTGCTGTAATAAATTTCTCATAGGAATTTTTTAAAATGTAAAGGCGTATCCCGGAGCGATTTTCGAAACAGGAATAGGCTTATGTGTAGACTAGGACGGATTCTAAGAATGCTCATGTAAATGTTCAGTACAATTGGTCCAGTAGCTTCTACACGATTGAGTAACTCACACGAACACAGAATATAATGTATGTATAAAGTAGATAAAACTAAGCATCAGACTGCCAAAAAGTTGGCATTCTCTGCCGAAGAAGCCATATTCAGCTGTATTGGTCATATTTGTTGTTGATTTGTTAATCTTCAGCCAATCTCGGTACAACTCCAACCCCTTTTTACACAAACACGTCACACCCGACCTGATGAAGTGTTTGCAAAACTTCTTGCAGTTTATCAGATGTCAGATGTTTATCAGAGTGGCAGTCGATTTTTTTAGTATTTTAATGCCTTAGGATTTTTAACCTGAAGAAGAGGGTAGATTTCAATCCACGAAAAGTAGTGTTATACTTGTTTTTTTAGCACATAACGATGTCAAATGTGCGAAATTTTTTCAAACCTCAATATAACTTGCTGTATTATATTGCTAGAATTTCTGTTCTCCTTCTTAAAAGCTCCCTCTTAAGCTCTTACATTTTTCAAATATTTAATTTATTGATTACTCATCTTTGTTGCCTCTTCACAGTTTTGTTTCCTCGTTAAATAATTTATTTACTCTTTTCTTTCTCGTTACCTTGTTGTTATCACTCTTGTTATTAACTAGTTTTTTTCTTATTGTTGAACTCTTAAATTTTTGTTTCACTGTCGTTTGTTGTTGTTGTTGTTTTTTTTAAATTTTTACTGTTACACATTTATTTGTTGTTATTAATTTTTTTATAGTTTATATTATGTTATTACTCTTATTTATATTTTTAACTGTTACAAATTCATTTGTTGTTATTAACTTTTTGTAGTTTATATTCTGTTATATAACCCACAATTGTATCTTTCACTTTTGCATTTCTGCCTGTTATTCCATTTTGTTGTTGTTAATTTTTTATATATAGTTTATACTCTTTTATGATTGTAGTATTAATATTGAGCATACTTAAATTGACATTTACGTTGTGTGTGTGTCCCAGCTGGAACCCATGTGTTCTCGGTTTTTTTATCGGTATTCTTCTTCTTGTAACTAGCATCATATAAACTTTACTTTGTTTTCCTAATGGTTGTCCTTTGAAATAGATAAATAAACATCCTATCGTTAATATAAAACTTTAAACGAAGGACCAATAAGCACCCAGTGGGGTGTAGACAACTAGAATAACACGTATCGTATTCCGTACCAATCCACGAAATGAACAACTTACATCACTCTCACGCATCTCTCAGATCGTTTCTCAGAATTCCAGCTGATTGTGATGCACCAAGTGGCGACGGTAGCGCCAATAGAAACCCGACACTGCGCTATCCTACCTCCATCGCAGTTGGCAAGGGCCAAGACGGCTGCAGACTCACGATGCGATAGCTTCCTGTTCCTGCTCACCAAGGTAATGTAGGGCACTATGTATGCAAATACCTTAAACGTTGCACATAATACAAATGGCATTCCTTTTACTCGGTTACATGCAGGTTTTAAACAAACGGTCATCATCAATTCTGCACCGCCTTTAAAATTGCTTTAGCAGTATGTGGTTCGAGGAAGTATCTTGGGTTACAAAGATAGGTGCTCTGGTATTATCCGGAAACCACTCTGTCCCTATCTACTACTTGTTATAAGTAGGTAAATACATACGTACATATTATAAATAGAAAAAGTTAAAGTTAACAATTAAGAGCGCTATTGTGATTTGAGCTTGAATTGAAGTAATACGTTGAGGAATGTTTTTCTTTATTCGGCAGTGCGGGTGGTGCCAAGGACGCCATATCAATTTCCACGTTAGTATCCCTCTTTCATCCGTGCCGGTGTGATGTGTGATTGTGTTTCTCGTACTCGTGACTTGTGCTCGGGATTTGCATTCTCTGCAGTGACAACGCCTGGACTAGACTGTAAGCAGCTTTTGGGTATGTTTGAACCCTTTTCTTTCCCTTCTATTCGTTCTTTATTTTTGTATGTACTAATACCACCCCCACCTGACGAAGAGGATAGATTCCAATCCCCGAAACGTTGTGTTACACCTTTTGTAACCATAACGATGGCAAATGTCCGACATCCTGTTATACTGTCAAACCTTCCATCGCCAACAACAAACTTTAAGCAAAGAATTATATCTCGTAATTATAAGTAATAGGTAAGGATAGAGTTGCCTCCTGATAATACCAAAATACCCAAAGGTACCTCATCATTCAGATAAAAAAGATAATGGATTGTCCTTGGTCGTTGTTAAATTAATTTACCTACATTTTCGTCCCAAATATGTATAGATTCTTCACACTCTATTTAGTGCTAGGACTTATAAAATGTTTTTGAAAGTCAAGACAGGGAACTAATACCAAATTTAAAAACAATGAATTTAAAAACACAAAAATAATACATTTTTCGATGAGTAAAAAAGTATTTATTTTAGAAAATTTACTACAAATCTTAAAATATGAATAATGACGCATTTGTTGATAAATAAAACACCATAACTCACCATAAAACTGTATTAATGATACACGAAAGAACGGGTAGATACGAACTTAAAACTTGGCATATATTGTTATTGGTTCTATAATTTCAGGAATTTAGGATAAACTTTTCAGCATTAAAGTAATCCCTAATTTAGCCAATTCTAATCCATCATTCACACGGTTTGTTATGCTGCGAGATGAGGTATTTTACATAACCGGTTTTGAGTTTAAAATTTGCTATCAGCTCATTTAGGATTTAGAAAAAAACTGCATTTCCAGGCCTGATCATTCTAACTAGGATTTGAAATGTTCTCCGCCGTGTGACTTTCTAATACTTTCTTAAAAACAGTTCAACCACTCATACAATCGATGAATTTCTAAGGACTCACCTCTTGATGCAGGCAGAAGAACTGCTGGCATTTTTTTGTGATCTTGCCCGTGTTTTTGATACAGTCAATCTTTAGCGTCTTTTGGAGAAGATGTTGTCAGAGGTATGCCTCTTCAGTGGTTTCGTTCTTACCTTTCAGGTCGTTCTCAATATGTTGAAATTGCCAATAAAATCAGTAAGGGTAAATCTAGCCGTTTGTCTGTAACGGTAGGTGTTCCCCAAGGTTCTATACTTGGCCCTCTTTTATTTATTGTGTATGTAGATGACCTGAACTAATCGATCAAGGGCCATTTAGTTCATTTTGTTAGGACTTTACATGGACTCTAATTTGGATTTGTCAACACATATTAATCATGTATGTCGAAATCTAGATGCCTGTATATGTTCATTGTGATATTTGTCCACATCGTTATGTAGGAAAACGCTTAGGTTGGTTTATTTGGGATATTTTGTTCCTACTCTGACGTATGGGCTAATATTTTATGGAACGTCCCCAGATAACTCTGTTGAGAGAGTTTTTAAACTGCAAAAAAGCTGTTAGAGTGATGTGTGGCCTGGGTAGTCGTGACAGTTGTCGGGCAGTGTTCAGTAATGGAAACATTTTGACGTTGCCTTCACTGTTTATATTTTATGTGTCAATGTATACATAAAAAAACCTGCAATATTTCCCTACATATAATCATCTGTATTCCACCAGAAACAGAGATACACTCATCATCCCGCACCACCACAGCAACATCTTCAAAAGATTCATGTCATATGTTGGTCCCAAAATATTCAATTTTTTCAATTAATTCAATAATTCAATGTTTTATTTTCTCTCATTTAAGCCTCAGCGTCAGGTATACCGGCTTCGAAGTGCACTGGTTTTTTTATTTATTATTATTATTACATTTTTTTACCTCCCCGGGATTTGAACCCGTGATCTCTCGGTTAGAGAGCCGAGATTATAACCATTAGTCTACGGAGGAGGACTATTCAATGTTCTGCCGCATGGGGTGAAAAATTCTTCAACTTAGGCATCCCTTAAGAAGAATTTAAAGAATTTTTTATTTGATTTATATTAGTTAATATTATAACTGTGTTTGAAATGTGGTATTGATATTTAAACAAGATTAATTCACGTGATTTGGTCATCAACTCTACGTTTCCCTTGATTTTCATCTTTGCTAGGCTGCAGATTTTATCTATATATTATTCTAATGGACATTTCAATATCCATTATAAAAGTTTTTGCAAGAATTTATAAAAACGTAAGTAGTACGGCAACCAAAACAGAATATACCAAAATAACCAAAATAAAATAAAATATATTATAACGACAACAAAAAAGACCTTAGCTCTAGTAATCAATGACAAGTTAATAAAACACAATGGGTTAAAAGAATGAGAACAAAAATAGTTAAACAATGAATGTTTAACAGTACTATGCAGAACAAAGTATAATATGCAATGCTCAAATAAGGTAATAAGAAAGTAACGTAAATTAACTGTACAGATAAGATTCACACATATTCTAAAGTCCATGTAACGGTCAAAAAATAAATATATAACAATTGACGTAGTATATATTTATAAATGAATGGTTGTCTGTATGTCCTATTAAGAGTCGTAAACTATTTGACCGGTCATTATGAAAATTTGTATGTATATATATTTTTCCACGGAGAAGGTTTATATGCTATGCCCATTGATGTAACTCGCCACTAGGCGGCACTGCTAATGATTAAAGTTTTAAAAGCGCCTACACATTATAAACTGCAATTACGAGACAGTTACGTATATTAAATAGGCAAGCATTGTTTGAAGGCGCTAAGTTATGTTGTATATTTGTCCTTTAAATACATTTCTGGTTGAACTTAAAGCTTGAGTGTTAGACCACTTTAGAATAAAGTACATGTACGTGTACAACGGTTATAACCGTACACTTTTGACAGACTTTCTTGATCGTGGCAATAAGGTAAACTCTTCGTCGGCGTTGGAAATATAATTCAGTTGAACCAGAAGCGCTTATACACGGGCAAAGCCCGGGGAAAACATGCGAAGCCGCGGGAAATAGCTAGTAATGTATAAATACATACATACATAGGCAACAATGACATTACATTAACAACTGTAACAGGCATGAACTTACGGCACTATGTGATAAAATATAATATAATTACGCCAAACGAACTTGGCACTATGTGATAAAATATAATATAATTACGCCAAACGAACTTGGCACTATGTGATAAAATATAATATAATTACGCCAAACGAACTTGGCACTATGTGATAAAATATAATATAATTACGCCAAACGAACTTGGCACTATGTGATAAAATATAATATAATTACGCCAAACGAACTTGGCACTATGTGATAAAATATAATATAATTACGCCTACGCCAAACGAACTTGGCACTATGTGATAAATATAATATAATTACGCCAAACGAACTTGGCACTATGTGGATAAAATATAATATAATTACGCCAAACGAACTTGGCACTATGTGATAAAATATAATATAATTACGCCAAACGAACTTGGCACTATGTGATAAAATATAATATAATTACGCCAAACGAACTTGGCACTATGTGATAAAATATAATAATTACGCCAAACGAACTTGGCACTATGTGATAAAATATAATATAATTACGCCAAACGAACTTGGCACTATGTGATAAAATATAATATAATTACGCCAAACGAACTTGGCACTATGTGATAAAATATAATATAATTACGCCAAACGTTACGCCAAACGTGGCACTATGTGGCAAAATATAATATAATTACGCCAAACGAACGTCTCGTATTCTTTAAATGCATCTATTAAAGCTAAAGTGGGAGTGTGAGAGGTCCTCATCCGAATGAGTGGAGATTGCACTACCCAGCCTCCGCATACGTACGCTGGCACTGTTAAAACACCTGCGGTTTACAAATTAATGACAGTTACTGAAAACAGTCGGCATTAAACTACACACTCATCAAACCTCATCACTCATTATGTGTCAACCATTATCACAATCATAGATAAATCATGTTCACTTTATACTACGTGCTTTCATACATCTTGATATGAATTAAAAAAACCAGGTTAAATTGTAGTTTTCTTAATTTAAGTTTTAACATTCTACATACAAGAATATTACAACCAGAGTGCCGAAACTATGATTTCCTAAAATCTTCAAATTAACGACGTAATTTATTGAAAATAAACATATATGTACTTAAACGTTTGCAGTGAAGTAATAGAAAGTGGAAAAATCTAATTGAACTATTAGTCCTGGAGCTAAGGGCCAATTTGAACTTTATTATCTTACAACTTATTTTAAAGATAAGAGATATTTCTATTCTACAGGGTGTACAGTAACTCTCTGGGCAAAGGTATACCACATTATTGCTCAGGTCAAGACAAACATATTTCACCATATGAACATGGGTCTTCGATGCTTATTTTTCCATCTGTCTGTCCGTATGTGTTTTTTAGAAAACATTAATATCTCAAAAACCAATAAATTATATTATACCAAATGTTGCTCAAATTTGAATGATAACACGGCCAGTTACTGAAAAAATTATCATGGAATTATCTTCAGTATTTTTAAAATGGCAGCCATATGAACTTTTAACCTTTGAACATCTTAAAAACCAGCAGTTTTCCTCAAGAACTACTAGAACAAAAGTTTTTAGAGCATATTATCACAAATTGTATGATGCCAAAATGATTTAAATCGAATAATAAATAATTGATTTAGAGCAGATTTACTGTGACAAAACACGGCCAACATTGAGAGCTGCCGTTTATTCAGTTTGTGTATTGGCTATTCGCTGAGAACCTCAATGTGGACCATGTCTTGTCACAGTAAATTTTGCTCTGAATCAGTTATTTATTATTCGATTTAAATAATTTCAGTGTCATTAGATTTGGGACAATATCCTCTAAAAACTGTAATTCTTGAGAAAATCTGCTGGTTTGTAAGATCTTCAAAGTTTAAAGGTTTTAATGGCCGCCATTTCGAAAATACTAAAGCTAATTTTATGATAATAATTTCTCTAATTGGCCTTTTTATCATAAATACTTGAACCAAATTTGGTATAATTAACCTTATTAGTTTTTAAGATTTTAACCTTTTTCTAAAGAAACACATACAGACAGACAGATGACAAACAAAGCATCGTAGACCCATGTTATATGATGAAATGTGTTTGTCTTGACCTGAACAATAACGTGGTATACCTTTGTCCAGAGAGTTACAGGACACCATGTATAATTCTATTGTATATTTACTATTCTGCAGTCAATTCTAAATTGCAATGTGGTATTTAATTTTTGGGAGGGGCTTATTATTCTATTATTCGACTTATTATTATAAATCAAAACAAGATCATTAGAGTAGTTATTGTCAGAGCTAATCGGCGTAGCTCTTCCTTTCCTCTTTATACTCGGAAAGTATTCCATTTCGCTTAGATATTTGTATATTTTTAGGTAATTCAGGATATATTTCTCAAGAGTTGGACACATGCTGGGAAATGTAAACGTTCACTCAATTAGGTTACAAATGTTAAACCTTGTAACTGTGCTTTTTCCTAAATTAGAAGTTTACAAACGCGTTTTTACATTCACAGGTCCTAAGTTCTATATCACATTACCTTTCGCTGGGTCCACCTCGAAAATATTGGGTACGTTCATACGCAAGCTGAAATGCTGGCTCTTTAAACAATTAGTGTTTATGTAGAGCGGCTCATAAATTGGAAGCTTGTTAAAGATTTGTTTGTTGCATGAGTGTGTAATGGTTTAGTGGTTGGGTACGTATGTGTTTGTAAATGTATGTATGTGTAAACAAATGTTTTTAGATTTGTACTTGATCGTAAGTTTTAGTAAATTTGGCCTACTTTAAAAAAGATAAGAGGGAGTATTTCTGTAGGATACAGTCTTTAAGTATGAAAAGCCAAAAAAATGGACAAGTCGGAAAATTAAGAATTTTTTAGATTCTGATGCAACAAGGAAAAGTGTGCAAATTTATTATATACTACCACGTATGTACCTATCCTGAAACCAAAAAAATAATGCTAGAAAATATTTTTGTGAACAGGGAATGATCGAGTAACTACTGGTGTATAAATGATAGAGACTTCCAAAGATGCCAGATTACATTTTAAATTTAATATGTAGGATATCAATTTATGAAATAGGTGATCCGTCGAATTGTATAAGCTAATAATTATATTGGTTGTACTGGAAGGAACAAGATGTCTAGATCCTTTTCATGAGGCCGCTCCAGAGGAAACTCTTAAAAGCGATCCAATCCAAACTCAGAACGTTTGCATCCACTTCTCTATCCTGACTTAATCATGAGTTTGGCAGAGCCGTATTTGAATCGGCAGTGGTAGTAAATACTGTCCGCGCCCCACGAGAAGCTCTCTTGGGTTATGGCCTATTAAGAAGTTGAAGGCGCTACTTCGAGATTAGACGGCGCGGCGGAACATTAGGCGTATATGGTAGATACACAACGTACTCAGTCTGCTGTCTTCGCTAGTAGTCATAAGTTTTGATGGTGGTCCTTTCAACTATGTATATCAGTTTTAAACAATGTAGTTCATGTATTTGAAAATAGCTCATTAAATTTAGGAAATCTTTAAACGTTAATAACAAATTGTGTACAACTACTGTTTTAAATGATAAAAATATACAAGAATTACTAGCCTAAATCTTGACAAAGCATAATTTATGTTTGTAAAAATCTAAAACTGCGATTAGTAAAAAATATTTATAGTTAGTTTTGATATTATATTTTTAATATTTACTATTAACTATAACACTTATTTCAAGAATTTTGAATTCCTGAAAATGTTTGTTGTACATAAATTTAGTGATAATGAACAAATTTAAAAATATTTATGGTTATAAGAGTATTTTTCAATAACGGAGCCTGAACGCCTTCAACATAAAAGAATGCCGCTACGATACACAGCTATCATCTCGTGGCGCGCTTACAGTAATGTTCTGATGGTGGATCTAGTGGAAAATGTCGGATACCCTCATCCTCGGATATAAACTGGATATGGGAAGATTGGGGAATCGTGACATTTAAAGCTACAGTTTTTGATTAGCGTACTAAATCGGCGGATTTGTTTTGACATTTTTACTTTTTTAGTAAAAATTTTAGAAATTTATGCTAATGTGAGTAATAATGTGTTAATAAGTTAGATACACATATTTATACATTACTACACAGAAGATTTAGCTTATTTTGCTGCAGTTAAAATTCCATCGGCCATGTTGAACGAGGAGATGTCTGCTAGACAGATCAGCGGACAATTAATCCATTCCTTTTAAAATTTTGAAAATACGATAAAAACATCATTATTTTGTTTAAAAAATTCAAATTAATTCTGATTTTTAGTAAAAGAAACAAAAATAAAATAAATAAACTCGGCAAAAATTTTGAACTCGTTAGAAATAATAGTTGCCCAAAATAACTTACTTTATTAGTTGTATCCGTAAAAAGCAATAACGATATTCAATATTCATTATGTGCTTGTAACCTGCTGATTGCGTAATTTGTTAAAAATTGATAGCACCATTCAATTTTTTAGAAATAACATTTTTATCCTCCTTTTTCCAGACCTCTACTACAGGATAATGTTACCAATGACCTCTGCACATTCACAGATGAAAGCGAGAACAAAACCTACCAACGACAAATTTAAACTCAATCATTTATTTTTTGAATACACAATCAAATGCTGGGTAACACTCTACGCAAGTAGTCAAGTTCATAAATCGAAAACTCAAACTTGAATTGATTCCTAAAAATCAACTCATTACAAAATTTATATTGTAAAAAGCTACTATATACAACTATTTATATTGTGTAACCTATTTCAATTTTTAAGAGACCACTGCTGAGATACAATCTCTCTTTAGTACAGATCTTGAAAGAAAGTTTGCAAATACAGCCTAATGAGGAAGATGAACCTGTATTTTGGTGACGTGTGAAATCCAGGGTCAGAGGCTCCGAATTATCAGGAATTACAATGCTAGAATTTCAAGGTTCGTAGCGAAATTCGGCATAATGATTTTAAGGGTCAAGGTTCAATTTAAATCAGATACGACCAGAGCAGGAGGTTGAAGGATGGGAGGAGTGAGTGAATCAATAACTTGTCTAGTATCTTGTTATTGGATGAATCTTATGGAAGGCGATCATAAAAGTGAAGTTTCACACACTGCCATAAAACCGCGTGTAGTTATGTGTAGTTAAGGATCTGACAGGACCTTTTTAAAATCGGTTCATTGTCCGTTATTTTGTCTATATGTGCGACTCATGTTAGAAAAGCTGTAGAGACATGCAATTCAGTACAAAGGCATCTCTTGTCCGAGGGAGAACTGAATTAATTGAGTTTGAGGTCAAAAGTTCATATTGCACTACGTCCACTTTGGGTCCATCTGACTGTCCGTCTTTGTCGTAACTCGTGTGTCATTACGTTCTGTCGCAGCAAAATCACTTGTAAAACTAATTTCTAATTCGTGGCTACAGATCGATTCCAACGTTCGATCCTGAGTCGATGATAAGAAACAAACTATTTCGTATTAGTATTCTGGTTTTACGTAACAATAATGCCACACCCATAACGTTTTTATTAACAAAAGATACATTAAAACTTGGCAAATTCCCAGCTTAAACAAGTTAACAAACCGAAACAACGGAAGAACTCTAAAGAGCTTAACGAAAGAGTTATTACACAATTAAGGAGATAGAAGGATGGACTGCTCTGTTACCTTTAACCCAAAAAATCGATACAATTATTCTTTTGACCGAGAGGAACCAAGTTTTAAGTTATTTGGACCTTTCTATTAAGATTTATCCACAGATGGGAGATCGACAGATAGACAGACGGACTGCCGTTGGAGACACTTCTTTTACGAGTAAACTGTATGTCAGGTTGCAAGTCAAGGATCTTTCTCTCAGTTATCGTAAGGTCGGATGAACTAGGACTCGATGTTAATAAGGTCCTGCAGGTCATTAAAGATACTAACTTTTGGATTGAAGTTGGGGACATTGTAATTTACCGTGTGTATGTGAAATAAGTTAAAAGTAATTTTTATTTACAAGTTTATAAGGTAATCCCTTAAGATTAACTTGTACTTCTTTGTTTTGAACCATGCCTGAGTTTTCTTTAGAGAAAACTAGTATGTTTAATATATTATCCAAGATACAAATATTGTTTTTGTGGCCTTAACTTATAGGACGTAACATCATAGACAAATATGGACACTGCGTGGAATAATCCAAAGTCTTGTTAATCCAAAGTACCGGATAGTCCTTACAAAGGACCTTTAATTAATGCTAGAGATTGACTCATATTTCGATTATATGGGAAACTAAACATCGGAGATCCATGTTCATATGGTGAAATATGTTTGTCTTGACCTGAGCAATAACGGGGTATTACCTTTGTCCAGAGAGTTACGGAAAACCCCGGCATACAACAATATAATAAAATATTCAAAAACATTTGGAATCCCTAAGGAATACACTTGTGTAGGGGCTTCTGAAAAATAAATTTAAATTAACTGTCCAGAAATCGGAGAAATATAAAATAAAATAATAAAACTCTAATTTTGATGAAGTGTCAATAATCTACAATTTACAATACAACCAAATAAAAAGGAATAAATTTAGAGCTTAAATTAAAACAAAGATTTTGAAATTGTATAAAATAAAAATTAAATATTATGTTCATAGATTGATAGTAAAAAAGTTTATATCCTCTACATTCAACAACCACCTTTTCAGTATGGATGTGCTTGTGCTTGTGAAACAAACTTTATGAAAATAAGGGCATTTATTCTTGGAGCAACGAAATTATATGTTCTAGTAAAATAAGCTAGATGAGACTTCGGGATAAAATAAACATTTAGGATTTCAAATTTTTTTGGTTTATAGTAGTTTTGATGTTGAGGTAAATTTTTATTTTTAGGTTAAATCAGCTTGAAAACTTGAAATATATATATATGATATAATATATATATATATCTATATATATATATATATATATATATATATATATATATATATATATATACAGGGTGAGTCAGAAGAAATATGGTAAAATATTTTTAAGAAGTGATTGTAGAGCTAAAAATAAGAAAAAAATGTTATATAAAGGTAGGTCCTGAAACGCTCCATTACTGAGTAATGGCTGGCGAAAGATTTTGCTTTGTTTTCAGTTCACCTGGTGAAATTAAGTGATTCTGAAAGGTTTTTGTTCTTACTTTTTTAACTCAAATAAGATGGATATATAAGGAAAATCACCTGAAAAATCAAATAAAACCACTTTAGAGGTTGTAGTGTGAACAGTTTTTGAGAAAAAGTATGATATTTGCCAAAAATCTAATAACAAAAATACCATCTTAAATGTTTGATGTCATATAACATTGTTAAATGACCAATAAACAAATTGTTTTTCCTAATACAGATTGTAGAGAATTTAATTCTAAAAACAACCATAATAAACAAAGTTAACTAAATGTGTAAAAACGTCATGATATTGACTCCTCACGTATCACACTACACCGCAAACTTTTGCTGTTTTATAATAAGGAATGAGTATCTGATTGGTAACAGCTGGTAATAATTAATTATTTAAACAACAACTGTTTAAACATTTTAAAATATTAAATATAATCAGCTGGGAATTTTATTATTAGATGACATACGTTACCTCATTGTTGAAACTAAACAACAAACTGTAAAGATACTGTGTGTTTGTGTTAAGTTTTTTCAGGTGATTTTCCTTATATATCCATCTTATTTGAGTTAAAAAGTAAGAACAAAACCTTTCAGAATCACTTAATTTCACCAGGTGAACTGAAAACAAAGCAAAATCTTTCGCCAGCCATTACTCAGTAATGGAGCGTTTCCGGACCTACCTTTATATGACATTTTTTTCTTATTTTTAGCTCTACAATCACACCTTAAAATATTTTACCATATTTCTGACTCACCCTGTATATATATATATATATATATATATATATATATATATATATACGATATAATATATATATATAAGTATATGCATATGTGAATATTTGAATATTTTATTATATTGTTGTATGCAGGGTATTCCGTAACTCTCTGGACAAAGGTATATACCACGTTATTACTCAGGTCAAGACAAACATATTTCACCATATGAACATGGATATCCGATGCTTAGTTTCCCATCTAATCGAAATATGAGTCAATCTCTATATTTCTACACACACACGCGCGCGTGTGTGTGTGTGTGTGTGTGTGTGTGTGTGTTTAAGAGGTAACGTTTTAAGAATACGAATAGAGAATGCGAATGTTCAAATTTAAGTTTACTTAAGATTAGTCTGGTCCTACATATGTTTCAAGATTATTGGCACATGTGTACTTTACCTAATCAAAACTAACTGGAATATTTGAAACTAAAATTAATAAGTAAATAAATTTATAAATAAAATAAATGAAGCTATTTATTTATGCTCAATAAGCATGTAATTTACGGTAAATTTTGTATTCACTGATTCCCAACCACTTTCAATACAGCATAAAGCCGTGTCATCAGCAAAGGATGGCAATTTCCGATTAACAGTCCATGATCCCATGAGAATAAATTAATAACATTTAAGTTGTACAAAATCTACCCACTTCTGCCAACTAAGATGAAAAGACCATTTTTCCAAATGCCCCTTGTTTGTTTCCCGTAACATTACAGAGTGCCTGTGTGCAGCTGTAGAATTTAAGTCAGTACTACATTTTTGTTAATACGCTGTACATTAGGCTATTCATCTTGTATACTGTATAGTATAACGTGTAATATTTGATCTAGAAGAACACATTTAACTAATCTTTTTACAGTTTCGGAAAAATAGTCTTTGATTTATAGGATAAATCTAAATTTGTTGACTCTAGCAAATGTGAATAGATAAATGAGGTGACATTCATAAATTCATTAAACACTGAAAAGTAAAACTGCTGAGAAAATAAACAATGTTTTCCAAACTTATTCCGAGAGAGTTGAACTAGATTAAATCTAGTGAGAATTATTCAAAATTATTGATTGAATAAAAGATAAATGTAATCTCAAATTTTACTACAAATATTATTGTAATCTCACATTACTGCCTGATTTGAGTAAAGACGAATGTATACTAACAGGGCAGTTTTATTTTGTTTGTATTAGTTGTCCTCGTTACTCCAAATAGACTCACCCTACAAGGTTTTCTCTTAAAAATGTATTATTATTTCTTGAACGTGTCATACAAATCAACCTGATTTCCCTAAGTTCTACGCCGGACTCTTATGGGAAAAATGTATTGTGTTGTATATAATTTAAGAAGAAACAAAGAGGAAATAAATATTATAGTTATACTAGGACAAATAAAGACAGTAAAATAACCCAAAGTACGTGATAAATACGAAGTTGAACTCTTCAGGTGTTGAAGAATGAAGAGAATTACACAGCCATTAGGCAGAGCGATATCAGCCTAAGTGCTCAGTACACCTTTGTTACTAAATGTGTGCATGTTTAGATGTGAGCAATAACTGCACCGATAACACCGGTGTGGCTAACCGGTGACTGTCGGCAGAGTCACACTCCACCGATAACACCGGGGAACAATAGCGCTCGTAGCGGTGTTCGCCCGCAACCGTGACAGCCGTAGCCGCAGCCAGATAGCGTTCATTTCTTACACGATAATGACTCGGGGAGTTTATTTGTTCGGTCTCATTGTCGGTAGTAAACGGTTACAATTGTATCTGACAACTTGATAACAGTTTAGGTTAGGTTAGGTTTCACATTTTAAAGAGATCCCCGAGTTGAGAGCTATTTTACGAGGGCGGTTTGATAAGTCAGTGACTTTTTTAATAAAACAAATCTTTTTCAGCAAATAGACATTTAATTTTTTAATATAATCACTTATTAGCTCGATACATTTAGTCCAGCGTTTTTATAATTTTTTTATTCCCTACAAATAACCAAATAGTAGGTTTTCTGAAGACTCGTTTCAGCAATGACTTCTTCATTCGACCCAAATCTCCTACCGCCCAGCCGTTTCTTTAGGTTTGGAAACAGGAAATAATCGCAGGAGGCTAGATCTGGAGAATCTAGATAAGTAGGCCACTCTGTCCCTATCTACTATTTGTTATTTAACTAAGTTTATATTTGTAGATAAATATATACGTGCGTATTATAACTATAAAAAGTTAACGAGCGCGCTTATGTGATCTTAGCTTGAATTTAGGAACTATTTCGATGGAAGTTTTTGTCGTAGAAGTGCGCAGTGACCCTCAAGGCACCACCGAGGCCCGCACGATGGCTAGGCATTTCCAATCGGTACTTCCCGATCTCTACCCTGAGGAAAATAACTCACTCAGGGGTGAAGATTCCCCTGGACTTAGAGCCTCCTGTGACTAAACCTAGGCGCTCTGACCCAGTCAAGAATCTTTCACAAAAATTACACGAATACATTCTTAACTGAAAGGGGGAAGATTGTGATAAAGCCACATTTAAGATTGACAATATCCATACCATGTTATCCCATATTCTTAAATCTGTGTTTAAATGACGCTGAATAATAATATGAATAACGCCCACATTTAAATTCTTCCAACTAGTATTTATTATAGTCATTATGTAAAATTTCGCATGATTCGTTGGACGTTTGTAATGGAATAAAAATTATTTGGGTAAGTCGTCACTATTTCATACACAAATTTTTAACCTTCGCAAGTTTGGGTCAATTGGGTTAGTATCCGGTATTCCATACTATGTTTAACACTTTGACTACCGAGTACGGTAGTGTCTACTGTGGAGAACTCAGGGACTGCAGGTTTGTACAATCTGCGACAGCGAACTAGTTAATGAAGAAGACATCAAACCCATGTGTACTAAAAAGTGTAACAGGATTGAATAATGGTACTTATTAAGATTAAAAACCCAACCAAATCTAAAAACCTTGAATAATTCACAAATTAATGGTTTGTTTCCTTGTTAACGAGGTTTAATAACGATCCTAAACAATGATTTCATTGTGTAGACTGTGTGTTTTACTTTGTAATGGAAATAATAATGATGTAAGAATTATTCCAGATCCTATCTTTTCTTGCGTGTGCAATTAATTATTCTTTTAGAGGTCTCCAACAGGTTGATATTTTTGTTTTTTTTATCGCAATAACAGTTTTAACTAGAACAACATATTTCTATTATTTAAAGTAATAGTTTCTTTTGTTTAATAGATCGGTACGTGTATAATATTTGTTAACAATATCAATTTCGGATCGTTATCGTTATTCATTGCTTGTGGAGATAAGACATGATATTTTGAAAAGTGTAACTGATAAGCTACTATTAAATTCCATGTAAACACACATGAATGATTGAAAAAAAAAAAAAAATAGTCCATAGGGTTTAAATAAGACATGATATTTTGAAAAGTGTAACTGATAAGCTACTATTAAATTCCATATAAACACACATGAATGATTGAAAAAAAGTAGTCCATAGGGTTTAAAATAAAACTTAATTCGTTGAGCGTCAACGAAGCACATTACTTATGGGGATGGAAACATTTCCTTTCTGTCTACCTGTCTTTACACACGATCTCTCGAAAATGAACCGACTTGCATAAAGCTTCACTTCAATACAGGCAAAATAGGTTTCGGTGATGTGCATTTAAATCTATGGGATTTGGCTGAGCGACAGCGATAACTTTTACATTAGTTTTATGAGTAATCATGATGTCAAGGAGATAATCGCAGAGCAATTAAATTTATAAACAATCTCAGTGCTTATGGCCTTATACATAATACTAACTCTAGACTGAACTGTAGGCTAAAGCTAAAGACACGTGGTACGTAGGGACCAAAACCCATCATTTGGTCACATAAAAATTCTCCAAAGTAAACCACTCCATCTCTATTAATAAGAGTGTTAATAGGGGATGGGACTTTCAAGACACCCGTTATTTAGATTGTAAACATCATAGTGAGAAAGAAGATATTGAACAACGTATAATGCACTGAAATTGTCGCAGGGTATTGATTAGTGGTTAGTCTAAGAGGTTACTTAATAACCCGGACACTGGCACTCTGTAGACTGATTGGACAGAGGCGGATTTTGAAGATTTGCCGCCCTCTCTCCCCCCCACAACCATGTAGTCTTATCTTGGTACCTCAGTGGGTCGAAGCGACATCGGCGGCCAGGCTAAGCTTGTAATAAAACTCAAATAAAATAGGGTGAATTGTCAACATTGAAGTTACGCTTCTTATAGTTGCAGTTATTGTTTTTACCATTAAATAAGAGATGTCATAACATGTTAGGACTACGAAATAAATAGAATACATTAAGTGAATGGTTGTTTAAACAATTCCAATTTACAAACTGTTATGTTTACAAATTTATTACCAGTAATTTTTTCCAAATTTTTTTAACTTTTGCAATAATTTATTTTTTACTTTTTTTACCAAAATTTGCCGCCGCCTGAGTTCTGCCGCCCTGGGCTATGGTCCGTTTAGCCCATATGTAAATCCAGCCCTGGTGGTACGGTGTTCTCCTGCCTTGGTGTCAATACTTGCCAGGCGCAAAGGAGGCCTTCGGATTGGTACGCACGTAGTGTACTTATTACACTTGTTTCGCAATTTGAAACCGAATTAGTCTTAGTGTAGAATAAATTAACCGGAAGAAAGGGTTAAATACGAACTGAAATATTACAGCATATTTCTTTTAGTATTAGTACTTTACTGTTATTTGTATGTATTATGTAAAAAAAGTGAAATAAATTTCTTTTTGAACTGAATTGAAATATTACAGTCCACAGTTACAGCAGAAGGAACAGGACAGAAAGTGGAGAGTGCCGTGCCCGCGACACGACCTGCCTCAACACGTCTGCCCGTAGCGCGGTCAGCGCCGGCAGCCAGCCAAGGCCGGCACCATCGTCAACTTGCTCGACCTCAGCATCAATCCGATTACATCAGTTCGGGTATCGCGTGGGTGCGATGTTGTTTTGGATTCGGCACCAATTTGTTACAACGCGAAGTTGAGTAACTGTTCAGTGGCGGTGACATTTCGTCCTGTGGGTGTTTAACAGCCTGAAGCTGTGAAATAGTCATATAAGTGATTCTTGTCACTCATTAATTGTCTTTATGAATGAATCCAGCCCATCTGAAATCCAGCCCATCTCTCCCTATCCCCCCCCTCTCTCTCTCTCAGCTGAAGTTTTCAAAAGCAAAGACAGTGTCAGTGATTTTGAAAGGAAAGCTGGTAAGACCATCTAGGCTGCTAGTGGAAGGAGAATATATACGTTGCAAAAAGGAAATGAAGTACTTAGGAGTGGTAGTAGGACAGAGGAAGAGTTTTGAGAAACACGTGGAGGTGTGCGAGAAAATGAAAGGAGTCTACGCCAAACTGGCAGGACAGGCAAGAGCCAATAGGGGTATGACAGGGAGGCACCTTTTGATGCTATACAAAGGTTGCGTGGAGCCGGCGATGCTGTACGGATGTGAGTTCAGGGAGGAAAAATGCCCGAAAGGTTGCACTGAAGAGGAAATTGCTGAGCATGCAAAGAAGAGTTCTACTGAAGGTAGCAAAGGCATACAACACGGTCTCCCATGACGCAATCAGAGTGCTGTCAGGAGTGACACCGATTGACCTGCAAATAGAAGGTGAAGAGGTGGGAGGATAAGGAAGAAGGAAGGGACGCCGCTGAGAGCAACGCAGCGAGACTCGAAGAGACTCTGGAAGAATGGCAGAGGCGCTGGCAGAATACCGAAAAAGGCAGGGAGACCTTCGAATACATGCCGGACATCAGAAGGAAATTGCAGCAGAATTGGGAGATGGACCACTACCTAACACAGTTCGTCACTGGTCACGGGAATTTCAAGGCGAACCTTAAGAGATTTAACCTGGTGGAGGAGGAGAGGTGTGAGTGCGGAGAGCTGGAGACCGCAAACCATGTGCTCATGGAGTGTGAACTGTTTGAGGAGGAAAGAAGAGACCTCAGGCAGGTGATGACATCGAAGCATCTACAATGGAGATGAGCCAACTTTGACTTCGATGAAGAGACTATCAAAGAGCTTAGAACTACAACAAGAAGGATTGGAATAAAAAGAGAGGGAAACAGAGTTTCGAAGCTTGGAAGAGAGAAATTAGTATCCCGATGATTCTCATCGAACAGGGGCGGTGAGATGAGGGGAGACGTGCTGTTAGGCTTCTGTTAGACACAATAAAGAGTGTCGAGAAGAGGATTAAGTGGCCGAAGTCCGAAGAGAAGAAAGAAGAGGAGAAGGCAAGAGGCCTGGCAAATAAGTCACAGACTTGTGTCAGGGGTGGAGGTGGGAACGAGGACCTTCGGCCCCAGCACGTCTCTCTCTCTCTCTCTCTCTCTCTCTCTCTCTCTCTATCTATCTATCTATCTATCTATATCTATCTCGCCATTATTCAGTTAAAAACATTCTGAAACGTTACTTTTTATATCTGCAATCTGATTTCTTTCTGAGGTGAATAACTAATCTAACACATAATTACAATCTAGGTTAATATAAACAAATCATAACAGAGCGTTGTGACACGCATAAGCCAGGAATCACAACCACCATGTTGTGTGTCATCTCCAACCTCTTAAACATACACATCATAAAAACAAAACACAACACTAATAATTAAAATTTAACTGCAGAATAGAAGTTTCAAAAGGTTTGCACTCGCCGACCAACCACGTAGAACTGGCCAGAGACTATCGTCACGACAGAGAAGGCGGTAAAAATGAATTGAACGAGAGTGACCCTTTTCTATCATCATATCATTGTACTCATTTTGTTTTAAGTTTTATTTATTCTGCGATTTTCTCGTTGCCATCGTGAATAGCGATAAGTAAAAATGTTAAATGTTATCGCTAAAGATCAGCAAAATCGAATGGAGAGACAACAAGCACTGTCAAGATTTATTTTGATATGAAGAAATGGAGCTTATGCAAAATTTTAAGATTAGTTCGTTTTCGAGATATCGTACGGAAATACAGGCAGTAAGCAGAGACATACAATTTTGCCAGCTTTACTAGTATGCCACAGAGTTACTAGTATAAGCCTCGCTAAATAACGTTAGCTGTAAACGCCGTGACTTCATTGCAGACACAAGGCACCCGGCTCGGCATTGGATATCTAAAAGTCGTCTTTCACTTCTTGTGCGTGTTCTTTACACGGAGCAATCAGTTGAATTTTACGTGAACAAACCGAATATAATTCAGGCCTGTGATTCCTTGGCGTAGAAGCCCTTGTTTGCGTGAGCTGCTCCACACAATTAGTGTTGTCTCACATAGTCCCACCTCGTCTGATAAGAGTAGATCGTTAACAAATATCAGACGAATGTCTTGTTTCTTCCCAATCTCAATACCAACATCTATGGAATCCTAGAAATTTCACACCCTGAGTCAAAACAGATGGATGTCCTTGTCTTACACCACGGACTCACGATTAACGACGAACTTTCGTTCAATCATCGTTGAACTCCACTCGTAGAGGCTTCTCATATTCCTGTAGCTCATGCGGCAATCGTGACTACGTCAGCAATAAGAAAAAACTTGAAGACATCTAATGGAGCGAGAGACATCGGGAAGCTATTTAAATTAATAGCTTAGCGGGAAGATAAGCTAATAAAGCTATTAGGTCCATACCTTGTACACAAAGATAAAATTCTCTTCTTCGTGTTTCTGGCAAGATTATAACTTAAGATTGACGTTTTCAGTAAAACGGGAAGTCTCATAGCTAAGAGGTTGAATACACGGCTGTAAAAGATTGTATTCTACAGTACGTATTGATCAAGTACGGGTTCGAAGAAAGGAAACATTCAATGAACAAACGTAAAATATTCCTGCTTATCAAGGCGATAAAATGAGAAGTCTATGATAACACCTTGAAGAAATAGACCGTAACAACGTAGTACCAAAGGAACCGTCAGAACGTGAAGAAAGAGTTATCCCATACACGGTCAGACAGACAGACCGAAGGATAGCGCTTTCATCCTTTGGCCCAATAATCCATAGGGTTATTTCTTTGATCAAAACAAACAAAATATCTTTTGGACCTTTTCAAGTCTCTAGATTCTTTCTATAAAAGTTTTCGCATAGACGGACAGAAATACATACCGACAGACCTTAAAATCAATTCAGTTCTTCCTTATACACAAAGGAACATATGTACCAAGTTTCAAGTCTCTACAATCTATCAATCAAAAGTTAACGTATAAACGGACATGTAAACTGACGGACAATAGACGGCCAGATACAAGATAGGAATATGGCCCTGTAGAGTCCTTAATGGCAATATATTTTCAAAAACTGATTTATCGTCAGTATTTCTATCCTGATTTTATTCTCATTTATTTATTTGAAGATGATAGTAAGTAATACGTAACTTTCTTCTTGATGGGTTTTTTTGTAAATGGAGGGTTATATAATATAATTAAAGCTTTTAACGCATTTTATAGTTAATGATTACTTAAAAGAGCATACAATTAAAATAATTTAAATTTGTGTAGATTTGTGTTAAACTCTAAAAAGGGGTCAAATTAGTGGTAAATATAATTTTGAACTCGATTCACAAACAAGGAACATACGATGAGTATTTTAATAGGTTGGAGTCGATCCATGTACCACATGTAAGTAAATTTATCAATATTTTTAAATGATTTTATTAGATTGATGAAATGTAAGCAGCCAACAATATTGCTCAGGTCCTTTTTAGGATATTGTTCAGCCACTGGATTGGGAATTTGCCCGCATACGTATTCCCGGGAAAATACGGTTATGTGTGATGGGAAAGGTGGGATTGGATGTCAGGGAGCGAAGTAACTAACTATGTCACCAACACCTGAGACTAGTTATGTCAATAGTCCGGTATCGGAAGTTAATGAGAAGTTTTTATCTATACATCTGCGTCTTCCAACAAAATAACCGGACCTGTCCAAACACGTACCAACCGGACAATGTAACAATGTAGGAGTACGGGATATCACGTGTAACAGCTACTCTAAGATTGCTTGCCAAATTTCAAACATATAACTCATTTTACTCTCGAGATTTCTTGCCGAAAGATAGACAGTCATACAGAAAATAAATGTTTACATCATCCCGCAGACAAAAGAGAAATTTTGTCAGCCTTCAATGACAACGAGGCACATTCTATGGTTGGACGTGCACCGTCATAGAACTCATTCTTGTCTAAAATGAAGTTTAGTGTAAAATTTAAAGTCTGCAGAGGAAATATTTCTCGAAATAACTTGACACACGATACATTCGTATTTTTGATCATTAATACAGGTTTCATAGCAGTGTTAAAATAATAAATGTTTCGTCAAATCGATAGGTCAGTTCGATTTCGATATATCGTGCCGACAAACCGATATATCGAAATTAAATTTGATCAGGGCCACGAGTTATAGGCTTTGTTAACGCGCAATCAGTTAATAATACTTTTAGTTTGAAATTTTTTAATAGCTTTATGTAGTTTCCCTGTCAGTTGTAAATGAGTTTCATCAATTTAAGTTAAAAATAGCATTCAATGCAAGTGTTCATTGAATAAGATTATTAGATTTATTGCCTACATTTCTCCTAAATTCTCTGATATAAACTGAAACTAATATTTATTTCTTATGTACATCGATATTCAACGATAACTAATAATTTCTGCCTAATACAGACGCCACATTCATCGCCCGATTGTGAGATTCCAAGAAGAGGTGCTTCTCTTAATCTCAAGCCTTTCACAAACCAAAACAATGTGTTTAGAATATCCTCAGATTCAAAAACATCTTTATTACCATCATGTTACAAATACATATATCCTAGGAGCACAATTTTTCATTTGTAATATAATATTACTTTGCTAATTAAAAAGTCGTAACTTTGTAAAAAAATAAATATTGATATGTACTCTCAATATGTCTGGAAATATTTCCTCTGCGTGGGAGAATGAGTCCCATAAATTCAAAATCAGTTTCTTAGGGAAATATGTTTCAAAATGTTGATCACGTAAAACGTAGAAAATAAACTGCCAGACCTGGAGGAAAAAGTATAAATATAGAAAAAGTTCGTAGTGGTCAAAGAAGAAAATAAAGTATAACGTTAAAGTCTTTAGCAACGAACTTTTCAGCATGGATGATTGTATGCAGGAATAAGAAAGTCTTCAAAAGTCTTCAAGTATATTCATCAACTAGTTCATTAAATTATCTTTGAACAATTTCCTAATTAATTGATAAACAGTTGATTTACATGTGTAAACCTGGTTCAAGTCCAACAAATGCTTCTTCAAACCATTAATGCCAGTCTGCCAGCGTGTTCATTGCCTTCTAAAACCGGTATTTCCAACAATCTCAGCTGGGTTCCTTATGGTACCATACTGAAAAACTAAAACTTTTACAGTATGCTTAGTTTGTTTACCCATGTTTACCCCAGGTCTTTGATGCATTTAGTTAAATCTTTGCTGCCTCTGACTTTACCTCAAAATCAATGTTTTTCCTTGGACCAAGTGAAACACATGTATCGCAAAGATAACCAGATCAAGAAAAGTCGAGCGTGGCTGCTGCTTGGATGGATGACTGCAGAGCGATCCTGTCCTTGCAAGCAGCTCGCCTGCCCGGCCTGCCGGTTGGTGGTAGTTCGGAAGTCACCTTTAAACCATTGGTCCCCAGGTTAAGCGTTAGAGAGGGCTTCTCAGCCCTAACTTTGCCTGGTAAAATAAGACATCTTTCCTTACTTTTTTACTTTTACCAAGTTTCAAGCTTCAAGGACCTTTCTATCAAGAGACATTCCACAGACGGACAGAGAACGTCACGATTTAAAAAAAAAAGAAAAAATAGAGTCCTTAGTAAAGTATATGGTGTTTTTAATTTACTTGTTCGAACTAAATTGACTTAATATATCGATCCACACATCAAATTCATCTCTGCAGCCATTAAGGCATTGTTCTTTCAGGGAATTTCAGAAACATACCGTAGAAAGTCCCAAGTGTAATTGTTAATTGTTACCGTATGCACACAGGTATGGCGAGAATAACGAACAAAGATAGCGAAAAAAAAGAGCTGCCTTTATCATCTTAGCACCTACGAGTGTTATGAGCCGATAACAAGACTTGTCTCTGTAACCAACTAGTTATTACTCCACGCTAGTTGTTGCACACAAAGGTTGCCTTGTTTCGTTTAATAGCTTACGTTATGCCAGTTGACGCTGAGGTTGGTTTTACTACAGTTCCAGATATACAGGCATAGTTTTCTCTTGTATATACGATTTCTTCTGAGTGTTAGTTGTGTTTAAATACCTTCAACTGAGAGAGTTGGTGTCCAGAACTCACCATTAACGTATAGACGGACATGTAAACTGACGGACAATAGACGGCCAGATACAAAATAGGAATATGGCCCTTTAGAGTCCTTAATGGCAATATATTTTCAAAAACTGATTTAATCGTCAGTATTTTTATCCTGATTCTCATTCTCGTTCATTTATTTGAAGATGATAGTAAGTAATACGTAACTTTTTTCTTGATGAGGTTTTTATAAATGGAGGGCTATATATCATTAAACTTTTTAATGCATTTTAAAGTTCATGATTACTTAAAAGAGCATGCAATTAAAATAATTTAAATTTGTGTAGATTAAACTCTAAAACAAGTTGTAAATGTTCAAAAAAGTATACCGAGGGGCAAATTAGCGGTACATATAATTTTGAACTCGATTCACAAACAAGGAACATACGATGAGTATTTTAATAGGTTGTAGTCGATCCATACCAAAACTCGCCGAGTCCACAAATTTCACCATGTATAATGCACGGTGTTCTACACAGGGTATCCTGAAATTACTGATCTACCACATTATCAAATATGTATAAATTTAATGATCATCATACATTATATTTTTATCTTGTTTGATCACACGACTTTAAGTGGAGCGAGCCATATGGGTGTAAGCAATATGTAAGCTTAGCTCGAAGCAATGTGAAAAACAATCCTAGATTAAATGCCTAAAAAATAGATAAGGGTTTTTAGTGGGTAACCCCCACGGGTTCCAACTCACCGCTTAGAGACGTTCCACACTAGATGCTGGTGGTCTGTGAACATAAAGCGTTTTCCGCCTCTACCCTCCCCCCCCCCAAAAATAACTCGCTTAATTTTCTCAATATCTCCTTCTGTATGTGCTTTAAAAATATTTATTTTACAGAATTCAAATATCAAAATAAAATTATTAATGAGTCAGCTTTTTTTATTTTACAAAATATCTGACTTAAATATTACCTCTTTTCATCCTCGATATCAGTTTTAATTTTTAAATTTAAATTTAAATTCCAACTAATCCTAATTTTACAGAATATTGTATATTATTATAAACAAATTGTGCCGTATTGATTATTCCATTATTTTAGTCCTCTGTCTGGTGTGTACCTTTTATCTGATCAACAAACTACCCGTCAAGTTTCATTTTGGAACTCATAGTCAAAACAAAACACGTGGGGTGTAAGTAGTGAACGATTGATACATGAGAGATGTTAGTGTTTTGTTCGGAAAAGTTGATTTTACGGTGCCTAATGTTTTATGGCTGGTTGTCATGTTAATCTACCCAAATTAGCCGGGCAATTATTTCTGCAAGAGAATCTACCTGTAGATCAGTGAACTGTATCAAGTTTAGTTCTATTGTTCAACCAAGCACAATTATTAATAGAATACCTAAATTTGAGTTTGAATTGAAAAGGTGATGACATATTTAACCATCTTATACGGTTTTATGTAGGCCTATACCAGTATACATTGTTAACACTATACAGCGTGAGTTAACAGTATAGACACTCTCTGTTCAGATTTTGATAGATAAAGATGGAACTCGGGACACCTTTCTAGGAAATAGAAGTGAATTTCTTATTCACAGTTACAACTTTGCCCATTTCCCCAAAATAGGATTTTGAGCGGGGGGGGGGGTGGCTCAAAAATATTAAAATGTAAAGACCCTTAAAGTGATACCTCATTAATTTGATATGTCTTAAAACAGATAACTAACAAGGAAACTAGAGCTTTCTCTCTCAACCCAGTACAAACTGGCAGCTCACTGGAATTAACTAAAAATTAATTGAGACAACAGACAACCACGTTCCTTTCAAACTCAAACCTGTTTTACACTTATTACCTGCTGTAGAGCAGTACTCCCTTATCTTATCAGTTTTGAGAAAACCCAGTATCGTGTTCAGTTCCTGGTTGGAATTAACAAAGCTAAGACGTGTTTTGTGATAATTTACGTTGGAATGAAGTATTTAAGTGAACAAGAGCGTATTATGATCTTGATGAGGTGTGGCCACGGAGACCGGGTGAGATTTATGATGAAGTGAGTTCATTAAATAAATACTTAATGACACTTATCCCAGTAGAAACCATGTATATAAATCAGGAGTTCAAAAAACAATGCAACGTTTCCAGGAAACAGGCAGAGTTATAGACCGCCTCAAACCTGGAAGACCAAAATCTGCTACAAACGAAGCATTGCAGTGGTTATAAAGCGTACAAAATGCGTTTAGTTCATGAGCTAAGTGAGAACGATTTTGATCGTCGAGCATAATTTTGTGAAATAATGATGAGAAACACTGATAATAATACAATTAAAAATTAAACATCATTACTTTCTCAGATGGAGCAATTTTCGTGTAACGTTAACATACACAATGCTCGTTATTGAGCTGATTTTAACCCTCACTGGATGAGAGAGCAACACACCTAGCACCCTGAGTAATTAAACGTTTGGCTTGGCATCGTGAGGGATCAGTTTATTGAGCCATTTTGTATTGATGGAAACCTTAATGCCGACGTATACCAAGAAATGTTACAAAATCAGCTTTATCCAGCTATCCAAGTAGTAACCAACAACTGTAATGAAGTTTGCTTCCAGCAGGATGAAGCACCTCCACAATATGGCTTGCATGTCCGCGAGTAGTTTAAATATATTTTGCCAAATCGCTGGGATAGGCAGAAGAGGAAGTACCGAGTGGTCACCAAGATCACCAGATCTAACTTTACTACTTTGCGTGGGGTCACATTAAAAACAACGTGTATAAAACGAAACGCCAGTGCATTAATGACCTTAGGGACAGAATAGTAGCGGAAATTCAAAAGATCACGTGTGATCCATACAGCGTGGCGTTTCAAGTTTCTTCAACAGGCTCGTATATTGTCAAACTGTCCTGGGAAAACATTTGGAACATATGATATAAAAACACAGATTTTAGCCATTTTATTGCTTAACGTAATTGTAATTATTAGTGCTACTGTATCTTTACATTAAACTAAATTTAAACTGCCCTTCAAAAGCCCATTTTGGGGAAATGTTCGCTTTTGATTCTTAGTGTGTTCTGAGTTACATTTTTCTATTTTTGTCAATTAAAGGTTGAGGAGAATCCATCCATGCTTTTAACTTAATTAATTTTAATGAGCTGCCATTTTGTACTGGGTTGAGAGAGAAAGGTTTAGTTTCCACTTTTCTTATTTTTATACTTTTATCAAGACCTTTTAAATGAGGTGTGTTCCATCTCTCCATCTTTACCCATCAAAAATTTAAACAAAGTGTATCCAATAAAAATTATAAAAACTACATAATAATAAAATTATATGGTTTATGTGAATAAAATTGTATATAAACGTTTAAATATTAAAATGACTGATATTGTGAACGCTGATTAAAAATAAAAATGTATTAGAAATAAAATTGCATTTATGAACAATTAATTTCAAGTTTTGCTTATATCTTAAATATTTTGTAGTGGAAAATTGTATAAATATACGTTGGTTATCTAATTATGTTTGTACCAGAATTCAATGAAATTTATTTTAGTATTTTTTAACATTCTGTACTAAAAATGAATCTATTCCATTAAACTGTGTTCTAACATCGCCTGACATAAAAGATTGTGCATATTTAAAAATGAGACGTTATGGCTTATTCAATAACATAGAAAATATTATAAAAGCAGGGTTAACAGAAATAAAATAAGAATGAACATTGCAGTGACAACACACGAATAAAATAGAACGGTCCAACAGATTTATAATAAGCAAAGTTTATCAGGGCGTTTAGGGACTCTGTTGCTTTACATTCCAAAGTTGACATTCCACTCCCAACACACGTGCAGCTTTGTGTCTGCGGTCGCCTGTTATTAACAGTTTTATAGCCGCACACAACAAACAAGTCAACACTTGTGTCAGAGTCCAACAACAGCTCATTGTCCAGCCTCCCAGCGCAGTGGTAGACCTGGCTGGCATATGTCACAGAGTGACCACTACAGACACAAACATAAACACAAACACAACCACAATCGTAGAAGTGAACGGCAGAATAATGGCTCATAAACACCTCCAGTACTTGACCGGTGAAGCGGTCGTCTGGCACAGCGGATACCGACCACGCACGGCAAATAAACTTCGGCTGAGAACTGAAAACAGAGCGGAGCGAACGAGTCCAAACAAAGAAAATTGCTTGTGTAACTTACTCAGCGATTGTGAGAAGGAAGACGGTTTTTGGACTATATGCTATTGAACTTTATCGTGATTTTATCAAATAGCATGGTCAAAAATGTACCAATGTCTTTGTCAGACTGAAAGTAACTCCAGCGATTATCTCAGCATTTCTTTGGATTGCATATTATACAACGAGCGAATGTGGCGGTTATCTCATTTAACATGTGAAGCAATGTTGAGAGCGTCATGCTGCTTGGATGGGTGACTGCTGAGCGATCCTGTCCTTGCAAGCAGCCCGCCTACCCGGCCATTGGTTGTGGTTCGGAAGTCACCTTTAAGCCGTTTATCCCCAGATTAACTGTTAGAGAGGGCTTCTTAGCCGTAACTTCACCTGGTAAAACACACTTTACCTTCTTTTTACTCATGGCTACGGACGAGAAATATCTCTTGAGATAACATATCAACATTTTGGAGATGTTGATGGTGGAGCTTGTATTGGCTATACTTAATTTCTTCACTACATTAAGAACACACCGACCAATCAATACTAATGACTTTTTATTTTTTAAGGTCTTTCAATAGCAAGGCTTTACAAAATTCAATATTACTTTCTCGAAGATTACAAAAACAAATTGATATAGTTATAATTCCAGTTATTTTATTCTACACACAACGCCACACAGAACAAATTGATATTAAAGTTACATATGTCCAACTACTATTAAAAACAAATTTCCTTTTTTGTATTTCTTTCTGTCATGTGTCCGATGAAGATAGTCTTGCTATCGAAATAAATATCAAAAATAAAAAGTTATTAGTATTGGTGTGTTCTAAATGTAGTTTCCGCCCTTTTGATCGTTATTTTACGGACGTAATATTACGTCTAAGTTTAAAGACGTAATTAATGTGAGTCCAAACTGTTTTTAAATGCTTCAAATTATATATTTTTTTTCATTAATATTTAAACGATAAGGAATAAAAAAGTTAGAGATTTTTTTCCTGAATATCTTATAAAATGTCAAAAACAAACTGAAAACCGTATCCGCGCTCTTAATTATATCTATAAGATGAGACACATCCCATAATATAATTTTACAACTAAAAATAAGTCTATACAAATCTATGAGATTTAGAGTTATCCTTATGGGTTTAAACTCAAGATGGCCGCCTCTACATTCGGCTAAAGTTCCCTCCACCATATTCTTACACCTCCTCAAACTGAGGCCCTTTCTTCCCAGATCAATATCGAATTTCATCATGACGTGGAAAAGATAGTAATAAAAAGCCAAAATTCTCAATCTGTCTTGGCCCCACACTAATAATACTACGGACTACAGCTTTCTCTACGAGCTTGCACCTCCGTGCGATAGAAGTGTAAAAGTAAAGTAAAGTAAAGTAAAGTTGTATTATTTTACCAGGCGAAGTTAGGGCTAATTAGCCCTCTCTGACACTTAACCCGGGGAATAACGGCTTAAAGGTGACTTCCGAACCACTACCAATGGCCGGGCAGGCGGGCTGCTTGCAAGGACAGGATCGCTCAGCAGTCACCTATCCAAGCAGCAGCCACGCTCGACGTTGCTTGATCTGGTTATCTTGCGATAACCGTTGTACCCGCGACACTGCGCCATTGACAATAAAGCCATTAATTGCTATTATGGCCATTGCACCATAATAGCAATGTGTCCGATCGGAGAACATGCATCTTCCAGGGGTGTATTCTGACGACTGGTTCTATTACTTGCTATCCACGCTCTATCTGCTAATGTGATGTCTCTAGTTATTATTAATTATGACGACTGTGGAACGAGTAGGATGTTGCGGTAATGTGTAATTAAATCTTTATTGCCTGTCCTTATGGTAATTGAAAACTGATAGCAATCAGAGTTTGTTTAATTATTTTACGACTTGTGGGTAGACACCGATAATTAAAATGTACTATGGAACGCCTTAACGTCTTATTTTTACACCGAATACCAAAGTACTTTCAGTAACCGTGAGTACACTAAATGGTCACACGACGGTATCATCTTCAGTGAAGATATCGTTATCTTCACTGATACTCGTTAAAACGAGTACCCAACAAACAATTTACCTCATACGGCCAATACAATATTGCTCACAAACAAACCCCAACTACCAAAAAATACAGATCTACAGGCATATTTGAAACAAAGTGTTCAGATTGTGTTGGCCAAAAAATTAGTATCGTTTGATAACAGAACTTTAGAACACTGTCCAAAACTGCAATTCAGCTTTTGCTCAACTATTATTAATAAAACCTCACTTTTGGTAATAACGAAATTCGAAAGCCCTGAGGCTCATTTGTGCCATCAAGGAAATCCTATATTTACGGACAAATTCAAAGAATTTAATATTAAAAAAAAAAGTATTACGGATGTATCAAAAACAAACTACAGTACTCTTACTATTTTTAATACTCTGATTAAGCATTATGTAAGGGAAACGACCTGAAGACGGAAAGACAACACAGCTGTGTTCTAGCCTATTTAGTGATAACACGAGTTTGTTAGACGTCAAGAACTGGAACAGTCAGTCCGTACTTGTAAACGAGCTCGCGATCAATTAAGATGCACGTTGGCCTACTATGTGTTTTGTTTCTCCATCGTTGAGTTGTGTACGTATTGTGTTTGTGCGTAAAACCGCTTTTAACGATGTAACGAAAACCGAATAACCTTGAGCGGCACATGTTCAAGCCACAAGCTCAAGGCACAAGCTCAAGCTTCACTGGTGATGACCGACACTGTGATAGAAACCAGTAGTGGATTATCATTGAAGAGCTCATTGGCGCACTCAGAAAATAATTATGGGGGGGGGGGCGGGCTGACCGGGGGTCCCTGGGCCAACCAACGGAAACCGGTTAAAAAAATTCCTTAAAAAACGGTATTTTAAGGCATTACTTTAACTTTATTTTCGCTCTTTGAATGCAAGTGGTGAGTAGGGACTATAGCGAATGAATGATAAAACCCAGCAGATTAAATAACATTTTAGGTTTTATTTTGACAAAATCTTTTTATATCAGCTGTCTAACAAAACAAAATTGAGTCTTCTTTGGGTTTTCGTCAGTATGGAAAATACACTGTCTATGTCAACTGGAATTTTCCTGTGGATATGAGATTGGCTAAGCCATTTAGCCTACTCTCAGACATCGTGTTTCTTAGGTATGCCTTGATTCTCCGAAGAGTGGAAAAGGAGCGCTCTGCTGTGCTCAGTATTCAGTATGAGTGAAAAATTTTTTTTATGAGGGCTACAGCCCCTTTAGCGCGTGGGTGCGTGCCTGGAAGAGCAAAAGACAAATTGGGGAGTAAGCAGTTTATTACTCCTACTTAGAGAAATAAGTAATTTTGGGCAATGTGATCTGCAGCAACACAAATGGTCCCAAGATAAAAAGGCAAGTTCAATCAATCAATCATATTTTTATTGCTTTCAAACAATTTTACATTGTATTTGCAAACGTCAATAAATAAGCTAAAACTCCTGCAGTTTGCTTTTCTGATTTATTCACTGGTCGCATACATACATTAAATTACATTCTCTCTCTCACTCATACATGGCTTCAGTATCGGTACTAAGTTACGAAAATTTAGTGGTCCCAGCGGCGTAACATGAACTCATCTACAGAGTAAAACACTTCAGACACTAAAAGGTCCTTTAATCGAGCTTTATACAGGGTTGGGTTATTGCCATTTTTTATGCTCTCAGGGAGATTATTAATTAATCTGACACCAGCTTGTGAAGGATGTTGTTCAGATGCCAGTGTTCTATGATGTTGCATCCTGTAGCTGTCCCCACCTCTAGTATCATACCTATGGACGTCCCTGCCACGCACTAACTCACATCGGAATCGGCAATACAGAGCTACATCCAAGATATAGAGGCAGGGTAAAGTCAGAAAACCATGCTCCCTGAAAGCATCGCGGCACGACTCTCTAGGATTCAATTTGCACATGATTTTGATGACTTTTTTCTGAAGCCTGAAAACTCTGTTGAATCTGATCCTGGCACATCCACCCCAAAGGCGTATGCCGTAGGTCAAATGGGGGTATAAAAGGCCAAAATATGCCATCTTTAGAACGTCAAAAGAGCAAACCTGTGCCAAATTCCTCACGGCAAAAACGCCCGAAGTAACCCTTGCACATACATGCTCAACATGATCGGTCCAAGTTAATCCTCGATCAAGATATATTCCTAGAAATCGAGTGGATTCCACTTCCTCTAAAAGGGTGTCCTCTACCATGAAAATGGGTCGAATTTCGTTAACTTGTTGACGGAGACAAAAACACATAATTCGTTTTTGTATTATTTGTTTTAAGATTTAAGTCCGAGAAATACTGAATACAAGAATTCAGTTCAACAAAATTTCTATTTCCAGAGCGGTATTTGATTTTGCTCTGACGCAGAGAGTCGTGTCATCCGCATATTGGACTATCTTTCCATTCTGAATTGATAGTCCAAGATCGTTCACATAAACTAAGAACAGTACAGGTCCAAGGATAGATCCCTGGGGGACCCCCTGATTCAAAGAAACTCTCTGTGACTGAACATTGGAAATTTCTATAAACTGATATCTGTCACTGAGATACGATTTCAACCACTTCAGTGGCAGACCACGTACCCCATACGATTCCAGTTTTTGCAAAAGAGTAGCATGGTGAACACAATCAAAGGCCTTCGAAAGATCGAGAAATACACCAATTGTGTGCTCCCGACCCTCAAACCCCTCCACGATCGCATCCACAAGGCTTGTGATAGCATTAATTGTTGACATATGTTTTCGACATGTGGTACTGAGATAAATTATTTCCAGCCATAAGTAACACGTTCTTGTAGTTGTCTAGGTATGATTACCGCCCCCCCCCCATCAGGAACAAGTACGGGAGGGTGTATATCAGGAATCGCCTTCTTCACTTCTTGTTAAGGATGCGATTGTCAGAATATTTTTAATTCTTACATTAAACGAGGGACATACAATAACATTGGGAGTGCCGATGGCCGAGCGGTCTAAGATGTTGGACTTTGAGTCTGAGGTAGAGATAGCGCAGGTTCGAATCCTGTCTGTGATCCTTGTACTTTTTATCAGTACCATCGACCTTGTATTGTATCGACTCTCCTCATTATTCTGTTTGATAAGATCCTCGCACAGGCCAGTGGCCCATGAGAACGGGCAGAATAAGGCATAAAAGGGGATCGGCTTCTCCTTAAAAAAAAAAAAAATTGAAGGTCAAACCTTGACAATGAGGCAGTGGAGTCACCACAGCAAAGTAATCATTCGCCACATATTACTACCCAGTCTTAGTAAAATGTATACATTACACAGGGGTTCTTACGATTGCAATATTCGCAAAGTACCCCTGCAGTTTTCATCCATTTCCAGAAACTTAAAAATTTTGTCTCAGAGAAATGATTACAGAAAGGGATCTACGACGTGTGTATCAGTTCCCGCCTTCTTTTTAATGAATGACTCCAAAATCAGATTTATACAAGTGAACCAATTTATTAAGACATTAAATTTTGACAAGTTGGGTGCGATCATAGATGTGACTATAGTACTACCAATTAGGGATTGCTGCTTAGGAGTCAGGTAGTTGCCTCGCACTCACGCACTACCACACTCATGAGCGCAAAGGGTTGGGGTTTGGGACCACCCCTGCACCTGTCGTTATGTGTCCTATCAGCAGGGCTGGATTTATATATATGGGTTGAATGGGCGGCAGAATTCAGGGGACGGTATATTTTGGTAAAAAAGTAAAAAATAAATTAATCTAAAAGTTAATTTGATTGTCCTTAATCCAACAGAATTTTTTCGACTTTCTTTTCATGATTTTTTAATAATTTGCGAGTTTATAAATGTTGTAACAACATAACTGCAACTATAAGACGCGTAACTTCAATGTTGACAATTCAACCTATTTTATTTGAGTTTTATTACAAGCTTAGCGTGGCCGCCTCGCTGCTGCCGACGTCGCGTCGACCCACCGCGGTACCAAGTTAAGCCTACATTGTTGGTGGGGGGGGGGGGGCAAATCTCCAAATCCGCCTCTGTCTAATCAGTCTACAGAGTGCCAGTGACCGGGTTATTAAGTATCATCTTACACTAACCACTAATCAATACTCTGCGACAATTTCAGTGCATTATACATTGTTCGGTATCTTCTTTCTCACTATGATGTTTACAATCTAAATACCGGATGTCCCACCCTCTATTAACTTTCTTATTAATAGAGATGGAGTGGTTTACTTTGGGGAATGTTTATGTGACCAAATGATGAGTTTTGGTCCCTACGTACCACGTGTCTTTAGCTTTAGCCTACAGTTCAGTCTAGAGTTAGTATTATGTATTAGGCCATAAGCACTGAGATTGTTTATAAATTTAATTGCTCTGCGATTATCTCCTTGACATCATGATTACTCATAAAACTAATGTAAAAGTTATGGTTTACTTTCGAGAATGTTTATGTGACCAAATGATGGGTTTTATTGATGTATGCAAATTTTTGACCCACCCCCTTTCCAATGGTTCCTTTTTTTTAAATTGGAACCCCTGGCAAGTGGCTCCTCATTTTAAAGGTATTATAAAAAGAAGAAGAATTGCACACATTAGAGGTCTCTAATGTTAGTCTATCAAATTTTGGGGGGAAATTAACGTTTGAATTGTTTTACAAAACCCTCACAGTTTCAGTTACATTTGAAGTTATTCTAAGGCAGATTTATCTTCACTCACATCTTCTTTTACATTCACTCACTGGTTATATTGAGAACTTACGACACCAAACCATAGAAGAAGTCATTACAGGAGTAAAAAAATCAACAACCATGAATAACATAGCATTTATTAGGTTTTGTTTTGTCTGATCGAAGCCCATTAGGAAGTGCTGGGCATAGCAATGGCTGGGTGTCCTGTTACCCCTTATTGGTTACCAGTTAATTTGTGAGTCACATTCACTCCACTTACCATATCTCCTGGCAACCTACGATGGGACTTTTAAGACACACGGTACGCTATACTGATCACTTTGGGATAAAATTAGAAACAACAAAAATCTGGATTTGAGTGAAGATATACGCGAGATGACTAATACAGTGTAAATACAACTGGTTCTAATCCCTTGCACTTGTAAGATAATGTATTAATTTATATATTAATAAGTAATTATATGAACCTCTGTAATGCTGACACGGATATCATTTTTATGTTTTCTGTTGTTATGTTATGTTTTGTGTTTTTATATTATGGCACAAAATTATTTTTATATTGTATGAGTTTTGTCACAAAACTATTTTGATTAATTTAGCGCTGGAATGGGTTTCGTTAATATTTATCCTTTTTAATTGTTCCACAGATTTGGCTGAGCTGAGGTTTAAAAGACAGAGCATAACTTTATACAGGGTGTTCAGTAAAAGTGTTCCAATACTTTGGAATTTTGTTCTACACATAAAAATGACCCAAACAGTTCATATGAAGGTGTGTCCTAAAACCATTGGTAGTAGTTACCCGTCAATCTGTCTCATGTGTTTTTTATCAAAAAAGTTATATCTTTTGAACAAGTTAAGATAAGGTTATGAAACTTGTGAATTGTATTGACATGTGTTAGATCTTTTAAAAAATAAATTATTAACAAAATTATATTACCCGTTTCAAATTGGCGGGCGTTAGTCTGTTTTAAGTTATTTTAATGGAATAATTTAAACGTCTGTCATTTTGAACCTTTAGAAGGATTTTGTTAATATTTGATTTCCAAACAGTTCTACCAAAGGTTAATAGAATCCTCAAGTTTCATGACTTTATCTTAACTGGTTCAAAAATATAAGTTTTTGATGAAAAACCCATTTAGACAGATAGATGGAAAAGTAAATGTTTTAGTACAAACCTTCATATGAATCTTTTTGCTCATTATTATGTGTAGAACATAATCCCAAATTATTGGAACACTTTTACTGAACACTCTGTACAATCCCTGTTGTACATTAATGCTTTAATTTATCCGAGCCAAGAATATTACAAGAACCAATATACACAAAAATGTCTTCAATAAAATAAATTTCACCTCTAACCATACTCTAAAATAGGCGTTACATATTCGTAGGTATGAATATTGTTTACACCGGCTGCAAATTCGCTGCAAGATTAGCTATCCGTGCAGTAAAACAAGACAGCGCTGCAAGTTAGCAGTAGTCTGTCTGCAAGTAGCTCTCCACCCATCACAGCATCCGCGAACCAATATAACTTAATTGCATTTGCAGGCATAATCTCGCATATGATAGCGTTGCATACGTCATCAAGCTACGTACTGTTTGCTCTGCGCTCAACACGGTATCGTAGATTTTATAAATAAAATAAACCAAATGACGAAGCCTACCAGAAGAATTTTGAACTCTCATAGGAACACAGATATAATTTGTAATCTGTGTTAATATTATTCAGGGTCTTTCGTGGAAGGTGTATCAGATCGATTGCGAGTGAACAGATCACTACAGAAATATGGAATTTAGAGTCTTTTTCGTTTAAGGGCCAGCACCTTACAAACATACTATACCTGACTGACAGTGCATTTAATCGTTTTTTGGCGTTATTAGTTCGTAGTGCAGTAGTCCAGGTACTACTTCTAGTATAAACTCGTCTTATCTTATCAGTGATAAACGCGCGCCGCTTATCTTTTGCCTGTAATGAAACCTGCGTTAGTTCTGTCTGAGTTTTGTGTCAATAAAGCGTGGTGAGTTGATCTGGGCTTGGACTTTGCAAGCTCGAGTTAATTTTTTTCTAAAAGAGCAAGCAGCGCAAAGCGCTGCGCAGCGGGCAAGCATCGCGTGATCTGAGTTTTGAATAGGCAAGCTAGGGTCTTTTGTGCTGGCCCTTAAACGAAAAAGACCCGGAATTTATTTTAATAACACTTCCAGAATAATCAGTATTATACTACTCTCGAATAATATTGTCATTGTTGCAGTTTATGAACAGCTTATTTTAAAGCAACGAATAATTACTATTAATAAAAAATATTTGTGCAATCTCAATTAGGGTTATTATTGGTTTATTTACGTAAAACGAATAAAAATATTTAAAACCTCTTCCCAAATGTTGATTTTTGTAAAGAAACCGTTTGGCTCATTATTGTATGATAATCCTTTCTCATACTATCCATTTTGGAAACCTTACATAACACCCCATGTGATGTAAATAAAAAATACAATGAATCAATAAAAGTTCTCAACTCAATAGACATTTTTTAAGTTTATTTCTTTCTTCCATTTCTGTTAGTATTATTGTTTATGTTTATTAAAAATGGGAATTTTACAGGCAACGTTTATAACTTGTTTTGAACTATAGGCTGAATGGTTCAAAGCAGTTTAGGCCTACACTATAATGCTGTGAGATTTGGTTTTATTGAGATACCAATTTACAATTATACATGAGATGTGCGCCAAAACCTTTGTCGAGTAAAGTGTTTCGCGGAAGTCGTATGCGAAATGTCCAGTCTATAGCTATATGTATTAGAACATCTCAACGCCTTTACAAGAACTAATTCCAGATGTTATGTTGTACCTAATTAACCCAGAAAATTTAAATTCCATAGTTGCGTTTCATCTAGGGCCTAGAAACAAAATTGCTACAAAATTCTTCCATGAAGCTCACAACATTTTAAACTCAATGGTTCTTCAGAAGTATTTACACTAGAAAGAAGAGAAATATCAGTCCCTTGTATTGTGGGAAACATAGCTATAATAAAATAATGCTCTAAAATTTTTAATATAAATTAAAGTAGTGCTTAATGTGGGAATTTCACGACTAAAACATGCAATTTTACCGTATTTTGTTCAAATAAACGAAAACGAATTACTATTATTAATTTTTCTTATTTATGCCTACAAATTGAATATATCAATTTACGATAAAAACGTATATATAAATTTACTGACGATTCTCCGTACCTAATAAAAAAAATGAAACCAGAATGGTCTGAAAATAAAGTAAAAGAGAAATAAAAGAATTTCTTGAACTTAACTCTTGTGCATTAATGTTTTAGAAGATCAATAAATGGAAATCAAATTAATCCAAAACGAACGTATTATAAACGCCCGGATAGTGATTCAATTTAATAAAACTATCTATTTTTGCCTGGCATATCTACATTTGAGTTACAGGTTGAAATTATAGGACAGGTGTTCTAAATATAATATTAAAGGAGTATTCGAAACGTAGAAACGTAAATTGAAATCTATAACTACGTTTAAAAAGCCTTCACGGAGCTCAGATTACAGATCGTAATTAATTAATCTCTATAATAGAAAGTAATGTCGTCCTGTATTTTGAGTTTTCTATTACTTTGCTAAGTGAGTTGGTACATGATAGGGTTGATATCTTATTTGGTACGTTTTATGGAATCAAATCATAAATAAATGATATAAGTTGGCGTTTATGATTTGTTGGCGTTTATGTGAGATATGTTGTCCACCATTCAGTTATGTATGTGAGATTGTGAGAGTGAGTGGAATTTAATTGTTTAAAAAACGAGTTGCTCATTTCATTTACTAATTTGTTTGTACAGATGCGATGTAAAAATAAAATCAAGTTCCATTCGAAATATTAAGGGAATGGCTCCAACGTGCAACATTTAATGTCTCAACTTTAATTGTAGTATGTATTGTGGTAATCTGTAGGAAAAGGATTCAACACGCGGAGATTTACATCTAAATATATAAAAGTGTATTTAAATTATATAAATCCCTTTCTGTATTTAATTATGTACAGTTTGAAAAGCAGTTTTTATTCAGAAATGTACAATAAATATATCTCCAAACAGGCAATGCCTTGGAGGTTTTCTTTGTTTCTCCTAAATGTGTTTTAACTTTTAATCTATCAGGAAATATGTGTGTGAGTGTGTACGGTCTGGATAGGTTAAAAACTGTAGCAGAGAATGACATTAGTGAAAATAGTGTGTAGCAAGTATCAGGTCAAGCCCGTGCATCCGAGACTCTCAATAGTGTTTTCTTATGTTTAATACTATGTAGTAATATATTGTTAACATTATTGTTGATAATGCTGGTGTAAATTTAGTAACTTATTTTGGAGAAATAAAGTTTCTTTCTTCTTCTTCTTCCTCTTCTTGTTTGTGTAGAACAGGTACAGAACATTTCATACACTCCAAAATGTTTCATGCGTTTATTTAGATGAAGCTTTATCGAAAACACACAATTATGAACCGTTCATGCAACATACTACTTTGAACACACTGAACCGTTAATCACTCACTGTTCCGTATTAAAACATAATTGAGGTGACGATGCGAATATATCGGCCAGATCTGCGGTCACCGGACGGACTTGTAATTTAGCGTTGGTGTTGGTTGTCGTAAGTTTTAATGTTTCCGGCGTTGATTTTCTTCTTCTATGTGTAGTTAGAGAGCTAAAGACTTAATTAACGCAATTACGTAATTATGTTTGTATTAAGCATGTAATTCCTGAGCAGTTAATTCAATTCTTGTCCCGTTTCTTGAATAATAGACGTTCTTAATATAGGTGTTTTCGTTTTATTACAATGTAATCAGCCATTTCCATATCTTACATCACTACAGAAGAAGATTAGATGACAAGATTACAACGACAGCTTAGCACAAATATTGAACATTTTGTTAGCAGAGGGAAATTTAGAGTCAAAGTCAGGAAAGACCTATTTCATTCACTACAAAATCTAAAGGTACATTTGATACAAAAGCCTTTTCTGGAAGCAAAAGCGAGAATCTGTTGCTGTGTTTAGTTATAACTGTTTTTTACTTTTATTTTCAAAAAGGTACTAAAAGTGTATTACTCCTCAATTGGTGTATAAAATATTAATCTCAGTATTAACTGTCACAAAGAGTACCTAGTCGCCTATTATGGGACGCGATCATGTTTTGTGAAGGTTCAACCAATGGTCTGAAAATGCTTTTGGCCAAGTTATGAAGATACTTTTCATAAAACTGCAAAAATTAACGGTACTGTTTTCCCGACACACCCTACACAAGAGAACTTAATTACATACTTGTTTACGAGAATATGTCATAGAATTGTGAGAGTTGTCATTTCAAAGATCATTATCATTAATTCACATCTTACCGGTTTTTTATTCTTATCGTGGGTTTTATTCAGACAAATCTCAATTATTGCTGTACTTCATCGTTTAAATACTAAAAATACATACAAAGTTTTTGGAAAAACTAAAAAGCGTTTGGTATGTTAACAAAATTTATTCAATGGTGGGTTTTCATAACGCTACGATAAAAAATAAGGGTGTAAAACTGCATGAGGTTCAATATTTTTCTTATGGGGAAAACCCCAAGTTCATTTTACAATAGCCGGCTCTTAGGTATACTTTTACTTAGAATCCACCATGTCCCCAAAATGTTTTCTAGAAAATTATGCTTAGGTGAGTTTAGTATATTATATTTCGGTTGGCTCTCTCAGGTATTTGCTATAATACTTTCTACAATGTTGATAGGTTATTTCAAGAGGCGTTTCTTGTTCGTAGTCATCAGTAAAAAACAAGGTAAAGAATGTCTTATTTTTCAAGGTAAAGTTAGGGCTAAGAAGCCTTCTCTAACACAAACTGGTGATCAACGGATTAAAGATGACTTCCGAATCACCACCACCAATGGCCGGGCAGGCGGGCTGCTTGCAAGAACAGGATCGCTCAGCAGTCACCCATCCAAGCAGCAGCCACGCTCGACGTTGCGTTGCTTGATTGTGTTATCTCGCGATAACCACTGTACCCGCTACACTGCGCCATTGGCAAGCAGAAGACGCATTGTTTTGTTTCTTCAGTGCATGGCAGAGAGTGTATGTAGTGCTAGTGCACAGAAGGCACTGTTGTAACCAGTTTGTTTTTCTAAAGAAGATCCCTGATGGAGCCGTGTCCTCTCACACGCTAAACATCTCACTTCAAACCTCTACCACATTGAAATGTACACCTACATTACCTCAAGAACAATTTTTTACTTTTGAGTACCATTCACCCATGTAGAAAGATAAATATTTTTTATATTTTTGAGAATAATTATTGTCCTAACGAAAATATGGATCTTCTTAACAAAAAAAAACAAAACAAAAACAAACAAAATTATGGCAGGAAGCGTTAGCGTTATCGCATCACATTTTATCGTAATTAATTGAAAATTACAAATCTGATGTAAACACACTCAAACGATGGTTTTAATGCCAACCACTGCCAAACTGTAATTATAAATCTTTATAAAATATACGAAAGATGATTTTTTAAGAGTTGTAGTTGACTTAGTCAACATTTACATCGACCTAATTAGTGTGATAGTACACTAAGTCTGCACAGCAAAACCAATGGTGTGGAACTAAAAATTAATGTACCACTACGATACTGTAACGCTCTGCACACTATCAATAGACTAGTATTGTACATTACTGCAGTTAATTGATTCCTTCATACAGTTGGTTATCATTTCTTATATGGATTCCATCTTTACATTTCTGTAACATTTTAGTTTTAGCTTATTATGTTAAATTTACTGTTTCTTGGTATTTTAAATTGTTTTGTGTTTTGTTTTAATAAAAGTAAACCAACCTTTAATTAGACAAGACAGGTGCATGATGAAGTCGGTATGGGCTACATGTAATAAACGTTACTGAAATACGCTAAACTCAAGATGTCATGATTGATATGGGCCGTAACGTTTATAACACTACTTGCATAAAATTATTTTTGCAAGTTATTATAATTAAATTATTATTGCTAAAATATCAATCGGAAGTAAGTCAGCTGTTTGTCTGGATGCAACCAACACAATTGCTCAAGATATACCGCAGTTGCTATTCCCACTGTGGTGTTATTTGGATACACGTCAATTAAGTTTCACGAAGACGCTTGCTCTTCTATTATCTATTATATTATTGCCTGATTTCAGTCTGCATATAATAGAAGTAGACTAGAGCAAGTCCAAGGTACACTAATCTAAATTACTCAACTGTAACATTTTGGATAATTTATGCAATAGCTTGATCAAATCTAAATTACTCAACTGTAATATTTTGGATAATTTATGCAATAGCTTGATCAAATCTAAATTACTCAACTGTAATATTTTGGATAATTTATGCAATAGCTTGATCAAATCTAAATTACTCAACTGTAATATTTTGGATAATTTATGCAATAGCTTGATCAAATCTAAATTACTCAACTGTAATATTTTGGATAATTTATGCAATAGCTTGATCAAATCTAAATTACTCAATTGTAATATTTTAGATAATTTATGCACTAGCTTGATCAAGTCTAAATTACTCAACTGTAATATTTTGGATAATTTATGCAATAGCTTGATCAAATCTAAATTACTCAATTGTAATATTTTAGATAATTTATGCAATAGCTTGATCAAATCTAAATTACTCAACTGTAATATTTTGGATAATTTATGCAATAGCTTGATCAAATCTAAATTACTCAATTGTAATATTTTAGATAATTTATGCAATAGCTTGATCAAATCTAAATTACTCAACTGTAATATTTTGGATAATTTATGCAATAGCTTGATCAAATCTAAATTACTCAATTGTAATATTTTGGATAATTTATGCAATAGCTTGATCAAATCTAAATTACTCAATTGTAATATTTTAGATAATTTATGCAATAGCTTGATCAAATTTAAATTACTCAACTGTAATATTTTGGATAATTTATGCAATAGCTTGATCAAATCTAAATTACTCAACTGTATAATACGAGTATTTTGGATAATTTATGCAGCTTGATAAAATCACTTCCATGTCTGTGTGACGTGTCGAACAGATTAACATTTCGAAGTAAACGTAATAACCTGTATTCCTTCTTTATATAATACAATACTATCATGAATCTTTTCTTGTACTTGTTGCACGATAAGAGATGTTTGAAAAAGGAATAAAATGTTTAGATAGAATTTATGATTTTTCCTATTGATACTACTTACACTTGAAGGAAACAGGATTTTTCCGGACATTTGCCATCGTTCAGTGAAACAATAAATCAGTAACACTACGTTCGAGATCTGCAATCTGATCTCTTCTTCAGGTAAAGAACTAACCTAATACATAATATTACAAACTGGTTAAAATAAACAAATCTTACCAAAGCGTTGTGGCACGCCTAAGTCAGGAATCACAACCTACATGTTGTTTGTCAACTTCACTAACTCTATAAACATGCACTTAATAAAAAACTATACAAAACACTAATCATTAAAACAGAACTACGGAATACGACTGAGTCGTAGGTGGTTAGTAGACGAATGAAGACGTATTGTGACCTGTATTCCGTAGTTCTGTTTTAATGATTAGTGTTTTGTATAGTTTTTTATTAAGTGTGAAGTTGACAAACAACATGTAGGTTGTGATTCCTGACAGGCGTGCCACAACGCTTTGGTAAGATTTGTTTATTTTAACCAGTTTGTAATATTATGTATTAGGTTAGTTCTTTACCTGAAGAAGAGATCAGATTGCAGATCTCGAACGTAGTGTTACTGATTTATTGTTTCACTGAACGATGGCAAATGTCCGGAAAAATCCTGTTTCCTTCACAATCCTTCCATCGTCAAAAATAACCTTCAAACAAAGTACTTACACTTGTATTGTATCACAACACATAATTATTTAAACTCAAAGTTCTGATTTGTTGCTTTAAGTGTTCATCATACGAAAGTTATGGCGTTGAACATTTTTTTAGATACGTCAAAGGTAGCTTCATCACTAAAAACAATGTGGTTCATAACATTTTAACCTAGTTCATTTTCATACAGAATAACAACAGCAAAAGTCATACTTCTAAAATTTGTCATCGTTGTCAAAGTATGCAATAATTGAGGTTTATAAGCAATAATTTTAAGTATTTTTTTAAAACTTTGTAACCTGTAGACTTAGATACATCCAACTCACGACCACGTCTCCGCACAGACTTTCTCGGGCTTAAAAAAAACTTTGGTTTTATCTCCTGTTTTAGCCTACCTGTCCAACTTTTGTCTAATAAGCTGTCTTTTATCTTAAACTTACTATCCCATAGATAAAGGCTGCTTTTGTCAGAAAAATTGAACACTTGATGATACTCATGATGCTCTGAAATCACAGAATTAACTTTGCTAGCTAAAAATTACACATAACTTTGCTTTCGGAGTTGCCATGAAGACTGTTTTGATAAAATCGTTAGCCACACAAAGTATATTAGTTCAAATGAACAGTCCAGCGAAATTTCATCTACCATAGTCCTTGTCGAATATTTCAAAGGGGGTAATCGGAGTCGAATTCTTATCTTCTTATGTTTTAGGACATTTTCCAATGTAGATTAGTACTTACCTAATCACTTAAATCTAAAACGGTGATAAAAATTATGGTTACTTATTAGAAAGTGTATTCATTATAAATGTAATCAAATTGAAAATAATAAACAATGTTTACACAGAACAGTTGATTATATTTGATATGTTTTAGAGACCAAAATGAGATTTTCGCTTCTTGGGACGTATCCTGGAGGAATATTTGAAATAAGAATAGGCCTATGTTCATCCCAGGAACTGTCCCAGGGCGGTACAATTGTAGTGCAGTCGGTTGAATAGTTTACGCATGACAGGAAAACAAAAAACGGAGACACTCTTGCATTTACAATATTATAAGGATTAGTATCAGTTTTAGTCGTGACGACATAGGTAGTTTAATTTTTCAATAATATATTAATTAATGTAATAATATTAATAATTATCAATCGAGTATAATAACTTTAATTATCGTAACAACTTTGTGTAAAACACAATAAAGAATAAGGTGGTATATGGCATGTCTAAGAATGGTGTGTTTTTGACATGACTAGTTAACAGAATAACAGAATACAATGTTTTATCAATCAATCAAAATTCTTTAATTTACATATTCTTTGAGAATAGTATTTAAGTCAAATTACAATAATAACAGTAACAAGAAAATAACTTTTAAATACATTAAAAGTCAAAAATCTGTTGATAAAATTCTTCTATCGAATAAAATGGACGTTCGATAAGCCATTTGTGTAATGCAGGTGGTAGCTCTCTTTCATTCTTGCTTCTCAGATCTGGAGGTAGGAGGTTGTGAAGTTTGGTTCCCATGTATGATGGTTTCTTCTCAAATACTGTGTGGTTTTATAAATACATTTTGTAAAATACTGTGTGGTTAGATATCATAGCATCCATTTTGGTCAAGTGGTTTGCAATATATTGCATACAATATTGAAAGTCACTCACTGTATGTATGCGAATAAATGATGACAACAGTCTTATAATGAAAACTTTAAAGATCATAAACTGTAATAATTAGTCGTATTAGTTTGTAACATTGAGAGTGAAGTTCCTTCAGCCAATACAACACGAGGTTCTTTAGTAGCGCTCCTATCGGTGTAGTACACAACTAGCGCCCATAGGCGAAGAAGAAGAAATGAATCGTGGCACACTCGTCATTATACCAAGAGCCCAACAAAACTTGAATAATCAGGTGTTCACGGAGGCGAGGCAAATTAATCGTATTTTCTTAGTACTACACTATAATTAATTATAGTAATTTGCATACCTGCTTGTGCTCATCACACGTTTGTTTTAAGAGTCAATAATGGTAAAAGTAATTTTAATAGATTTCTTGCTATTAGGTCTACTTTTCTTTTCGCGGAGCGATCGCGTTTAATATAGACGAGTAAAAAATTGTCTGAAACGGCAAAACCATTTTTGGCACGAGTTACAAATATTACTAGTTTTAAAACTACCCACATCACTGAACTAGTATTACTAGTTTGGCATCACTGAACAGTAGAAAATCTAAACTGAAAAGTCTTCTGGTAACTCAAAAGTTGTCTTTTTCCTTGTTTATTTAAAGTCAAAATTCCATACAATCAACCATTCACATGTGCCAGCTGATTATTTCAAGTACCATATGCTGCAGACATTTCCAAATTTCAGATGAATTTGCGCTGCCTAGTCATTTAATTTCTACAGTCCACAATATTCTCAACATGTATCAATCAGACATCAGTGTTACAGTAGGCCTATGTTATCTTCGCTTTAGGGATGATTGAAAGCACTCGGCTTTCTATAGATCCAAGACAGTGCACTATTTTGATTTTGATGTTTGATTGACTCAAATTAAAACCTGTTCCTATTAAAACACATGGGTGTTTCTGAGACAGTTACTACTTGGGTGAGCTTTTATGTCGTGATTAGACTACAGTGTGTCCTTAATACAGGTTTATGTCTGATTAAAAACAACTACTCCCTTCGGCGTGGAACAAGGATCTATACTTGGACCTTTACTGTTTGCTTCAGGAAATTATCTACACTTATATGTTTACGACTTTAAAATGTACTCCCACCGTAAAGGAATTATAGACCTATTAGGTTTATCGTTGAAAAAAAAACATTAAAATGGACAGAATAAAACTTTAAGCTAACTTGGACAAAACACAATCTATAATAATTGCTCTCTTTTGTCAAAAATTCAGGCTGAAAAAGTACAGAAAAATATCAGCGAAATGAATAGCCGATACCTTATTACAGCGGTGTATAATAGATTGTCCGGGCATGTAGTAAGTACCAGAAGTCAGATACTCCTGTCATTAAAGAGTGTGCAATTACAGTTTTATATTAATTTGATATAATCTTAATTGATTTGCAAGTAACAGTCTAATTTTTTACTTCCGAATCAATGTCTGTCTTTATACTGATCATTACATGATGGTGGTTGTGAAAGACAAACTCCAAAGAAGCCAGAAATTTATTGCATTCGATTTTGGTTTGATTTGAGAAAGTGACATTATACCACCTCATACTGGATTCTCATTACAATTTAAAAAATTACCTAATTTGAGAAACATTTTTTAATGCGATTAGATTGTATTCTTAAAGATGGATATTCACAAAATATTGTTAACAGTATCTCATTTATTTTAACATTGGAATCGCAAGGAATACTGGTAAGTCTCTGTGAATTCTGTTGCATAGAATATGGAATTCTCCTTCTGAATGTGTTAAAAACTGCAAAGCAGGGGGAATTTTGAAAGACTTTTTTGATCGGATGGCCACGGCTGTCGAGACCGATGACGTGGGATTGGATGTAAGGAGACGACATAAAACACCTGTGGTCGATCAGTCAGACAGACAGGTAAACAGAAGATAAATTTTGCCAGATTGAGTGATAGGCTTCGATAACGCTCAGCTATATACTACAGAGGGACATGGACCCAACTTGCAAACCCACCTTGCCTATGTGCACATTGTTTCATTATAAATTTGCAAGTCAATAGGTCTATTTGTTCGTACAGACAGAAGAGATATTTGTCAGATCTCTGAGCGACGGTCTTCGCTAATGCTCAGCCAAAGTGTAATAAAACTGCAGAACTTCGAATTGAAATGTCTTCTGGTATGTTTTATTTATGAACATCTTCAGCATTGAAGTAAACCATAATAAGCCTACTTGAACACGAAAGAAAGAAAAACAAGAACCATAAAATTTATATTTTAAACTTTAGGATAGATGTTCCCGAACATCATCTGAACAGGACCATTCGTCTTTGGGTCTCTGATCATCTAACGAACATATTATATAATAACCCTAGCTTAACCTAATTTTAACATAATTTGTGCGTTTGGCTTGATATGAATAAACATAGTTTTACTTCAGGTTTGTTTTTTATTATTTTAATTATACTAAACTGGACCTTTTTAACTACGAAACTGGTAGAAGTTTTACACTAGGTTTCAATTGCCCGAACGTTGATTTCACCAGATTCATCGAACCTCAAAAGAGAAAATTTTGAATGAACGATTGAGCACATATCTAAGTTTCTGAAACTGAAATAGCTAACTCTTTTGACACTGCTATATAGACCCTGCTTATATTATATATTCTATACTAATAAATGAACAAATAAACTAGTCTGTCAAAAAATACACTAAGGTTTTCGTGAAAAAGAAGGTGTTGTTTTAACGTTTTCAAAAATTTGATTTTCTTCTTTACGAATCTTATGTTATTAGGCAAACTGTTATAAGATTTTGGTGCGAGATAAGTAAAGAATTTCCTGTACAGTGTAAACTTAGATCTCGGCACATGAGCGTTCAGTATTTCGCAGACCCTTGGTAGAATTCCGAACACCACTGCGCTGTCTGATACTCATATTGTAATAACATTTCAAAACTGTTTATCTTTCTAAAGATGAGCATAGCATGATCAGTTTTTCGTCTATTGTTTATTATTCGCACTATGAGTTGTAGCAACGAAATAAACTATCGTTTGGAATAGGAAAGAATGAATTTTCTATAATATGCCAATTGTGAAATTCGACTCAATACAGTGTAGAGGGTAGGGATATTATCTAGTCACCCATGATTCATATCGCTTGGGAATTATCACGCGTTGAGCTGTCGGTTGTTATGTGTCGACTGTACATCACGTGATACAGTGTTGCCACAGAACTCATGATTGTTGAATCTACGATGAATTGTTTGTCTGTATGAGGAATGGCTTGAATTGTTGAACTTTATGATGTTTCAAGTGACATGGCTAGTTAGCCTGAAAGTTGTTTTACTCCAAGGAAGGGTATATCTTAAACCAGGTTGATGTAACAAAAGCGTCAGCCATTGTTCCCTGCCGTTGAATTCCTTGTGTTAAGTGACTTCAACCGATCATTGCGGATCCGTCCCAGAAGTACAGTCGAAGCCGATAAAACTGTCACCCTCGAGCTCGATCACTTGATGCGTGATTTTATCATCGCAACTCAAGGGTTCCTGAGGGGTTATAGTCTAACATAGCAGTGTTTAGGAGAACCCGGACTACTATTAATTTACAGTAGTACTGTAGTTGAAGTTTTATGCAAGACCGGCACATGCTTTTTAGAGGCCTAGGCAATACTCTCTTTCAACCCCCACCACCAATTCGATTGCTACCCCTTCCCCTCCAAACAGAAACGCTGTAACAAACACACAACCTCTTGCATGACATGTTTTTCAACGCAATGAGCCTTTGATTACAGATGCAGCAGGATGTCACATTTGTGTGTAATTTACTCCAAATATTAACTTAATTATTGACAGAAAAAACAACAATTTGCAATTCAATATTTCCAAAAGAATGTGTTTAATCCTTTAAATTTTCAGTTTAATTTTTGTGAAAAATGATACGAGTCCACTTTAGTGGTATGCTTTGGAAAAGTCTTACTCTATTGATAACGTGGGTAGTCATTGAAGTCCCTCCTGGGTAATTGAAGAACGAATGTAAGTTTTAATTATCTAGTTTCTAGAAACTGCGCTCATCATTAGCAACAGACACAGATAAAGTCAACTAGATTATCTTCAACAGACGGTTGCACTGGCGCCCCTGTCAGAGTTTACGCTGACAAGACACTAAAGCAGTGTTTGGTCAAGGTAAAGTCGAGGTTTAAAGCAACACAAGCTTGTGTTTTATAACTTTTCCTCTGTTTGCAGCCCAACGAAGATGCCGCTCTAGGCTGTAGCCTAGTTTGCCTACAGACGCCTCTGGTTTTCCGAGGCAGCAATATTAACTGGGAATAAAATAAGGCATGAACTGCAGGGACTGAGGGATTTCAAATAATCCGTGGACCTTACACAAATGGCACTAAACACAAACCAGTGTATTGGGTTACAGCGTTTATCCCGTATTATCTTTCACATGCAGTCTATATCTTCACCTCTTCGTTTATGTTGCCGTCTCCGTAAAATCTGTTTCTTATACATCCTCTTAAATGAAATAACTTTTGGCATTTCACAGATGAATTAAAATGATTATTTTAAATTCTGACTTGCTGGCTTTATGTATTAGAATTTCATTACACCAAAGAGAAACGCTCATTTTCAATAAGTAAACAAAGAAGAGAAAGTCAATATTGGTGTAGAATTAAAGTAATTAAGAGATTGGAAATGCAATACTAACAGAAGACCTTGAACAAAATGGAAAACTTGAACTTTTTAAAATTGTATCTTCGTGAAACTTTGGTTCGCAGGTGGGGTTCCCTGATGTTTAATTACCATGAAAGCATTTCCTTAAAAGTAGTGAACAAATTATAGTCTGATAATGATCACCATCGGTTGACAAATGCAGCAATTATTTTTATAATGATTAAAAATATTTGAATAAGTTGATAACTTCTGTTTGAAGTACAAGAAACAATGACGCTAGTAATTTGTTGTTATTATGTTTTTATGCTATCTATATATATAAAAATGAAACTGTTCGTGTGTAACAGCATCACTCACAAACGGCTGGACGGATTCGCCTAATTTTTTTTTTAATTTGTTCGTCTTGATCTGTAGAAGGTTATAGGATACTTTTTATCCCTTTCCCGATTCAGGATTCCGCCCCACTGGTTACAGAAATACCCGTAAGAAATGCATTGCAGCAAACATATGTTATTAAGTGAAAGAGTCTTTTCAAATTTTTAATCAGCTGTTCTTTGTAAACATATATAATGCGACAAAAAATATATTTATATATATAAATTTCTTTACACTTATAGTTTTAAAGCATAGAGTAAGCTTAAGAGAAACGACAAATTTTGTTTAAACTGTTTCTGCAATCATAATATATAAAAATGAATGTTTGTGTGTTTGTCCTTTATAGACTCAGAAACTATTGGACCGATCACTATGAAAATTTGTATTTTTCTATGTAGAAGGTTTATACGCAATGCCCATTGATGTAACTAACCACCAGGCTGTACTGCAAGATATAAAAGTTATCAAAGCGCCTGCACATTATAAACTGCAATTACAACACAGTAGTTACGTATATTAAAATATCCAAACACTATTTGAAGGCAAAGAAATATACGGGCAAAGCTTAAGAGACGCGTGTGAAGCCGCGGGAAACAGCTAGTAGAGTATAATTAACAGAGTTATAAATATGTTGATAGAGTTCATTTGTTTTGAAAAGGACCCATTTATGGCAGTAACTTGAAATTCTCATATTTAGAGTGAACCTCTGCGAATCACAATTTAGTGTTTGTTTTTTTAAGTCTTATGAGCCACTTTAGTTCTGTTTGTTCAGTAATAAGATTTGGTCCAGTTAACGTGCAAAGCGTGACATGAATAAATTAAAGAATATTAGACAAAGTATTTAGTATCACTGACTTAATGTAAAATTTAAAAGCGTATTACTAGAAAGGTTCATGTAAGATATGCAGGGCAGAAATTTATTCTAACAAATGTAAAACATTCTGTGATACATTTATTTCCTATTTCTTCTTAAATTTTAAAACAAAGTAATGAGTCTACCTAAGAACCTTCAAATACCGAAATAAACAGAAGCTTTAATAATGCGCATAACGTCTTCGAGGACATGAATACTCTAAAACCCCACGGTATACAGTTGTAGCACTCGTTGCAAATTCTCTTGTAGATCATATTAGGATTATTAATTCCATCAGACATTCTCACATACAACGGTTCAAATAGCAGAGCATAAAATTTCACCTCCTTCAATGACAGTATCCACCATGAGGTTTTGGCACATTTGCGTGAATTTCTGGTCTCTGATTATAGAAGTGTCCAATACTGTGCATCTTCCTTTAGCAATCACCGCCCGGACCAGACCTGAAGAATTGGTGTACACCAGGGAGCTCTCTGGTGATAGAACTGTTCAACACTGTGCATCTTCCTTTACTGATCATCGTCCTGACCAGACCTGAAGAACTGGTGTACACCAGGAGCTCTCCGATGATAGAACATTGGGAATCTTCCTTTACCGATCATCGCCCTGACCAGACCTGAAGAACTGGTGCACACCAGGAGCTCTCCGATGATAGAACTGCCCAACACTGTGCACCTTCCTTTACCGATCATCGCCCTGACCAGACCTGAAGAATTGTGTACAGACCTGAAGAATTGGTGTACACCAGGAGCTCTCTGATGATAGAACTGCCCAACACTGTGCACCTTCCTTTACCGATCATCGCCCTGACCAGACCTGAAGAACTGGTGTACACCAGGAGCTCTCCGATGATAGAACTGCCCAACACTGTGCATCTTCCTTTACTGATCATCGTCCTGACCAGACCTGAAGAACTGGTGCACACCAGGAGCTCTCCGATGATAGAACTGCCCAACACTGTGCACCTTCCTTTACCGATCATCGCCCTGACCAGACCTGAAGAACTGGTGCACACCAGGAGCTCTTCGATGATAGAACTGCCCAACACTGTGCACCTTCCTTTACCGATCATCGCCCTGACCAGACCTGAAGAACTAGTGCACAACAGGAGCCACCCATGGATTCTTCAACCCTGAGGCGAGGACGAAGCACTACCACCTCCTGCTGGACATTACTGTTCGGCATGTCTCCAAAATATCTGGGTAGATGATCAGTTATCAGTTGGCTTATTCTTCCTCCCCAAGAATTGCGCGTTAGAACAATCATACCACTGCGATACCAACCCTATATAAAAATCCCATCCACAGCCCTTCTCGATTTACAGGCAATAAATACAAACTAAAACTTCTAAACGAGCATTTCAAAGAAACTAATGCACTCGGTTTAGTGACATCTGAACCAACCTACGGTATAGTATAACTTAGGCTTATAATTTCTTTCACAGGTGATTTTGTGAGAAGCTTAATGTATTCTGGACTGACTAAACAATTATCCGACTCTGAAGTACGTTAACCGCAACCAGAGTTACCGCACGTTAAATCAACCGAGGCGACGTTTAACTGAGAGGCAGTCTCATGATAACGAATCAAAGTGTTCCTACATTAGGTTCAACGCCTTTCAATGTGTACTTGATTCTAATACTGAATTACTTGAAACAATACTAATGAATAAAAATTTATAATACTATACGAATTTCTAAATTAATTTTCATGGTTTTTGGCATGTTCATCAACTTTGGTATCGAGTGCTGAATAATGTCTGGAATAAGATGTATTTTTAGTTTGGCTCAAGAGGAAATTTGGACAGGGCTGCTCGGAAAAGAAGAACGGAGTCACAAAATAGTTGACGTGGTTGTAAACATTTTGTTGCAAAAAGGAGTTATATTATAAAGGTCTTTTATTTTAGACGAAACTGTTAATTATTGGGTTAAAAGATAACTGATAAGTCAACTCCAATAGTGTTTAAAATATATTCGACTACGGTTTGGTGAGAATTTTTCGAGTTTGTAAGAGTTTTGGTAATTTCGCTTCAACGAACAAGGGTTGGAAATCTATTGTAAACATGTTATACCGAATAGAATCCATAGTGGCAAGATGGCTGACGGGGAAGGTGCTGGGGGCGCGGCGGTAGGTCTAGCATCCGCGTGCAAAGTGCAGCTTTATAGCGAGGTGACGTCACACGGGGGCTGTGCACAATGATCACGTGACTGGAGGAGGAGGGTTTTGCGATTTTTAAAGTCTGTCTGAGTGACAGTTTGATGTTTATGATCAGTCTCGACAACGGCAGCGGGGGAAGTCGTAAACCGGCTGGCTCGGTGTGCAGTTCCCCCCCGAGCCGCCAGCCGCGCCACTCTCTCGCTTGCGGCCGGCCTGCACTCTTGACTCGATGCGCTTTAACGGTTCTCTCACTCTGTGCACTCAGTGCAGTGGCAGTCGGCGACAGTAATCGCTCTGCAAGTCGCGCGGCGTTATCACCTTATCAGTGTCCAGTCGCAAACTGCACCGGTCTCCTCAGTCGTCGACCGCGGACCCGCGGGCGATGTTCTGATCCGATGGGCAACAGCTGCATCGAGTTGGATCTTTCCACGAGTCGCTCACGTCCTTCGTACACCCCGTCTCTCTCCAACATGGGCGAGAGGATCAACTCCAGCCCCAACCAGAACTCCCGCACCCCTCCGAACTGCGCGAGGTACGCTCTACTTGGGGGAGGGGGTGGCTGATAACAGTTCTTATCTCAGTAGGCTAACTAAAATATTCTTATCTGTCCGCTGATTTCGCTTGAAATTTAAAACGATCGCTGTTTTACCCGAATACTGCAACCTTTATTTGAAACAATTAATTGTAAACTTTTTTGTCATTGTACACGCTTGAAAATTTTAATTTATAAATTGTTATAAATTGTTGATGTCATGTTTTATAAAGTTGTCAACAGTTTCATACAATAATGAAAAAAAAAACTTTGAATTTTAATATCAAAGGTACGATAGCTATTCCTGTAGAAGGGAGTGTACATAACTTTTTTTAAACAAATTGCAGTGCTAATTACATAAAAATTTATGAAGTTTTGATGAGTTGTCATTCATGTCTTACAACATTTTCTACAGTTTACAAATGCATAGTTAATAAACAAACTTTAGACTTTAATATCAAAGGTACTATCGCTACTTTTGCAAAAGGTAGTGTATATATTTTTTTAAACAAATTGCAGTGCCAATTACATAAAAATGTATAAACTTTTGGTGAGATTTCATGTCTTACAAAGTTCTGTACAGTTTACAATAATGAAAACATTTTGAATTTTAATAACAAAGGTACTGTCGCTACTTCTGCAGAAGGGAATGTACATAACTTTTTATAAACAAATTGCAGTGCCAATTACTTAACAATTTATGAACTTTTGACCAGTTGTCATGTCCTACAAAGTTTTCTACACTTGACAAATGCATAATTAATAAACAAACTTTAAATTGTTATATCAAAGGTATTATTGCTACTTCTGCAGAAGGGAATGAATGTACATACCTTTTATAAACAAATTGCAGTGCCAATTACTTAACAATTTATGAACTTTTGACCAGTTGTCATGTCCTACAAAGTTTTCTACACTTGACAAATGCATAATTAATAAACAAACTTTAAATTTTTATATCAAAGGTACTATTGCTATTTCTGCAGAAGGGAATGTAGATAACTATTTTTAAACAATTTGCAGTGCCAAGTACATAAAAATGTACTTTAACTATAACTAAATAACTTTTGATCAGTTGTCATTCATGTCTTACAAAGTTTTCTACAGTTGACAAGTGCATAATTAATAAAGAAACTTTAGATTTTAGTATCAAAGGTACTATTGCTACTTCTGCGAAAGGGAGTGTACTAAAGTTTTTTAAACAAATTTCAGTGACAATTACATACAAATTTAAGAACTTTTGATCAGTTTTCATTCATGTTTTACAAAGTTTTATACAGTTTACAAATGCATAATTAATAAACAAACTTTAGATTTTTTGCAAAAGGTGCTATCGCTACTTTTGCAAAAGGGAGTGTATATACATTTTTTAACAAATTGCAGTGCAAAGTACATACAAATTTATGAACTTTTGATGAGTTGTCAGGGCTTACAATGTTGTGAACGGTTTATAAGAAATGAAAAAACTTTAAATTTTATTATCAAAACTACTGTTGCTACATCTGCAGGGCGAAATCAACAACACTTTGAACAAATTTCGAAGCCAATTTACAAATAATCAAGAAGTGCTTTTACATTAAAAAGTTCTACTATTTATTTTACTGTACTCATACTGTTTATGAGCAACGCAATAAATGTGTTCCATTATCAATACATTACCAACTGTTATCGCGTTGTATAAATTTTAATATATAAAACAACAAATAACAAACCTTAATAGTGTTTACCTGTTTATTAATATGACTAAAAAAATGTAACTTCCATACCGTGTTAATTATTGTCAGTGTATGCAATGTTTCCTTTAGTGTAAGAAAAATAGTATATAACGATGAGAATAATAATCACTTGGTTAGAATAGTGACATTATTTTTAACTCACGGAGTTTATAAACTCTTCATTTAATACCCAAACTGGCTTTAAAATTGGTATCGTTTTTTGGAAAAATTTTCCCGTTTTTTACAGGAATTCTTTAACGATTTAATGCAGCTTAGAACAGATGTTACTAAGAAATTACTCCTTAAACAATTGAAGAGAATATTGTAAAATTAGTTGGGAATCATTTTAATCACCTCCCTTTCCCCCCCCCCGAATACTTATTATTTATAAATATCAAAATTATATCACTTAAATTTCCATTTGTTTAAATTTGTATTTGCATGTAAATTTGTTTAAATTGGAAATAAAAGCCATGTAACACAATAAGGAATTTAAAAAAAATTGTAATAACAAATTGTTGCATTACAGTTTATTGGTATTCTAAATCTTTTTGTATTTATTCAAAATCTACACTGGTGATTAAAAAATGTGTACATGTGATATTTTTTGCTTTAAATTGCAATACCTAATCACGTCAGTTCAATTTTGAAAATAATACTATTGCCTTTTTGAAATTCCTCGGAAGGACTTATTTTTACCGATTTGTCACTAGAATCGATAATTTACATATAAGGACTGTTTAAAAATACATTCAATACATTATGTATATTATGAGCGATAGTTTTATCTCGTATTTGCCAGTAGTACATAATCGTCTTCATATGTGTATCAGAGACTCTGTCAACCATAGAATTACCAGTGTAAACCAAACACTGTAATGTTAATTGTTCGTTCATTACATCAGCTATTCTAAAAGTTTATTCTTTTGTAATTTTATTTATTCGTAGACTATGTTGTAAACTATAGCATGTAAGAAGAAAGATGCTCGTTTTGTTGCAAATTACTGTGCGCTCAGAAACAAACGTGTACGTTTTTCAAATGCAATAACACTTTCTGAGTCATTCTAGTACTTCAATATTTTTTTACCAAAGATTCAAATTCTCGTCATTTTTATATTTTTTAAAATATTTTTCTTTCACAATTCATATATATCTAATTTGCCGTAAAGTAATTGAACACATTTACAAAAAGTAGTCTTTTAGTGATCTGAACATATATGTCTTTGGTTGGGAAAACAGAGCCGTAACAGTTACCATTTGTTTTTTTAATTACCACTCCTGTACAAGTTTATTACCATACAATATTTTTCTCTCGATCATAATCAGTGCTTTTCAAAACAACCCTTTTTTGGATTTTCAATAAAGCAATAGATATGAACAAACATATATAATTCATATAGAAATATGTGGATAAAGGTTACTCTTAGAACATTTTTATTGAGGTTAGGTAACAAATATTAATAATAACTTTAGTGATGGTAACCGTATTTTTAAATCTAGTTGTACCGTCAGATTTGCCTTCCACTATCTTAGATAATACATTCCAGTAATGTTGATTTGTAACTATTTACTTTTCTTATAAACTTAGACGTTTTGTAGTTATAGATCAGTCGCTGGCAGAGTATTTAGGCCATAACATTAATTTATACTCACTCTGACAGCAATCTTTTTTGTATTATTTATACTTACATTTTTTAGTCAGTACATATGTAATTTTTAATATGATGTAAGATTCCTAGAGCACTTCAGGGTACCAAACACATTCTATTCCAGACGCAAAATATTAGCCTACTTTGGTCTTTTGTTTTAAAATTTTCCATGCTCTTACCAAACACGTATTAGAGCGTAAGTCCCATAGATACTCGTATTCTATTTTCAGAACGAAATTGGTATGTATTTATTTTTATTGCATTTAATGACGGTCTTAATTAACATCATGGGAATTTGCTATCAAATCATATTTTCGTCACAAAAATATTGAGCTAGTAGGCCTATATATTTTCATCAAGTTTTGTGGTTGCACGATAGTTAATCAATTAAAAAACAAAAAAGAGCGTTTAAGAAAAATACATATTTTTTTACCAAATACACTTCGCTGTAGTTTGAAAACAAGATAACTATAATTTTTAGGTAGATCCCATTTAGAAATTATATTATGTCATTACCGTACTACTGTTTGTAATTTATCCATTTAATTTAAAATATTGAAGTTTAAATTACGTAGATAATTCCAGTTGCAATTCCATGATAATCATAATACGCCCACCTCCGTAAGATATATGGTATTTACAACAGATTTATATGTACTTAGACTTGTTTTTGTAAGTTAAAAGTGAAATAACGGAATAAAAATAAGGAACGTTACTGAAATAATTTAACCTTCTCCTTAACCCGTTTGGGGATGGTTTTAAATTTCAGATCGAGTACTGAAAACAATTGTCATTTTTTTATAATTTTTTGTAATAAATTTAATTTTAACTGCATTTTATACAAATATGTATAAAATTCAGAAACGAATACTCGTGTAACATAAAAACACACTGTGCGCCAAAGAGATGTAAACCAATCACTTATGTTGGTCCTTCGACGGTTCTCTTTGTATTAACCGAAATAATCGTCTTCGCTATAAAAATATCAAATCAGAACCAGTTGTTTTGAAATCTCACATATTAGTGATGTTTTTCGAGCATCCCCTGGATCGGGGATTGAAAAACAATGCACTTAAAAATACATTATACCTACTTTATATACATGATAATATAAAACTGTTTAGTGACTGTTATTTATTTATGTATTTAAAGGAATCCTATTACATGCGAGTTCATCACAATATGCATTCAATATTTTGAAAAATTACACATTAGCTGTATATTACACGGATGGCAGAAGGCAATATCATTAATTATGCACAAAAACTATCATCGTGGCATCCAAATAAAAAAAAACCAAAGTATTACAATCGATATCAATACTATAAGTAATACCAATAACGATAATAATAAAAATAATCATAATAAATATAATAAAAACCGAAAGAACCATTAACGTAAATATATCTACAAGCACTGATAAGAAGAGATTGTGCAATATTCAATTATAATCAACAATATTAATCATGTACAACAAAAGTCCAAACAAAATCCAGCTTATTAGCAACCAATATCAATATAATAAGTAATATAATTAAAGATAATAATAAAAATAACAATAATAAATATAATAAAAACCATAACAAAGACTAACATAAATTATCGGTAAGCATTAACAAAATAAATGCAACATATATCACAACAAACAACAACCTACTGCTATCTTAGTTAATACAGGCAAAAAGTGCACACCAAAAACATGTTTATACTCTATATCACTTGCTTGCCTATTTATTAACTTAAAAATCCATTCCTCATAACATAATCCATTTTATAAACAGCTCATTAACTTTGTTTTGAAAATTAACTTGAAAGTTTTTTCTAATACTCACCCTCTAAGCATGTTGTACATGATTAATATTGTTGATTACAATTGAATGTTGCACAATCTCTTCTTATCAATGCTTGTAGATATATTTACGTTAAGTGTTTTTGGCTAATAGTAAAAACAGAATTCACTATAAATAAACACATCTTAAAATATTCAGACAGCTTGCTTGTATTATTTGTTAGAATTAAAAATAAATAAAGACTCATTCTTAATGACTTTGGTTCGGTCACATTTGATTAAATTTACACAGAGTTTATATTTATATAAGTAGTAAAATTCATAGTTGTTTTTAGTCTGATCTAATACTAGACCTATTCTAATTACGAGTGTTACATGGATATTTAAAATCTAAACGGTTTTTGTGTAGAACTTTTAATACTGTTATAGAACAACAAATTTAAACTTTTACAATAAGTGTTTATTTCTTAATATTTATTATTTTAAAGTTAATATTTATTGAAAACCATAAAAAGTAATATCTAATAAAATATTTACTGTATAAAATTATACTGGTCTAATTTAAACTGTTGACGGAAACCACAAAAAATTGAATAAAAGTAAAGTGAAGAGAAGAAACGTGTTTACTGGAGCTACTTTTTCTTACACCGTTCCATAAGAGTAATCTACAAGTTTACATGGAGAATTAGAGAACATAACGTGGGAAATATTTAGGAATAATCTAAGTATTTAAATGTAGACAGAATAGTTCCAGCCAGATTACCAAAGAATTAGAGTTCTAAGACGGATTTTGTTCAATCATTATCATAATTGTTTATAATAATCCACATAACATAAAATACTAAAATAAGTACAAGAAGTATCATCTGCTATATGAAGAGTAAAGTTATAAAATGGACAGTTGATAAAACAGATTTTTTTTTATTAAATGAAAACAAAACACTTTATGAAAAAGATAATTAACTATTTAAAATCTTTAAGCTAACATAACGTACCTTAAAGTTAAACTCTTGACATTTAATTGATTCCGATTCCACAACTTATTTACAATCTAGATTAACTAAATATTTTTGTATCTATTGCTCATTTCATTTACCCTATTATTACATTATTAAACATTCGAAATCTAAGCGTCTATAATCTAGGAAGTATATTGCCTAACCCGTAAGTTCTAAGTATATAATCAATTTAAAATTAAAACTGTCTACAAATATTATGGAGTTCGGTCTGAACGGCGGAATAAATAAAGCTGAGTTATAAATATTATTTATTTATAAATAAACTCTTATTATAAATAATTGTATAAACATTATTTTGACTAAAGGCAGCAATTACACAAATTAATATAATGGAGCATTTGATTTTGGAATATTTTTGTGTATTATAAATATAATTTAAATGTTCTTACAATGTGGAAGATAGGAAGATGAATTATTTTTATTTTTTCACGCGAAAATGTATGTACTGAAGCGGAAACAATACGAGAAGAATTTTAAATAACTATATTGGACGTATCTTTTATACATGGTGTCCCGTAACTCTCCTGACAAAGGTATACCACGTTATTGCTCAAGTCAAGACAAATATATTTCACCATATGAACATGGGTCTCCGAAGCTTAGTTTCCCATTTGTATGTCTGCATGTGTTTTTTTATAAATAAAGTAATATCCTAAAATCTAATAAATTAGATTATACCCAATTTAGCTTAAATGTTTAGGATAACAAGGCCATTTACTGAAACAATTATCATAAAATTATATTTGGTATTTTCCAAATATAAAGGTACACTTATTAAATATTAAATAAAAGAGCATTTCTAATATTATCAACTGTTCTGTGTAAACATTGTTGATATTATTTTAAATTTGTTTACATTTTATAGTGAGTGAAAATATTTTTAACGTCGTTTCAGATTTCAGTGATTAGGTAAGTACTTATCTATTTTAAAAAATATCCCAAAACACAAGATGGTCAGAATTTGACACCTAAGACTCCCTTTGAAGCAGTCGGCAATAACTATGCTAAATGAAAATTCGCTGAACTGTTTTTTTTAACTAATGTACTAATTCCAGCTCTAAATGTTCTAAAATATTAACAATATTTTTCAGATAAAAAAGAAACAAACGCGTAGTGTCATTGTTAACGTACTTTTAGCTATGCATTTTAATCAAATATTAAGAATTTGATCTAAAAGATAATGTTACTATCTAACAAAGTGAATTAGAATATCCATAAACATATACTTTTAACGTATTTTCTTGATCGTGACAAGGCAAACTCAACATTGGCGTCGGAAATAAAATTCACTCAAACCAGTAGTGGTCATACACGTGCAACGCCTACTAAATTGCGTGCAAAGGAGCGGGTAACTGCTAGAAGTGCAGATATAAGAGACAATGTAGTCTGACATTTACTGGATATATATATATATATATATATATATATATATATATATATATATATCCAGTAAACGTTTACGTACCATACCAACTATAAACGTTTTTTCTTTTTAATCGATTGTTGAAGTAAATATTTGACCACAACGTATGCTTGGATGTTATTTCAAAAAAACAAATATTATAGAAGTTAATGTATTTATGAGCGCTATTCGACGGTTAGACCTAGTACCATTGATGATTGGTTCAGCCCCTTGTAAATTCTGTTGATTGTTATTATTTACGAAACTTATTGGAATGTCTAGTTTTCGATTTTATTCGGCCGCTTTGCTTCTCTACACCATACTACAAGGAAATATCAATCCATTATGTACTTCGTTATGCAAAAAGTTGTATCGTTAGATGGTCTCTCGAGAGTACAGCTCTAAAAATTAGTGTTACAGGTATATATTACAGAAATTTAAAGGAATCTATTATAGTAGCATTCGCGTTAATCTAATTTTAATTCAACAAATCCTCACTTTACGCTGGTCAACGTGGAAAGAAATGACAATAAAGTTGAAATAAATCTCTATTTTATGTGAAGTTCAGTTTACAAAGTTTCTTTTCATTACTTAGACCACGCCACGTTCTAATGTGATATAAAGTTATAATACATTATTGACAGTCCGCCTTAAAGATAACAGTGACATTGTAACAGTTACATTTAATATATTTACTGTGTCTCTAACTGTTATCATTATTTAACACGTGTTTTATTCAATAAAACGTGTGTAAAACCTTAGGACGCGTCGGTTGACTAATTGAGCTCCAGTCCATCATAGTTAACATATTGAAAATCAATATTTACTCAATTTTTTGAGCTTTGCTAAAATAAAAGTGAATAAGATTGATATAAAAAATAATAGATTAAATAAATTCTTTGTTTACGCGTCTCCCACATTCTATTAATTTATGTATACGTAAATTGTGTATTACGCTAGTTCATTCAGCAGCATAGTACACATTTTGCCACATTTTACCTCACAGTTTATACTGGTTACAACTGATTTTGGCCAATGTGCAGATGTAATGTGCGATGATGCGAAATAAAATATATCTAGCAAATTGGCTGACGTTTTGCAGTAGGCTCTGAAGCGAACATGCGCTTATTCATGTTTATTTTTGGAGTTACCATATTATGACACGAACACAGTTTCCTAAGTCCACTAGAGAAGTTGAAAAATATATCAAATAATTGTAATGGTACTTTTATATGTATGTACATTCGAATTATGTAATTCGACGGTAAAGGCCTATAACAGATTGAAAACGTTAATTTTAAAATTTCGCAATCTTCGCATCCAAGCTCATTAAAATATCTCCTTTCTAATTGGAAAACGACTTATTGGGAATTAGGAGAACGGTTATTTCAATGCTGTTAAAATGTTACGCGATTTTTAAAAAGCATTTATCATTTGTACAGTTTTCTGTAACCTACATAGATTGAGAAAATGTGGCTAGAGTTCAATGAAAGTAGTGAAAGTTTCATCACTAGTCTTTTATATTTCATGGAAAATTATTTACGTACAGAAGAAATAGTAAGAATCCCATGATAGACCATTGCTACCTCTTCTTGAGCATTTATTTAAAAATATCTAAAACAATATTTGTCACGAATTAAATTAATTCCCTTTCAAAAACTCGCCGACAGGATGAAAGAGACATTTGTGTACATCAGTGCCAAACTGGTTCCTTAATGTAGGGGATTGCCGCTCTCGCGATTTACAGGTAAGAGTATGTGGTGCTATGAAACCGGTTGTCTGGTATGTGAAGTCATCACCGAACTCATTGTTGCAGTTCCAAAGATTATGTGGTGCTATGCGACCGGTTGTCTGGTATTTGAAGTCATCACCAAACTCATTGTTGCAGTTCCAAAGATTATGTGGTACTATGCGACCGGTTGTCTGGTATTTGAAGTCATCTCCGAACTCATTGTTGCAACATCAAAGATTATGTGGTGCTATGAGACCGGTTGTCTGGTATTTGAAGTCATCACCATAAACTCATTGTTGCAACATCAAAGATTATGTGGTGCTATGAGACCGGTTGTCTGGTATGTGAACTCATCACCATACTCATGCAACATCAAAGATTATGTGGTGCTATCACCGGTTGTCTGGTATTTGAAGTCAATTGTTGCAACATCAAAGATTATGTGGTGCTATGAGACCGGTTGTCTGGTATGTGAAGTCATCACCGAACTCATTGTTGCAGTTCCAAAGATTATGTGGTGCTATGCGACCGGTTGTCTGGTATGTGAAGTCATCACCATACTCATTGTTGCAACATCAAAGATTATGTGGTGCTATGAGACCGGTTGTCTGGTATGTGAAGTCATCACCATACTCATTGTTGCAACATCAAAGATTATGTGGTGCTATGAGACCGGTTGTCTGGTATGTGAAGTCATCACCATACTCATTGTTGCAACATCAAAGATTATGTGGTGCTATGCGACCGGTTGTCTGGTATTTGAAGTCATCACCAAACTCATTGTTGCAACATCAAAGATTATGTGGTGCTATGAGACCGGTTGTCTGGTATGTGAAGTCATCACCATACTCATTGTTGCAACATCAAAGATTATGTGGTGCTATGAGACCGGTTGTCTGGTATGTGAAGTCATCACCAAACTCATTGTTGCAGCACTAAAGATTATGTTGTGCTATACGACCGGTTGTCTGGTATGTGAAGTCATCACCATACTCATTGTTGCAACATCAAAGATTATGTGGTGCTATGAGACCGGTTGTCTGGTATGTGAAGTCATCACCATACTCATTGTTGCAACACCAAAGATTATGTGGTGCTATGCGACCGGTTGTCTGGTATTTGAAGTCATCACCAAACTCATTGTTGCAGCACTAAAGATTATGTTGTGCTATACGACCGGTTGTCTGGTATGTGAAGTCATCACCATACTCATTGTTGCAACATCAAAGATTATGTGGTGCTATGAGACCGGTTGTCTGGTATGTGAAGTCATCACCGAACTCATTTTTATAGCATCAATCACTATGTGATGCTACACTAGGTGACTGGTCGCCTTATGTGTGATCACCAATAAATATACTGCGCTATTCGTGTTTTAAGAGGTTTAAATTTTTTTAGCTTGGACGTATAAAAAATTCTTGTTTGTAAAATACTCATTGTCTCATTAAGTATTATATATTCATGGCGTTTCAGAACCATACCATTAAGGAATTTCCGCTCTTCACAATCTAGTTCAATCTATTCTGCTGTATTAGTTTTCAATTAACTGCAACAAATACTCCACGTTTTTTCCACCATCAAAAACACTTTTGCTTTAACGTTATGTGTTTTGGAAAATCTACAATACGACAATATTGTAGATAAAAATAAAAGCATGTGGTTATGTGGGAAATCTTTAATTAACATGGCATTTCAAAGAAAACAAGACTCGACAAATTGTCCTCTGTTTCATACTTACATTACTCATTCTTCCTCTCTCCCAAATCCCAATTCTTCTTTTCTTCTCTTGTCTCTTTTTTTACTCATTTACGGTACTGTATGGATTGAATGGCCTCTACAGATTTGGTGTTGTTGCAGGTGCAGGAACCATGAGGTCATTCTGCCACTGAAGGGCCACAAACGCTACTGCAAGTTCATGGACTGCAAATGCGAGAAGTGTGAATTGACGGCTGAGAGACAGGTTGGTCTACCATATATTGTCATAAACAGGATCCAGTGAAAGTATCTTATCGCTTCGTGAATCATATAGAGGGTGGTGATTAGATAACTAAAGCAACTCGGTAGAATAACAAATTAAACAGCACAAAACAATCTTAGATCTTAAGTTTACGCAGTCGGTGTCAGAACTAGCTAAAACTTTTTCGGTTCACACTACGTTGAAAAATTACTTACAACAGGAAATTCTTGAAACTTTTCGGAGAGCCATCTTCAGTCAACAGATGATAAACCAATGGCGCAGTGTAGCGGGTACAAAAGTTATCGCAAGATAACCGGATGAAGCAACGTCGAGCGTGGCTGCTGCTTGGATGGGTGATCCTGTCCTTGCAAGCAGCCCGCCTGACCAGTCATTGGTGGCGGTTCGGAAGTCACCTTTAAGCCGTTGGTCCCCCAGTTTAAGTGTTAGAGAGGGCTTCTTAGCCGTAACTTCGCCTGGTGAAATAAGAAATCTTTACTTTACTTTACTCTACTCTACTTTACTTTACTCTTACTTACCGAATTGACTGAAAATGGTTCTCCACAACAGTGAGACCGGAATATTCAGGACTGTATTTGTCTAAGGAATGTTCAACACGATATGAACAGTAAAACTTAGGTGTTACGTCAACATCATTGTAGGTTATTCCAAAAAGGATATGGGAAATGTTCGTTGTCCTACATTGTTTATTGTGAATTTATTTCGTTTCATTATGGAGTTGGTTTTGACTTCCGTTTTCACTTTTATTACAGATCACCATTTGGTATCTACACGGGTACATATCAGTGCAAAAATGGGTGATCTGCATTGTCCATCGTGATTGAAGCGCTAACGTAGTATGAGCGTAAATTTAGGTATTCTTTCGATGAATGTTATTTTTCCTAACAGGGATGCAGGGTAGGCCCATCAGACGTAGATGACCAGTGGCATTTATGATCGATACTTTCTCTTGTGAAATCATCAACGTGATCTGATATCAATTCAGAAAAGAAAAGCATCCCTCGAGATCTAAAAAACAAACTCATATCATGGGAGCTTCTTGTCGCGTGGACATTGCAACTTTGTTATCACTCTTACAACTGACGCGTTTATACAAAAGCTAATGTTTATTTGGATAGTGTATTTACTAAAGGTAAGCACTAGTGCTTCACAATCTCTGCAGTATAAACCATATTTCGTAATTGATGAGACATTGCAGCAAAGGTTCTTATAAAACTTTCCTCTGAAATACAAACTAAAGGACACAAATTTTAATTAGTTGATAAAGGAAGACTCTTATACGGAAATTTTTTATGTGGGCAGCCAACTAAGTCAATTGTCGATGTCATCGCGTATAGCAGGAAACATTTCCACAACTTTGTATACGTACAAATATGTGGCTTTGTGCCGCAAAAAATGTATAAAACTTTTCCTAAGAGCAAATATCATTACAATTATACCATAATTGTATTCTTTTCTTAACTCTTATTTATTTCGTATCTCTAGAATTGCTTGGCATTGAAGCCGCAACATAATCGTAATAGTAGCATAAGCAGACGGATATAGCTTTCAACTGGACCTTATCTGCTTCTTACGATTAGATAAGAGTTCAGATCCGACGGGTGCGGTGACTTATATTAGGGCCTTTGAAATCCTTCTTTCTGAATGAATATTGGTAATGTTGGTTCAATTTGGACGTCTGATAGTATTTTCTACAAAAATCTACTCTACTTCTCTTCATATTAACCAGAGAATACTAATAAGTAATCGTTACATTTTAAAGCAAGAATGTCATGTACTTTGTGTAGCGATAGAATGATAAAAGAACGATTTAAGCTAATGAACTCCTTTGTTATTTTGTATAATTTTTTGATATTGTCTCTGTTGTTTATCACAAAACACATAAACAAAATTATCACTGTAGATTTAAACCGCATAAACTACTACCACAAACTGCTGATACAGACATCCAACTTTGAAAATGGAATGCACTTATTCATTAACTACTGCCAGATTTAGAAACAATAGAAGCTTGAAATAATTATTTTCTTAAATTAGTCTAACTCAATTTTACACATTTATCTGCAAATTAAAAACGAAAACCTAAATTCAGTTTTTCGCCTGTAGTAGCATCACACAAAACACTATTAAAAATCAGTGACACATGGTTTTAACTGTTCAAAATTATACTGTAGGATATATACCTATGTCCAATAGTGAGGTCCGAATTTAGAATGCTTCAGCAGATTGTGGAGATGGAGCAGTTAAAATCCTAATAATTAGAAAAACGTAATTAAGCACGAATGGAAACTAATTTTAGCAAACATTTTGTAAATAGGGATATATTTAATACAAAACTTGCAACTTACAAAGAAAACAGTTACTTTGTAACAGTTTACAAGAAAGATGTTAGTCCATAAAATAATATTTGTAATAACATTAATGTTTCTACATTCTTGAAGCTCTTTTCTTATTGGAAATTAGATATTAATTTCAAAGACACACTACAATAATATAGGTTTATTATTTTTGTGAGGCCTAAAACCACACAAAAAGTATATTTTTTAGTATTTTTTGTAAGTAGATTTTTTATTTTTTTAAAGAGGTTAAATGTAAAAAAGGACCATATGGTCCTAATTTTGCCTCAATAAAGAAGTGTTTATTTTTTAGGCCTTTTAGGCATAACATCAGTTATGTGGGTCTGATGATGTGCTCACTGAGTACGAAAGGCCTTTATATTATTTGAGTGTTTGTTTTAAATTAGTATTAATATTTCTCATGAAATTTACAACTAAAAAATATTGTTGTATGTTGTTGGGTGGTACTCATTAAGATCAATTTACATACTCGTTTAGCAGTTCCTGTACTTCTCGATCAACCAATCTATGGGAGAAGGTTTATTACCAGTCGAATTAAAATATACCTATATTCAGAAGATGTTCAAAATCTGATGTTATGAAATAATACATTACTGAACTATTCAATCAGTCAAGACATGAAAACACGTAGTTTTAATAAACTTAATTACTGTTTGGAAAGTCTAAACGTCCTCTCGGACAACCCCAAGTGGGTTCAGACAAGACTGGTCAGCAACCGATGGCTTTACAATCATTATGGAGTGTACTACAGAAGTTTTGAACACCTGTTACCCTTTCAAATCATTCATTGTCCATTGGAAACTTTACAAAAAGAATTTATAGTTAGCCTACGTTTGTGTTCTTTCACGCCCTCAAATATATCTGTACTTGCCAAAGTTAATCACTTCAGCCCGCTTATTAGTCTATTAAAGAGTATTAGTCTGTTATGCTACTGTTAGCTCTCCAGGCTAATCAGGAGAGCAGGGAACAGAACCATCAGAGACTCAGAAGAAGCTAGGCTCGTCTCTCCCACCTAATATTCTTTTTAGTTAGCTTTTATTTAAATCAATTTACTGTCTTTGTCTCTTCAGAAAAGTGACGACCCGTGAGATCGCCATCAGGAGAGCTTTGGAGAGGCGCCTGATTCAGATGTTCGGCTATCTACCAAGGCGTCCTCCCACTCATCTCCGCTAACCCCTGCCGTAGCTTTTCTTGTGACGCATACATCTCACCAGGGTTCATCAAACGATAGTTTCATCTGCAATCACTCCTTCGTCAGTTGGTTTTGAAATCCTTTAAGAGTTCTGTTCTATTTTTAAGAAGGACGGTAAAAAGTGTCTCAAGAACTACAGACCAATTTCTATATTCTAACTGTTGGTAAAATCTTTGGAAATCCAAATTTTGATTTTCATAAAATATATGTATGTTGATTTGTATCTGGTATTCTATTTTATAGGAAACCCAGCTTGTGTTGCTATTTTTAACCATGGCGGTAAAAAGTGTCTCAAGCATTACAGACCAATTTCTATATTCTAGCTGTTGGTAAAAGTTTTAAAAATCGAAATTTTGATTTCGATAAAATGTACGTATGTTGATTTATATCTGACAATCAATTTTATAGGAAAACCATCTTGTTACTATAAACATTAATACTCTTAATATACATTTAATCTTAGCGATGAATGAACAAAATCATCGTTTAAGTATCATCGTGATTTAGAAAAAGCCTTTGACCTTGTATATCGTTGCTTGCTGCTTGATAGGCTGAAGGCCTGTGGTGTAAGCGGTATTCCGTTTGAGTTGATGAACTCTTACCTTCGTTAACGACCGCAATGTGTGCAAATTGTTTATTCTGGTTTTATAGTTATATCTACTTATTGGAGAATAGTTATTGGTGTATTCTAGGATTCAGTCCTCGGATCATTGCCTTTGTTACTACGTCTACTAGAACTACTATACTATGTTGATGATCATTATTTTGATAGAATAAGTTGATGATACAATTGTTGTTAAGATCAAGGTCTTTTGAATTTGAAAAGCACCTCTCTAAATCTACTCCTAACATAATAATCTCGTATTGAATGTGGACTAAATTAATTCTGTCCCTTTCCTTACATGTAACTCAAAGAATGGCAATAGTATTATTTTGAAGGAAATTTAGTACCTATTTTAAAGTCAATATCTTTTCTTCGTATTATCATAGATTCAGATCTTATATGGGGTGATCAAACAATCTTTAACTATCTTCCGAGTTTTTTTAAGTTGCCAACATTTTTTTAGTTTTTTTAAATAAAACATATATCCTTCCTGGTGGAGAATTACAATTTAAATTAATATACTGGGGAGTAAGCATTCTACTAGTTTTGATTATATTGTACTCCAGATTATCTGTTAGACTTTAGTGCAGTGTTTGGTGTTTTTAACCTATGCCTTATCTATGGTTTTAAAATGTATACTGACATTAATATTGTTACTATGTTCCAATCATATTATATGTAATATGAACAATAAAAATACGATATTCTATTATTAAATCTTTTACTTAATTTCCCTCTTAACTTCCCACAAGGGAACGTTATAATATAGTTTTTACATATAAAAATAAAATATTTCTGTATCTCAAAATTTTCAAATGCAAACATAAACTACATTACACATACTTGTGTTTTCTTAGCAAACCAACAAATTTTCTATTTGCATTGTTTTATAGCTGTAATAATATTCGCGTTAGAATAAAAAATGTTCTAAGTTCCATTTAAACTATTGTAATATTATGGTAAAAAGGTAAGGCCATAACATTTTATCAATTACGCTAACATCAACATAAAGATACTTTTTTAATATCATAATTTTTTATGTTGCTATTTGTATTATTCCAATTAAAAATAGGTTTGCAATAACTGTATTTAAGTTTAAAATCTCTTCTTATTACATATGTTATTAGTAGTAACATACATTTAAAAATTCCTCATTTCTTATAGACATACAATTTATTTTAAACTAAATAAATTTAGTATCCTTTTACTTTGTATTTAAATAATTATAGTCAAGAGTAAACTTTTAAATCTGTAAAAAAATAAGAATCTTTGCTGCAATATCCCAGGAATTAAGAAATATTGTATGGTAATTATAAATATATATAAAACAGAGTTGCACGTTCCCCATAACTTAAATTACTCAGTTCCATGTAAGCTTCAAATTCATTTTATGCCGACTAAAAGCAATTTGAGTTGGTCGGCATATTACCCGGGTGCAATGTGCATCACAAGGAGGCTATATAACACCACGTGGAACTAATGCAATTTAAATCCAAATTGAAATGGCATAGTGAAATTTGACCTGAAAATCTCAGTTTAGCAGGTAATATCTCATAATATTATTATAAGAATGTGGAAAAAGTGCTTTGATTTTAAGCAACAGCCAATGTTGCCAGATATTGTCAAAAAGCCGCTGAAATATTCTTAGAAATTGTCTTATTCCATTCACCACAATATGAACTTGTTCATCCGTTTTACCAATGGGTGACCGCTGAACGATCCTGTCCTTGCAAGCAGCCCGCCTGCCCGGCAGTGGTTCGGGAGTCACCTTTACGCCGTTGGTCCCCAGGTTAAGTGTTAGAGAGGGTGTCTTAGCCCTAACTTCGCCTGGTAAAATAAGACATCTTCACTTTACTTTTACTTCAATGCCTTTGTCTGAAGCTAAACTGATGGCCCGGGATTATGTTTTCAATTTTATTGGTTTTATTCGCTTGAGAAACGTATTTTCAAACATATTTGAGAGTAATGGTAGAAGAAGACCGATTTGTCTATATGAAGCAATTAAATTAGGAGATTTACCTGGATTAGGCCAAACTTCCACCGGCACGAAACTTATTCAAGTCTGAAAATTGCATTTTAAATAATATTGTTTGCTGTACGGTAATAATAGTCATTGCTTTTCTCCAGAGTTCTTCCAGTGTTGTTTCTGTTAGAAGATCGTTACCTTGATATTTTTAGGATTCAATTCATCAATTGACTGCACCTCTGTAGATTTCAAAGACTGACCGACAGTGTGTATTAGTTGAGTCGATAATACTCAAATAATAGCTTGCACAAGTCAGAAACTACAAACAAATGATACCTCTCAACTGTGACATGTTTGGCGCTACCGGCTTGTGCAAGCGTATCTTTAAAGTGGTCGCGTTCGCTTATGCGTTGACGGATTTTGTTGAAAAAGTACCGTTGTAAGTTTTATAACAATTTCAAAATATTGGACTCCTTATAAATTTTTATAACCTAAGAAAACAGCTGATGCCTTTCAAAAGACAATCTTTTCGCTGTTTCCGGATTGTGCAAGTGTACCTTTAAAGTGGTCGTGCTCGCTTATGCATTGTCAGATTTCGAGGAAATAAGTACCGTTGGAATTGTAATGAAATTGTTGAAATATTTGGTATCAGATACATTTTTATAACTATATCGGTTCTGTTTGTTTTGACTTTTGAGTAATTTTCAAAAGACAGTCTATAGCTTAAATATATAACATTAAAAGTAGCATTACACGTTTTCTAAAACTATCTTGCACATTGGGTAAGTTCGTATTAAATAAAGCATTCACCATCGATGTACGTTACAAAACAAAGCACGATAATAACTTTCTTTGTTTATAACGGTTATGGAACTTTGTATGAGAACAGCAATAAAATTGTGCAAAATATAGATGGCAAAAGAAACTCAACTTTCCTTTTTCACTAACAAACAACATTGCTTAACAATACATCGGTCGTATTGTGATATTGACAGAATAAACTAATAATTACTATAATTTTTTTTAATAATTATTTTGAAAAATACCAACATCCAATATTGTACAGTTTTTTTGTTTTTTGAAGCTTTCGATAGAAAAGTTATCTTCGTTATTTCAACATTACCTTTATTCCTGTTTATTCATCTGTTTTATGAATAGTGACCATCTGTATAATTAAAATCAACTGTTCATGGAACTGCAACAATTGATGTTTGTTGGTAATTATTTGAGTTGTTCAATAATAATCATACTTTAAAAATATTATGATACATTTTATAATTTAGAATTTTTAAATATAGGTTTTGAATAGTAAATGGTATCCTTGAAAATATATCATCTTGCGTACAAAAATAAATCTGGGCTTGTTGTCAAAACAAAAAATAAAACCACATTTTTATCTTTACAAATGCATTTATTAAGGTCCATACTGTAAAACTGTATATTGTATACGTAAAAAACTTATCACAGCTTTTCAGACGTAATTTTAAAATGGAAGGATATAGTTGTTTCGTTTTTACCAAGGGTATGGTTTATGAAGAAATTTAAAATTGTGTATAATGTTTCGTTGTTTACATTAATTTGACAAACTCGAGATTCGAACCCATATATTCGGACTTTGACATAGGTACTCCATGAAAACAAATACTTTTTTATATTTCTTCAGTTGCTCTCGAGAATTTTTGAATCGCATTTTTCACTATGTTGGGATAAGATAATCGCTTAGGATTTCAGACACATCATATGGAACAATCTGTACTGTAAATGAAAAATTGCTACAAATCACATAATTGCACGTAAATACACGTTTTTTTCAATTATAATTTGGTAGTATGGTATCCAAACCTGATGTTATGATACCAAAATACACAAAGAATGTTTTAGCCGGTAGTTTCACACAGGCCATAAAAAAATCTCCTAAAGAATGTATAAAAACTCGACGAAGTGGGCTCCTAAATGGGTTTCAAAATTATTCAGATCGTAAACAGTTATATATGTTGCGGGTGCCAATTTTACAATTTTGACCCAAACTACTCAGGTTTTAAATAAAGTCTCAATCTGTCATTAAAGTGATAATTTTTATATTTAGTGTGAATAAGAAACCCTAAAACTTTATTTTTAAAATATCCATTAGGTAAATAGGAGCCAATTTGAGTAATCCAATTGATCGAAAACGCACTCAACGCAATTATTCTGATGATCAGGGAAGGTAATTAATGTACAAAAGAATCAATAAAGGCTAATCACAGAGCCTTGAAGTACTCTATAACCTTTAGACCTGTAAAGTTTGGAGGGTATGTGTTTTCATTAAGTTTTTGAACGGATTAGACTCTACCAATAAAAAAGGACCTAAACCAACCCAACAAAGACTCACGCGTACCATATTTTTCTGGTTTTTCAAAAAGGAGGCAATGGTTTATTACGTCTAAGGCTATACTTAAATCACAGAATAGTCTTAAGGTGTGTTCACGGGAGTCGACAAAAGATTCAATTTTCTCTAGGGCAAATGCTTTCAGCAGATAACGTGTTATTTGTGTCATAACATTCTACCTAAATGTGCATAACATTTTACCTAAATTTGCATAACATTCTACCTAAATGTGCATAACATTCTACCTAAATGTGCATAACATTCTACCTAAATGTGCATAACATTCTACCTAAATGTACATAACATTCCACCTAAATGTGCATAACATTCTACCTAAATGTGCATAACATTCTACCTAAATGTGCATAACATTCTACCTAAATGTGCATAACATTCTACCTAAATCTACATAACATTCTACCTAAATGTGCATAACATTCTACCTAAATGTGCATAACATTCTACCTAAATCTACATTGAAAAGGTGTTAGGACATTTGTTATCTCTAAGAGAGTTTGAAGCCTACTACGAACAATGTTTTCAAATGCTTTAGGTTTAGAGAATATCGGAAAAGTATATGTTAGCATAGGACAATATGCAGATGAGTTTATACCACATGCGTGTAGGCCACTGTTACTCAAAAGAGAGGGTTTTAAATATTTTTAAATCTGTTGTAAATATACCCTGGGAAATGTAACATTAAAAATATGTTAGTATTGGAACCAGTATTTGCACATTTCTGTATGAAAAAGAATAAAAATAATTTAAAAACCCGGTTGAATGGTTACTTTTCAGCAATAGATTATCAACACATTATCTGGCATGAATCAATAATATTCCAAAAAAGGAGTTTGAAATACTCTATTTGAAGAGATGGTAAACTGTGTTGCAGAGAGAAGACTTGATGAAATATAATGATGATAATTTTTCAAATAAATAATTTAAAAGTAACATTTCCTCCGATTTCCAATTCGCACACCCCATGGCTTGGATGGTCTGCAGTTTTTAATATCTTACCAAGTCTCTCTTCTGGGTTACAAATTCTAGATTTACATTCCTCAGTCTTTCTGGACTGAAAGCTAAGAAGTGTGTTAGGATGGTGAGCCGCAAGGAGTTGGAATATTGATAATGGACTCAGGAGGCCCTTTCCTACTTCCTGTAACCTGTGCCTACTGTCGAGAACTTCCCCAATGATCCACTTTGGTCTCTCAGATCTCTTCACCAATTTTCTAACAATAAGAGGTGAATTATTGAAGTATATGGCCAATATATTTGAAAATATTGTTTACACATCATTTAATTAATTAATTTGAAGTACTATTTCCCCATATTTTTGGAGAAAAGTTTTTTAATTTTTTATAGTTTTTACAGGCTAAAGATTTTTTTTAATTCGGCTCTATTTAAGGTGTTCGTAATAAAACATATGACACTATCTAACCCTCATAATTAGAAAGACAGGTGTTAATGATACCTTACTGATAAAAACAATTAATTACGGTGTTTAATTAATTAGTTAAAACTAATTAAGTGACGAAAAATTAATTACGACTCTGTGGAGCCGTTTTACACCATTAGACATTTTTCCAGTATGCGATGGATGTTTGGAATAATTTCAAAACTGTTCATTATATGGAATAACTGAGTAAACTCATTGATCAAATTAAAATGATTGATATTGAACTACTCCCTGATAAAAATGTAGTGTTGGTCTTTTTTCGTATGTCGAGTTTTTGCATAAAGAGAGCAAAGATCTAAGCCTAGGAACTAAGATTTACAAATTAAGTTCTTTACAATTTTAATTACACCTATAAATATTTGAAATATGGGGACGTGGAAAAATAAATTGCCAATGGCGCAGTGTAGTGGGTACAACGGATATCACAAGATAACCGGATCAAACAACTCCGAGCGTGGCTGCTGCTTGGATGGGTGACCGCTGATCGAGCCTGTCCTTGCAAGCAGCCCGCCTGCCCGGCCATTGGTGGTGGTGGTTCGGAAGTCACCTTTTAGCCGTTAGTCCCCTGGTTAAGTGTTAGAGAGATCCTCTTATTCCTAACTTCTCCTGGAAAATTAAGACATCTTTAATTTAATTTTTAATTTATGTAACTTACATATTATAAGCCCTTTTCAACCTTTCAACCTTACCAACACAGGTGCTGCTCCGTATTCTTGTAATAATAAGACTTATTTTGGTTGGCCAATAAAACGGACGTGGTTAATGCCCGAAACATGCTACAACGTGTCCGATACAAATATGTAAAAACATTCCTTAATGTATCAAAACACCACCAATAACTTAATTTGATCAGTTTCCTACACATGTTACTGAATACTTGTATGCTGTTAGACAATTGAAGAATTTAGGGCCTATTTTGTGAGAATACACCCAACCATGAGGAAACCACCACACTGAAGTCGTTATTAATGAGGTTAAATATTCAGTAGGACTATAATTGCCTTATTTTACGAGAGGCAGTTGAGTAACGAGCCCTAGCTTATCTTGGACTCCCGCAGCACCTTTGGTACTGCCTTGCTCTGATGAAAACGGAAAAAAGCAATTCTCCAGATAGTGCCTATCACGTACTTTGGTACGTTTCTATTAATACCTATTAATAGTAATAATAACTATTAATATTCTATTAATACCTACTTTTAATATTCTATTAATACCCTTCCAGAGGCTCTGAGCACTAATAGTTGAGAGAGCAATCCAATATTAGAATGTATATAGACCTATTATAGAAAGGTTTAATGATTTGGTGAAGACTAACGAAAAAAACCAGAATTTCGGAATTGTAGTACATAATATGTACAGAATTCTTAGCATTAGATACGTTTCTTTACTGGGCAATGAATTATTTCAATTCACTTAACAGTCCATTAAGAGTATTAGACTATAGTGATACAGTTCACTCTCCAGGCTAATCAGAAAATGATGTCCAGTCAGACCGCTATCAGAAGAGCTGGAAGCAGAGCCAACAGACTCGAGAAGTTAGACTCCTCTCCCATATCATGTACTTGTTTAGTTGGCAATGAATCTCAATCAATTGATTGTCTATGTTTCTTCAGAAAGTGGTGGCCCCTGAGACCGCTATCAGAAGAGCTGGAAGCAGAGCCAACAGACCCGAGAAGTTAGACTCAACTCTCCCATATCATGTTCTTGTTTAGTTGGCAATGATCTCAATCAATTGATTGTCTACGTTTCTTCAGAAAGTGGTGGCCCCCTGAGACCGCTATCAGAAGAGCTGGAAGCAGAGCCAACAGACCCGAGAAGTTAGACTCAACTCTCCCATATCATGTTCTTGTTTAGTTGGCAATTATTTCAATCAATTTACTGTATTTGTTTCTTCAGATGTAGTGATAGCCCGTGAGACCGTGGTCAGAAGAGCTGGAAGGAGACCCAACAACCTCAGAGAAGTTAGGCTCACCTGTCCCATATTATGTCCTTTGTTTAGTTGGCAATTATTTCAATCAATTTACTGTATTTGTTTCTTCAGATGTAGTGATAGCCCGTGAGACCGTGGTCAGAAGAGCTGGAAGCAGAGCCAACAACCTCAGAGAAGTTAGGCTCACCTGTCCCATATTATGTCCTTTGTTTAGTTGGTGATTATTTCAATCAATTGATTTTCTTTGTTTCTCCAGAGAGTGATGGCCCGTGAGACCGCCATCAGAAGAGCTGGAAGGAGACCCAACAACCTCAGAGAAGTTAGGCTCACCTGCCCCATATTATGTCCTTTGTTTAGTTGGTGATTATTTCAATCAATTGATTTTCTTTGTTTCTTCAGATGTAGTGATGGCCCTTGAGACCGCCATCAGAAGAGCTGGAAGGAGACCCAACAACCTCAGAGAAGTTAGGCTCACCTGCCCCATGTTATGTCCTTTGTTTAGTTGGTGATTATTTCAATCAATTGATTTTCTTTGTTTCTTCAGAGAGTGATGGCCCTTGAGACCGCCATCAGAAGAGCTGGAAGGAGACCCAACAACCTCAGAGAAGTTAGGGTCACCTGTCCCATATTATGTCCCTTGTTTAGTTGGTGATTATTTCAATCAATTGATTTTGTTTAGTTGGCTATTATTTAAATAAATTTACTGAATTTCTTTCTTCAGAAAGTGAGAGCTGGAAGCAGAGCCAACAGACTCGAGAAGTTAGACTCAACTCTCCCATATCATGTACTTGTTTAGTTGGCAATTATTCAATCAATTTACTGTATTTGTTTCTTCAGAGAGTGATGGTCCTTAAGACCGCCATCAGAAGAGCTGGAAGCAGAGCCAACAACCTCAGAGAAGTTAGGCTCACCTGTCCCATATTATGTCCTTTGTTTAGTTGATGATTATTTCAATCAATTGACTGTCATTGTTTCTTCAGAAAGTGATGGCCCGTCAGACAGCCATCAGGAGAGCTGAGGAACAAGATCGACAGAGACTGAAGAGCGGTCTGCCACTGACCGTACAATCGCCCCCACATCGTCGCTCTCCCCCGCCGTCCCCAGAAAACTCCTGCTCTTCCATCTCGGACACCTCCCCCCCTAAGGCGGCCCCTACTCGTGTTGTGGCCAGTAAGCCCAGGAGTAATTCATCCCCTAACAGTAAGTTTGGTTAATTAATATTTCAATTACTTTAATTGTGTCGTTCTATTACATCGTACGCAATATAACACAATTTTCAGCTGTGAATACAACAGAAGCCTGGTGTATCAGTATTATAATGAAATAATGATTTATTTCCAATTTTTTTTTTTTCACGACTATAACTCCATTCTGTGTCATCAGGTATATAATTTGGTTACTAACACATACTTGATTTAAGTGAAGATTTTCTTAAGTTCATAGTTTTACTGATTGATATTACTGTGTACAATTTTAGTAATATTAAGTTATTACTATAATAAACCGTGTACTTCTTCTCCCAGAGATTGTTGCGCGCAGTACGCAATCTCTCTCAAACAGAATTCTAAACATTCCTGAAAAAGTTACTGCCTTTGGAGAAAGGTACTACCAACCTAAGAACGATCGAAATTTTAGGCCTAATATCTAAATAAATATTAAGACCAGTTGACTAGACATAAAGGCGGAGAGGAAATCTTTTTATTAAATATGAAGTAAAATGAAATATGAAGTTTTTTATAACGTTTTGAAAAGTTCCTATCTCATGGTTTAATGTGTGCTGTATTATACAGGGTAGGCCATAAGTCAGTTGTCAAAAATGCATTTGGTGCAATAATATACCAAACAAGCGAAAATACAAATACATTTATTTTACTATGTAGTACAAATACAATTTATTAATACAGGAAAACATGTAGTTTTCAATGAACCTACAAAATATGCTCAAAGTGGTCTCCATGCTGTTCTAAGCAAAGATTGCATCTTTTTAATACAGATTTACAAATTTTGTCGCAAACGTTCCTGGACTGAAAGTTTTCAAATTCTGATTGGATTCGTTCCTTCAAATGCTCAACATTACGAATCTTGACTGAATAAACCTCAGTTTTTAGTATACCCCAGACTGAAAAATCCATCGGTGTTATATCTGGGGACCGTGGAGGCCATTCAATAGTACCCCGTCTGCCAATACGGGACTCATTGAATTGTTGTTAATTGTTGTTATGAATTTCCTATTCATACTTCTCAGATATCGACAATAAGCAAACATAACCTCAAACTGCTAGTGTTTGAATTAGTCAATTTCACAACTACTACGCTAGGAAAAAAAATTCTAAGGATTGCTAGTGACAACTGACTTATGGCCCACCCTGTATTTTGGCGAGTATTGAACTTGATTTGTAACCTCTGATCACAGAAATATTAAATTCAGAAACCCCAATGTTATCAGCGCCTATGAACGACTAAACGTAGACACTTATACTTGTACACTTATCGGGATTTGACGTCCTTGAAGAAGATTCGCGGCATTGAAGACCGCATAAGATGTGTAACCTGTTCGTATAAGTTATTTCCTCAAACATAGCTCATGAAAACAGGTGAAAACATGATTTAGTAAATGCTAATTTTTATTTTATAACGTAAATATTTTTTTAAAGTGGGAGAAAGGACTTTTTAGTCTTAACTTCTCCTCTATTATAAGGACATTTATCATTTCGTTTCAATATGTCGAACTCTGTTATGAACATTTGTAGTTTTCCACTGCGGTCAACAATTTCTTGAGTCATTTTTTAAACGGCTTCTTACACTTGTAATTTATGTCTCGAAGATAATCTGCGTTATGGAGCGCTTTTTCAAGCCTAGCACCAATTAGTTGCTTAGTTTCGTTATAAGTGGTATGGACTGTTCAATAAAGTTGTTTCAAACAGAGGGATACATGTATGAGATTATTATGCCTTTTACGGCCCCTTGCGGAGCATATATGCATTATTTTTAACGATTATTGTGCACATAACAATTTTAAATAAAATGTTTCCAAAGTGTTTGACAAAGTATATTAACGCGCTAGTCGTTATAGAGTTGTAGGAAATAATTTGTAACCCCCAGAACTATTAATACATTTCCATACATATTTCAAAGATATATGTAGGTTATATCAGCAGATTAAATTTAAATTTCTTTGGACAGTGCCGAAAGCGATATTTTTAAAACTAAAAAACAGAAATTTGTAAATTATGGTAAACTGTACTATGTTTTATAAAAAACCGAGCCTAGCAGTTTTAAAATGATATATTTGAGCTGTTATCTAAGTCTCTGTAAGAGTTTTTCACCTAAGGTTTATGGAATACTAGCTGTTTCCCGCGGCTTCGCACGCTTTTCGTAAGCTTTGCCCGTGTATATGCACTTCTGGTTCAAGTGAATTATACTTCCAACGACGATGTAGAGTTTGTATTGTTGCCACGATCAAGAAAATCTGTCAAAGTGTATGTTTATAGCCATTGTCTACGTACATGTACTTTATTATAAAGTGGTCTAACACGCAAGCTTTAAGTTCAAGGAGAAATGTATTTTGAAGACAAATATACATCAAAGCTTAGCGCCCTCAAATAGTTTTTCGCTATTTAATATACTTAACTGTCTCGTAATCGCAGTTTATAGTGTACAGGCGCTTCAAAAACTTTTAACTTTTGCAGTGCAGCCTGGTGGCGAGATACATCAATAGGCATAGCATATAAACCTTCTCCGTCGAAAAATACATTAATATACAAATTTTCATAATGATCGGTCAAAAATTTTACGATTCCATAAAGGACAAACACACACAAACATTCATTTATATATATATATACAAGACTAGCGGGCCCGGCGCGCTTTGCTGCGCATTTCAATAATTTTTTGCAAAAGTTGCCCGCGGCTTCGCACGCAATTTCCCGTTGAAAACGGTACACTATATTCACTTATTCTTTTTCTATCACATTCTAAACATTGCTGAGATAATTGATAGTCGTTCCATCGTGAGCCTCTTGGGCGTATTATGAAGGTATGTACCATATTCCTGCCTCTATCTAGCTGTTACCCACGGCTTCGCACGCAAATCTTAAGAACCGACGTCCTTATATTACTTAGTAAATTTTTTTTTTTACTATAATAAATTTTAGATTAAATTAGTTATATCTCCGATGCCACGATTGAGCTTGCTTTGTTGTCTCGATCGAGAGAGAATATGTACACACGGAGTTTTGAGAACCATACTTCTGTCAAAAAAAAAACAACTAAGGTTGATTTTATAACATTCTTTATATTTGTAGCCAACGTAAGATAGTAATTATGATATCTGCATTACTCTTCTGATCAAGCATGAGCATGGTTTATATTAAATAAATATTGCAGTTAAAGGTGAATTTTTACGTCAAATTTGAATTGTATTATCTGGATAGTAAAGTCTATGTTTAACAGTGATTGCAAAAACAGTTTAAACAAAATTTGTCGTTTCTCTTAAGCTTACTCTATGCTTAAAAACTATAAGTGTAATATATGTTTACAAAGAACAGCTGATTAAAAATTTGAAAAGACGTTAACATATGTTTGCTGCAATGCATTTCTTATGGGTATTTCTGTAACCAGTGGGGCGGAATCCTGAATCGGGAAAGGGATGGGCATAGCTTATAAACCTTCTCCGTGGAAAAATACATATATATACAAATTTTCATCATGATCGGTCCAATAGTTCACGATTCCATAAAGGACAATCAAATGTAACATTAAATCCTCAGATAAAATTCAATTTTAGTATTAAAGCCAACTCTACCGATAGTTATTTAAATACGAGTATTTTATTTTTATACATATAGAAAATCAGTACGGTTTAAGCTCAAAATATGATTTTGATTAGGAATTTTGTAATTGTGCATTGAAAATATAATTAAAGTTTTGTCGCTTTACCATAACAAAGCATCGTTATCATCATCATCGTCATCAAAATCATTATTTTAAAAACAGTACATTATTGTCCCTTTAATTACTTAATTAATTGAAATGGCCTAACACCTACGTCATGAAAAATGATACCAACAGTCTGAAACAAGTGAAACAGTTTACACCTTTTAACGAGCAAAAATCGATCATGAATGTTTGAATAGGTACTTTCATGATTTTATAACGTGTTAATTGCAAACGGTTCAATCCAGTTGACATTATTCCCTGTTTAACTCTTATGAAGATAACGTACATAGCCTTAACTCGACTCCCAGTTAATTCGTTTGCGATAATGCATCGTAAACTCTTACAATCGCATTCCTCAACATTCTATTGTGATAAAATTTTTACAACCATCCTTATACTTGTACAGTTGCTTTTTGTTATCTCATTATTCCTTGCGTGCTCCTCAAATCCCGATTTATGATAATATTACGGTTTATATTTAGTACAACTAAATATATCTTCACAACCAGACAGGCAAAGATAAACCAAACACGTAACTGGGCTAGGAACTAGAAACTTTCCTTTGTTTAAAGTTAATTTTCACGATGAAGAAAACAGGATTTTTCAGGACATTTGCCATACTACAAATCAGACGCACGTTTCGGGATCAGCACTCTGATCTCTTCCTTAGTGGAGTACTAACCTAAGAAATAACTATAACTTGGGTTAAATAAACAAATCGTACCATATTATTGTGGCACGCACAAGTCAGGAATCATAGCAAACAAGTTATGTGTCAACTATGTACACACTTCCTCTAAAATAATCACTTAATAAAAAGAACTCACTAATTGTTGGAAGCAAACTAAAGTAAACAGGTCACAAACGGTCTGCACTGACCGGCCAACCACTGACAACTGGCCAGAGTCCAATGATAAATGGCGATCGGCACGGCAGAAACTATATAACAGAAAAACAGGAAACGGTCGTGGTCCTTTTTTATTATCGATTCATTCTATATGAACCGCTTAAAACCATACTGTGATTCCGCATTGGGTAGAACCGGTCTTTATAATAGTGATGCGTTGCCCCGCCAATTGTAGCTCTAGGTCTGGCCGTTGGATGGCGCTGTAACCTGTGTTTCAGTGACACTTTTTAATTATATTTTTCTATAACGAGGTGTTAAAAACTAAATTGAAGTAATAGATTATTGCAAAGATAGAAAAACATATTAGAAAGAGAAAATGTAAAGAAAGTTATGTATAAACTTCATATCTAAGAAAATAATATCACATACTCATTCGGAGTAATCAAAATTTTGCGGTTATTAAATGAAGATTGAAATTTTAATAGTGATAATGAAGTACAGGATAAGCTTTGAGAATGTTTGAATTTCCAAACTGAATTGTAGCCAACTAATTTGATTTAAATATACTGATTAAAATCAGTGCATAGGTAAAAAGATTGATTGTTACCATAAGGCACAAATATAAAAAAATCAAACAATACTACAGCTTACATTATATACATCACTTTAACTAAAATTGCAAATGACAACTAGTTTACGAAAAAGAAAGCGTTCAGTGTTTATTCGTAAACTTAATAAACACTTTAAAAAAGCAGAGTTCAGACAAATACTGCAGTTCTTTAAGAATATCCATTACTAAAAACAATTATTTTAACAGATATATTTATTTTTTACATTATACAGCGTATACTTACGTTTACTAATCTTTATACTGCTTTAATATTTTTTTTTACTTTTTGAGGACGAGCGGAGAGCTATTTTGCATGGTATAAGCACACAACCGTTTTTCATGAAATCGATGGTGGAACTTCCTCTAAGAAAGGAATGTACAGTCAACCAATAAATGCCAATTATCAGTGTTTCTGCAGAATTTAACAACGCCAATATGTCCGTCAATGAGGCATGTTCCTTCAGCCACAAAACAAAATGTTGCCTTATAAAGACAAAGTGAGCAATTATTGATTGCCAAACCTCCTCGTTTTGAAGATTCCGTCCGGTTCGGTTTCGAATTTCCACTTCAAGCATTCGGCATGTCAGTTTTTCTGTGCTTTCAAATAAATAAAATTAATACCGTTATAATCGTCTTTTCTTTTGGATAACGAACGGTCTCTTCTGACAAACTGATTGAATAAGTGTTTTACAGTACATCATTTTGAACAATACTCTATTCTCCAATAAAACAATAACGTTAAAACTGAATATTTTTACTGTACCATACTTAAGAATTAAGTACCATATCATTTTTTTTAAGTGCAGGAAATTATACTCGTATGATTACGGTGGTAGGTGCCATGTACAGGTATACCATCATCCTTCCCTTAAACTGCATACCAAGCAATAACCATAAATGGAGGTGGCCAGATGATCATTGATGATCTTCTGATTTACTTTTCATGGGCCAGGAGAAAGAAAACAATTGAATTTACAATTTAAAGACATTGTGTCGTAGCCATGAAGTCAGTACGCGATTCATTCGGATAAAAGCAATTACTCTATTCGATGAACACAACCGAAAGCTGACGAAATTCAACCATTTTCAAGAAGGTAGGCCATGCCTAACTCTAATAAAAGTGAAAAATATTGTTGTCGTAATTTCTAACCGATTCAAACTAAACTTATTAATTACGGTAGATAGTACTTACTATAGCCTGGATATGATCATAAAGTACGGCAGATAGTACTTACTATAGCCTGGATATGTGATTAAGTACAGCAGATAGTACTTACTATGGCATGGATGTGGTGATTAAGTACGGTAGATAGTACTTACTATGGCATGGATATGGTCATTAAGTACGGTAAATAGTGCTTACTGTGGCCTGAATGTGGTGATTAAGTACGGTAGATAGTGTTTACTATGGCCTGGATGTGGTGATTAAGTACGGTAGATAGTGTTTACTATGGCCTGGATGTGGTCATTAAGTCCGGTAGATAGTGTTTACTGTGGCCTGGATGTGGTGATTAAGTACGGTAGACAGTACTTACTATGACCTGGATGTGGTGATTAATACGGTAGATAGTACTTACTATGGCCTGGATGTGGTGATTAAGTACGGTAGATAGTGTTTACTATGGCCTGAATGTGGTTATTAAGTACGGTAGATAGTACTTACTATGGCCTGGATATGGTCAATAAGTATAGTAAGCAATAGGCTTACTTATAATAGACTGAATGTGGTTATTAAGCACGGTAGATAGTACTTACTATGGCTTGGATATGGTGATTAAGTACGGTAGATAGTACTTACTATGACCTGGATGTGGTGATTAAGTACGGTAGATAGTACTTACTATGGCCTGGATATGGTCAATAAGTATACGGTAAGCATAGGCTTACTTATAATGACTGAATGTGGTGATTAAGTACGGTAGATAGTACTTACTATGGCCTGGATGTGGTGATTAAGTACGGTAGATAGTGTTTACTATGGCCTGGATGTGGTGATTAATTACGGTAGATAGTGTTTACTATGGCCTGGATGTGGTGATTAAGTACGGTAGATAGTACTTACTATGGCCTGAATATGGTCAATAAGTATAGTAAGCAATAGGCTTACTTATAATAGACTGAATGTGGTTATTAAGTACGGTAGATAGTACTTACTATGGCCTGGATATGGTCAATAAGTATAGTAAGCAATAGGCTTACTTATAATAGACTGAATGTGGTCATTAAGTACGGTAGATAGTACTTACTGTGGCCTGGATGTGGTGATTAAGCACGGTTAGATAGTACTTACTATAGCCTGGATATGGTCAATAAGTATAGTAAGCAATAGGCTTACTTATAATAGACTGAATGCGTGGTTATTAAGCACGGTAGATAGTACTTACTATTGGATATGGTCAATAAGTATAGTAAGCAATAGGCTTACTTATAATAGATAGACTGAATGCGGTTATTAAGCACGGTAGATAGTACTTACTATGGCTTGGATATGGTCAATAAGTATAGTAAGCAATAGGCTGTACTTACTAGACTGAATGCGAATGTGGTTATTAAGCACGGTAGATAGTACTTACTATGGCCTGGATGTGGTGATTAAGTACGGTAGATAGTACTTACTATAGCCTGGATATGGTCAATAAGTATAGTAAGCAATAGGCTTACTTATAATAGACTGAATGTGGTTATTAAGCACGGTAGATAGTACTTACTATGGCTTGGATATGGTAAATAAGTATAGTAAGCAGTAGGCTTACTTATAATAGACTGAATGTGGTTATTAAGCACGGTAGATAGTACTTACTATAGCTTGGATATGGTCAATAAGTATAGTAAGCAATAGGCTTACTTATAATAGACTGAATGTGGTTATTAAGTACGGTAGATAGTACTTACTATGGCCTGGATGTGGTTGATTAAGCACGGTAGATAGTACTTACTATAGCCTGGATATGGTCAATAAGTATAGTAAGCAGTAGGCTTACTTATAATAGACTGAATGTGGTTATTAAGCACGGTAGATAGTACTTACTATGGCCTGGATATGGTCAATAAGTATAGTAAGCAATAGGCTTACTTATAATAGACTGAATGTGGTTATTAAGCACGGTAGATAGTACTTACTATGGCTTGGATATGGTCAGCAAGCATTATAATTAAATAAAATTTAACAAAATCGTGTTCATTCGCATTTTTTAAAAATGTGTATTTTTCACTATATACATTAAAAAAATTTAAAAAAAACTTTAATACATAATATTTTTTAAATATATTTTAATGTTTTATGATCAATATCGTTTATGAATCGAATTTTAAATAGCCTACTCAATTTTATTAAAACTTTCTTTCTCGTTCTATACTATAAACATGATCATTAATTTTTATTACACTCCATCTTTAGATATAATCAGAAGAACTCAGAACTCAGCATTGGAGTAGATCTCCATTGTAGAATCTCGAGCTCGTTCAGCCTTAAATGCAAAGAGGATTGTCAAAATTATAAGAGAAAGCCAATATCCACTCAAGGTCCGGTTATGGCCAGCCTCTCAGCTGCTGCAGCTTGCAGACTGCAATCTGCAATCAGTCTGATGAGTGCAGCTAAACTGCGATCGTCTCGGCCTGTCCGGACAGGTTCGACCACTTGACGACAAAACCATACCCGCTGTCCTCATTTTTTGCGCTAATTTTAGTTAATAGAGTTGCCAACGGACGGTCTTCAACACATGTTTGCATTTTTATGTTTTTTTACAAGTAAATGGAAATGAAATTCAATTTAGCATTAATGTAATTAACATAATTTGTCGGAGATTGTGCGAAGCGAATATTTATGTGACTCATTATTTGTCAGATTATTACAGTCTATTATAACTACGAGAGTTTGTTTTACTTCTGTTGCTTTTCATTCTTAGCCTGCTGATTACATTGGTCACAGCTCTGTTCTTCAACTTTCTCTGTACTATATTTAAAATTATATTCTTCTTTATGGACCTTGCCCCCACAAAGAGACATCGGGATGGGAATTGTGGTTTACGTTATAGCCATGGCTAGAGTCCGAAAACCTATTATTCGTTTTAATAATCCTTCGTCAACAATGACATTTAAATAAAAAATTGTAATATTAATAAAATCCCAATATTCAACGTTTGATATTTTCCAATAACAAGAACAACCATTTTATTGATACTTGTTTGTTGGGATAATCTTACGTCTAAATCAATTTTACATTTTCCCCCTCAAATTAAGCATTATCAGTGTATTTGTTTTGAGTTTGATGTCAGTTTCACACCCGAGACCGACATTTCTGAAGTAGAAACTCTAAGAGACCTACTTGATCTCTAACAATATGCATTGAATTTAACGTAGTTCTAGCTGTACTCACAATACACATTGAATTTAACTTAGTGCTATCTCTACTTACAATTCAAATTGAATATAACGTAGTTCTAGCTGTACTCACAATGTTCATTAAATTTAACTTATTGCTATCTCTACTCCTAATATACATTGAATTTAACTTATAGCTGTACTCACAATACACATTGAATTCAACGTACCAAGATCCATCTGTACTCAAAATACACATTGAATGCAACGTACGAAGTTCCATCTGTACCCAAAATACACATTGAATTCAACGTACGAAGTTCTAGCTGCACTCATAATACACATTGAATTTAACGTACGAAGTTCCATCTGTACTCAAAATACACATTGAATTCAAAGTACGAAGTTCTACCTGTACTCACAATACACATGGAATTCAACGTATGAAGTTCTAGCTGTACTCACAATACACATTGAATTTAACGTACGAAGTTCCATCTGTACTCAAAATACACATTGAATGCAACGTATGAAGTTCTAGTTGTACTCACAATACACATTGAATTCAACGTATGAAGTTCTAGCTGTACTCACAATACACATTGAATTCAACGTATGAAGTTCTAGCTGTACTCACAATACACATTGAATTTAACGTACGAAGTTCCATCTGTACTCAAAATACACATTGAATGCAACGTATGAAGTTCTAGTTGTACTCACAATACACATTGAATTTAACGTATGAAGTTCTAGTTGTACTCACAATACACATTGAATTCAACGTATGAAGTTCTAGCTGTACTCACAATACACATTGAATTCAACGTATGAAGTTCTAGCTGTACTCACAATACACATTGAATTTAACGTACGAAGTTCCATCTGTACTCAAAATACACATTGAATGCAACGTATGAAGTTCTAGTTGTACTCACAATACACATTGAATTCAACGTATGAAGTTCTAGCTGTACTCACAATACACATTGAATTCAACGTATGAAGTTCTAGCTGTACTCACAATACACATTGAATTTAACGTATGAAGTTCTAGTTGTACTCACAATACACATTGAATTCAACGTATGAAGTTCTAGCTGTACTCACAATACACATTGAATTCAACGTATGAAGTTCTAGCTGTACTCACAATACACATTGAATTTAACGTATGAAGTTCTAGTTGTACTCACAATACACATTGAATTCAACGTATGAAGTTCTAGCTGTACTCACAATACACATTGAATTCAACGTATGAAGTTCTAGCTGTACTCACAATACACATTGAATTTAACGTACGAAGTTCCATCTGTACTCAAAATACACATTGAATGCAACGTATGAAGTTCTAGTTGTACTCACAATACACATTGAATTCAACGTATGAAGTTCTAGCTGTACTCACAATACACATTGAATTCAACGTATGAAGTTCTAGCTGTACTCACAATACACATTGAATTTAACGTACGAAGTTCCATCTGTACTCAAAATACACATTGAATGCAACGTATGAAGTTCTAGTTGTACTCACAATACACATTGAATTTAACGTATGGAGTTCTAGCTGTACTTACAAAACACATTGAATTTAACGCCAACACAATAAATGTCTGAAAGGGTAATAAACCTATAAATGGTATTAATATGTTATGGAAAAGTGTGAAAATAACAACTGGAATTCATCCAAAATGACCAAGTCACGTCATGTCGCGTAATTTATCTGACGTAGCTATTATCTATGTGGTTGGTTGTCAATCCTTACTCGGTGCTGGTGTGGGAGAACTTGAAGACCTTAAACTGTGGTCCGTAGATTATACCAAGCGTCGGGTTTAAAACTTAAACACATTTTCGTTACGAGAATCCATAATGAGCAAACTGTATATCATTTGCAATATCTTTTGTTTTACTCCCACAGAGAATTTATCAGGGAACATGAGTTCTATACAAACGTAATATTGATGGATATCTTCGAAAGATACTTTAAAATAACTCTTCATTAGTTACGTAATTTACTAAGTTATTTCTAGTTATGTATGAATAAGCATAATGACTATTATCTCCTTAAAATATAATCTCCAATAAACGGCTGAGAATCAGCGTCGCATTTTTTCTTGGGCTGCCAATAATGTTGAATTAAAGCTTTTAGAAGATATGAATAAGTTGCTATGAATAAGACATGAAAATAAAAGTTAAAGCGGATAACTAACCTCTAAGTTTTCACAATTTACAAATTTAATTATGTAAGCAATGTTTCGACGTGGCGTGAACTAGGGTGTTACTCAAAACACCGGCCTCGTAAGACTAAAACTACTGAGATAAATTAAACATATCTTCAATATTGTGTTTATTATTGTATAGTAAACATGCTAATTTGATCCATTTTCATGTGGTTCAGTATCTTAAGAAGAAATGATCTTTTTATTATTTGACTAGTAAGTTGTTTCTAATAATTTATTCAAGATTTAAACGGCTATTATATTTTTCATTTGGTGATCTGTCACTTTCCGATATTTATTTAAGGTGAAGCCGATCTCCTTTTAAGCCTTATTCTGCCCGCCTTCATGGGCCACTGGCCTGTGCGAGGGTCTTATCAAACAGAATAAGGAGAGAGTCGATACAGTACAAGGTCGATGGTACAGATCAAAAGTGTAAGGGTCACATACAGGATTCGAACCTGCGCTATCTCTAACTCAGACTCAAAGTTCAACTTCTTAGACCACTCGGCCATCGGCACTCCCTGAAAGCAGTTAGAAATCATCACTTACTTAGACGTTGGTGTGCACAGTACCCAAACTGAGTTATGGATAATCATAAAATTGACATAATTAACACTCGGTTATCAGGACCAACACTAATCATGAGTTAGTGGCTAGTTATTCTCAGTCTCTGTGGGATATTCCCGGTAGTGGGACAGAGAACCTTGTGGGCAGCGAGCTGACAGTGGAAGGGTCAGAGGTCACATCGATGCTGTCCGTCACCCAGCCTATCGTGCATGTCACCATCACAGTCGCAGCATTGACAGTGCAATTTTATGTGATGGGCTCTACAGAATCTCCATCTATCGATAGAATCCATAGTATGTGTGGAAGATGAAGGAAACTGTTCACTGTGAGGATGATTAATCGGGGCAATAAATCGCACTTATTTTAATCATGGGCGTATATGTGGGGGGGGGCTTAAGCCCCCCTCCAGAAATTTTCTAAGCCAACATTAAAATAGCATTTAGTAGTTTGTGTTAAGCTAGAACACGTTTATGAGGTCTTAACGCCTTACAATTTCGTGGAAAGATTCATGAACCCCTATTTTTGGAGGTCATTTCATACTTCCTAAACCAACCAGGGTGTCAGCCCTCTAAAATAACATTCTACATACGTCACTGTTTTCTCGCTAATCGATGGTGGTCGAAGTGAATCCATCGATTATCGCAATTATTCCCGAGATAACTCGTCCAATAACAATCGTCCATGAGATAACTCTTGATTGAAAGTCTTAGAAACTTTAAACTTGGTGAATAGTTTCATCCTGGTCCAAGGTAGAACTGTATTCATTGTGAGATGTAAAAAAAAAGACAGGGAGTAGTAAAACTGCGAGTATTCTAACATTTTCACAGAAACGCAGAATTAACGAACTGAATCCAATCGTATGGCGTTTTTAGTAAGTCTCCAACACTCGTGATTAAATTACTTTGTTGAAGTGTCTGGTAATACTTCGTTACGTCTGTCATGCTCTTCCACACTCTGTTATATCGGTTAGAAATTTCTCCAAAAGGTAAAGATTTTTATATAAATTTCATGTAAGTGTTCAGACAGTGAAAGACATATAGCGTTAATAAAAGATCCTAGAAAAAAATGCAATTCTTTGAGGGAAAATACGTTTATTCTGTAAAAATGCAGTTTTAATAATGTAAAGTTATTAGCAGTCCAGAAGTGATTCGTCTTTCAATTAAATGCGTCGTATCTTTACCACGTCATGTCTTTCAGGACATAAAATATCCCATTTATTGCCTTTCGCGCAATAACCGCATCAATTTTCGTTATTGTTTAGGCAATTAATTGAGGTGATACAATCGTTGTTTTGGTTGGGTGACACAAAAACAAATTGTTTTATTTTTGTTTATCTTCAAGAAAATTCCGAGTTTTCTAAGAAGCTATAAGTTAACTCAGATCGAATGTCCAACGGGACATTCGATCTGAGTTAATGATAGCTCAGGTCAAATCCTGTCCGTGACCGAAGCACTTTTTATCAGTAACTTGTTCTGTATCGACTCTGTATTCTGTTTGATACGATCCTCGCACAGGCCAGTGACCTATGAGGACGGGCAGAATAAAGCTTAAAAGAGGAACAGCCTCTCTTTTTTTCTAAAAAAAAAAATGTATGACTTTGTTATTTAAAAAATATTAATCCAATCAAAATCAGATTGCATCAACTTAGGTTGCCATTGTCGTAGAATACTTGGCTAACAGCTGGCGTCTTTTCTAAATGGAATTAACATAATAAGTTTTTTTTAAGATGCATTTGACATTTTTTATGTTCTCTGAGTTTTCACGTAATTAAAAGTGGACTCTACTTGTGGCAATATTTTTTCCAAGAAGGGCTTTTGATAACATGGATAAAATATGTTTTTTTACTATCAAGAAATATCCATTATGAATTGAAACGGACGATACACAGTAATATAATCAATTGATATAATAAATATAATATTTTACAGAAAAAATAGATATCCCGTATATTTGAATGCTATTATAAGCTGATCTCACAAATGCTTCAATCATAACCGTTATTACAAAGAAATTGAGAACTAAAGCAAGAGATTCGTGTAATGTTCAATAAAGTACTCTTCGGCTATAACGGCTGTCTTAAAACTCCCTCTCTCTGTTAACTTTCTTATGAATACAGATTAAATTATTTACTTTGGAGCATGTTTATATGACTAACTGAGAAGTTTTTTTCTTTTATGAAATTTGTTTACTTCCCCCCCCATTGGGGTTGTTGGGTGGTAAGTTAAAAATTTCAAAACAGGAACCCCTAGCAATGGCATAAACTAGAGTGAATTTTATTTTACTTTATAAAATGTTGTGACTAAATAAAGTTTGAATTGTTTTTAAAAATCTCCACAATTTAACTTACAGTACATTTAAAGTTAGTATTGTAAGGCAGATAAAACATTCACACACTAGTTTACTCAGAAGACACAGTAACTGGTCTGAATGTGTCTAACATACTAACTGGTAACTTTCTATTGTTCTCTTGTATGTTGTTGTATTGTTCGGTCAGACAAAACAAAACCTAATAAATGCTATTTTGTTCATGGTTGTTGATGCCTGTTGTTTCTTTTAATAACTTGCTTATAATACCTTTAAAATGACGTGTTCAAGTGTGCTAGGGCTCCCTATTGGAAAATTTTGACTTACCTCCAAACTACCCCATTTGGGGGGAGGGGGTGAGGATACAATTTTCATACTTAAAAAAACCTTTCAGTGGGAAAAGTAATGAGTGATATCCTTTGCTTTTTGGAGGTGATGTCCCAATGCAAATCACCTCACCCCTATTCCTAAGAATATTTAATACGGTGGGGGGGGGGAATTGGGAGGCCACATATAAGACGTTATATCAGTGTATTCTATTGAGCTAATTCTATATTTAGAACAAAAAACTTAAGCGTACGAGTGGGATTCTACGAAGGTTTCGCGTACCGAAATGGTGGGATGTATTGATCGAAAAAAATTATTTTCTAGAGATATTTTCTGAAGATAAACATACCTCGTTAGAGAACTATAAATGAACCGCATTTCCAAGTTCAGACACGGGAACTATAGCTCGCGTGTTGCAAAACTAAGCCATTCACAGTTGAATTTTTCCGCAGGGAATATAATCATTTAGTTGTTTTATTGAGGAAGCGCGAAGGCAGGTTATTACCATATCATGTGCGGCAGCAGCACCCAACGTGCCTGAAACAGTGGAACAAGGCCTACACCACAGTGGAAGTATCGGCCACTAAAGGCTCCCATGGTGACATAATAAGACATGTTTACACAACTGCGATAGTAAAAGTGACACATAAAATACAGGAGTTATGTGTACGCCGTTACACATTTAGGTTCTTGGGACTGATTTGTAGCGCCGGTGTTAACAATTACCGCGGTTTACGTTGAAACTAAAGTAGCATTCGTGAACTATATAGTTTCCCTTTATGTTCGTCTGCATGTGCATGTCAGTCCTTGGGGTTTATAGTCAAAGCACATAAAAAGAGAAACTTTTGTAATTACAGTGTATAAGGCCCCTTGCATGGTGTTTTAGCGTCGATAAGCACGTGTAACGTAAATTATACATCCTGCTTTGAGTTTTGCAAGAAAACTCAACAGTTGGGGTCGTAATTTAAAAGTGATGTATTTTAGTCATTTTTCTCACATTGGCAGCAGTTTAAATGGACACATATGTTGGAGATGGACAAGAAGAAGTCAGGAGAAAATATGTGGTTGGGGGATCAAGAAGACTGATATTTTTCCAAAGTGGACGGAAAGTAAGGACCCATTTTGTTCCTTGAAAAGTTCGTGACCCATATCTGTGTTGAGAACGATCTATCAGCAGTACATGTCAGTAATTCTGAATTATTTAAATAATAAGGATCGTTTAATACGAAAGTAATTAAAACAATTGAACATTTGGGGAGGGACGTCCGGACCCTTTGGACCCCCTCGCAGACTACATTATTTTATGATGCATTTGACTATTGCAAATACAATGTTAAATATTGTCAAACACGCAATAAAAAGAGATTATGATTGCATCCTTAGAGTTGGATATGCGTTTGCGAAGGAAAATAAAGAGCATTATTAGCAACAGTACATACTGATTCTTTTCAAATCGCACAACTCGTCTATTTAAAACATCATCATCATCATCATCATCATCATCATTTCAGTCTCTGTTGGTCAGTTGTCTATCCAATAAAGTTCAGATGAATGCTTCAATAGTTTTCCAAGTAATTGATAGGCTCCAGAAGGTTCACTCTGCCTGGTTTATACCTTCCAGTTAAACCCATACTAGGCACAGCAAAAACCAACGTTTTACTTAAATCTGGGCAACGTTATAGATGCCCAGGAGCGGCACATCACTAACCGCAAAATATCGATATTCTGGGGCGCAAGGGTAATTCGATAGGTCTAGTCTATTGAAGGAGATGGCTTTTGGAGTTGGTAGGGTTCGTCCTCTAAGAGTCAAAGGTTCTTGACAGCCTAGACATGAGGGTGTGCCACCCCCTGCCTGCTTTGACTGGAGAGGCTGGTTCAGAGCTGGCTTTCCCTTCTTCGGAAGGGACATGACTTGCGGTTAGTGCCCTAAATCTTTCATCATGAAACTCGCCTGGAGGTGTCCCCTACACCTCCAACCTTACCCATTCAGAATATCCTGTCGCTCCGGAAGCAGCACAAAGGTCCATATTGGACTAGGTGCAATTTAGCTTCTATATCCTAAGAGAACAAAAAAAGGTAATTGATATCCAGAATCGAATTCTTTTATTATAAAAGAATATTTCTCTCGTCTAACGATAGCGCTTGTGACAGATTATGAGGTTTTAGTCGGGCACCGTCTAGCAGGTAGAGGTACAAGCAGTAATTATAAATATACTAAAGAAACATATTATGTATGTTATATTGAGAAAATTATAATAATATATATATTTTTAAATTTAATTCACTGAATTGAGATCAATACTAGAAGTTAAAAATGGCCGCAACTCTAAACTCTAAAAATGATTTAGAATGGCGGCGCTATCTACATTCCCCTCACAGTACTACTATTACCGTACATAGTTTACCCTAGACAATCCTCATATGGGTGTGAGGTCAACTTCTCTTGTAAAGTTAAAGCCCTTACTTACTGTGGTTTCAGTTGCTCAGATTCTGCTAACAGGCAGACTTCAAAAAATTAGGAGGTTTTGTTGTTTATTTCTTCTTCGATTTTAATCAAGATTGGATAAAATGTAACACATCCATTCTAGTTTCTGTCATCAAATTCTTTTCTTGAATTCTTATTGTATACCTTTATTTATACAATTTGTTATACACATTTTACTTACCAAACGTTGCACTCTGAAGTGGCTCAATTCTGTCTAATAGTCCTGCAATACGAATAGACGTTGTTATAAGCTTTACTGGTGTGTTGGTTTAGATACACCTAACCTCAATAACTCGTTATCTGCTTTCATGGCTTGCAAATCGCTTATATAAATCCACTTACTACCTGTATGGGTGCCAGGTCTTCGACTCTTTTGCATACAATATCGTATTACGACGGGCGTCACTCATCATATCGAGCAATTGTTCCTGTGACATAAGCACAGCCAGAATCAGATATAAGAGCAGCTACCGTGTCATTCATATATAGCATCTCGATGCTTACTGCAACCATCATAGATTGACGCATGAGCAGTAATCTTCGCCAAAAGCTAGGTGGCCGGTACTAGTCACCTGACGCATGCGCAGTAATCTCCGATACAAACGAGGGAGCTGGCACTAGTCACATGACGCATGCGCAGTAATCTCCGACACAAGCGAGGTGGCTGGCACTAGTCACCTGACGCATGCGCAGTAATCTCCGATACAAACGAGGGAGCTGGCACTAGTCACCTGACGCATGCGCAGTAATCTCCGATACAAACGAGGGAGCTGGCACTAGTCACCTGACGCATGCGCAGTAATCTCCGATACAAACGAGGGAGCTGGCACTAGTCACCTGACGCATGCGCAGTAATCTCCGACATAAGCGATGTGGCTGGTTCTAGTCACCTGACGCATGCGCAGTAATCTCCGATACAGGCTAATTTAAAGGTATAGCTAGTTGAATTCCATCTTCCTTTATTCGTCTATATTCTTGTTGGGATGCCGATTCGAAGACGAGCATAACTAAGAATCACAAAACGGAGTCGATGCACATTTAGGCTTTAGAGGCAGTGGCATCAAGAAGCTAAATTTTAGCAGGTGGTTAGTAACAGTTGATCTCTACTTTAAGGAGAAAATCGGAGAATGTTTGGAAAGAAGGTTGGGCGAGGGCTTGTTAAGAGTTTTGAATTCCCTTGGGTTGAGAAACTGGTAAACCAGAAATAATTGACAACCTTAATTAACGGTTTTACAGCTTGATATCCATTAAACTAAGGACGGTAAGAACCTGAGAGGAGGTGCATTGTCCAACATCGTGCGTGGAAACCTCCGTAGGCACATCCTTCAGTAGTCATAGTCATCGCCGAACCGTATCATGAAAGACGATCACGCGAACTCAGCTTCCGCAATATATCTTTACCTGGCACAGAACTGTGATAGAGATAAATTTGGATTTTAAGCCCCTCTGGAACAAACTGTTGGTCTGTAGGATCCTATTGACTGGAGACTGTTAGTAAAATATTCCAAGCATCCACCAATCATGTGACAGAAAAGAGAAAATGCTGACACGTTGAATATGGTATTCATTGTTGGGGCCTGCACCTTCAGCTAAAATCCTGTATCTAAAAAACAAGTATCTTTACTCTACCGCTGGAAGAAGTCACTGCTTCTTTACTCGCTTTATTATTTAAATTTATTAAATGATACGCGCGGACCTTATACTTCGAAATCAAACTTTGCATTGCCGGTAATAATTTCTATTATATAGCCAAAGCCATTATGTAACAAAAATATTTTGGCTCTCGTACCAAAATAACACATCCAAACATACAATTTTTCAACTTCCAACACGAGTGTCAGTTTCTTTTTTAAAAAGAGCGATCTCCCATTTATGAACCAAATATTTGTCGACATTATAAAATGCCTTTGGCACAAAAAATGTTTTAGACGAATTTTTGACGCCTTAGGCGTTGAAGCGTTTAAAACAATTTCTCTTCTGGTCATACAATCAAGAGGCAATCAAAACCTTTTCAGTCCATACCAAAAAATGAGTGCACGCTTCATGGTATATATATTCTTGATTTGGGCTTTCATTTTGGGTTAAAGGAATTGTTACTCTGCCTTGTTATTTGCTATATATTTATAGTTACGTGATCTTTAGTGTTAGTTTTACTAGGTTCTTTAACTAATTATAAGAATGGAGATAACTCATGGAACGGTCTGAACCATCCAACTTGGTTTTGTAGAACTGGGTAGAAAAAATGTGTCGTAGATTAAAAGAAACTGAATCATCAAACTTCTGTCTTTGCCTTTTTAGACAATACACCAAACACATGGAAAGGAAAACAATTTAAAAGTTAGGTATATAGGATAATTAGACATAAAACAATAAAATATAGTCTGACCTTGGCCGTTCCGACCACATTCAACCACAATCATCTAAACGTTCGCTACTTTGTTGTTAATATGTTGTGTACTCCTTGTGTACACTTTTTATGATCAGTTAACAGATAATGCTCAAAATTTGGGCAGGTTAGGTCAAGGGAGTGCCGATGGCCGAGCGGTCTAAGGCGTTGGACTTTAGGTCTGAGTTAGAGATAATTCAAATCCTGCTTGAGAGACTCTCCTCTCCCCCTTATTCTGTTTGATAAGATCCTCTCACAGACCAGTGGCTCATGAGAATAAGGCTTTAAAGGGGATCGGTCTCTCCTTAAGAAAAAAATGTTCATCATATTTCACAGACAAATAATACATAATAACATAATTTGTTTTTTATCATTTTATATTCGTATGCGTACGCATGTGGGGAACTCATGACTTTTTCGACCACTGAGTTGGTTAGTGCCTCACTAACACTCATCTAATTAGTCTACTTTTTCTCTAAATTAATGAGCGTGGACAGGTCGAAGAAAACAAAGTGCAGCAGTTGAGTGGGAATAGTGGACAAAAACAGAGTGCATTAATTATGGGATCAGGCCGTGTAAACAAAAACATGCCCTCGATTGCATAACATTACTATTAATGTAGTCGTGCAGCTGAAGCGAACAAGCGAATTCCTGGTCTTTGAAGACACCGCTGCAGGACGAACACCCAAGGCGAGAAGCGTCCAACAAGTGTTCACGTAGCGGTGTGGCGATGGTGGGGGTCTGACGCTAATTATAGCATATCAGCTGTTGAACCTGTGCCAGTTTGCAACAAAGTGGAACTACAATGTTGTCGAGAGCGGTCTCTCGCCTTTGCAAAATCATCCAGTGTTCCTTCAGAACAGATAAATTAGTCGCGCTAAAGGATTTGCTAAGATCGAAGGTTCGTTCATTCAACTTATCTACTAGAATAACCTAAGTGACTAGTTACAGATCCAGGAAAATTTTCTGCAAAGACGATCCCAGTCATATCACTGAGGTAACTAGGGCCAGTTTACTGAATTTGCTAGATAAGCTGCATCCACTGGGTAGTTCCTAGGTCTGGCGGTAGGATCGCTCTGTTAACATGAGGCTGTGTTTTATTTTGATGTGCTGTTTACATGAGCCCATCGTTGGCTGTAGCGCCTGTAGCAGCATTACGTTTTGAATCCTTTCAATACATTCGGCAAGAGTGCACAAATACTAGCTCCTCCAAGAATTTCGGCTGAAGATAAAGTCTCTCACCAATGTATCTTGGACCCTTGAGTTGCGTGTTTGTGCTGTATAATAATCCCATGTACTCAATATTAGCCAGTATACAAGGGGAGTTCAGCTCCATTTCGCTTTTCGCTTACTGCAGCGTTCGAAATCTGACGCTACTGGAATATGCGTCCGTCTGAAGAAATAAAAAAACCGGCGACGAAGAAGCTCAAAACGAATTCTTTGCACAATCAAGTGTAATCTAGATTAATAGGCATTTTCATTGTCTCGTCAAGTTCACAATAGATCTAGTTCACATTTTACGTTTTTATTCTATATCCAGAAATTATTATTGTAATACAGGGTGGCGCATATATCAGTTCACCCATAAATTGGGATATTTTGTTGGGATAGGTTGGTAACAATGTTAAGTTGGCAGCAACGCGAAGTAAATTCATTGTTGTCTGTTCCAGTGGCTAGTGTAATTTCTCATAATAAATTTGTTTTCTTGCCTAAAAGTGTTTTATTCAATTAACCTATATCGCCTTTAAATTTCTCTTCTGGGAGAACTGACATATGCGCCACCCTGTATATTGCATTAGATCTTCTTATAATATTGCAGCTTAAATGTAATTTTTTTTGCAGTGTTTTGACTTTTTATTTACTAAGACGTATAATACTAATAGAACTTACTTATTACAATTTATTTCTTCTTCAGAAACTAATAAAAAAATTCTTCACTATTAAAATTAGTTTTTAATTGTTTCGTTTTATTGTTTACGATTTTTTAATTTTTATTTTGTTTGCTACGTTAACGGGAAAACGCGGTTAACTGATCATAAAAAGTGTGTATAATTGTTGTGTACAAGGAGGCAACATATTAACAACAAAGTAGCGAACGTTAAGATGATTGTGGTTGAATGTGGTCGGAACGGCCAAGGTCAGTTATGCAAGTGACTCCACGTGGAGCCTATCAGCTGATATCTGCGCTTTGTAGATAAAAGTTGGCGAGATGCAAACACCAGTGTTGCCAACATTCTCCTCTCCCTTCCCTCTCACTCCGGGTCAAATATAGATCTCTGATTGATTGTTGCATACTGACCACTCTTATTATAGTTGCATAAAGGTCAACGCTCAGCGCCTGGCGAAAAATATTGGACAGTTTTTTCGACGATTTTTTAATATGTTAATTGTATTTTCAACTTACTAAATACTAAAAGTACACCATATTATATATATATTTTTATATAATAATATTTTTAAAATTTAATAATAATAATATATATATATAATTATAATATAATATAATATAAATATAATAATATTTTTTTAATATTTTTTATAATAATATATTTATATATATATATATATATAATATATAATGTTATTATTTTTTATAATTATATATTATATAATTATATAAATACCGCTTCCTAGGTTAAATTAAATGGCAATAGCCTTATTTAATTTCAATAAACATTGAATCACATGTAAGCGCTCTGTGGTGTAATGGTAGCACATTCACCCGGCAATTGAGAGATCCGGGTTCGACTCCCGGCGGAGCAAGTACTTTTTGTGATTCAATGTTTATTGAAATTAAATAAGGCTATTGCCATTTATACAATTTAATGTAAATAAAAGTCGTTTGACAGGTATTTGGTCTTCCGATCATATGTTAGTTTGCTTATTTAAACGCATATGTGACAGATACGGCCAAAAACAAAATAATTGAACCGGAAAAAGTAAGCGCTCTGTGGTGTAATGGTAGCACATTCACCCGGCACGACAAGTGAGAGATCCGGGTTCGACTCCCGGCGGAGCAAGTAGCCTACTTTTTGTGATTCAATGTTTATTGAAATTATATATATATATATATATATATATATATATATATATATATATATATATATATATATATATATAAAACGTTCTGTAATTTAAATCAATAAACTTCTCTGTATTAAATTAAAAGTGCTTAAAAATGCTTTATATTACAGAAAAATTTAACTCTGCCGTAACACAATGAATGAGATAAGCCACTAACAACTTAATAATGCTATTGAAGAACCGTTAAACTGTAAAGTGTATACTGTTGTATTCTTTTATTTTATAACAGTACATTACAAAAATAATAACGACATAAACCAATCATTAAGGTTTATTATATAAATCATAAATTTATATATTAATGAGCCGGCTATCGGATGTAGTAAAACTACCTTGAGTATTTGACCATAAGAACTATGTTAATTTTCATGAAATTTTATACCCTTATTCTTCTACATATTTTTTAATATATATTAGAGACCAGTGGTGCGTACTCGAGGAAGTTTCGGAATAGGAATAGGCATATATGTTAACCAGGCACCTTAAGAATGTCTATGTAAAATTTCAATACAATCAGTCCAGTAGTTTTTACATGATTGAACAAAACACACAAGCGCGCGAGCGCGCGCGCGCACACACACACACACACACACACACACACACACACACACACACACACACACACACACACACACACACACACACACACACACACACCACTAATAGAATTCGTATAGCTCAATGAATCAAAGAGACAGTGAAACATTAAAGTATTTATACGTTTAGATCCCTTTCGTAACCAATTGAATGAACACCTTTCCTTATTTACGTGCTGTGATCTTTTATGTATAGACATGCTTTACATTTTTAGCACCTCTATTCTGAAGAAGTGTTTGGTGACATTTTCGCGCGCTAGACTACTGTAGGAGTTAGCGTAGGCTCAATACCTGCTTTGGCACTAATCCATCTTCAATATTGTTTTTCATTCATTCCTTTATTTCTCTCAATATTATCTTATGCGATATTTACAGCCAATGGGGAGTACAAAGATGTTGTTCAGGATGTAATGGACCATTCTTATGTTCGGTTGTTAGCAAGGGAAAACAACTGAACATATAAACTGGAATAATACATAATTTCTTACACGATTAAAATTGTGTTCAAGTACTGAAAGTCGGAGAATCTATTGTAGTACGCAATTCCCAACCTATAACATAATTATACTCTAGATTTAATTAAATCGTCATTTTAAGAATTCCACTATTGTGCTGAAAATACTAGATAATAATATCTTTTACTGCATAAACAGTCATACAATTGCAAAGCATGCGGTAATACTGCTATAAATATAACTATAGTACTGATTATAATGCCAACAATGAAGCTTTGCCCATCGCTTTTTTATCCATTACATAATACTAAGTTTTGCATTACACAACACTTATAATTAATGTTTAAAACTCTCTGTCAGCCTATATATCTTAAACTCATTATAATTTACGCTGCTGGACTCATTGTTAATCATTAGATAATTTTAGAATGTACTAGAAGATTACATATTGATCATACAATCTATGATAAAATTATTGTAAATTGTTTCCTGAAATAAATAATTGTTATTTTTATACTCGTTGGTACTCATTGATTGGTACTCATGTTATAGTTACTCGTTATATAGCACGATATTTAGTACCCACTAGAACATACTATGATTGTAGGTAATCACTGGAAAAGTTTAAACTCATCAGTACTCGTTATATAATAATATTTAATACCCACTAGAACATACTATGATTATTGGTAATCACTGGAAGAGTTTAAACTCATTCAGTAACTCGTTATATAATAATATTTAATACCCACTAGAACATACTATGATTATTGGTAATCACTGGAAAAGTTTAAACTCATCAGTACACGTTATATGATAATATTTAATACCCACTAGAACATACTATGATTATTGGTAATCACTGGAAAAGTTTAAACTCATCAGTACTCGTTATATAATAATATTTAATACCCACTAGAACATACTATGATTATTGGTAATCACTGGAAAAGTTTAAACTCATCAGTACTCGTTATATAATAAATATTTAATACCCACTAGAACATACTATGATTATTAGTAATCACTGGGACAATTTAAATTCATTAGTAATAGATATATAACACGATATTTAGTGCCCACTAGAACTATGATTATTAATAATCACTGTAACAATTAAAACTCATTAGTACTCGTTATATAATAATATTTAATACCCACTAGAACATACTATGATTATTGGTAATCACTGGAAAAGTTTAAACTCATCACTACTCGTTATATAATAATATTTAATACTCACTAGAACATACTATGATTATTGGTAATCACTGGAAAAGTTTAAACTCATCAGTACTCGTTATATAATAATATTTAATACCCACTAGAACATACTATGATTATTGGTAATCACTGGAAAAGTTTAAACTCATCAGTACTCGTTATATAATAATATTTAATACCCACTAGAACATATTATGATTATTGGTAATCACTGGAAAAGTTTAAACTCATCAGTACTCGTTATATAATAATATTTAATACCCACTAGAACATACTATGATTATTGGTAATCACTGGGTCAATTTAAATTCATTAGTAATAGTTATATAACACGATATTTCGTGCCCACCAGAACATACTATGATTATTGGTAATCACTGGGACAATTGAAACTCATCAGTACTCGTTATATAATAATATTTAATACCCACTAGAACATACTATGATTATTGGTAATCACTGGGACAATTTAAACTCATCAGTACTCGTTATATAATAATATTTAATACCCACTAGAACATACTATGATTATTGGTAATCACTGGGACAATTTACATTCATTAGTAATAGTTATATAACACGATATTTTGTGCCCACCAGAACATACTATGATTATTGTAAATCACTGGATCAATTTACAGTAAACTCATTAGTACTCGTTAAAAAACACGATATTTTGTGCCCACTAGAACATACTATGATTATTGTAAATCACTGGATCAATTTACAGTAAACTCATTAGTACTCGTTAAAAAACACGATATTTTTGTGCCCACCAGAACATACTATGATTATTGTAAATCACTGGATCAATTTACAGTAAACTCATTAGTACTCGTTAAAAAACACGATATTTTGTGCCCACCAGAACATACTATGATTATTGTAAATCACTGGATCAATTTACAGTAAACTCATTAGTACTCGTTAAAAAACACGATATTTTGTGCCCACCAGAACATACTATGATTATTGTAAATCACTGGATCAATTTACAGTAAACTCATTAGTACTCGTTAAAAAACACGATATTTTGTGCCCACCAGAACATACTATGATTATTGTAAATCACTGGATCAATTTACAGTAAACTCATTAGTACTCGTTAAAAAACACGATATTTTGTGCCCACTAGAACATACTATGATTATTGTAAATCACTGGATCAATTTACAGTAAACTCATTAGTACTCGTTAAAAAAACACGATATTTTGTGCCCACCAGAACATACTATGATTATTGTAAATCACTGGATCAATTTACAGTAAACTCATTAGTACTCGTTAAAAAACACGATATTTTGTGCCCACTAGAACATACTATGATTATTGTAAATTACTGAAACAATTTAAACTCATTATTACTCGTTTTTAACACGATATTTAGTGCCCACTAGAACATACTATGAATATTGGTAATCACTGAAACAATTAAACTCATTAGTACTCGTTCTATAGTACACACTAGAAAACATTACACAATATTGGTTCACACTAATACATACTATTATTATTATTGGTAATCACAACAAAATACTGCACTCTAGAATACAATGGACTAATTTATAAAAAATACTTAAATGATTGGTAATAACTAAAAAAAAATATTAAATTCACGATCATTTAATACAAAACATTGTAATAATTTCGGGTACGTTAAAAGGTACAACGCATTAGGCACAGCATCAGTTAATTACAAAGTTCATGGTGTGCATTAATCCGACTAATAAAAACAAAGAAGCAGATGTGTTGCTTTGGGTGTGTTGAGATAAAAGGCTAATGATACAAGACTTGGCTTGGATATTTGCACTCAGCCAACGAAAGTGGCCGCGAAGTGCTTTTACACCTGCATTCTTATAAAACATTGATTGCATTGCTTTAGCAAACATGGATTAGGTGTCTCTAGTTACACAAAGTGAGCAAATACAATGAGATGGTTTATTATAACAGATAAAATTTTCTCTGTGTATGGGTTTACAGTAGCCGTGTGCAATAAACTTGTACAAAGGTGCCAGTGTATTTAGTGAAACGATTTGAACACATATTTGTTACGAAAAGTAGTAATCAAGTTCAAAAGCCATGACGATGACTATGTTTTTATAATTTTTTATGTCGTAGTTAGTTCGATTAATTTCGACTGTGGAGGCAGCTTGTGAACAGACGTTATTTCAAAACACCGGAATTGCTCAAGTTTAAACTGACAGTAATGGTATTTCAAACTCAAATCGTTCCACAAAAGCTTTGTGAGTAAAATATTGGATTTGCTATTAAGCAAAACACGTAATGAACTGTATATGCAGTGGCATTGGTAAGATAGTTGCATTGGCGTATTAAATAACGATAAGAGTCAGACGTTCTGTCGTAACGCAGTTAACATTGCATTATGAGCAGTGGTTATAAAACGCAATCTGCATTAATATAGTGAATGATTATTCTGTTTACTTTTTTCTTTTGTATATCCTACAAAAACGAACTAGATCTATAATATTAGTCTACACACAATGGCGTATGACTAATTTACTTATTAATAATAGCGGATATATATTGTCGTGCAAATATATATATATATATATATATATATATATATATATATATATAAAATATAATGTTTAAAGTAAGTGTATAATAAGTAGTGTTTGGCACATTGAAAATTGTACCTCTATGTACACTTGTTTCTCACTTCGCATATCTGCCTTTTTCACAATACAACGGTCCACCGCTATATAAATTATGTTGTCGTTATTTTGTTTGAAACAATGCTAATAAAATTATATTCTTACAAATTAAATTTTAAAACTAAGTAAGCTGAAACAGATTTAATAAGAGAAATGTGTTCCCTTATACACACCTTTGAGAATTTAACTTTTTCAATATTTTAACAGTTTTAATAAAACAAATATATTATAAATATGAAAAAATCCAATTTTAGATTGTGAGAATTGTTCAATAAATTTAGAATTCCAATACTTAAGTTTTTCACATTTAGCAAACAAACAAAATTTAAAATTCCATTTCTCTTGTGTAACATTCACAATTCACATTAATAGGTTTCCTTTTGGGAGATAATTGTGATCGACTTAAAATCTATATAACCCATTAAAATATTCTACAAAGCTCCTAAAAAATCAATACAACAACCGAACAAAACTGTGTTTACATTCTGAAATATAACGAAATATTTGCTTAAAATATACTTGGAAAGACCTTAAACATTAATCAAAAAAGGTCTGTCATCATTCAAAAGCTTATTTTATGAGTAGATTAAATTTAAATATGGTAATAAGGCTCAACTTTGCTAGTATCTGTGAAAAAAAAGAACATTTTGGAATTACAAGAGACCCCATTTATAAAAATAGAAGTGTTTGAATGAGTGTCTGAGTATCCTTTATTTTAATTTCGACATATTTTTAGTTTTTTTGTCCTTGGTTCATTTAGTTAGGAGAATTGTATGAACGAAATAAAATACACATAGTATTACAAATTGAAACTTCAGCTTCTTTTTACTTACTGGATTAAAACTATGTGTAGATAGTTCTATAAAGAGATAACTCAATCATGGCAACAAAGACACGTAATTACAGACAGACAGACGGGTGGAAAACAACCGAGATAAGGATAAACGGGATAAGCGCCAACAACATAGTTGCAGAATGCAAACCGCGGGGGCCAAGGTCGGTTATGCAAGTCGCTCCACGTGGCGCGGTGTTTGCTGACGTGTGCAGTTCATATACATCAGTTAGCGCTTCGCGTGTACAATTTAAACACCAGGCTTGCCAACACCCCCACTGTACCGCTCTCCGCTTGGCATAGCACTCAGCCTTCGGACAGTCGAGAGACCGGAGGGCGCCAGTCCAATATAACGGATTTGCTTTATTATCACTCCATCGCTGTTATCGGTTGAACTTAATTATGTTTCAAATTATATGAAATACATAAATAAATTTCGTAGATTCTGCAAATTTCAATTGCTTTTATAGTGGGTATATAGGCCTCAGGATTTGCGGGAAAATTCATGTTTTGAATTTTTGTTTTGGGAGTGCCGATGGCCGAGTGGTCTAAAACGTTGGACTTTGAGTCTGAGTTAGAGATAGCGCAGGTTCGAATCCTGTCTGTGACCGTTGCACTTTTTATCAGTATCATCGACCTTGTACTGTATCGACTCTCCCCCTTATTCTGTTTGATAAGATCCTCGCACAGGCCAGTGGCCCATGAGGACGGGCAGAGTAAGGCTTAAAAGAAGTATCGGCTTCTCCTTAAAAAAAAAAAAAAAAATACTAACTTTAGGCATATACTCGTTTAACAATTGCAGTACAGTAGAGCGTCAATAATTCGCATCAATTGGGGGACCTCGTCCGGATTTTCCGGATTTTTGGCATGTTTTTTCGAAATGAACCAAAAGAGAGGTAATGACAAAGTGGTAATGAAAATTTATGTGCAATCGTGTATAAGTCACGATGTTGTTTACGTGGAGAGGGTAATTAAAATTATTCATTACGTTATTGATAAAGGCTTTAAATGTTTAACTTACAGGAAAAATACAGGAGTCTTATTTCCTGCATATCTGGGCTATATAAAACGAAAATACTGTACATATCTATAACTGTGGTTATTAAATTACTTACACTACGAAATACACCTAGGTTTTTTTAATATGTACATCATATATAAACAAAATATTTTTCAACCAGAATTAAATCTGGATTATGGACGGTCCGGATTTTTGACGTCCGAATGTTTGACACTCTACTGTATTTAATATGGTAGCTAAGTATATACGGGTTTCACCCGGCACTTGAATTTTACTGGAAGGACTTTGTCCTTCTAAATTTTAACCGGAATAGAGCATTATCGCGTAGCCTAATTTTATAATTGGCTTCCGTTGGTTTTTCCAACACACGGGTGTTTTAATTACATATTGACTTCAACCAACGCCCTAATTTGAAATAGAGCTGGTAGTGCCTCATAATTAAGTGAATGGAGGTTAGAATAAAACAGCAAACTTGACGGGACCTGTCGATGTATATAGACGCTTTCACTGCCTACGTTATCTGATGAGAGTTCCATTATCTCTCGGGACTTCCCCGCCTTATCTATTGACCCTTTTTATCAACTATTGCAGAGCACTTCAAGATAATTTAACTCTCAGGCGTTGCATATTGCTTTTTCACTTCTGTTATTTAATTAAACCTTTCTTTGGACTTACTGTATACATTTTGAAACGTGTACTTATACATTAATAGCGTACGTTTATATTTATTAGAGGTGAACATTTCTAATGAAAACATTAAACATGTGACTAAAATCGTGTGGCAAGTGTTGTAGTTCAAGAACGAACGGGCAGAATGACTGGAGAAGAAAGCTACAGAACCGTTATTATAGACAGTATAAAAATTGCGTCAAATCTTAATGAGTTTTTCATTCAATCCTCTATGGAGAGAAGATCACAGTACGTCATCATCGTCAGTCACATCTTCAGTTTCTAGGAATTCTGCTTGAATCTTTAGCCTCTCATTCTGAGGTTATGAACGTAACAATCCAAATGAAGGCAAACTCTTCTCCGAATATGAATGTTTTTCCGCCGGTATTAATTAAAATTAAAATCTTATCATATCCACCCACTTGTTGTTTTATTCAAAAACTCCATTTCTCAAGGCACTATTCTTCCAATTATTTAAAATATATAAAAATAAATTCTTTCTATAAAAGTGGTAACATAAGTGTTATAAAGAACTGTAGACCCATCCTCATGCTACTATCGTTTTGGAAGATACGTTAAGGTTTTAACAACTGTTTCAGGTTTTATTGGCAAACATGCAGCTATATCGAACATACAATTTTGCTTTTAAAAAGTAAATCAACATTGAATGTGATAAATATTTTATTTATTTCTATTGTCTCAGCATTTGGATACGGGAGAATCTGTGTAACTATTTTGTGACTTGAATAAGGCCTTTGGAACCATGGATCGTAGAGTCTAAATGAGTAAAATGGTCTTTTGTTGTAAAATAATTTAATTTAAATTGTTAGTGGTTTTTAATGAAATAGTATTTTGAAAGAAAATTTTAAAAGTAAAGATTATTAAGGATACTAGAGTACGTGCTAAATTTGTTCCAAGTCGGGTTTGTAGTTGACCTTGTTTTAAACACAACATGCGCACAAAAGAATTTTTTACAACTAGAAATTCCCCCCATACATTTGTTGTGGGAGAGAACTTAAGAATTTTAACTATATACGTTTTCAAGATCGCGACCGTTCACATTTCCGAAATGTTACGATGACGTCCAGCCTTAGAAATAACTTTTTAGTAAAAGTTAAAACCCATTTTTTTAATATAAGTGACTGTATGTGAAACGAGTAAATCAGGAATGTTACTATGGCAATGGCATTTAAAGTTTGCCTTTCTACCCACTGTGCACTCAGTGATACATTGGCAAACAAACACACGGTCGGTGCAATGTTACATTATTCAGAGGGCAGGAAGCTATTTACAAATATAAATTTAGCTCTGACTGGATATGGTTTTGCAACAACTAGTTACCGTTTTTGTCCTTTTTAACTCACATCATACATAAAATCAGTAACACTACTTTTCGAGATCTGCAATCTGATCTCTTCTTCAGGTAAATAACTAACCTAATACATAATTATAAATTAGGTTAAAATAAACAAAACATACCAAAGCTTTGTGGCACGTCTAAGTCAGGAATCACAACCACCATGTTGTTTGTTAACTTCACTAACTCTAAAACATGCACTTAATAAAAACTATACACAACACTAACATGTGTGATTCTTGACTTAGGCGTGCCACAAAGCTTTGGTATGTTTTGTTTATTTTAACCTAGTTTGTAATTATGTATTAGGTTAGTTATTTATCTGAAGAAGAGATCAGATTGCAGATCTCGAAACGTAGTGTTACTTTTATGTTTCACTGAACGATGGGAAATGTCCGGAAAAATCCTGTTTCCTTCACAATCCTTCCAACGTCAAAAATAAACTAAAATAAACAAAGAATCATCATACAGTTTTTATCTCCTCACTTTTATTCCAGAAACGCGTATAAACAGTGCAATTTCGGATATATCGTTTAGGGTCAAAGACAAAACACCCGGGAAAATAAAATGAATCGCAGACTGTGGCCGGAGACGACGACGACGACCAGAATATGTATTCAGGGTCGCCTCATACATAAAACGGCAGACAAACATTTTCCCACTTTGTTGCCGGCAATAAGTCCTCTGAGACTTGTGACGAATTTGTGCCAACATGTTCCTCTGAGAGGGCACATATGTCGATCTGTTCTTGCCGAACAGGAAAAAACATCCGCGTTTGATTTAAATTCAGCAGATTGGAGACGTGAATCGAATCTGATCAATATCAGCTGAACTGTAAACATTCAATTGGTTTTGCACATTGGTGTTGAAGTCTGAAATGTGTATTACATGAAAAGCCACGGAGCAAAACGAAGCAGGATACAGTTGCAGCGACGACTCTGCTCTGCGTCAATTCCTGTTCCGATTCGCTACGTGTTCTTGACCGCCGCCCGCGAGCAAATCTGCGCTCAATGTTTTCGCAACAAGTAGTAGCGCGATAACTTTGTGTAGTGTGTGAGAGAGACAGACGCATACAAAGTAGCAGAGCCAGTTTGATAAAGTAGCCGTCTGTGAGTGAGGTAGCATTATCTTGTCCAACCTCACCGCGTGGACTGCTCATCCGCTTTGATGAATTCACTGCTCCGGTTTAGCTTGCGCAGTTTTCAAGCATACTCACCATTTTAAAAGTGTAACATATCACACGGCTTATTTTCGCTCTATACAAACGCGAAATTAAACTCTCACCTAAAATATTATCAAAACAACAGGCAACGCTAGAAACGATTTGAAATGCTATGGAACGATTGTTTTGAATTACTGCCATTTCCAATATGTACGTTTGCGCAAAATTACGTGGACGTTTAATAATTACATACACTTTTATAAAATTCAGATATTGCATTCTTTAATCGACATGTAACTGGGTGAAAAGACACGTAAAATTATCTTATATATATATATAAAAATCTTGAGTCACGATGTATGTTGCCAATAAACTCCAAAACGACTGAACCAATTTCAATCAAATTTCACATGTATCCGTAATTTAGTCTAACTTAGAAGATAGGATAGTTATTATCTGAATTATTCGCTTATGTCGTGAATATAAACGAATAAAATGAAGAACAGTTTTCAAAGCGCCTGCACATTATAACCTGCAATTACGAGATAGATACGTATATTAAACAGTGAAACACTATTTGAAGGCGCTAAGTTATGATGTATAATTGTCTAAACTAAATTTTTGGTTGAACTTAAAGGTTGAGTGGTAGACCACTTTGTAATAAAATACATTATGCATGTACAATACATTTTTGACATATTTTCTTGATCGTGACATCAAGGTAAAATCTACATCGGGGTTGGAAATATAATTTACTTCAACCAGAAATGCTCATACGCGGGCAAAACTTACGAAAAGCGTGCGAAGCCGCGGGAAACAGCTAGTAGTTATATAAATTATGTCTAATCGCTCACAAATTTAACTCGTTCAACCGCTGCTTGAAATTTTCCAAAATAAGGAAGGCCCCTAAAGGGGTTCTATTTGCTCTTAGTACGTCCCAAGAACCACATACATGTGTGAGGGTCTCATCAAAAGAAATAAATCGATACAACGTAATATTGAAGGACTCAACAGAAAGTAATGAAAATCTCTTCCAAACTCCGCGGCGTTTCCTTACGGAATGATGTGCAACTTTGCTGTCTTTCCACAGACCATAGAGTATTCCTTGTACCAAGATGAACCTATGTACCAAGTTTCAATTCTCTAGAACCTCCCTGTTAAGAGTTGAGCGATTTTAAGAAGTATCTGTCTGTTCCTTAATGCTCCTGGTGCATCGCGTAACGCGACGTCAGCGTACCCCTTCCCTTTGCTGTCATCGCGGAGCGCGACGTCAACATGCTCTTTCCCAGTGCTGTCATCGCGAAGCGCGACGTCAACATACTCCTTCCCAGTGCTGTCATCACGGAGCGCGACGGCAGCGTACCTCTTCACAACCTCAGCGTACCCCTTCCCAGTGCTGTCATCGCGGAGCGCGACCTCCTTAAAACACGCTAGTGGCTATACATGAGTAATTTTTTGGAGTATTAAACTAAAAGAAGCGCGGAACTCGTTATACTCTATGGAGTATGTCTTTGCTCAAAGATTGCTGCTTTACGACAGCTGTTTCTATGCTTACTGTTTCTATACTTAAGTCATACTGATCAGTCATTCTGATTATTTTGTTTGCATCATACCTTAGTTGTTTTATTTGTTTGCTATTATTGTTTTATATTGTGTTTTATTGTAAAATTAGTGAACTAAGTAGATCTAGTACAATTTTTGGAGAACATCAGGGGGGGGGGTTTAGGGATAAAGGAAGGCTCAAGAATAAGTTGACTCTGACTAAATACAATTTTTATCGCGCCAGATTGTTAATATATGTACATAATTTATTTTTTATTAAATATTTTAGTTTATTGTTGTGTTACCTACTTTAATTGTTATATGTTGTTTTAACCGAACACATTTTGAGACAGAAAGTGAATGAAGGCTACATGTTACAAACGTAGCAAATAATTTTACAGATATTACTGATTATTTACGTGTTACACTTTATTAATTTTTGCTCTGAGTGAATTCTATCAAGATATGCACCCATGAGATGTATATATTATTGTTCATTATTAAATCATCTACAGTTTGCATATCTTGAATTTTTATTTTCATGACTTTGGTGAAATAATATCTGAGCTCAAAGCGAAAAAATAAATTTTTGTCGTAATTTGCATTCAACAATATTTTACCATGTAGCGTAAGTCGTATTATTCTGTTATATTTCCTGAAAATAATGATATATTATTTGTACTATTCACATTAAGTTTACAGTACATAAAAAAAACTTTCTAAACGCTTGCAAACATACTGAAACATTCCTTACATGCCTAGCACTTAAGGAACTTCAACCTAGTACTTGGAGGGTTACAATACTAAGAAACGGTACGGTTCGAACAATGCCTCACTACTCACATCACAGAGCACTTCAAACTCTCAGTGTATTCCGATCTTGACGGGAATTGTTTGTAGATAATATTTTAAGTGGCCACTCTATCAAGTGTCATCCACATCTAAGACAAGCAGACTAATTCATGTTATTCGCGTCGTTTGGAGATTTGAAATGTTTTAATGAGAGGCCGATCCGCTTTAAGCCTTATTCTGTCCTCATGGGGCCACTTGCTTGTGCGAGGATCTTATCAAACCGAATAAGGGGGAGTGTCAATACAGTACAAGGTTGATGGTACTGATAAAAAGTGCAACGGTCACAGAGACCGATCCCCTTTTAAGCTTTATTCTGTCTTCATGGGGCCACTGGCTTGTGCGAGGATTATCAAACAGAATAAAGGGGAGTGTCAATACAGTACACAGGTAGATGATACTGATAAAAAGTGCAACGGTCACAGACAGGATTTTGAACCTGCGCTATCTCTAACTCAGACTCAAAGTCCAATGTCTTAGGACCGCTCGGCCAACGGCACTCTCGCATTAAACATGAAGAATGTATTGTTCTCTTGTCGATCCGTTGTTATAACCATAACGGTGTAGACTGCATTCATTGAAGTGAAACTAGTAAGTGATGTTTTCGCCAACTTAAGTTCAAAATGTCACGACAATTTTGGTCGAAATAAGTTTTTGTAATTATATCGGATTGATCATGAAAACATGTAATCTAGGTTTAATCTTTTAACAGTGGTAATAAAATGAAAAATGAAAAATTCTTTATTTTTACAGGCAAAGTTAGGGCCGCATGGCCCTTTCTTACACTTAACCTGTTGCAATGTAAAATTTAAAACATTTAAATAAAATATTATCTAAGAATAAAACAAAACATAAATAAAGATAATAAAATAAAGAAATAATTACATTTACACAAAGTGGTGAAATTAATGTAATAATTTTAACGTGTTATAATTCAAATTTAACACATTAATTAAATTAACCATCACTACTATTCTTAAAACATAATATAAATTTATATTTTTAATATACAAATAAATTAAAGTATTTATTGCTAAATGAACTTTTTCACACACAATCTCACATTCATCCCTCTGCCAGTGTCACGCCCACAGCATTCAGACCGGAACTGCCCCCGGCTAACCGCTCAAGATACATATCTTTTCAGTTTCTCGCCACAAACCGGGAACTGCTATCGATGGAAGTAATTGTTTGGGGAAGGGCATTCCACAACCTACAAGCCATTACATGGAATGACTTATCAAACTCTGCAGTCCTGTGCTGAGGCATTCTCAAAAATGTATGAGCCAGAGCGAGTGCTTCTTACACCTAAATGATACACAGATTTAAAATATTCAGAAAAATATCTTGGAAAAACCAAATTTCAATATTGAATGAACTAGTATATGTATATTTGGTTTTAAAAATGCTACAAGTGAGACCATATTTTATTCTGTTTCCATTTAATCAACCATGTTCAGCCATCAAAGTTTGCTAGGAAGACAAATTACATTAGTTGTTTCACCTACTTCGCGATAGTTGTTTGTTTAGAAAACGACTTAACAATAAATAAGCGATAAATTTTGTTTAAAAGGCTGTTTGTTGTTTAGAGTGATTGATGTGGAAATATATATCATGATTTTTCAACATTAGCCAATGTCAAAGGGTACAAAATTAGAACAATACGTTTCAAGGACCGGAGTAGGCCCTATATACTTTTCTTCAGGGTGTCAAAAAATTCAGGACAAGGATGTACAAATAACAAAAACCATATTACTTTATAATAGAACCAGCACGTAAACAATTAAAATTTATACATACTTGATTCGATTTTGCATTCTTAAAACTTATAAGATATGAAGTGTTTTGTCACATGAAGAAAAACGGCTATTTTATAGCATACAACGATATCAAATATCCCAGATAATATTATTATTTCAAATATAAGACATTGAATTATTTGAAAGGATAATTAGCTTTTCGGACATTACCGTCGTTATATGTTTACATAATGTTACTATTACTACATTTCGAGACTTGAAATCTACCCTCTTCTTCAGGTCTAACAAAATGTCCCACTATCCTTCAAACCTTCCATTTTCAATAACGAACTTAAAAAATACTTTGATTACTTAATTTAAAATAAGCTACGTTTACTTAGAGATAATTGACAACTACAGCTTTTCAGTATGAAAATTGTAATGCATAAATAGTGTATCTATAAAGTTATATTTAAAATTAATGATAAAATAAAAATACATACTAGTAATGCTATATATTAAAAGTTAAACAGATTCTATTCAAGTAGTAAAATGTTGGATTTTTACACTATTACTTCTTGTTCGACACAAAAATCATATGAGAAGTAAACTATTGAATTGTCAAATATGTAGGTTTTCCCAAGTACGCGAATTGACAGATGCACGGTGGCGACATCATCTCACTGCGATGCAGTAGAAGCGGGCTGTTTATCAGATAGACTCACACAACCACATATAAACCGTATAACCACATAAACCCGACTCCTAGCTTCCAGCAGTCTGTATAACTGGAACTGGATACAGGGTTATTGTGCAAGAGCGATACGGTTGCACGTAAACCCAGTTTTCAACTTACAACTTTGTTATTTCCTTCACGTTTAAGACTAAAGTTGGTTATTTTCTAAAAGAATAACTTTTAAGGTGACATAATTTGGAAGATCCGTTGCTCAGTCACGGGGTTTTTTTAAGGGGGTTCGGTATGCCCTATCCTTCCCATGTTAACTTGGCCAATTTTATGTACCTTTTTCTCAGAAACCTTTAAAGCTATCATCATCAAACTTTAGGACACTACTATTTAGACCTTTGTTAACATTTACAGCGGAACAAAGTTAAAAAAAGAAGTTTTTATTTAATTTGTTGTAAATAAAAAAATTATTAATTTTTTGTAAAATAATTTATAATTATAATTTTTTTAATAAAAATTTAAAATAGATTTTTATAATGTCTTCCGCTCTAAATGTTAACAAAGGTCTAAATAGTAGTGTCCTAAAGTTTGATGATGATAGCTTTAAAGGTTTCTGAGAAAAAGGTACATAAAATTGGCCAAATTAACATGGGAAGGATAGGGCATACCGAACCCCCTTAAAGATTATATTATTTTTTATATAGCTTACTATGAAATAATACACCGATTACTTGATATAAGTATGAAGACCAATCACTTGAAATCTGGTAAATACTTCCGGCTCCCGGAATTACAATTATTGATCGTTCTCTTAATTATGCATCACTTAAGTTGTATAATTATACGAGTAACACCCGCTGTTGGTATTTCACATTGTTAAAGACAATTTTGCTTCTTTGAAATAATGTTCGATCTTATTGCAAAGATTTTCACAAATATGTTAGTTAACCATTCACATCTGAACGACCTTAAGATTAACACAATAAGAGCAGTATCAAACTTTTACACTATTAATTTTAGTCATTGAATTGTGGAAGAAGTTTCATTTTACGCATCGAAATGTTTTTTATCTTCAATGTGAATGCTGTTTTTATATTTAAATGATAAATCACCAAACTTGAGATTTTTCCTGAGTACTAAAAAAACTTGCAAAACTAAAATTATTTGGTTACGTATTAATTATGTCGTTACCATAAGACGTCTCTCTTAATTCTCCGACGAAAAATAAAATCGCAAAAAGTTTAACGTTGTTCTTATGGAAATTATATCAATATGGCCGCCACTTCAGGTGGTTCTTAAAGATATATTGTACATATCTTGACAACATATAACATAGCAATATATTTATCACAGTTTAACAACATATAAGTTAATATAGCAATATATGTATCTGAGTTTAACAACATATAATGTAGCAATATATGTATCTCAGTTTAACAACTTATAATATAGCAATATATGTATCTGAGTTTAACAACATATAATGTAGCAATATATGTATCGTACTTTAACAACATAATATATTATAGCTATATATGTATCGTAGTTTAACAATATATAATATAACAATATATGAATCGTAGTTTAACAATATATAATATAGCTATATATGTATCGTAGTTTAACAACATATAATGTAGCAATATATGTATCGTACTTTAACAACATAATATATTATAGCTATATATGTATCGTAGTTTAACAATATATAATATAACAATATATGAATCGTAGTTTAACAATATATAATATAGCTATATATGTATCGTAGTTTAAAACCATATAAGTTAATATAGCAATATATCTATCTAAGTTTAACAACATATAATGTAGCAATATATGTATCGTAGTTTAGCAACATATAATATAGCTATATATGTATCGTAGTTTAACAATATATAATATAACAATATATGAATCGCAGTTTAACAATATATAATATAGCTATATATGTATCGTAGTTTAAAACCATATAAGTTAATATAGCAATATATCTATCTAAGTTTAACAACATATAATGTAGCAATATATGTATCGTAGTTTAACAACATATAATATAGCTATATATGTATCGTAGTTTAACAATATATAATATAACAATATATGAATCGTAGTTTAACAATATATAATATAGCTATATATGTATCGTAGTTTAAAACCATATAAGTTAATATAGCAATATATCTATCTAAGTTTAACAACATATAATGTAGCAATATATGTATCGTAGTTTAACAACATATAATATAGCTATATATGTATCGTAGTTTAACAATATATAATATAACAATATATGAATCGTAGTTTAACAATATATAATATAGCTATATATGTATCGTAGTTTAAAACCATATAAGTTAATATAGCAATATATCTATCTAAGTTTAACAACATATAATGTAGCAATATATGTATCGTAGTTTAACAACATATAATATAGCTATTATATGTATCGTAGTTTAACAATATATAATATAACAATATATGAATCGTAGTTTAACAATATATAATATAGCTATATATGTATCGTAGTTTAAAAACCATATAAGTTAATATAGCAATATATCTATCTAAGTTTAACAACATATAATGTAGCAATATATGTATCGTAGTTTAACACCATATAATATAGCTATATATGTATCGTAGTTTAACAATATATAATATAACAATATATGTATCGTAGTTTAACAATATTTAATATAACAATATATGTATCGTAGTTTAACAATATATAATATAGCTAGAGATGTAACATTGACTGCGGTGGAATCACCTTGCTAGTATTTTTGCTGTCTAAACGTCGTGTCGCAAGCAGGTGTACTAATAGTAACAGTATAGTATAGTAATGGTTTTAGATAGTATAATACAATTTACGTTAAAATTATTGTATTAATTAAATAAAAACTCTTAAATTCGGATACTAATCGTCAAAATAGCATATATTTTCAAATATTAATTGAAGCAGAACTAATCTGGATAACAAAAAAAAACAGTAGATTTCCATTTATTGCTTCACTTTATCCAGTGTCGTGACCGGTAAACGTTGACCGTTGGAAGACGGATTTAAGAAAATACTGATAATGAAAACAAAACCTTGAGACGTTTGGTTTAGTGGTTTTAACGCGAAGTCGGCGACTCGTTTTACGAGCGACGACAAAGTCGACCAGACAGACGGCTGCGACTGCTGCCCCCAGTCGTGGGGGGGAGGGGGTCTCCCCTGGGCTGAGTCTCGGACTGATCCATCAGCAAAGTGTTATGTCAGGTCATATTTTATCATTGAATGTTCATATATATGAAAATTATTCATGTAGGAGCTGTGATGAACATGAGTGTGTTAAAAACGTATCTGTGAAATGCAAGACGCTCTTTTGTATTATTAAGTCTTTAAGTAAGAACCTAATTTTTTTTCAAGAACAACAACAATACTTTGTTGAACAATACTAAACATTAATTTTACCACTGATACGTGGAAAATTAAAATAAATTTGTTGTGGGTTTTGTGGCGGCACTCTAACTCTACAATGATAAATGTAAAAGGTGCGAGAAAGAGGTGTGACCACCGTCTAGGGAATTTACACCCATTTGTATTCTAATATTGTACATTTTACGCTTCTCTCTAATAATTTTTTATGTTGATTAACGCTGCAAAACAAGTCTAAGAATTAGGCAAATAAGCAGAAGATAATTTGTACAAAATGTATGATTACCTTTTTTATTATTATTGCTGAGAGCGAAGTTATGTGCAGTGTCAAGAAAGAGAATGTCCTTTGTTTGAAGTTTATTTTTGACGATGGAAGGACAGTGATGGAAACAGAATTTTTCGGACATTTTACACCGTTCAGTGAAACAAAAAATCAGTAACACTACGTTTCGAGATCCGCAATCTGATCTCTTCTTCAGGTAAATAACTAACCTAATACATAATTACAAACTAGGTTAAAATAAACAAATCATACCAAAGCGTTGTGGCACGCCTAAGTCAGGCATCACATATTGTTAGTGTTGTGTATAGTTTTTATTAAGTGCATGTTTTAGAGTGAATTTGGCAAACAACATGGTGGTTGTGATTCCTGACTTAGGCGTGTCACAACGCTTTTGTATGATTTGTTTATTTTAACCTAGTTTGTAATTATGTATTCTCTTCTTCAGGTAAAAAAACTAACCTAGCATATATTTACCAACTAGTTTAAAATAAACAAAACTCTCTGGTATGAGATGTTTATTTTAACCTAGTTTGTAATTATGTGTTAGGTTAGTTATTTACCTGAAGAAGACATCGGATTGCAGATCTCGAAACTTAGTGTTATTGATTTTTTGTTTCACTGAACGATGGCAAATGTCTGGAAAAATCCTGTTTCCTTCATACAGAATGTCCCGAAATTCCTTAATTAGATTTCATCAAATAATTTTTTAATTAAAAAAAAAAACAATTAATGTGATATAATGCTCCAGTATTGCTCGTTTTCCTTCTGCCTGTCTGTCAGTCTGCAACAGTTTATGTTGTTTCACTACTATCTATTAACTCTTGGATCAAAAAGTATAGATTTCTGGGTTTGAAAGTTACCCACAAAGTAACTAGTAAAGTTACATTGACAGGAGTTACAGTAAAATGTAGCTCGCTTATTCCTGCGCAATATAAAATAAATAATTAACAAAAATAATAAATAACTTCAAGTCGAATACAACGAAAAGAATATCGGTTTTTGGCGCATTTCAAACAAACTGCAACGTTGAAAACACATAACTTGGATAGCAAATTTTTATTCAAGGTAGGTAAAGGGTTTTATTATTATTAAAAAACGGTGTTATTAAATTACCTCTTAACTTTTATTCTTGACCGGGCGTCTCAAAATATTCAGTATTTGTTTCGTTAATGGAGCTATGAAAGTTGTTATCTTGGACGAGTAATTTCGTAAACTACTACTATTTAAAACGTTACATGATTAATTTGGGCAGGTTTTGTTAGTTTACTGCGGCCGGCGCCTTCTCGTTTGAACCGCCAAGTGCCAAACTTCCTAAAACGGTGTTGGCTATCTTGCATAACATTTTGGTTTTAATCGGATCACGAGACTTAAGTTATGAATGCCCAAAGTTAAAATTCTGTCCAAAATCGCCAAAAACAGCTACCACTTCATTATAATCATGTATTCTGGCATGAAAACTGGAAGTTATTGTTTGTAAACCATTTGTTTGATTTGTCTAAATAGAAAAATAAATAAACTAAATTTTAAAGTTATTACTAATTAGTCTTTGATCGACATTTATCCTCAGATATCTGAAATCATCTTCCAAGAGTAGTTACGGTAAGAGTGTTCTCTTTGGACATTATAATAAGTGCCATGGAAATGTACAACAATGGCAACAAAAATGCGGCTACAAATTATGTTGGGTCCGTCATTATTTCATTTTCTATTATGTTTATGTTTTTGATTTAAATTGTAATATATCGATGAGCTCCGTCAATTTCGCAGAAAAATTATCACACAATATTTCTTATTTTTGGGTCAGACTTGGCCATTTTAAAGACCGTAACATGTATGTAACTGCAAACTGGCAAATGATTGATGGACGAGTTTGAACTTTTTCACTTCGTTGCTTTTTCGAATTGACAAAGCCTCGTAAAAGATTTCAATTTGCAAAGCCTCCTAATAGATTTCGACCTACAAAGCCTCGTAACAGATTTCGTATTACAAAGCATCCTAATATATTTCGACATACAAAGCTTCGTAATAGATTTCGAATTACAAAGCCTCGTAATAGATTTCGAACTACAAAGCCTCGTAAAAGATTTCGAATTACAAAGCTTCGTAATAGATTTCGAATTACAAAGCCTCGTAATAGATTTCGAATTACAAAGCCTCGTAATAGATTTCGAATTACAAAGTCTCCTAATAGATTTCGAACTACAAAGCTTCGTAATAGATTTCGAACTACAAAGCCTCGTAATAGATATCGAATTGCAAAGCCTCGTAACAGATTTAGAATTACAAAGCCTCGTAATAGATTTCGAATTACAAAGCCTCGTAATAGATTTCGAATTACAAAGCCTCGTAATAGATTTCGAATTACAAAGCCTCGTAATAGATTTCGAATTACAAAGCCTCGTAATAGATTTCGAATCACGAAGCCTCGCAATAGATTTCGAACTACAAAGCCTCGTAATAGATTTCGAATAACAAAGCCTCGTAATAGATTTCGAATTACAAAGCCTCGTAATAGATTTCGTAATACAAAGTCTCGTAATAGATATCGAATTACAAAGGTGTGAAGTGGTAAGGTTCTATGGAATACAGGTGATACCCAATGAACCATTCCTGCGCATTGCATCTCACCTAACAAAACACGGTGGTCCACGCGGACATACCTGGGCGATAAAGACATCAAGGATCTCACGCCGGTCTATCATTTCCGCGCCAGCAACTCTGCGGTCCGCCGATACGTTTACGACTTTTCACCGTTTTACAGCAGCCCGGTCCTAGGATTGTCCGCTCCGTTTTTAGCAGTTTAGAGCGTTCCGGTAAAGTAGCTCGTAAAGGGTCGGCCGGTATTTAGTGCAAGGGTGGCAGCTTTAGGGGTCTGTCTCAGATTTACAGCCAGAGCCGAGTGTATACTTGTAATAGCTACTATAAAAGGCGCACATTACTTTTGGAAAATCAGCTGTAAAGCATGGGCGGTCTGTCCCACAATAGGCGTGTTGGTTGTATTTCAAAACTTATGTCAAAGCAGTCACATTATAATTTAGCTATTAATACCGGCCGTGACTGCAGTGCCCGGTTTACGACCGCCTTTGTAACCGCACAGGAGACCGGGCTGCGGACCGTACACCGCAGAGCGGCGGCGGCGAGGGGCGACAAAGAAATCATTGTTGGACACAGACGTTTTTGTTGAGCACATTGTAACTCTCGACCCGTGCAATAACCCTTCTCCGGAGTGTACAAGACCTATGTGTATTTGTTTAGAGGAGAGTGGGCATAAAAGTGACTGAAAGAGCTAAACTGACTTCTTTTACTAACCCGACGGGTGTTTGTAAGTATCTGACTCCAACTTTATCAGACGTTTTCATCCCAAAACCAATAAATATATGTCTTCTTTATGCCAAGTTTCAAGATGGTCATGGCAAGCAGTGACATGTCTTCAAGGACCTACCGTGTCCTTAATATTGTATCCATAAGCCGTCAACTGTATCCATATTGGATACCATCATGGCACAGAGATATACTGTATTTACATGTCTTACCGAGGATAACTTTGCTACTTTTTGATTACAAAAGCAATAGAGTTCTTTCTTTGAAGAAGAGGGACCTATGTAGCAAGTCTTTTGATAGTTATCGCACTGAAAACCAGACATGTCGGGTCCTTAATAATATACAGGGTGTAAAAGAGCCCGCACGGGCTTGATAATTCCCGAACGATTACAGGTAAAGCAATAAAACTTAGTTACATCATTACGGCACCTATACATTTTTTTTTTTTAAAGTAACTAACATTTTTCATGTCAGTGGGATGGTCCGCAAAGTTTTGTTTTGTTTTTTCCTATAACTCGTTTTGTTTTTAAGCAACCAAGACTTTCATAACAGCATTTTGTAAGCTGTTTTAAGAGGTATAAGCTCATTTAAATGATTTTTTTCAGATCTTATTTTTAAAAAGGTTCATGCCAAAAAGGTTTAAAGAAGGTACTTTGCGCAAACGCACGCACACTTCAAACAGCTATATCTTACTCATTTTGTGCCCTACAAAAATTGCTCCAAAATTTTTAGAAAAGAATATCTACAATTGTGTACTCTACAAACTTTTGCGAATTGTTAATAATTTTAGAGTTAATTTTTTTAATAAGTTTTTTACCAAATTATGAAAACGATTTTCTCACTTTAAGCTCAATGTTTTCAAAAATAAGTACTTTAAACTGGCCAAACACTCAGAACGTAATACAAGAACATAAATAAAGTTAATTGTAAAGTGGCAACGATTTTGTTCAAATGGGGTGGAAGAGGGGGTGAGATTTTCACAATTTTTTCCGAAAATAGGAATAAATAGGAATCGACATTATGTTCCTAGTAACTAGCTTAGTTTTAATGCTAGGAACTTTTATAAAAAATAAAGGTTTTAAATAACTTTAAAAAAGTTCTATTAGTTTTCCCCGAAAAATGTATTGGTTTTTTGTTATTGTAAGTAGAAACTTTCCATTTTGGCATTTGAAAGTACCAATCAACTTTTAACAAGCAATAATTCCGTTTTCTATTGGGTCAGCATATATCATAAATATACGTTTTTTGTTTTTTTTTTTAAGCTATGGACTTTCTCTCTATAGGTTTTTCGATAAAATGCTTATTTCCCAGTTATTCGCGAAAAATCGGTATAAAAACTTGGGGTTTTGGTTGAAAACCGACAATTTCACTCGCAAATAAGTCGTAAAGTAATGGCTTTCAGAAAACAATTAGTCAATTTATCAATTTTCACACTTATTTGCAATGAAAATTTTCTCACCCCTGAGAAGGGGCGGCATCTACCCCCCAGGGAAGAAGCAACTCCCCAAACAGGATAAAGTAAAGTAAAGATGTCTTATTTTACCACGAGAAGTTAGGGTTAAAAAGCCCTTTCAAACATTTAACCTGGAAATCGACGGCTTAAAAGTGACTTCCGAACCACCACCAACGGCCGGGACAGGTGGGCTGCTTGCAAGGACGATCGCTCAGCGTTCACCCATCCAAGCAGCAGCCACGCTCGACGTTGCATGATCCGGTTATCTTGCGATAACCGTTATACCCGCTACACTGCGCCATTTGCAATTTATGGTAGACTTTGAAATAGAGAATAAGTAATTTTAAATTGTTATTAAAAAAAAAACGGTGCTGTATGAATTAAATACACTGGAAAATGTAATTGACTGGACTAAAGTTGATAAAATTAAACATAATGTTATGATCTAGATAAGTCTGCATTTGTCTTGCTGGAAGAGTTGCAGTAGGTGCAGCATTGCCACGAAGGAGGGAATCTGAGTCAGACCCGCCAAGTCACGTACCGTCGGGACATAGAAAACACATAAACACTACTTTACAAAACCCGCTCGCTAACAGATTCTCTACTTTATGAACCGTCTTTGACCTGGCCGTGGAGATAACGATAACCGTAAAAATGTTTTACAGAATTAAAGTTGAGTGAAACCGATAAGCCAGGTTCATTAATACGCGCGGATCAATTTTCCAACAAGATTTTATGTTCTCTTAAAGAATTATTTGAAGTGATAACATTACCATTACTCATTCTCTAATTCATGATATATAAATTCGTGTATACTTATGTGTATGTCCACCTGTGTGCATGATTTTCGAGAACAGTTTGGGCAACCACGATCATTACGGGGAAATTATTAATAATTCGGAACTTGCTTTATTATCCTTAATCAAGAACAAAGTTAATTAAATCAAAAGTTAAAATGAGTAGAAAATTTAAAATTCTTGATGAGGTAAACCCATTGATTCTATTGATAAAAGATCATGAGAGCTTCCATTTGCGCTCCATAGGCCCATTTAATTTATCTATATTGCCTTGGGAGGTACTTCGGCATGACAAAAATTCCTTTTAGCGGAATAATAATTAAGCCAAGGCCACAATACTGGTAATTTGTATCCGCGTAAACTTCTCTCATTCATAATAGTTTGTTATTCGGTTGTTTTTATCGAACGTTTTTGATTGTTTTTATTCGAATGAATAATTCGATATTACAATTTATTTTTAACATATCCTTTTTTGTTGAGTCTCATTCTTAGCTATTCCGGTTTCGAATTACACTGTTTTATCATGCCCATACAAGATTGGTCGTCCCCGGGATTTGAACCCGTGATCTCTCAGTTAGAGCCAAGGTTAAATCCATTAGTCTACGGAGGATGGCTGATTTCAAGCTATTAGTTACAGTAAACAATAAACAGCGAGAAGTAAATATGTTTTGAAAATTTAAAAACGGTGATAAATATGACAAAAAGTATACGAGATATTTCTAGATTTACATGTGGGTTTCGCTCCTGATCAACCTTGAGGAGAATCCTGTCCACCATTTCACAAAAGCCGTTGCTCAATGTTATTCTTGGAAGCTATCAATATTTTAACGTCATATAGTTGGTTTTATTGTTTGGCACCATAGGACAGTTTTTGAATCGTGTGGAAAAAGGATGTCTATGTACTGGAAAAGATAACATGTTTTAGAAAGGAACACACACATTGAATATAAGATTAAGGATTGAAGGGTAGTGAGATGTTCATGAGGTAATGCTTCTAGGCAACTTTCTCGGCTTCTGAGACCACAAATTACCCCTACAGCCATGTTCTGTAGTCTAAAGTCCCCTGGTTGAAAGAGGATGACGATGAAGTTCCCCAGATGAGGACACCACTGGAAAAAAACGACCGTAATACACTATTTTATGAATAGATTTGTTTAAGGATCCAGATATATATCTGTAACAAAAGCACACGTCAGGAAGAAGAGTAAACATGTTGTACTTGATGCATTATTAAACCAGAATAATGTCAGTTAGAACTAAGTTTGCTGAGAATGGATCAATGTCAAGCTGCAGAACTACATCAAGCGATGAAGCTGGCGGTGATGTCAGTCTAACCCCGGGTTTATGGCCGTGGCGCCCCGCACGGGCTGAAGTCCGGGATGCCGCGAATCCCCAGTCGTTCATTAACTTCTGTTTTATTCCTCTTTTATCTCCTATGCAACGTAATACGTGAATGCATCGACTTGCAGACCGAATGCTCTCCGCATGTCAGCCATCCAACGTCCATGTCGCGTTTACGACGCACTCTGTAAAAAGTAGTATTTAACTCTAATATAACCGTAAGATATTCTGAACCATTCGACTGAAATTAAACACGTTGCAATTATTCGGAATTTATGCACGTTTTCGAGTTTAATTAACATTTCCAGAGTGATGGTCTTGTACACAAGCAGATATGAAGGGACGTTAAAACCCTGTAGTTACTTCAGAAGTCGGCACGAAGTACGATATCCGGTCATCATTTTACAAATACACACTATTTAAGGAGGATTAATCTGATCAACAGTCCTGCCAGTTATGCTTTGGAACTGATATTGCGTTCTCTGTCACCACCATCGAGTATAGAAGCGGGACACTGTTCTCCTCTTGGAATACTCGGAGATTTTTATCTGTCCGGGTTAATCTTACATACAGTATCTCAGCGCCCCAAACCCAACTACGTCCATTTTACTATCCATATAATCGTAGATAACTACTGTGATGGTCACAAAATGTAGGTTTTCAGTAGACGTACCCATATAGGGATCATTCGGAAAAAACTGGGTTTCACAAAAAGTCAATATGTTTAGTACGATTTGTACGCACGGATGTGTATGGTATAAAATAGTCAATAGTCAATTTTTTATTGCGGAGACAAAATACATTTGTATAGCAAACGATTCAGACATACATCTGGTCACTCATTCCACGTTCATCCATCACCAATAATTCCCACTTCGTTCGAGAGTCAGTCTTGTTATTGTGTGGTCTCCCAGTCATATTCCAGAAACTCTTTTACATTGTAAAATGCATTTGACGCTAAACAGCGTTTTAAACGAGTTTTTAAGCGTAGAGGCTTTCTTAATTCATTAGGCAATCTGTTAATAAAAGTCTGTAATAGTACACATACATGTATTTCTGGCTGGACTCCATAATTTAAAATTTAAGAATATAAGAAATTGTATTATGAATTTTAGAGCACCTTCAAATTAATCACGAACATCATAATGGTTTTCAGTAAAGCTACATGAATTGTAGGCATGTAAAAATCGGTCATCTGACAAACTTATTTCCTCTACAAACCCATCTCCGAATAGTGCGTCTGTAAATTCTACATTGAAGAAAGTTGCCATCTTGGATGAGGCTTTTCCAGAATTTATCAGAACCTGATCTCGAGGCTATTCGAGAACATTGTAAATATTGTACCTCAATAACTTAGTCTAGAAAAGTACAGCACAGAAAAAGAACTCTTTAATTGACATGAGATCTATTATAATGAAATTTTAGGTGTACAATATTAATCCGTTGGTCAAGCGATGAGTGTCTTTAATTCAACGTCCAAAACGGTCTGCAAATGTAAAATATATGCTTCAGATGTGAATCGTAATATCGGTAAGCAAATACATAAGTAACTGAACATTTTCCTTTCGTATATTTTTGGAGTCTCAAAATACCCTAATTTTAGAAGTATGGAAGTTCTGTTCACAACACTTTTCTCTTTCTTAAAGACTGATAAACATTTAGAGGTAACTGGAAATTGTGAGCAGTATACGAACATTAACCGGTCAGAGATTTTATCTCCAGGGTACTGCAGTCAGCAGATATATACAATAGAATTATAAGAATCCTGCTGGAGCACCGAGACTTTAACGACGCTGAGGAAGCGATCAGTTTTATTGGGGACGAGTTTGCTTGAGAGGTGCAATAAAACTGCATCCTGGAGCAGGAACTACATCTCGCCCTTAGCTTGAGCTGCATTTTAGTATTTAACTCAATTGAACTCCGCCCCCGTCAAACCTACCCTGGAGAGGATTTAGTAACCGATCTATTTTTAAATCTAAACTTCCCCTTTGCCACTAGTCATCGCTATCGTTGTTAGATGCTAGGCATTATAGTTAATCGTATATCGTTTTATGCAGGGAAATGCCGTTATTTATTTGTTTCAGTTTCAAAGGCTACTCCCAAGAGAGGAATGAAATCCTTGTCATTAAAACACACCAAATTATCAATTTTCTTTGTTTATCTGGAATTACAAGGAATCAAATAGCCAACGGCGTAGTGTAGCGGGTACAACGGTTATCGCAAGATAACCGGATCAAGCTACGTCGAGCGTGGCTGCTGCTTGGATGGGTGACTGCTGAGCGATCCAGTCCTTGCAAGCAGCCCGCCTGCCCGGCCATTGTTGGTGGTTCGGAAGTCACCTTTAAGCCGTTGGTCTCCAGGTTAAGTGTTAGAGAGGTCTTCTTAGCCCTAACTTCACCTGGTAAAATAAGACTACTTTACTTTAATCATCGCTTCTTGTTCAAATTCGTCAGTTTATATCACGCCAATTATCTTTCGGTATTTAGAGATTCAGTACAAAGTTAGATTTTCCATATCCACATTTCTTTAGACATGCCAACGTCTTCTTGTGAACACACCTTCAGAGTAGACTGTGTTCTACATCGAGAGGCACTTCAGACAAGTTTAAAATTGATTTTTATTTTGGAATTTTTAATACTTCCAAAAGTCTCACTGATAAATCTAATACGAGCTGGTTGTGGAAGGTAATATCAGTTGTGACGTCAGTCTGTGTCGCTGGGTTCGAAAGTTGTTCCAACCTCTAGTATGCCACGATTCAAAACATACCCTTAACTGAGATACATGGTCAAATCGAGTATCATTACATCACGAAGTTATGCCAAATCAGGATTTCCAACAGCCTAAGATTATTTACACAATTCTTCAACTGTTATCCCTGAATTATTAAACTGTTCAACGGTTATAAAAGGTTAGAACCTGCCTCCGGTTTCATATTAATGAACTCCCCGCCGCGAATCAAGCCGTACCTACATCTGCACGATCACCTCAAGAATATAGATGACGTGCAAAGTCGGTAACCCCACATCCCTGAGGGATTGTCTACACGGGCCTCTGTAATCCACCTTTCCGAAGATTCTGTCAGCCTTTTCTTGTTGTTTTTTCTAACACAATTTTCCTAAGTTATTACCCAAAACTCAAAAAGTGAATAGATTAGATCACACTAGGCCATGTATTAATGGATGGCATAACTTTGTCGGGTGGTGCTAACTCTGACACATACGTTATCCACATCTCCTTTAGGGCCAGCCCTCAATCTGGGAGAAAGGTCGTGGAAGTGGGTTCCTCTTAAAAGACAATATCCACAAATATTGATCTAAACGGTGATGATCTCGCAGGAGAATGTATGTACATTTATTGTACTCTCTGCGAGTGTGATCCCAACGTCTGATAAGTTGTTTGGTCTCCAAAATGTCTCATGCTGATGTGTTTTCTAAAAGAACCCATTGTAATTTCTGTAAGATTATTCTGATCCAAACCAACACACATTGGAAAAGAATAAACACTCTAACATGTTTAATAATGGAAAGCCAATACTTTAGGCAGCATGTTCATTTCTATACACTGGTACTAATCATATTTTTAGGAAATTGCATTACAAGGTTATCAATTGCAAGAAAGAGCAATTTATAAAATAGACATAAAGCAATAATTCTAAGCAGATCATCCATCAGCGCGTTTGCAAGAAATGAATCAACTGATATGTAATGGATTATCAGTTAACCACGGATGTGGTTAGACTGGCAAACAAAGAAAATAGATTTACTACCTTTTTGCAAGAACTGATTCTTTGCTGATCAAACTCAACTACTTATCTTTATTGATGGTGACAGAAAGCTGGAATGCGCATTCCTCCCAATGGCCATTAACGAAATTAGGGCTTACTTGAACCACCTCACCATCCTGATGAGTGTTTACGATGGTTTTATGAGATTTTGGACTCTGCAGTGAGATAGAAATTACGCTGGAAAGGGAAAGGCTCACATTGATCTTAGTTATTGTTTCTAGAGATGATTGTGTTAAGAGATCCACATGTGTTACTAGAGACGCGAGTCCTAGTAACAAATAATCTCATTAGTGCTAAATTATTCAAATTGAGGTCCTATTGGGATGAGGGTGGGGAGCGAGACACGATGTTCTCGATAGTATCACCACAAAATATAGATATTTCTGTAGTATAGAAATGTCTATAGTCTGTTATCACTGGCAACTCGTCAGGCAGAACTAAGGATATCTTGTTATCCAAATAAGGGGTTCCGATGATGCACCACCATGTACTCCTAAATGTTCAGGATTCTCGTGTAAATAGAAGTAAATGGATCAAGTAGTGATTTCGGTGACTATCATCATTGGCTTAAGGAATTTCGGATCAGCTTGATAGTCAAAATGATTAGGAGAGAGAATAGAGATGATTGGGGACTTCTGTCTGTTATGGGGGAAATTTCCAACGATGGTTATCTTACTCCATACGAACTTTCAAAATTGGATGCAGCGAATCAGAATGGTGTTAGGAATACCTGACCACAATAATATCCCGAGAAAAGAGATGCTTAGATACTTGACGATATTATTATTTCCGTGAAAAAATCAAATCGTGATTTTGTGTGACTATCATCACTGGCGTAAGGATTTTTGGATCAACTTGGTAGTCAAAATGATTAGGGGAGAGAAGAGATGATTGGGGACTTCTCTCTATTATGGGGGAAATTTCCAACGATGGTTATATTACTCCATACGAACTTTCAAAATTGATGCAGCGAATCAGAATGGTGTTAGGAATATCTGACCAAAATAATATCCCGAGAAAAGAGATGCTTAGATACTTGACGAGATTATTATTTCCGTGAATAGGGATCTTAATGGTGAGGCGTCCTACTTCTTTGTTTAAAGTTAATTATTTACGATGAATGATTTGAAAGGATGACACATTTTCTGAAGAAAACTACGATTCGAAGACAAACATTTTTCTCCTGTTATTGACACCTGAACAAGAAGATAGATTGCAATTATCAAAACGTTGTATTATATTTTTGTAACATATAATGATGAAACGAATTCTACTTTTCTATAACTCTATATAACCCTAATGAGCATGATGAATAATCAATTCACTATAATCAACAAGGAAACGCAACGAATTATACTGTTGAATAACAGGAGAGACATGTCAATTAATCATGAATTAAGACAGGAAGGTTATGGTGGCAGTGGTGCTCGTAAACCAACATTGTAGCGTTGATTCGGGCGCGTCTAGTTTACAGCACATCATGGTTTATGTGAGGACCCCTAAATGTTGATGGCACTGCACTGATATTCTTTACTGCCTGTTACCGCTTCCGGAAGTGTGTCATTTTGTCACTCAATTTGTACCTTTTTTATCTTTCATCCTCGTATAGCCAACCTTGTTGATGTGCTAAACCTCCTTTTTGCGTGAATGATGTTGAGGTGGGGCAATCCGTTTTCGGTTCAGACAACTTTTTGGAAAAACTATTTTTTGAAGGAGAACGTTTTGGTCACAGCCCTTTGAAGGCACCATTTCTGAAGACAAGAAAAATTCAAAACCTTTGTTATTTTTCCACAAGGTATGCTAGGAATAAAGTAGAATTTGGGATATCAAATCAGATCCAAACAAAAGTTGTTGAAGATAAGAATACAAACCTTTTACATTATGAAATACAAAATGACTGGAGAGAGGAACAAGTTGTGTAGTAGTAAAAATAATACGCCTCAAGAAAATTATCACTAAATAGCATGCAATTTTCTGATTAAAAGTATAATCACAATAAGTCTTTAATTAATAAAAAAGCACGTTATGTCCTGAAGATATCACTCATTACATTTTACATTTTTTATTTTCAATTTGGGTCTAATAAAAATGCCAAATCAACCTCTTTAAACTACTGTAATTTCTCGTGGTATAATAAAAAATTCACTTTTTGACCTTTAAGTAAAGTGATACGAATAAAACATTAAAATAAATATTTTAACAACAATTTGTTGCTCTTGAGTTATGAACAAGTAACAAGTACGAAGATATTTTCTTACATTTTGTTGATAGCTTTAATAATGAAGGTATGAAATATTCTTAAAACTCCAAAAATTACTTTCACCTACTTAATAACGTACATAACTATATATTTTCTGGATGTACGTATTTCAAAATTACTTATTTAGAAAAATTAAAAGGACATCGTGAATAGACCATTTAGTTAAAAGTAAAATGAAAAGACTATTATTTTACAACTGACCAAGGAATACTCAGCTTTGGCGTTGGCAACGTCATAAGATTATGAAAATAAATAACACTAACAAAATAATAAAAGCAAATACAAAAAACGTATTATAGCTCTTTGAAAACTTACGTACGAAAAAGTATTGTTGGATAAAAAGTATGCCTACTTTGTAAAACTTATGGTACGTCTATTATCATAACGCTTTTAAAAATAAGCATTATATTTATTTTGAATATTTGCATGTGAACCGTCATTCATTTGTGTCAGCTGTTGGGTAACAGCTATTATTAAGGTCTCCACACCAAGACTGCAAAAGATGACAGGTGTGTTGGTAGTAGCTACACGTGTTAATATGTCACATGTTAAAATAGCATACGATTGTGCCCAGTGAGTGTACAAATTTACTTATTCTGCTATTTTCTCGTTGCAATCATGGTTAACAAAAGATCATTGTAAAAATACTCGTTAACACTCAGCCAAATCCCATGGCGTGACATGCACCATCATCGAACTCAGTTATGTCCATAAATATATGAATCATGCTGTGCCGTTATTTAGTTGTATTTTATATTATACATATTTTCGCAACCCTGTTATTCGTTACTGGTTTATTCGGCGTCTCTTATTTTAACTTCGAGTGCTTCCACCATTCATGTTTTAGACTTTTGTCTACTAATCTTCACTTTTTCCGGCTACAGCTACAATGTCGAACCAAGATGCTGACGCCCGCGCTTGGAACATAAAGGGAAGTCAATATAAATTTTTTATAATTATCAAGTTCGTATGGAAATTCCCATAGAACATTGGAACCATTAGGCCCACCCCTATGAAATCATTTAGTTCCATTATCACTCTATTTGGCAGCAACGTAGCAACATATTATTTTATTTCTAACATCTAGAAGTGGTGCTTTTATGTTTATTTGCCACAATTAAACATAGAAGTAAACTTTGCAAATCGAGTATTCATTACTACGACCTCAGCGTTATCCGACCGCATGTGTTTCGTCCATTCGGTACAATACCAAATTCGATAAGTCGTGCTGACAGCCAAGCAGAAATCAAACTCTCGAGCCACTCCAGTGATTGTACTGTATACAAGATACGGGTACACTGTTAGTGTACATTCCGTGCACTGGCACATGTGTGGAGTGAGTCACACTCTCAAGTGTTCTGTAGCTGTGACCGACTGTTGTAAATATTGTGGCACTGGTCGAGAGCGTGTACAACAGAGGAGAGAACTATTCTCTTACCAGAGCCGTTAACAGCACGTGGCACTACCAGAGCAGTATTGAGGTTACTACCACCCACAAGAAAGGACCAGAGTTTCACCTTCATGGAGGTTAGGTTTACAGAATAGGTAAAGGTATTTTTATTACCATCCATATCCCGTCCTAAGGTAGAGTGTGTTTCAGCTGAAATCTGCTGATTTTACACAAAACTCTTTAGTTGAAGAGACGAATTCTAAACAGGTCAAACGCAAAGATAGCAAGCCTTACGGCATAGATTTGCTTGCAAAGGTAGTCCTTGATAGACTTGCAAATGCAACCTTTGGGTAACGGATTCCTTTTGGTAACCGATCCCTTTTGGGTAACGGATCCTTTCGGGTAACCGATCCCTTTGGTGCAAAAGCTTTGTCATCGCAGGAGACCAAAGAAAAATGGATAAAATGAAGGCCCAGTTTGCGAAATTTCCTGTTTTTGTTCTATCGGAACTTATCAGCATGGTGGAGAGCCGAAATGAACCTTTGTTGTAAAAAAAGCACCAGAAATATGTATGGTAGTGGGTGAGCGAAATTTCGGTGTAAATTTCACGTACAATTGTAAGAAAACCTCAGTTGTAACCGCCACTTATATTGAGGTATTAGTTATTAACTAATTACATCAATACAGGGTTTTCATAAATGAATGGTACAATTTAAACATAAAATAAAATAAAAAGAGAACCGTACGAAGTACATTAAAAATATTTATTTCGTTAAAAACAATTTTATACTGATACATTTAGTACATTTCAATGTGTCCACCACCGATAGCTCTGCAGACATCTAATCTATGGTCGATCTCGGCCCATACACTGTGCAGCATGTCTCTTGCAACCGATGATACTGCCTCATAAATCCTTTCCTTTAAATGAGCTAAATCACGGATCTTCTGAGAATAAACTTTGTTTTTCACGTATCCCCACAAAAAAAATCGCATGGAGTCAAATCCGGGCTTCTAGGAGGCCATGCTATTGGGCCACCTCGACCTATCCATCTTTGTCCAAACTTGTCATTCAAAGCATCACGAACAAAGTCCTAATAATAGGTTAGCGCACCATCTTGTTGAAAATACACCATATTGACATTAGAGCAATAAAACTAATTGAGCTGAAGAATTCAGAGGTGCCAACCATATTTTTCTACCTTGCATAGCAAATTGTTTATAAGCATTCAAAATTGCACCATTCATTTATGAAAACCCTGTATAAATGGTGAAGTAAGGGGGGCTATGAGTGCATTGACCCTATGTGGCTAAGGAATAAACTCTTTTAGGTAACTTAGTATAAAAAAACACAGCTCACTCCTTGCACTGAATAGTGTTCCCAATTAATACTTCACTTAAGATATGTAATAAACACTATGGATTCTCAAGATGCTTAATCGATTACTGAAGCCCCTTGTTGTGTCGACTTTCCAACAACTTTTTGGGCCCTTTTTGTTTTTCAGGCTACCTTATCTGAAAACTAGTACTGTACTACTTTACCCCGTGACAGGTACGAAACAAACTTCATCGAAGTAAATTAATAAAATAAAACGTGGACTAAACAAAGCTTATGACAGTAACAAATTAATTACTGCCACACTGCGTTTCAATAATAATAATCTAGTGTATATTATAATTAGATGTCGTGTCATATTTAATCACGTCAATCAACAATTACGAGGTGCACTCGTAGATATGCACTAAGTGTACAGTTACATGTGTAATAAAAAATGGCATAAGTTTGTTTTTAAATTTTTAATTTTACTATAGAATGATATGCAATAAAGAGATCAAATATGTATTATAGACCCATAATGCTTTTTCCTCGGTTTTGAGAACGTTAATTAATCAACATTTTTTGTAGATATGCCGTATTCCAAATAGGTCGTCACTTGTAGTGTTTATCCATTGTTTAATATTAAAGACCTGTGATAGGTTCTCACAGAGGAAATGTACAACACGAAATCTCACTGGAAAAACTCTCCATAGCACGATCCAATGGCCAGGCCTAGTACTACAATGACGGCCTAATTCATCACTGTTAAATTCTGTTGATTGATCCTAAATTTTAAACTTTGTGAAACTTTTAGATTTAAATCATATTTGCTCTCTCAGAATTAAACGAGAGAGCCGATGATTTGGTGTGCTTAAAATCATATATTACACATCTATCGCTTTTGGATGCTAACACATCCAAGTATATATTTAAATATGAATGTGTATGAAAGTTAGTGTAACAAGTAAATGAGCTACGACCACTAAACAAGACCGACCCTTTTTAGCAAATCTCTTTTATTTCATTAGCCAATAAGAATAGAAGAATACCTATAATTGTACGTACAGCCCAAACCACGTGACTTTCGGTCTTGGTTGTAGAGGTAGGTTGATGGAATATTGTTGCGAAAACCAAATTTTCACCAATTCCACGCCAACTCTCGGATCAAAAGGTATAGTAACCCATTTTGAAAGTTGACCAGAAACAAATCAGTAGAGCTGCAAGAACATGAGCAACAGTGTGATCTAGCTTGTTTATTTCTGCTTTTAGACAAAACAACATTGCCGTGGAAGTCTGGCGGTTCGCGCGTCTAGACAAGCAGGGGCGCCGGCCGCGGTGGATTAACATGACCTGCTCAATTAATCTGTGTTAATATTAAACGTTTGAAATTGTGGCTTACAAAATTACACCTCAGAGATTGAAAGCTCTATTGTTGAATAGAAGCCTAATGCCGAGTATAAATGTAAAGAATAATAGTAAAGATGGTAATTTAGTAACATTTTTTATCATACAACCGTAAAATTAAAAAATGTTATACTAAAAACAATAATTTGTTACCTAACTTCTATAAAAATTAATTTGAACATAATCGGATCACAAGTTTCCAAGTTATGAAAGTTGCAGTTTATTTTAAAAGCACCAAATCGTTTTCGTTGTTACCGTCATAAAAACTGGAAGTTACTGTTTGTAAAATTCAAAAATTTTTATACTAAAAACAGCACATTTGTTACTATTCTGTATAAAAATTAATTTGGTCCTATTCGGAACACAAGTTTTCAAGTTGTGAAAGTTGCAGTTTACTTGAAAAGGGCCAAAACAGACATCGTTTTCGTTGTTACCACCATAAAAACTGGAAGTTATCGTTTGTAAATAATTTTCTTTGCAAAATAAACAAGCCAAATTTTATATAATTTCACTTATCACTTTTTAATCGTTAACTTTAAACTCCTTTTTTACTTTTTAACCCATCTCCAAAACGGTATTCAATATCCAACCAATCACATCATTAAGCGCATTTACCCATTGCTGCACGCCTGGCAGGCTTAGGACGCGGGGCATGTATTTAAATGTTATGGCTCGAATCCACAAACTCTCTCTTCCTCTTTGTTACACTTGTCAGCATCGCTCTGTAGAACAATGGTAAAGAGGGTGAGAGGTCTTAGTTACAGCCCGACTTTCTAGCACTAGAAGTAGCGGTGCTGTCTTCTGAACCGCCTGCGGTTGTTGGCGCAGTAAGTTTTAGAGGCGAAAGGGGGATTGCAGTTTCAAATAGACTTTTAAGAAATTTCGAATTTTTCTAGTCAAACTATAGTACTTAGTTACCTGTGCATGGAAAATGTAATTACTGTCAGGGGCCTGTGTATTGGTTTGCAGTAAAACGGTCGTAAATTCCATATCTGGTATATGAACAGGATACCATCGTATACAATATCTCTGCAACCGGAACATTCTGAATAATTGTATTCAGTTTAAATTAACAAGACCGCTCTCGTTCCGTTAAACTAAATGATAGCTGCACAAGATATTTGCACTGAGTGTATCCTCCTAAGTGATGTTGCCCGAGGACCACGACCAGAGACATTAAACCGACGACGGGAAGCTTGGCAGGTCTCGCTCTCTCAGACATATTTTATGGTCCAGGGGGGACGCGCGACGACCGGCTACGCAGCACAGTTTCGAGAAGCTGCGCCGCTTTGATATTATGTCGTTTACGATGTAGTAGCCTCGGCGAATTACTGTTGGCCATCCTGAGCGGGCATCTCTCGCCGACGGTCCAGTTTACTGCGCGATTAATTGCGTTCGAACTCGAAGAGTCTTTAAACCTCGCCCTGGCGTTCGGTTTCTTCAAAACAGCCATCTTCGGCGGTTAGGAATTGTATAACTCTGCCCTTGATTGAAATTACAGTAGGAAGCTACACTTCAGTGGAGTCTCTTTCTTTTGCCATTGGCGCAATGTAGTGGGTACGGCGTTTATCGCGAGATAACCGAATCAAGTAACGTCGAGCGTGGCTGCTGCTTGGATAAATAACCGCTGAGCGATCCTGTCCTAGCAAGCAGCCCGCCTGCACAATCATTTATTTATTTACATACGGTATACACCATTTCACATTTGTTATAGGTATTGTGAAAATACAAGAGCCTTGATATAAACAACTTACATAAATAGTTTACATGCATACATGCTAAAGCAAACAGAAGCAAAAAAAATAAGCAAAACAAGTGCCAAATAACATCAACATCGTGAATAAAAAGAAAAATTACAACAGCAATATAGTTCATAAACAAGTGCAACATGAAGGTGGAACCGTAAAAAAGACTTAATTAAAGTACCGGTAGCGTATATAAAATATAGAGTTACTTATATACCACTGAGACATACATATGCATATGAACAAATACAATATGAAAGAAAAAAATAAAGATTAGCGTAGCCTATGTTCATTGATATATATATATATAAAAAATCACAAGAAACCATTTCCATTTAGCAAAATATAAAACATGCTACAATACATGCAAATTTTGATGCTATTATAATAATATATGAACAAAAGTGTTAAGAAAACAGCAAGCAATATATAACATTCACAAGAAAACCATCTCTATTTAGTGAAATATACAATATGCGACAATACATGCAGGGTTTGATGCCATTAAATATAAACAAAAGTGTTAACAAAAAAAACAAAAACAAAAAAAAAAACAAAAACAAAAAAACATTGTTGGTGGTTCGGAAGCCATCTTTAAAGCCGTTGGCCCCCAGTGTTAGAGAGGACTTCTCAGCTCTAATTTCGCCTGACAAATTGAGATTACTTTACTTCTTACTGTTGAAGTTTACCAAGTCACTCTTTGGCGGTGAAGTAATCTAGAATAGAATTCCATTAGTCTGCTGTTGTTTCTATGACTGGAATTCTCTTGGTTTTTTACTATTAGTTACTGAGCTATTGGTTAGTTACATTTGCTAACAGTCATTCAATTATTACATCTTACTCATCAATTACGGTCACCATTCGTTTATAATACGGCGTATTTACCTTCAGTATGCCTAAGTCTCAAGGTGTACTTGGTACTTCACAATACTTTCATTGAACAGACTGAGAAATTTTCTAAACTACTAAAATATAATGAGAAACCGATATGATCTTGTAAAAGTCCTTGCACCGTATCTGAAATTGGCTGGAATATTGGACTGTCCATGCCCCAGTTAATGCTACAGAAATTGATTTTCACATTCAAGCATTTTGGTACACGAAAGAAGAAACGAGCTAAAGTCTAACAAATTATATAAATTGAACATTTAAAAATAGATGTTATTAATCTTTTCATGCAATTTAAACCTTTCTCTGTGAATACATTTGAAACGGAAACCACTGTAGCTCACTAAAAGTATTAAATGAATTAGGAACAAGGAACTCTTAAAACATAAGTTTATTGGCTACCAAATAATCTTTGAAAGTTCGATATGAAAATTGGAAGACAAGATTATAACTTCGCTAACACAAAACTGCATTCAAAATATTATTTAAGCACATAATTGGGATGGTGTCGTCCAGTGACGGGAATAGAAATTGAAGGACATTGTGGGGATGAAAGAAAAAATGTATCACACTACCGTTCTTGCACTGTTACTAATTAATGTAATCTTCGGGATTGATTAACTGACCCGCAGACCTTTTTTAGACAACCTGTGCATCATCCAATTTGTATAGGGTGGTAAATACGTTGAACTTGATCGTGTGTAGTATTTCTTGTTACTTTAAGACATAGATATATGGCCGTAGAAAGTTTACCTGGGCGCAGGAGCTAACTAGGCCTACCACTAAGACTTTTAAATAGTCGGCCTTGTTATATATGAAGAGAGAATTACTTCGTGGTTCTTTACAGAATATACGGATGATCCACCGACTGCTTTTCCCCACATCTACCCTTAGCCGATTTAGTTTATGGGCTCACAGTTTTTACGACTTTGAATGTTCAAACTGTGTACACTTTTACAACTAAGATGAATGTTTTTTGTCGAAGAGAGCATCCAGATAATGATCTACAGTGTGTTTAGTTTATAGGCCACCCTCAGTGGGTTAATGTAATCTATCCTTGATGGGTTTGTTGTTTTAATCCTTACTACCGGTGTCGATTACACAGAACTACGAAACGTAATACTTGTGTTTGACAAGAATATCTTACACTGAAACCAATCTAAGGATTCCCGGAAACGCCTTATATCAGTGTCCAGGTTTCGAATCGGAGTTGAAGGAGCGAGACGGCGGCGTAGGCTGGAAAGACGGGAATTTCTACCAAAGGTCACAACACTGTGGTCTAAGGTCATAACTATATCTCATCACCAAGATGTCCTTGATCTCGGCCTTAGTTCACCATGGTCGGATGTGGGGCAGAGTTTCTTCTTATAACTTTAACTGATTTAAGTAATGCTTGGTAATATTTTGTTTTTTTATTAAGAAAAATGGGTTGCCGTAAAGGATTCTTCTTGATACCAATAATTGAATCTAGAGCGGAATTGACATAATTACCATTGAGGCGAGAGTGTCAATTATGCTTCTGTTGGAGGTCTAGGACTTCTGGGTCTTAAACAACGATACGGGTTTGGGCGCATAGACGGGGATATGTCCTAAATCTCTTGATGACGCCTAGTCTGCATACACTTTTGTTGTTGGCCTTAAAAACAACAACAAATCTGTTGTTGTGTTTTTTTAACTGTTGTTATGTTATTGTTATCAAATTATTTATTTTATATAGTTGTTATTATATTATTATATTGTTGTTATATATTATTTATTCTTATAACGTTGTTGATAGTCCTCCTCCGTAGACTAATGGTTATAGTCTCGGCTCTCTAACTGAGAGATCACGGGTTCAAATCCTGGGGAGGGCCAATAATGTACGAGACACGTATAGACACGAAAAAGTGTGTCTATACATGTGTGTCTATAAATGTGTTTAAGCCTACATAGCTGTAGCTGAGGCTTAAAAGAGAACAAACAAAAACGTTGTTGATATGCCATTATTATTACGTCATTTACATTCAAATTATTATTATTACTATGCAATTAATTTAAGTTATTCTAGTACTATAATCATCACTTTTTTCAACTGCTTTACTATTGATTATTCTAATCAGCTTTTTATCAATTTGTGTAATTCTTTGTATGTAATGGGTTTACCGTGAGTAAATAAAAACATTAAAATAAAGGGTGTTTGTAAATTGATGTACATTTTCACTTGTCGGCCAGAAACAGTTTTAAAAAAATCGAATTTTGACGTTGTTCTGCTCATTTTAGTCACATGATTTTGTAGTGAGCACAGGCAGGAAAGCACAAAACAGCCGGAACACTCAGAGGTGACCTTCAAAACGCAATATAAAGTAAAATAACAAATAGTCAGTTAAATTAAAATAAAACCGTCAAGACGGAACTGTTGCACAACTGTTGTTCAACCTTTTACATAATTAGTGGAACTGTAAATAAATGTAATAGCAGGACGATCTGCACGACCTCAGACGCAATAGCCTATTTCTGCCAAATCGCCCCAGACGCAAAGCGCCTGGTGAGAGAAATGTCGCGCAGACTTGGGACGTGCAGATTACGTAGATTAGCTCGCCTAACTCACTCGTAGTTGTTCGTGTACATTGGCCACCGAGTTCGTGTACATTGCTGCCAATGGATAGCCAGTTGGCTGGCAGGCGCGACGCGACATTTTATTGTGCTTTGTGGCGAGATTGTTAATTAACAATTGTCACTTAGACGGTCACAATGTGAGAGTCCCAACTCAGCTACACGTGTTCCGCGTTATTCACCCAACACTTTGGAGATTTCAAGCTCTTTGAGTATCTCGTCTCACCTCATTTCGTACTCCCAGCTATGTAGCCGTTATCTTCAACCATCTGCGTCGTCAGCACCAAAACTTTAGGGGGACGAATGGGGTGTCCGCGAAGGGGGTTCTCCTCCGGAAAAATTTTTGAAAAATTGTGACCTTGAAACGACGTTTGAACACTAATTTAAACCCAAAATATTACATTTCTACAAGCAGGTTTTACATTAAAACAATTTTGTTTTTAGTCTGAAAAAATGTCTAAAAATACAATTGAAAACTTATACTACTAACATATATAGGTATTAAATAAAAACTTATTATCAGGTTTAATATGCTTTATTTTACACACATTACTCTTATTTAATGCGGTCTGTCACATCACAACTTAAACATTAACTTTGAAATTGTAGACTTGTCTCTCTTTACAGTATATTATAACAATCCAAATTGACCCCTTGCTTAAGGAGGTATACTGGAGGTATACTAGAGGTGGACTGGAGGTATACTGGAGGTGTACTGGAGGTATACTGGAGGTGTGCTAGAGGTATACTGGAGATGTACTGGAGGTATACTGGAGATGTACTGGAGGTGTACTGGAGGTGTTCTGGAGGTATGCTGGAGGTGTACTGGAGGTATACTGTAGGTGTATTGGAGGTATACGCAGTGCGGGCGGACTGCGGAACCTCGAGCGGCGACGAGCCAAGCGAACGAGCATGTGCGCCTTCTGTTATTTATGCACTTAAAAATTTTACGAGTTCTGTTAAATTTCTTATAAAATTTAAGGGGGGGACAAAACTGAATTTTCAAATATTGGGGGGACGCGTCCCCAATGTCCCCTACGGCGGCGACGCCCGTGTCTTCAAACAATAACGCTTCTTTTTGAACCGAGAATCTTGGACGTGTACTTCAGTAATTGTGCCAAATTAGCGTTCTGAGTTATATCCTCCAATACTGTGATCGTTTTGAGTTTTGAATCTCGCTACCTCTATCGGGTGTTGTTAATCAACCGTGATCAACAAAGGTATAGGTCGTGTTTTGTCATCGCGTTAACCCCTTGTGCAGATAGTGTAGTGTCGTAAGGTGCATAAATTTTAACGATACCCCGCGACATTTTTTACCCCCGGGACGGTGAATTGCGGCCGAGTTAATGCGAGCAAAACGAGGCTCACTCTTGATTCGTCCGCAACAGCGTTAATTAGCTGTTTTGCCTAAATTGTCGAGCTGGACGCGAATTTCCCCCGGTTTAATTGATTACTAACAACAGATCCTCGAGAGATAGCTGTGTAATGACGGGTCGGCGTGCCATGAGCCGGCGAGCTATCTGATGGCTGTTTTATAGTCGCCATAAACAGATTTATAGCCGAGTGTGCGCTGCGCTGCACCTCCGAGCACAACCAGTTCAGCAGCCATTGGCGCGGCGGTGTGCGGCCGACCAATGGCGACCTGACCGACTCTAACGGCGCTCCCCATTGGTCGACACGACTAATTATACACTCGTTCCCGGGAACACTCACTCATAATTATTATCATAAAAGTAATATGTTACCTTTCGACTTATTGTTGTTTTAATAACTTAGAAACAAACGTTTATGTGCCTCTGTTTAATGACGACGCAACCTTTCAGACAATGAGGTAGGAACAGTGCTCGAGACTCTCGAGCGCCACGCTGTTTCTTCACAGGCGATTGTCCCATAAACCGTGCTTAATTACTTGGAAATGCTTTGTTCTCCGAGAGTTTTATCGTATTGTAGTTTAACAGCCTAGGTAGAAAGTAGATGTTTTATCTACATTCAACTACAAAGATTTATATTCATTGTGACAGCTCAGTGTCGATCCCGTCGTAAATTTCTTTCGCGCCGTTGGCAATACTGAAAGAAACCTTTGTCACCGTAGATTGATCATTGTTCCTAACCATACATGCGGAGCTGTTTAGCTGATAAAACAAACGGTTAACTGATACTGGCTCCCTGACTTTGCCACTGATAACGTTCTATGTTCGTGTCACTGGGTAATTTCTTTTTGTTGTTGGAATAGTGAGGTGATCTTGTAATTTGCAGTAGTATATTCGAATCGAGTCAGAACCAGTGTTCCCGAATCAACCCCCAAACTTAAATGTATTAATTCAGTCATCCTTAAGTGTGAAGGGGAGTAATTAAAATGGGAGACTTCCCCATGGTTTCATCTGTGGGCAATCTTGATTTCTGTTAATCATTGTGTTGTCAATTAAACTTGCTGATAATTTATGGTTTCTTACGGTCGATTTTTTATTACTATTTATATTACACACAGGGTAGAAGTAGCACGTAACAGGCTTTCATGCAGAATTTCACGTCTATAGCTACATATGTTACTAGGTCACATGTTAAACTGTAATGTAATTGTACTCAGTTTGTTTACAAATTTATATACTTTTGCGATTTTCCCGTTGCCCAGTTATAAAACTCTTCACTGACGCTCAGCCAACTCCCATGCGTATCATGCACCAAAATCGAAATCAATGTTGCCTATATAGACAAGCTGCTTCGTGTAAAAGTTCTTCAAGTCTATAAGTCATTTAGTCTTCGCGATATCGTAGAAACAGACAGAATGTTTTCCACACCCGCGAGTGATAGATAGTCTTTGACGCTCAGCCAAAAATGGCTACACCTTTTACACTCCTTACACTTATTTTTAATTATTGATATTAGTCTTTAAAATACGTTTTTGGGTATTTTGTTGTCATAAATTTAGTTTCAAATACGTTGCTTAATATTCAATTAATCGGCAATGCCATCTTGATAATACTGTAGTGTCAATGTCAATGATGGTCACACGTATTATGAATTTGTGGATTTTAATCAAAACTGACGCATTTCAAAAAAATGTTTACAAAGGACTGATTGATCCCCTCACAACCCAAGATGGGATTACGTTTTCCCCACATTTTTCCTACACGTCTATTTGATACACGAATCTTAAATAAAAGACGCACCATTCAGAAGCAACTGTGTTAAAAAAATATATACAGTGCTATTGAATCAAGAGTGGAAACCTATGACTAAAACATTTTGTCATGTAAACCCCAACAAAAACATTCTCGATCATTTTCAGAACAGAGATAGTGAAGCTCCAGGACCATTTACTATGTCTAATAAATATACATATATTTTGTATCACCCTATAATTGGCATGAATATTTATTAATGATTGATTCTTGGCGCCTTTATTGCAAATAGGAGGAGGTCCAGAGGTGCTCTTTTACACAAGCACCTTGGCCGTTTTCCGGTCCATATATTTTACCAAATTGTTTTGTGTAAAATAAATGTTAACTCAGGATAATTATTGAGTCTCTAGACCGTGGATTGTGGAAAACGAAATATTGTCTGCTTGTACACATCAATCCACTACGTCTTTCATCTGTGTGGGGGGGGGGAGGGTTTCCAAAGTTCTCGTTAAACGTATACTGTACCAGTATTGTTTGAAACTAGTTCTTGGGATTTGTTGTCACAGGTATTAAAGGAAAAATATAATTTGGTGTCGTCATGAGACAAAAAGTGGGAAACAACGTGTATACTAATAAGGAAGGTGTTTGTTTCAATGAGTATCAAGTAAAATTTGCGTTAAGTAACCAATACTAACTCAGTTTGAGCTCCTTTAGGGAGTATGGGAATGGGAAGGTGCCTCTAGCTTAACGATTCTGGTTTTATATATATATATATATAAAATGAGTAAGTTTGAACTTCTATTCCAAGGTCAAACCATGTCTTCACTATCCAAGTTTGTCGATAAGGGTAATCGATTCCAATACACTCTATTCCTAAACCAACTTTGAAATCCAATCTCCAATTTGTGAATACCTCGACCACACTACCGGCCTTAGTGTGTCACGAATTATAAAGCTCTAATACTAAACGTACTAAATGGGATTTGTACGTATTAATTTCCAATAAATACAATTGAATAACGTAGAAGAAGTAATGTTTATTGATTTGTATGTTCTAATTATCTTCACACCTGACGAAGAGGATAGATTTCAATCTTCGAAACGTTGTGTAATAACATTTTGTAACATATAACAATCGCAAATGTGCGAAATTCTATTATCCTTTCAAACCTTTCATCGTCAATAACAATCATCATTTTATCATTATCAATTTTATCATTTTACAAATTTCTCACCATTGCGCCCTAGTTGGGCGCGATAGGTTGATAACTATTAAGTAAAAAATTACGTAATATCTAAGATCAGTTTTATCAACCTCCATCAGAGAGGAGGTGCAGGATGTCATGGTATAAATAAGGCATTAATAACCTGACCTGAGTTGTGGAACTGTACCATAAGAACTTTTTTTTTATTTATAAAATGTACCACTGATTTTATTGGAACTAGTTCCAAAATAAATTTTAAAATAAAGAATTATAAAATGTATTCAGAGTAAAATATCAACACATCCTTATGTAGAATACTGTATTTTCGTAGATTACCGCTTGTATTTTACCGCTGTATTTTCGTAGATAACTTTCTTAAAGAGATAAATCCTTAAAATTCAATTTGGCTTTACTCACAAAAAATCTAAAACAAATTATACTACAAAAGTTCTTATACATTTTCCCTAAATTAAGTTATAATAATGACAACTCAAAATGTATAATTTTAAAATAAAACAAATTAAAACATTTTCCAACCAAACAAAACAAACTAAATTCAGAAAAATCGACTAAAATAAAATATTTCCTCGAATCGAAAATATAAAATAAATCATCTCGCGATAACCGCCGTACCCGCTACACTGCGCCATTTGCATTTGGAGTCTGAAGAGATCCAAAACACGGTGACAAAGAAACTCAAAGTGGACTCTTTTTATCGTTTCAACATCAGACACACCTAGAGTACAAAATATGCTATCTAAATGAAGAAACATTCTCATTGTCTCATCCTGTGTACAATTGGAACTAAACTCGACGTTCGTAGTTAATCAACCCCTCCCACCATAGTTATGTTATGTGTATGCAAATAGAGTTTTGTACAACAGTTTTCCGTTCCCTAACCGTGATGATCCACTGTTACAGGCAGCCCAAGTGGCAAGGAGGTGTGGGACTCGATCCTCCTGCTGCTGAACTGGTGTGGACTCCCTGTCAACACCACCCCTCTCTTGCACATCATCCTCAGCGAGATCACCCCAGATGCCAACGAGGTTTACTCCCGCTTTAAGGAGGGTGAGTCAAAATCTATTTCACTTATCTAATTGCTGTAGTTATATTTAGTATTCTATAGCTCGAATCACGTTGCAACTACTTACGTTTTTGAAAGAAAGTGTAACTATCTTTTTACAATAGTGTAAGTTCTGTTACCACTTTCTCTCACGAACTTTTCTTTTTGTTCTAGGGCTACTAAAGCTTCCCTCCAGATAAAAAATAAAGTAAATCTGAAAAAAGTAAAATAATTTTTATAACATATTTATTCTTTTGTCTGAGGATTTCTTTTAGAAAAGTCTTACATTTTTTATTCCAACTATAGTAAATATTGTTTTTGTACATAACTTTGACAAACAGTTTGTTATAAGTTTTGCTCTTTATTTTATTGCATGTAATTGAAACACGTATGTTTTATAAAATAAAGTATTCAAGCAAATTCAAGAACTATCTACAACCGAAGAAGGATCTACAAGAGTATGTAAGAAGATGCAGCTTCAAATATGTATACAAATGTTACCAAAATCCTCAGATAATATGAGCGAATATTTTATCACAACTCATCATTCATTGGAAAACGTCAGAATTGAAGACAATTGAAGATGACGGAGAAAATTACAACGGACGAGGATAAAGGATCACTCCAGTAAGAATACTTAAAGAAGATTCAAATTTAAAATAATAATATTGAACATCAAGATCATGAAATTGAAATTTACAAAGATGCTTTGACTGTATGAATTTAACAAAAAACCAATTGAATCAAGATTATCATTATTTCATTAATGTTTTTCAAATTATTTGCAAATATATTAGTACAAATATTGTAAAACTAATTTATTATTTCAGATAAATCATTTTTGATCTTAGATTTGTTTTAAATAGTCAAAAATGTATTACTAAAGCTGTTAAATTAATCTAGACTTTTATCTAATTTTGGCCAACTCTTCTGCCAAACCACTGTTGTGTTTTCCAAATTTAATTTAACGAGTAATGGATTCGTATTGACGCTTTGATATATAACGTAACCCATAAAAATCAAATAAATAGTAATATTTTAATTTGTATTCTACTCTGAAGACCAGTATTTCAACAAGACGTTGATACTTGAGAAAGATAATTTGAGTCAACAAATACTCTCCTTCATTTCTAATGAGTATATTCTCTTCATTCCAACTTTAAAATGTTAATATAACATCAAAGAACAGAAAACGCATTCACGTTTCTCATTGAAACAGAAAACTGATTTCCAACCGAGATCTCTCTTCAAGAACAAGAAACATTTCTTTCCTACTGTCAGTGAAATTTTACATTAACAGATCTACAAAATCAACAGCATTATTAATAATAATTAATTTTAATTAAAAGTTTTTAGGATTAAATCACAACTTGTCGTTTTGTTTACATTATTAAAACTTGGCTATGGATAAGAAGAAGATACTAGGATAAGAGGAAGACTACGAATTCTTCACACAAACAAGTGGATATAAGAAGATTAAGACATGTGCATAACGTATGTAACAGGCAATCATGAAACTTCAGAAACAATTGCTTCTGGAAATAGAAAAACGATATTACAGATAAAATTAATAACAGATGGCAATGTATATTACTTAAATGCTATATTTAATAACTGATTGGCTATGCATTATGTTGGCACTTCTCCTGTAATACAACTCCATAAAACTGTTGATAACGAAGAAATGAACAAAGTGCCAAATGGTTTTCTCATTGATTAAACGTTATAATCCTTATTAACCATACATTCTCCTTTAATTTCTATATGTAAGCTACTACTTTCTGCCAGTAATGGAAGTGAAGCAATCTTAGATACTAAAAGAAGATATTACCTACAAAGAAGGAAGGAAATAATAAAATAATACTAAAGCAGTATTTTGTAGAACAGTTCTTTGAGCCGTTAAAATAGTAATGATCTAAATTCTTGTGTTTATTACTGTTAATGTGGGTTCATGTTGAAAAACAAGCATATTACTTAGAAAGATGTCGTGTATATGCTACATATTAAAATGTATCTTTCATTTTTTATAATCAATCTTTTTCCGATTGTAACAAATATATTGAAGTACAAGTAGACGTAAAATACATTTACAAATTGCTGACATCATTAATTGACGAAAATCGTTATAAGTAATGAATTTATCATAAAACGAGAAGAATTGCTTGCTTGCGTTGACCACTTCTTTCTTCGTCTCATTTCAAACCAAAGTAATTGATCTATTTTCAACTGATATTATAAAGAATGATTTATTGTTTTTTTCAAACTATTACTCTTCTACAGCATTAATTAACTCTCTACATGATTTATTCAGAAGTGTATCAAATAAATGAAGAAGACGCAAGAGGATAACATTCTGAAGAGGACAATATTGGAGCTACACCAAAATCTTCAACGAAGAGTTTTTGTAGCTAAGAGAGTTTAAACCAAGATCTGCCATTAATATGGGGCATAAAAGAATTTGCGCCAAGAAGAGAAAACAAATCTTAGCCTACCAAAAACGCATCTTATGACGCTGCACTGAGCCAAAATTGAAATGGACCCTAATTCAAAATTCGCAAAAGCGTATCACTGTCAAAGTTTTACTCTATTAACGACATAAAGCTAAAGAAAGATTTGTAATTAATTTCCAGAACATATGTGCATTAACCACGGATGAAAACTCAATTATAACAAATCTTTCCGATCTTCTAGGACTTTCGTCAAACAGTGTTTGTTTTTTCCAATTTTATTGCAAAGCTTAATTTCAATATCTTGTGTTTTTCTTTTAATAATTTACATTTTTAAATGTTTAAAAGAGCAGTTAAAGTCAAGAATAGTAAAACAGTCTATAACAGCAATAATGGACAGATAAAAATAAATGTTACGTCACAAAAACTCCAATACTAACTTATACAAGATGAAACTCTGTATACCTTAACCTTGTCAACTGTGCATGAAATCGTCGGCAGATAAGTGTCCTAATTCCAAGGAAATTTGAAATTAGAACAAGAAGAAAGCTTATAATACTTGGCGGTTCGGAACGATCATGGAGTAGTATATATATTATTTATTGAAACAAGAAGAATTTGTTTAGCACAATGACATTCAAGAAAATATTACACAAGAACGAAAACAACATTGAATTCTTCACTATAAAGGAGTACAACATAAAAAAGCAATATATTTAGAACTGAAATCTTCGTATCAATTTATATTTAAATGTGTCATTTATTCTTAAAAGAAATTAGTTTAGATACTTTTAGTTCACGATTATAAATTGATTGAATATCGCTAGTGATTCTATTTTTGGTTTGTTTTCCTGATTAGAAGTATAGTCTCGTATGGGCTACTTCAGAATATTGTTTAGAGTGTACTTATTCAATTTTCACTGAGAAAGATTGTTTAAGCCGATGCATCCACAGGAATTTCTGAGGATGTAAAGTTTTCATCAACAGCAAGTCTATTACGAGCAGCTTTTAATTATTATGAAGACTAATTAATTTAATTCTACTACATAGATGACTCGGATTGAATAAACATTACGATTTATTTCTGGTTTAACGCTTGCAGTAATTATCATTAACAGCACTTCAGCGATTGAAGGTAACCTCCGCAGGGAAATAATTGCAGCGTCTTTTCGATCCTTGGAATGGCAGCCTGTCTGTCGTAAATTGTGCTGATCTTTATACCCTGGCTATAAACGGACTGAGTAAATGTCGCCTCCATAGTAATATAGGTAAAGAGTAGACGGACTTGGTGTTGGATACAGTCCGGGATCGCCTATAAACCGAGGCGCAGGCGTATTAAACACGGGGAACGATAAGTGCGTCTACGTCCATCCGGTACTGAAGGACCAAAGATCTGCAACTGCGGTGGTGTCTCCATAGATGAAGCTACTGTTTACAAGAACGTAAATTCGTTCAACAATTAATTGGTCGATCAACCTAAAGTCTCCACATAAAGAAATTTACCTTAATAGAGCCCACAGCGTCTGTTCTAGGCCTTTTTGGAATTTTATGTAAATAGTTATAACATTAAACTCCTAGTTGTAACAAACCATATTGCCCGGTTGAGTGGAAATGTTATAGAAATGTTGGTGGTCTTCTCACTGAATAGTGACATATAATTTATTTTATACGAATACGTATTACTTATAAATACGAGTATATTATCAATCAACAACGAAAGTCGAAACATGAACAAACATGTTGATGACATGTCTTATCAGCAATTATTTTAACGGGGGTCTCCATGGTGCATTCAAATTGGTATATTTGTTTTTAAATTAATGTATCTTTATAAACATTTTTTTACGTTTTACCCGTTCCTTATAAATGAAATTTTAAGCTTTATGAATTGGAAACAATAATATCTACACGAACTTTTTGTTGTTACGTCATAATAGCATAAACTAAAACAAACTGACAAAAGGATGGAGCTGGGAAAAGAGGAATAAAGGACGCTGTTATTAAAACGTCTACAATCTTGGATGGACTGTTAGCCTTGCTGAACTCCTGCAGATCTAGCAGTATTGACGGTAACTGGAACCCTAATGGGGTTGATTGCTCTTAAAACCCAACCGAACTAGGGATCTCTTGAAATGAACGTGATCCCCAAGTTGAAAAAAGGGGTTTTAAAACACATTTAATCTGATTTTTTAAGCAGTGTGTATTGAATGTTTTTGATAAATCAGTTTTCTTTCCGTAATATTTTAAATGTTCAATTGCTTTACAATCAGTTTCATCCGGATTTCAAACTGGACAATTTTACACATTATATATAACCGAGTCACAGACCACGTCGCAAAAAACATTATAAAACAAATTGAAACAAATGTCTGAGAGCTGCATTTTACGATTGTTTATCTTTAATGGGCACAGGTCGAACCATCTGCGAGCATAACGTTGATGTGCCTGGCAATAAACCATAAAATAGGTTTACTGCGACAACCGGCCTCCCTGCCATAAAGTGCATTACAATGCGCCTACGAAATGCACCCGTGATATACTGCAGGACTTTATGTCGCAGTATAACTCCTGATTTACGACCCGAACACTGTCGCGATGTACGCAGAATTTAATTAAAATATTATAATAGTAGCAGCCGGCCTCGTTTTATAGGAGCGGACATACGAAAGGAGAATTATATCGGGTATAACGTCCCAGTTATAGTGCTGCAGCTATGCTGGGTCGCAGATCCTTCAGAAGAGGCGATGGTGTGATAAAGGAATTCTTCAGTTATTGCGAAGTTTAATCGGTGTTATCTTCTGGTTCGATCATTTAAAAGGGTAGCGTTCTAAAAGCAGTTCACAGGCTATGTGCCGTAAAACGGTAAGAACGTTTTGATACCAAAATTTTTTGCTAATCTGAATTATACGGTGAAATAGTTCACTATACAATATTTTCCAAGCGCATCCACTTTTGGCTATACTTACTTTATCCGCAGAAGTCCTTGCTTCGTCTCCGCTGGAAACTGGAAGACTTTATGACCTTCTCAAGGTCACATGGTGGACAGATAAGCTGAGCATGCTGCATTTTCATTGGGCGTCTTTACGTCGGTTTAGTTCAAACATATGCTGATTCGTGTTCGAGGGAGTTAAGTTATTATATTTTTGTCAGCTTTAGTTATTAAAGCCAATCATTTTGTTCATTTAGAGAGTTTAAACTGTCAGAAGATATTTAAATCAGCATTGTTATAAAATAACTAATTTACTTGTTATCAATTAACCGTGCAGCCAATTAGGTTTGGTTGAGTGGACTAACTAAAATAATTGTTTTGTTTAACAGACTCATAGACGTTGCTGGTATAGTACATTAACTGAACAGTAAAAAAAACAATTTTTTGAATCAGTTGAATGATTATAAGATACCATCGAAGTATTACATTACGCAAAAATTCTACGATTAAAAGAATGATAAAGTAAAAAATTTAAAGAATGTCTTATTTTACCTAGTGAACTTAGGGGTAAGGAACCCGCAAAGATGACAATGTTTAAGTTTTAAAATGTTCTTCATAAAAATATGAACACTGTTGTTGGTTCATATAACGTCAAGTTCACTGTTTTAACATTCTTGTTATAAAAAAAAACAACTACAACTATCGATTTGTTTACAATTCGATTGCCATACATGAAGAAGCACGAAGATTTTGAATAATGTCATTACTTAAAATGTTCTTATTTAACTAAGGGAATAAGTCTGCTCTCAAAATATGCTGTGTTTTCTTGTAATAGAAGCTTCGAAATTCAAGATATGCTTGTACATGCAATGAAGGACAGGCAAGCGTATTTTAATAAAATCGCATCTCATTTCTCATAGGATCCATCTGTGTTGAATATCTACAAATTCACAGTGGTTTACATAATACTTATTTGACATAAAGTGTTGCTCTAATGTTGGCTGTATATTACAAAAGCATACAAAAATTTATATCGATAAAAAATATATACATTTACACACTTCAAAATAAAACAAAAAAGTTTTCAAAAAGATGAAAATATCAAAAAAATGTTGTTTAGTACGGTTTTTGTTCAATTCAATTGAAAATCAACTGATGAAATGTAAATTCATTTATTTAATATACCTGGATTTTTTACATTCTATTGAATACGATTACAGAAAAGAAGAAGTGCGTTTTTATTACGATACTCTGATGTATGAGAAATCATTTAAACATTTAATGAAGATTTTACAGTCGTGTTCGTGTAATTTGGCGTTTAATGTCGCCAGTTTACAACCGCCGGTTTAATGTTGAACCGAATTTAATCATTATAAGAAAAAACCCGTGGAGAGTTTGCAATTCCTTAAACTTAAACCGTTGATGGGTTGCGCAAATTTAAGTACAGATATACAGATATCAGACATTGAAGAAATGCCTTTGAGTCAGAGTGGATGTTTGTTTTTCTTTGTATAAGTTCCTAACGATCTTTAGCTGAATAAACGGAATATAATCAAACCTTCAGCTTCACCGACTGATGTCATTTTACTAAGAACTACCCAAAACGGACACGGCAAATTAATATATAAAAAGTAAAGTCAAAGAATATAAGGGATTATATATTACACATCTCAGAACAACAGATGTACTTAAAAATCAGGTACTTCGGTATAATCCGGAGGCCACTCTGTCCCTATCTACTTCTTGTTATTACACAATTAGGTCCAACATGATCTGACAAGTTGGACGATCTGGCACGTGATCTGAGGTTTGGAAAACACCAATCGGAGTTGCCACCGGCCACCCCGCACTTCTGGCGAAAAAAGATAAACATCCCTGTATTTATCTTAGATCGCGTAAACGTACGTAAAAGTTCTTTAACTTTTCCTGTTAAGAATACGTACGTATATTTTTATCTACTTATATAGAATAATAAAAAAGTAGATAGAGACAGTGATCTTGGATAATACCAAAGTACCAAACAATTCCTTCTGTCTTACCTATCCAGAATATCCTGTCACTCTGGAAGCAGCGCAAACGATTTTAGAACTAAGTGCAAATTATAAGCTTCTTGTCCAAAGAGAAAAAGTACCAAAAATCATTAACGGTAAATACGATCAAATTCTGTACATCTTTTTTCTGTTGTAATGGGTTTTGCTCCTAACGTTTCCTAAACTCCTGCGCTTTTCCTTTGTGTATCACTGAATCAGTTTAGGACTGTTACTTGTTCTCTACTTGGCGCCTGATAACTATGCAGTTCTGGTTAGTAATTACAGAAGTCTTGATGCGTTCAGCAAATCATAGTAAACTGTGTAAATAGGGATTATATTTGAAACGCTTCAGTGACCAGGTTTGAGATGCAACTTTAGATGAGATAATGATAGGTATAAAGTGATTTTATCATACCATCTAGTTATTTAAAAATAAATTTTTAACCAGTCAAAAAACTTCGAGTAATTTTTAACTTAATAGTACGAAAAACTTTAGTATGTATGCGATTTACTTTATACTATGATGTATGAAATGTAATTTTTATATTACTTATCGTGACCGCCATTTTTGAAAAAATAAACATACAACCACTACTAAGCTATTCAAACAATCTAAATCCGAAATGCAAAAATAGTGACCAGATTTAACTAGCACACTAATCTCAAAATGGTCTGCTATGTTTATGTTAATATTTAACAGGCACAATTTTTTCCCTTGACAATTTCGAGACAAATTATGTGTGAGTTGAAATCACTAGTACATCACACTAATAATGTATATGCAGTACAGTAGGTGTGTGCAATCTGTATTTGTACACACCAACACCGTCTGTACCGGACCTAGCGGGAACCAAAAAGTACGGTTATGGAACTCTTGTAGGAAGTGCCTAAACACTCTAACATTTCCTGCAAGCACTTAAGATAAGTTACCACTTTTTATGTAAAAAATCAAGAATATTACATATAGGCTAGTGGTAGAAGCGGATTTTCAATCATATCATACTCTGTAATCCTCCCTACTATCTGTAGCAAGTTCTACTCTGTAATCTCGTCCATTCTGTAACCCCTCCTACTAACTGTATCAATTCCTACTCCGTAATCCATCCTACTATCTGTATTAAGTTATGTTCTGTAATCCCGTCCATTCTGTAACCCCTCCTACTAACTGTATCAATTCCTACTCCGTAATCCATCCTACTATCTGTATCAAGTTCTACTCTGTAATCCCGTCCATTCTGTAACCCCTCCTACTAACTGTATCAATTCCTACTCCGTAATCCATCCTACTGTCTGTATCAAGTTCTACTCTGTAATCCCGTCCATTCTGTAACCCCTCCTACTAACTGTATAAATTCCTACTCCGTAATCCATCCTACTATCTGTATCAAGTTCTACTCTGTAATCCCGTCCATTCTGTAACCCCTCCTACTAACTGTATCAATTCCTACTCCGTAATCCCTCCTACTATCTGTAGCAAGTTCTACTCTGTAATCCCGTCCATTCTGTAACCCCTCCTACTAACTGTATCAATTCCTACTCCGTAATCCATCCTACTATCTGTAGCAAGTTCTACTCTGTAATCCCGTCCATTCTGTAACCCCTCCTACTAACTGTATCAATTCCTACTCCGTAATCCATCCTACTATCTGTATCAAGTTCTACTCTGTAATCCCGTCCATTCTGTAACCCCTCCTACTAACTGTATCAATTCCTACTCCGTAATCCATCCTACTATCTGTATCAAGTTCTACTCTGTAATCCCGTCCATTCTGTAACCCCTCCTACTAACTGTATCAATTACTACTCCGTAATCCTCCTACTATCTGTATCAAGTTCTACTCTGTAATCCCGTCCATTCTGTAACCCCTCCTACTAACTGTATCAATTCCTACTCCGTAATCCATCCTACTATCTGTAGCAAGTTCTATTCTGTAATCCCGCCCATTCTGTAACCCCTCCTACTAAACTGTATCAATTCCTACTCCGTAATCCATCTACTATCTGTAGCAAGTTCTATTCTGTAATCCCGCCCATTCTGTAACCCCTCCTACTAACTGTATCAATTCCTACTCCGTAATCCATCTACTATCTGTAGCAAGTTCTACTCTGTAATCCCGTCCATTCTGTAACCCCTCCTACTAACTGTATCAATTCCTAACTCCGTAATCCATCCTACTATCTGTAGCAAGTTCTATTCTGTAATCCCGCCCATTCTGTAACCCCTCCTACTAACTGTATCAATTCCTACTCCGTAATCCATCCTACTATCTGTAGCAAGTTCTACTCTGTAATCCCGCTCATTCTGTAACCCCTCCTACTAACTGTATCAATTCCTACTCCGTAATCCATACTACTCTGTAGATTCTGTATTTCTGTTCTGTAATCCCGCCCATTCTGTAACCCTCCTACTAACTGTATCTATCACCATCCTACTATCTGTACTCCTAACTACTGTACTATCAAGTTCTATTCTGTATTCTGAAATCCCGCCCATTCTGTAACCCCTCCTACTAACTGTATCAATTCCTACTCCGTAATCCATCCTACTATCTGTATCAAGTTCTATTCTGTAATCCCGCCCATTCTGTAACCCCTCCTACTAACTGTATCAATTCCTACTCCGTAATCCATCCTACTATCTGTAGCAAGTTCTATTCTGTAATCCCGCCCATTCTGTAACCCCTCCTACTAACTGTATCAATTCCTACTCCGTAATCCATCCTACTATCTGTAGCAAGTTCTATTCTGTAATCCCGCCCATTCTGTAACTCCTATTAGGTATATCCTACTAATTACTGTATCAATGCCTACTCTCTATAATCCCTCCTACTAATTGCATCAAGTCATACTCTACAATCCCTCGTACTAAATCCTACTCAGTAATCCCTTATCCTAATTGTATCAAGTCCTACTCTTTAATCCCTCCTTCTAACTGTATCAAGTCCTACTCTTTAAAATCTCATAAATATATTTTAACTGCTACCATGTAGTCCCTCCTAACATCTGTTTTAAGTCCTATTCTGCAATCCCTCCTCCCAACTATATCAAGTCCTACTATGTACTTTCTCCTACCTTTGTAATCCCTCATATCCTTCGAGAACTTAATCATTAAAAGTCCAGTGGCTGTTCCAGTTGCTAATAATGAATTAACTGGTTTATAAAATGGTCTGATACACAGTAATATGTGTTATTTACTTTATTACAATACAGATCAAGGAATTTTAGTAGAATTGCAACTAATTATAAACATCTCAATATTAAACCATGAACATTCTAGGTAAGTGGCGGTAGTTTAAAATTTATGATGAACTTTACTGAATAACTACAGAAATGACGAAAAACAGTTAAATATTACAAAAAATGTTATTCATACTTGTTTGTAATGGAAAATGAAATAAGTAGGAAAATAGATATTCCGCTTTTGGACAACTATAATGAGCATTATGTGTACATGGTCATTAAATAAGTATTACTAAAACATCGTGTAACTAGTCATAGCAAATTAAACGTTTTCCGTGTCTGGTCTTTTCTTTTCCCATACTTTATGTCCCCTGATACTTAATGGTTTATGTCAGCTTCTACAAAGTCGTTAGGAGAAATGTATCATAATCTGCTATAGTGAAATGGTAAACTGTTCTCAAACCCCTTTGTAGTTTGTGCCTCGTTCTTATTACTACCGACAAATAAGCTTTTGCACGTAGTTTTAGGGAAATGGTGTAAATATGGTGACATTTCTTAATTTACCTCTTACTATTTACCTATTTATTATATTTTTATTGATATTATTATAATACAAAATTATGCGTAGGCCCTACAGCGGTCAACACAAAGTCCGGAGAGCAACTTCCAATGTAACGCTGTTTACACTTTTCAATATATATATTGAAATATATATATATATATATATATATATATATATATATATATATATATATATATATATATATAAAATTCCAGGTTTTCAAGTGAACTCATTCGAAAAGTAGCCTATCGTTTACACAGAGATCTTCATTAACTGGCAGGAGAGTCTTCGCTAAATGCTCAGCAAAAAATAATCGATTTAGTCCAATCGTTTTTAATTGCGTTGTCAAAGCCAAACATTTATGTTTCATATTTAAATTTTTTTGTCTTCATTCACTCGTCAACCTACATACACTTTTATAAGTATTCACTTTACCTATACAGAATGTCACAATAATACTTAAAGTTTGATAGTTAGTGGATAGTATTTTCTATTGGAAACAGAAGTTCAACTAGAGCTTGTAAAGAGTTGTGAGTTGGGAAAACGTGTTAGCTTGTAAGTTGTAACTTGTAAGTGGAGTGCCAGTGCCAGTGCCAGCCGGTGCATGTGCCAGTGACAAGTTGGCCAGTGCCAGAGGGACGCTTACTTGTCCTGAAACGGCCTCAATGACACATGTATGTTTACAGGCTAAGCCACTGCTAATACAGTGATGCAACGACTAAATTCTCTCTTAAGTGACCGTTTGTGCCTTTTGGCTTTGTTACCTCGAGATTGTCTTGTAGCGGAATTATCTGCTAAGTATGTCCTCATACGTTCTACTCTACTTTTCAATCCAACAATCACAACGTCCAACTTTTACTGCACCTTGGGATATGTTGACCTTGACGAAGGATTGAAATAGTGAGGTTATAATTCAAGATTGCTTAAATGCATGATTTTAAATTTCAGTTCCTGGAATTGGTTTGAAGTTTAAAGTAAATTAACAAATATTTCCTCTATAAACACTTGCGTTGGTCATCAGTTGAACAAAACGTTTGAAGATGAAAATACTTCTTCCGAGTTTGGTTGCTTTTTCATGGACTGAATTGGATGAAAGGATGTTTTAACATTTTATCAGATGTTTAAAAAAGTGTACTAGTCATATAAATTCAGTCAGAATGCAAAGTAACATAGCATACGTTTCTCATAGCATAGTTTTGCGTGAAATAGGTGTAGAACTAACTGACATTCAGATCTACATTATTCAACTTACTGTGAAATTCATATGGTTACATCTAAGCACCCTACATGTGCCTTGCAGGCAGAAAAAATACATTTTTAGCAAGAATTTTCTATCCTGAAACTAGATTCCACGATTAAAGTTCTTGTAGATCAAAAATTGTGATACGATGGGACTTCGATAAATAAAAGCTCAATGGACCAATACAAAATTATAATTATACAATATTTCTAACTATGCAGATATTTTTATTAGGCTACACATACAAAGGAATGCAATGGGACGGTAGAAAAGTTTTAAGTTTATAAAACAACAAATTTAAAGTGTTTTAATTATTTGAGTTCAACTGTATTAGCTTCAAAAATATATTTTTAGGACAAACCCAGTCGATATAACATTTTATTTCTTTCGTTGACAGTACTTAAACATTGCAAAGTTAAGGAATTTAATTTTAACCAAAATGCAACATTGTAAATTTAACACGTTACTAAAATAAAAGTAATTTTTATTGTACCAGACAAATGTTGATGTCTTGTAGAGAAAAGAGTTCTTGATCGATTCCAGACAGTTTCTAAGAGTAAATAGTTTTATTGCATCAGGACCCCAAAATCAAGAAGTACCAACAACGTTTTGACTCTTTTAATGTTTTGTCCTAGGTCTAACCGTAGGACCGCGCTGTAAACTGTGTCTTATTTAGACTTTTGTGTTTGATCTATTGTGTGGTGCAGCCGTTGCGCAACACAGTTTACACTCCACTATTTGAGTATGGTTCTTTTTGTATGCATTCATTAATGACGAAACCTCACTTCTAGTTAACAAAACTTACCGTAACAGGTACATTTCATGTAGCGTTCAACCAGACTGGTATTCCCAATCTAAATTTTTCCACACAATAAGAATTTTTGTCTGCATTCATTGATCACGAAACTTCACTGATACTTCTCAACTTACCGTAACAGGTACACTTCATGTAGCGTTCAACCAGGTTGGTATTCCCAGTCTAAATCTTTCCACACAATAAAATTGGTGTCTGCATTCGTTGATCACGAAACTTCACTGATAGTTCTCAACTTACCGTAACAGGTACACTTCATGTAGCGTTCTACCAGATTGGGAATCCCAATCTGAATCTTTCCACACAATAAAAATTGGTGTCTGCATTCGTTGATCACGAAACTTCACTGATAGTTCTCAACTTACCGTAACAGGTACATTTCATGTAGCGTTCTACCAGATTGGGAATTCCCAATCTAAATCTTTCCACACAATAAAAATTGGTTTGTCTGCATTCATTGATCACGAAACTTCACTGATACTTCTCAACTTACCGTAACAGGTACACTTCATGTAGCGTTCAACCAGGTTGGTATTCCCAGTCTAAATCTTTCCACACAATAAAATTGGTGTCTGCATTCGTTGATCACGAAACTTCACTGATAGTTCTCAACTTACCGTAACAGGTACACTTCATGTAGCGTTCTACCAGATTGGGAATCCCAATCTGAATCTTTCCACACAATAAAAATTGTTGTCTGCATTCATTGATCAAGAAACTTCACTGCTAGTTAACAAAACATACCGTAACAGGTACATGTCATGTTGCGTTCTAAAAGATTGGTATTACCAATCTAAATCCTTCCACACAATAAAATTGGTATCTGCATTTGTTGATCACGAAACTTCACTGATAGTTCTCAACTTACCGTAACAGGTACATTTCATGTTGCGTTCTACCAGATTGGGAATCCCAATCTGAATCTTTCCACTCAATAAGAATTGTTGTCTGCATTCGTCGATCACGAAACTTCACTGCTAGTTCTCAACTTACCGTAACAGGTACATTTCATGTAGCGTTCAACCAGATTGGTATTCCCAACCTAAATCTGTGCACACAATAAGAATGGTGTTGCCGGTATCCGCGAGGTGTACAAAGTGGTCACAATATTGAGAATATAGGATGGCCAGAGCGAATCGTGACGGTATCTGCACACCGACACTGGAGCAAGCCATACCGACGCTGTTTGGCCCAATAAAGAGTACGTGTAATGTGCACAGTGCCACGTAAAGCGGACTGTTAATAGAACTTCTCTCTCGCACTCCGCGTACAATGTTAAATGCGGTCGAGATCTAGTGAAACGCTGAGTGTCTTTGATTGCAGTGTGCGGTTAATGTTCACGCATGGCATTTAGGGACTTGAGTGCATCGAACTTGAAGAAAACTATGAGGAATTCTCTAATGAAAGTACAAAAATACTATTTTCAGGTTAAAGCATTCTGGCCATGACATATATCAAATTCCAAGATGTTGTTTCTGCACGTTACTTCCATTCAACAACTCACAACTGGAATGTTTAAGGTCATGTGAATTTCAGTTCTACTAAGAAGTCCTTTCTAGTCTGGGTACTTAGGCCACTGTCTACAAGGATAGGACTGCTCATCGGGTCACCCGTCTAAGAAGAAGCCAAGGTTGCTTGATTCAGTTATCTTGTAACTGGATTACCCCATTGGAAAAATTGAGACACTTGAGGGAAAGTTGGATCATGAAAGTTTTTTTTTAGAACGTATTGGGTCCGGCATCCTGTATCATCTACTACCTACGCTATCCAGTTTGGATGAAATTTTGTCTTGTCAAAACAGATTCATTGGTCACATTTGGGGGAAGGAAAGTAAATTGACATCGATGGACCAGTCAAAGAATTTGGCTGAACATCGTTGAAACCAATCACTCAGTAGGTTGACCTATTTTTTGTTTTATCGGGAGATGTACAAAGTTCCGTATGATTGTTTGTCTTTCTATCTGTCGCTAATAAAATGAGTTATGGCTTTGAAATGTTGCACTGAACCTCAGCGAAGCCTATTACGCGAAACGTGGGGTGGCGTGCTCATACATTGTACTACCATCTAAACACGACACGATAAAAGAATGTTAGCTCATATTTTTCGGATGAAATAACCCTGCCTGCCACCAGCAGATAAAAAGCTTATCCCAGCTTCAGTGCTTCAAGAATGCCAAAAAAGCCAAAAGCCGTTCTCTAGATATGTCCTACATGTGTTCTGACATGTTTCCGATTGTTTTCCGACATGCTGGCTGGTTAACAAGCAGCCTGTTACTGTGTCAATGTGTTCATTTTCCAACTAACTATTAAAGAGCTGTGATTAAAAGTATGGGGTAGTGCAAACGATTTCGCATTAACTCAAAATGTGCAACTATCCCAAATTGCTTTTGCTATGAGATTATGAAACCAGTTTAACGATGGGCGTTCCCCTCATTCACCGCTTTCTTGGCAACTAAACCTTATTTACTACGTACGCACTACTAGCGACCTCAGCAGCAAATAGTCTGCTGTGGGTGGTTATGGGCCTTGTCCACCACGACGCCGGACACTGGACAGTCGCCCACTGCAGCCGGCCGTGGGAGGCTGAGAGGCTAGTAGTCAATACTTCCTAATTAGTCTGGTGTATGGGTTCAGCTCTGAAATATGGCATGATCAAGGACACATTTTAAAATCTACTGCTCCACACCCCCGCCAGATCGTTCAGGTTTGTTCCACCACTGCAGCCTTCCTTGACGATGAAAATACTGGTGGAAGAGTACAAACATGTTCTATAATACTTCAAAAATGTTTGAAACCTCATTCTATTTTTAACAATTAACTGAAACAACATAACTACGGCTGGAAGGATTGATTCAATGCTGATGTTGAGCTAGCCCTGTTTCACCGTCTGTTCAGTGCAGCGTCTGAAATATGACGCTGTCACAGACTTGATTCCTGGAATCTAGAGTCGGAAGAGACCCAAAAAAGGTCGGTGACGAAGACGTTCAGAACGAACTGTTTGCATAGTTTCAACATCATAGACACCACAGAACTGAAACAACATAGCTTTGGCTGGAAGGGTTAATTTAATGCGGATGTTGAGTAAGCCCTATCTCACCATTTGCTCAGTGCAGCGTCTGAAATATGACGCTGTCGCAGACTTGATTCCTGGCATCTCGATTCTGAAGAGATCCAAAAAAGGTCGGTGACGAAGACGTTCAAAACGAACTGTTTGCATAGTTTCAACATCATAGACACCACAGAACTGAAACAACATAGCTTTGGCTGGAAGGGTTAATTCAATGCTGATGTTGAGTAAGCCCTATCTCACCATCTGCTCAGTGCAGCGTCTGAAATGTGACGCTGTCACGGACTTGATTCCTGGCATCTCGATTCTGAAGAGATCCAAAAAAAGGTCGGTGACGAAGACGTTCAGAACGAACTGTTTGCATAGTTTCAACATCATAGACACCACAGAACTGAAACAACATAGCTTTGGCTGGAAGGGTTAATTTAATGCGGATGTTGAAGCCCTATCTCACCATCTGCTCAGTGCAGCGTCTGAAATATGACGCTGTCACGGACTTGATTCCTGGCATCTCGATTCTGAAGAGATCCAAAAAAAAGGTCGGTGACGAAGACGTTCAGAACGAACTGTTTGCATAGTTTCAACATCATAGACACCACAGAACTGAAATAACATAGCTTTGGCTGGAAGGGTTAATTTAATGCGGATGTTGAGTAAGCCCTATCTCACCATCTGCTCAGTGCAGCGTCTGAAATATGACGCTGTCGCAGACTTGATTCCTGGCATCTCGATTCTGAAGAGATCCAAAAAAAGGTCGGTGACGAAGACGTTCAGAACGAACTGTTTGCATAGTTTCAACATCATAGACACCACAGAACTGAAACAACATAGCTTTGGCTGGAAGGGTTAATTTAATACGGATGTTGAAGCCCTATCTCACCATCTGCTCAGTGCAGCGTCTGAAATATGACGCTGTCACGGACTTGATTCCTGGAATCTGGAGTCTGAAGAGATCCAAAAAAGGTCGGTGACGAAGACGTTCAGAACGAACTGTTTGCATAGTTTCAACATCATAAACACCACAGAACTGAAACAACATAGCTTTGGCTGGAAGGATTGATTCAATGCTGATGTTGAGCTAGCCCTATTTCACCGTCTGTTCAGTGCAGCGTCTGATATATGACGCTGTCACAGACTTGATTCCTGGAATGTGAAGTCTTGAAGAGATCCAAAAAAGGTCGGTGACGAAGACGTTCAGAACGAACTGTTTGCGTAGTTTCAACATCATAGACACCACAGAACTGAAACAACATAGCTTTGGCTGGAAGGATTGATTCAATGCTGATGTTGAGCTAGCCCTGTTTCACCGTCTGTTCAGTGCAGCGTCTGATATATGACGCTGTCAAAGACTTGAGTCCTGGCATCTCGATTCTGAAGAGATCCAAAAAAAAGGTCGGTGACGAAGACGTTCAGAACGAACTGTTTGCATAGTTTCAACATCATAGACACCACAGAACTGAAACAACATAGCTTTGGCTGGAAGGGTTAATTTAATGCGGATGTTGAGTAAGCCCTATCTCACCATCTGCTCAGTGCAGCGTCTGAAATATGACGCTGTCACAGACTTGATTCCTGGCATCTCGATCTGAAGAGATCCAAAAAAGGTCGGTGACGAAGACGTTCAGAACGAACTGTTTGCATAGTTTCAACATCGTAGACACCACAGAACTGAAACAACATAGCTTTGGCTGGAAGGGTTAATTTAATGCGGATGTTGAGTAAGCCCTATCTCACCATCTGCTCAGTGCAGCGTCTGAAATATGACGCTGTTACAGACTTGATTCCTGGAATCTGGAGTCTGAAGAGATCCAAAAGAGTCAGCGACGAAGACGTTCAGAACGAACTGTTTGCATAGTTTCAACATCATAAACACCACAGAACTGAAACAACATAGCTTTGGCTGGAAGGGTTAATTTAATGCGGATGTTGAAGCCCTATCTCACCATCTGCTCAGTGCAGCGTCTGAAATATGACGCTGTCACGGACTTGATTCCTGGCATCTGGAGTCTGAAGAGATCCAAAAGAGTCAGCGACGAAGACGTTCAGAACGAAATTTCTGCAACGTTTCGACATCTACAAAAGAGATGTCTGGTTCACCCAACATCCACCCAGTGCAATCTAGATAAAAATGTGTTCTCCCTGTCATTGTTGTCTTTGTCCATTTCAGACGCTGCACTGAGAGGAAGATAAAATGGAGTTAAACACTACATCCGAGTTGCACCAAATTTGATTCTTTCGAATATTTTTTTACAAACGTAGACTAAAAATGTATTTGAATATTTCAGAACGTGAAGGACACTTTACAAAGCAATATTATCATGTACAGATGTTGATTCGTGATGGTTTTGTCCAAAACGATTATCTTTAGAGGCAGTAATTAACAACCATATTTCAGCCCTTGGCCATGGTTGAATTATCAGAGATCATAGTCCCAGTCTGATAGTTGACACCAATGTACAGCATTATAACTTAAAGGGAATCTAAACTCCGTTTTCCGGTAACATTATTGTTATATTTTATTTCTCAAAAACCGTTCGTAATGTCACCAAAAAGTTTTATTTCCTGAAAAATATACTCAGTAGACCTACCTAGTTCCTCTCTCAGGATTATTTTGTTTCTTTTACATTAATTACTTTTTTTAATTTAATGTTTTTTTTACAAATAATTATGGTTTGATCTTATTATTTTTGTTTTATTACAAGAAGCACATTCCTTATGTAAAGAATAGTGTTCGATAAAAGGAAGCTGTGGCAACAATTATACCCAATCTTCAATATTAACTGAGATATATGACACAAAAATTAATAAATGGAAACTTTCGCAATAAATGTAAAATACGCATATAATCATTATATTAGTAAATAAACTTGCATTAGTGAAAGGTTTGTCACGGCCTTCACTTTCTTCGTACATATCGTCTAACTTTCTTTCAACATTGTACTCTTCTTTCTTATTTTATTTTCTAAGTCACTAGCGACTTTCACCACCTTGTTCACACGATCGTTAACGGGTCGCCACGTAGCGCCAATGAGAGTTTTCTTAGTTTTAGGCCTATTTCTTCCATTACATTGCGTCTACTAATATATTTCCATTATTAAATGAGAGGACTACGCCATGAACTCCAAAACGTAAATCAGAGAAGGTAACGAAGGTTCTCTTTAAAATAGGAACACGTAAGATATTGCTAAAGGGCTCATCGGGGTTTTGAGATATTTCCTTCAAACATATCACTAAAAATTATAAGTTTATTTTCATCGCTTCAAGAAGGTCAAAACTGCTCTTCGTGTCTATCTTTGTTTCTAGCTTGTGGTATTTGCATTGGGTCTAACTGCTTTTGGACAGAAGTTTAAAAACTGTTTTGCAACCCCTCACAACATTTTATTCACACTAATGGAGTTTTTGGTATTGAGTGTTATATCAATATGGAAAGAGATTTCAGTGAATAATAATCAATCAAAAGCGGAAAATAGAAGATTTTTTTGTATCTTGACATATTAGTTATTATTTTGTTACACTTGCTATGCCATTACACCAGGTCTGTTCACAAGAGTGAATCACATTTTCTATCCTGATTAATAAATAATGCACTCTCAAAGTATAAAACTCATTTCTCTTCTATTGAAAATTTTTAAATATATAAAGCCTATATTATTTAATAATAAGACTTTTAATAGTAAATTTTTTTTTAATATTAACAATTTGTAATTCTGACTTTTAGTCCCAACATAAAAATGTGCAATTTTTGGTGTAGTAGCATTATTTGTTTCTATGCATAGTAGAGATTTATTGTGAAAAACAAAAATAGGATTTTTTATATTCTATTGTAAACTTTCATTATTACCTTCGTCACGTCTTTTGTGAAATCGGTCATTTTCAGTACATTATCAATATAACAAACTGCCTTGAATAGTGATTAGACTCAAAATACCCATCTAGCTCTAAAAATACTTATTTAAAATCTATTTTTGAGGAAATAGATCGTGTTTTATATAAATTCTCTATTAAAGGCCACTGTTTGGTTAAAATTTGAATACAGGTATATCCACTAAGACCAGCTGACTAACCGTCTTCAATAAGATTACTTTCTAACATAACTGAAGACTGAATCACTAGATTTGTTATAATATTATTAGTTCTAAGATCTAGAGAAATCCGTGAAACATTACAATTGCTGAGTCCCCCTAAGTGTTGGAAGTTGTCAATTAAAAATAGAAAGTTTAGTGAAAAAATAGATTAATGTGAAATATGTTCTGAAACTTGCAAACATCCGTGAAAACTACGAGCTTTGAAAAACAATTCATACATTTATATGTCTTATAATATTTAAGTACGAGTATTTATTTGGTTCAATAAATTACTTAAAAAATAGAATTCCATCTATATATAAATTCTTTGTTAGAAGCTCATTGTTGACGATGGATGATTAGGGAGGATATAATGATTTTGGAAATTTACCATTGTTAGGTGTTTAGCAAATACTGAAACACAACGTTTCGAGAACTAATATCAAACTACTTCTTCAGGTGTCGAAAACAACACATAATGCAAGCATACATGAACACTAACAAAGAAACCAAAATTTGTCGATCAACCAGCCAAAGGATGAAAACAGAAATTGTGTGCGTAAAAAATATAAATTTACTTAAGTCAGGAGCCGCACAATCATACCACCACTACGCAGCACCAGCACAAGCTGTAGGCCTACACACCGCGGTAGGTAAGTGGAACGAACATATAAACGATGGCAAATGTCCGACATCTTGATGATCTTCACCGTAGCGTAGAGGTAAGACGGCGGCTCTCTGACCGAGATATCACAGGTTCGATTCGCGGGATGGTTATTAAATATTTGCAAATGCGTTTAGACCGAGCCCCCTTTTAAAAACAGCACAACTTATTAAAAATACCACTGGCGATAATGAAACCCTCTAAAAGTATAGGTTAAATGTACAAAAACGTCTTCTTATTTAATAAGACAAGTGTAATTGCTTACTTAAATGTCATATTGTGCTTTTCAATGGAGTATGGAATTCCAATCGAGCTGCAACTCCGAAAACTAATAATTACTGTGAATTCATGTCGACTATTCTTCAATCGCCTTTAGTTAAGGATTTATGTCTCTTACAATAATAGACTTGTAAGAGGCCGTGACGTACCTATAGTTTAACCATAGAATGCTATTATTAAATACCATCAAAAAGGTCTAATGTTTTCAACCATACGGTCAACCATCTCAATACTCTGGGTAGAATCAGTCAAATAAAACTAAATAAGATTACAATAATTTAAAACTTGACGAGTCTTACTGTTGTAAACACACCTGGCTCTCAGCTGTTTCATTCCTTGCACATATTATCATAGCATGCACGCTATCTAGTGAAGTTTTTAAAACTACTTCCTGATATTTTATGACGTAGTCCGTTTTTTTTATTGAATGTGGGCCGGTAAATAGGTTCCAACTCAACTTTGATTTTTTTGACACTTAAAGTACAGTAAAGTAAAAATGTCTTATTTTACCAAGCGAAATCAGTGCTAAGAAGCCCTCTCTAACACTTAAACTGGGGACCAACGGCTTAGAGGTGACCACCAACGGCCGGGCAGGCGGGCTGCTTGCAAGGACAGGTTCGCTCAGCGGTCACCCATCCAAGCAGCAGCCACGCTCGACGTTGCTTGATCTGGTTATCTTGAGATAACCGTTATACCCGCTACACTACGCTGTTGGTCACTTAACCTGGTTTTTATTTTAACTCTTCAAATGTCGTTGAAATATTTATTTGTTCAGTAGTATCAAAAGCATCGATGCAAATAAAAAATTATACTATGGGTGTTTTGTTTCCCAGTAATATTCATATTAGTAGATATTTAACACAATATTGTCTTTAACTATTAAGTAGAATTTAAGGTGTAATTGTTTATAGCTATCACTTTTCTTTCAAAATTTGGAATATCAGAGCTATCTTTGTGCTTAACAAGGCAGTTCCAGTTGCCACGACCCACCTCTAGTGCTTGTTGAAACTGTCTAAATTGTGGGATTCCTTTTTTTTAAGTTTTGAATTTATAAATAAACCCAAGTTTTTGGTGTTTCACATCAATAAGTTATCGGAACTTGAAACTGAGGCTTATAGAATTAAAATATCACATCTAAATAAATAAAATAAATAAATATTTATTTTCCAACATTTACATTCATGTTAACACACCCCCACCCATCACGTGCACCATGTGTGTTTTTCATGTTTACATCTACCCGCATGTTACGAAATAAACAAGATCTTAAAACTACTTATCTCCATTCAAGAAATATTTAAGATATTTTACGTTTCATGATCTTTTTTTAAGTTATCGACAATTTTTATAAATTATAAAAACAATTGTAATTTCATTTGAAGTTTATTTTACAATTTATTGAATATAGGTTGTCTTTCTCGACACGTTTATGTAACTGCTATTGTTCAACTTCACTTAGGTGTCATCTGGCAAAGTTATAGCTAAGTAACTTACAACAGTTACACAACTATTCGTTATAGCTGACCTTTTAGATGCATAACGTGCTTTTAGATTTATGGCTAGGCTATAGACGATTTAATTGCAAGGTTTTCTTGCATTGCGATGCACCTTAAAGACATCCTTCAGTAGATTATATTGCAGTAAGTAAGAAACAGTGGTAGGTTACGTCACCAGGTTTACTCATTCAGTGGATTTAAGTGTAACTCTGATATCTTTAAATTATTCACTCATTAGCTTATTCATGAATTACATTAAATCAAAATACATTTCCGCCACAAAAACACTAAAAAATACATTATTTTGGGCTGTAACGCAAAAACACTGTTAAGTAATTTATTCCCTTACAAATTTTCCATTTTCTAAGTTTTATGTACGGTACTAATCATCCATCTATCACAAAAGTATAAATGTATAATTTTATAATCATGCAAAATATCATTCTAACTATGATCAAATGTTTAATCTGGTAGGAACTATTTGCAAAAATCTGCTCCCCAACCCACAATTCCTTAGTTTATTTCAATCAACTTAATATAAAATTACCGAATATTTTTTACGTAAGTTTACGATTAGATTGCGCTACTTTCTATCTAAACTTGAACATAACACAGCTAGGTTGTGTATAAATACGTAAGTAATGTTTAAAAATATACATTACGTTATGTCACAATATTACACTGATAAGGGATAAGTGAGTGGGTAAGAGAGAGATAGAGATACAAACTCGAAGAGAGGGGAGAGACAACAAAGTTGTTATCGGTAACCGACCGCGCGTGTCTAGGTCAACGTCAAGGTCGCTGCAGTTAAATGCACCGTGTCAGTGTTGCCAATTGTTGAACTGGAAAAAGCCCTGCTACGCCCGGTTTGAGCAGTACACGATTCCGCCATGTATTCTACTAAAGTTTTGAAATAAGCAAAATAATTATGAGTGTACAGAACAGAAAAATACTGTTTGCACTGAATTCATTGGAGAGTACTGTAAATAGATGCCAGAATTAATGAACCTGCATTTAAACACATGGTAACAGCAATAATAACAACAATAACAGAAAATATTGTTTGAAGTGGTTTAAAAGTAACTGAATTGTAACTTGAATAAAGTACGATTATTTTTGAGGATTTTTATAAAAATATAAATTTGTAGTTATTCAAAATAAGTTTTTTTACCAGTAGGTACTAAAACGTTTACTAAGAGTATATTAAGACTAAGGTCTACTAGAAGATCATTAGGACACCAGGTTATCTATTTACAATTACTATTTTTTCGGCAATCACAACTATTTCCTAATGAATGATTAAAGTACATGTTGTTTAATTCATTCAATATCATAAAGAAATAATAACGTATGTCCTATATATATATATACCAGGACGATATATATATATATATAATTTCAATAAACATTGAATCAACTAGCTTGATGATTAATTTAAAACCTTATTTTCATCCACTGTCGGAGAAAAAGGTTCTAAGAGTCTCCATTATACAAAAGGATAATGCTGACTGGCATCCTTTTTAAAAATGGCGTTTTCCATTTTCTACGCGCACGAAAACAAGAGACTATGGGAGTCTAAAGCAGGATAAAAGTTCTATTTCGATAGATCACAACAAACCTTGTAAAGCCTGATATACAAAACCATCATCACACTGTAATCCGTATCAGTGAGGTTTTACATTCTGCGGAAACATAATTTATCTTGTTTCACAAGACAGGGAATCGAGTTACTGTCTTGTCTTATCTCCGACGATCAGATCGGTATACGACAACACCATCTCGTCCTGATTGTATCTATCATATATTACAGAATAAAAATATATTCAGATTGAATTTAAATGTTAGAATATATATATATATATATATATATATATATATATATATATACAAATCTGTGGTGAAGTTTGAGTAGGCTAAAAAGACCCGAAATAAGCATAGTATATTTACGTACAAAATCGTCCTCAACAAAAAAGAACGTGATCCAAACGTATGATCGATTATTTGTCGAAGATCATAACGTTCATTTAATTGCCTTGTATGAGGTAATCGAATTGTTATTGAGGAAACCTAAACCACTGTTTATTACGAAACCAAAAAGGTCCAGTTTTCAAGTGCCCTAATGCAAGAGATGGTGACAATCCCATGACGTATGAAAACTCTAATACTGTAAACGTCAAGGACAAAATAGTTAAACCATAACATGGTGCAAAACGAAGAAATATTCTACTTACACGTGTAAAGCTGTAATTATTTAAATCATGAGCTTAGGAATGCTTAGATTATTGCAAAAAGAATAGAGAATGAGGAAAATCAACAAGGTAATTAATTAGATGTTCGCGCGTGTCAATGTCAAGGCCAGTATACTTAGAGGACAGTGTACTTAGAGTAGCAGGATTACGATACGGGATTAAATCATTTGTTATTATCAACAGGTTTCTCTCTGTTTCCCGGTTATCTCTGTAATACAATGTACTTGTATAACTTTGGTTACTTATCTTATATATAATATTATAGATGCATGGCCGAGGTTTTAATTCAGAAGTTCTGGTTTTATCTTACTGCACACTTGATTACATACGTACTCTTTTAATGAAACTATCATCTGTGGAATTGTACTCCTTCGAAAAATTTGTTCCTGTGAAGGCAATTAAAAACGCTAAATCACCATCTCATTAGCGCTCTGCTGGCTCCTTGTTTCAGGGATCAGCCACGAGGCTTTCACTTACGATTTCTGGGTACTCTGCGTGGTGGCTTGGCAGGAATGTTGCCATTGGGTGGTCTGACACGGAGTATTCGCTTGCGATTTTGGGTACTCTGCGTGGTGGCTTGGCAGGAATGTTGCCATTGGGTGGTCTGACACGGTGACCTCACTTGCGATTTGGGGTACTCTGCGTGGTGGCTTTGCAGGAATATTGCCATTGGGTGGTCTGACACGGAGTATTCGCTTGCGATTTTGGGTACTCTGCGTGGTCGCTTTGCAGGAATGTTGCCATTGGGTGGTCTGACACGGTGCATTCACTTGCGATTTTGGGTACTCTGCGTGGTCGCTTTGCAGCAATGTTGCCATTGGGTGGTCTGACACGGTGACCTCACTTGCGATTTTGGGTACTCTGCGTGGTGGCTTTGCAGGAATGTTGCCATTGGGTGGTCTGACACGGTGACCTCACTTGCGATTTTGGGTACTCTGCGTGGTCGCTTTGCAGGAATGTTGCCATTGGGTGATCAGACACGGACGTTCACTTGTGATTTCTGGGTACTCTGCGTGGTGGCTTTGCAGGAATGTTGCCATTGGGTGGTCTGACACGGTGACCTCACTTGCGATTTTTGGGTACTCTGCGTGGTCGCTTTGCAGGAACGTTGCCATTGGGTGGTCTGACACGGTGACCTCACTTGCGATTTGGGGTACTCTGCGTGGTGGCTTTGCAGGAATATTGCCATTGGGTGGTCTGACACGGAGTATTCGCTTGCGATTTTGGGTACTCTGCGTGGTCGCTTTGCAGGAATGTTGCCATTGGGTGGTCTGACACGGTGCATTCACTTGCGATTTTGGGTACTCTGCGTGGTCGCTTTGCAGCAATGTTGCCATTGGGTGGTCTGACACGGTGACCTCACTTGCGATTTTGGGTACTCTGCGTGGTGGCTTTGCAGGAATGTTGCCATTGGGTGGTCTGACACGGTGACCTCACTTGCGATTTTGGGTACTCTGCGTGGTCGCTTTGCAGGAATGTTGCCATTGGGTGATCAGACACGGACGTTCACTTGTGATTTCTGGGTACTCTGCGTGGTGGCTTTGCAGGAATGTTGCCATTGGGTGGTCTGACACGGTGACCTCACTTGCGATTTTGGGTACTCTGCGTGGTCGCTTTGCAGGAACGTTGCCATTGGGTGGTCTGACACGGTGACCTCACTTGCGATTTTGGGTACTCTGCGTGGTCGCTTTGCAGGAATGTTGCCATTGGGTGGTCTGACACGGTGACCTCACTTGCGATTTTGGGTACTCTGCGTGGTTGCTTTGCAGGAATGTTGCCATTGGGTGATCAGACACGGACGTTCACTTGTGATTTCTGGGTACTCTGCGTGGTGGCTTTGCAGAAATGTTGTCATTGGAGAGTCTGCTGCGGTACTTTCACCTGCGATGTCTTATAAAGACCTACAAATCAGTGTTCGTAATAACCAAAGCAGTATGTCTTGTTATAAAACAATCTTCCATATATATGTTTGAGATTAACAATACAAGACATGACATGAGACATGTTGTGATACACTTTATACTGTAATTTTCTTGCTATTTTGTCTAAGTGGGCCAGGGCCACACTAACGGAACTCTACTAAATATTTTATGTGAGTTCAGATTTAGAGTTCAACATTTTAAAACATAATGTCTAAGGAATACTTGAAACATTCGACCAAAGCAGTGGTTCGCTATTTATGGTTAGACATTACTGACCGAATGATACATATTAATTCAATAAAGCATTTTCCCATGAATCATAAAAACGGTTGTTGCAATATAATTTAAAGCAATCTTTCCAGTATTTTATTAATGATTTCTACATTCTTATATCGTATCTTTAGCAGATTCTGCCACCATATTACAAACTGGTCTGAATGATCCCTTAGTTGATGCAATGAATTACAAGTACCTAGGTTGGCAGCTGTTCTCAACAAGAATATAAAAGTGTACACAACGTGTCCATTGTTATCTAATCTTTAGTGTGTTTATATTCACTTTAACCACAAATAAATTATCACGCATGATTTTATTTTGTGTAAAAAGGTTGTTTTAATCTTGCTAGTTCGAGTATATGAGCATGAAACCAGAGTGTGGTAAATAGTTTTGTTCGCACACACTTCAGTTATGTTACGTTTATGGCAAATGTTCATCTAACTTATAGGGTTGATTTCATGAGAGCTTTCCTCCTTCAAACCGAAATATCTTGTTTCAGTTTTTTACATTAAATATCTACTCGTACTTCCTGATTTTTAACAAGTTTTAATTAACTACAAAACGTTAACGAATCTATGTATTTGCTATATCTTTCTATAATAAGAATTGCTAATATCTTACAAAATACAATTACGAGTTTAATTGCAGTTTCAGTCTCAAGTTTCTTCAATGGTTGAGTCCATTTCCAAAGAATGACAGCAACAAACAACAGCTACATCGTGGTTAGTTGTTACCCACGGCTTCGCTCGCAATTTCCAGTTGTATGACAGGGACACCATATGCACCTCCTTCTTAAATAGCATACCAACCTTCAGGGACACCCCATAGGAGGATTCTCTTCTAGCTGGTTTATAAATTCCAGTTGAACTTACGCTAGATACAGCAAAACCTGATGTGTCACTTAATCTGGGCTACCCTATGGATGTTCAGGAGCAGCACATCACTAACCGCAAAGTGGAAATATTGTGGAAGGGTAGATCAAAGTTCTAGTCTACTGCAGAGGGTGACTGTTGGAGTGGATGGAGCTCCCTTAGTGTTAAAGGCATTTGTTAGCCGAACGTGAGGGAGTTCCGTCTCCTGCCTTTTTGACTAGGGAGGCTGGAACAGATCTGACCTCCCTTCCAAGCTTCCTCAGTTTTTGTCCTAAATAAACCTCCAGAAGTAAGCAATGGTCCTAGAAGATATTCTTCTCTAAATCCATCTTTGAACAACTCGGTTTTTAAAGTTATTTTGTTTGAGACCATAGAGTGACCAAATCCTCAGAGAAAGTCTTGAAAAGTCCTTATGAGACTTAATCAATGACATAATTAGAATATATACGTATGAATGGTTGTCTGTATGTTCTTTATAGAATCGTAAGCTATTTGACCGATCATTATGAAAATTTGTATGTACATATATTTTTCCACGGAGAAGGTTTATATTTTATCCCCTTTGATGTAATTCACCACCAGGCGGTGCTGCTAAAGAAAAAAAGGAGCAAATACTCTCGGATTCTGTTTTTAAAAATTGCGGCTTATACCCTGGTTGTAAAACTTGTACAATACAATGTACCACCAAGCTTTCAAATTCCTACACGCTATATTCTATTCCTGGTCTTTATACAATGAATTGTATAAATTTACATCTGATCAGTAGCCTACCGGTTTCAGTGAATAGTTTGAATTCATGAATTGTGCCAGTTATATACTAGTTTCACAGTTGTGAAAAGTTATATACTACATTTATACTTGTTATTTGTACTACACCACTGGATGAAGTACTGTGCAATTTAGTAATATTAATTATAAAATGTATCTAAACAGGTTTGTATTATATGCCAGCGTTTGCCTAGTTCCAAACAAAATTTCAAGGAGTAAGGTACGTAGAATACCTAAAGCTATACGATTGAGAAGTTCCTATGAGTATACTGTATATGAAGTAGCTATAAGTATACGATTATGAAGTTCTTACGTGTATGCTGTGTATGAAATATCTGTAGTGTATGAAGTTCTTATGTGTATGCTGTGTATGAAATATCTGTAGTGTATGAAGTTCTTATGTGTATGCTGTGTATGAAATATCTGTAGTGTATGAAGTTCTTATGTGTATGCTGTGTATGAAATATCTGTAGTGTATGAAGTTCTTATGTGTATGCTGTGTATGAAATATCTGTAGTGTATGAAGTTCTTATGTGTATGCTGTGTAAGAAATATCTGTAGTGTATGAAGTTCTTATGTGTATGCTGTGTATGAAATATCTGTAGTGTATGAAGTTCTTATGTGTATGCTGTGTATGAAATATCTGTAGTGTATGAAGTTCTTATGTGTATGCTGTGTAAGAAATATCTGTAGTGTATGAAGTTCTTATGTGTATGCTGTGTATGAAATATCTGTAGTGTATGAAGTTCTTATGTGTATGCTGTGTATGAAATATCTGTAGTGTATGAAGTTCTTATGTGTATGCTGTGTATGAAATATCTGTAGTGTATGAAGTTCTTATGTGTATGCTGTGTATGAAATATCTGTAGTGTATGAAGTTCTTATGTGTATGCTGTGTAAGAAACATCTGTAGTGTATGAAGTTCTTATGTGTATGCTGTGTATGAAATATCTGTAGTGTATGAAGTTCTTATGTGTATGCTGTGTATGAAATATCTGTAGTGTATGAAGTTCTTATGTGTATGATGTGTATGAAATATCTGTAGTGTATGAAGTTCTTATGTGTATGCTGTGTATGAAATATCTGTAGTGTATGAAGTTCTTATGTGTATGCTGTGTATGAAATATCTGTAGTGTATGAAGTTCTTATGTGTATGCTGTGTATGAAATATCTGTAGTGTATGAAGTTCTTATGTGTATGCTGTGTATGAAATATCTGTAGTGTATGAAGTTCTTATGTGTGTATGCTGTGTATGAAATATCTGTAGTGTATGAAGTTCTTATGTGTATGCTGTGTATGAAATATCTGTAGTGTATGAAGTTCTTATGTGTATGCTGTGTATGAAATATCTGTAGTGTATGAAGTTCTTATGTGTATGCTGTGTATGAAATATCTGTAGTGTATGAAGTTCTTATGTGTATGCTGTGTATGAAATATCTGTAGTGTATGAAGTTCTTATGTGTATGCTGTGTATGAAATATCTGTAGTGTATGAAGTTCTATGCGTCTTCCCGTTGTGCAACAGAATGCTCTCTTGTGTGTAAGAGTTATAAAGCAACGTTATCACGTCGAGTGTGCAGTCTAGTATCACATATGCTCGATATGCAAGACAAACACTGGTGTCGCACCGTGACACGATTTCAGTCAGCTGTAGCGAAAATGCACGAGTCAATGTGCAAATCCTTTATAACACTAAACAAGGCTGTACAGAAACATATACTTTGAAGGTTATTTTTGACGATGGAAGGATTGTGAAGGAAACAGGATTTTTCCGGACATTTGCCATCGTTCAGTGAAACAAGAAATCAGTAACACTACGTTTCGAGATCTGCAATCTGATTTCTTCTTCAGGTAAACTTCTTAAAACCATATTGTGACTCCGTATGGTTTTAAGAAGTTCATCTCGCATGAACCAATAATAACGAAAGGGCCCATTCCTGTCCCCCTTCCCTTTTATTTCCGCCATCTTGTTTTAGCCAGCCGTGACGATTACTATTGGCTAGTCCCTCTGGTCAGTCGTAGGTGGTTATTAGACGAGTGAAGACGTATTGTGACCTGTATTCCGTAGTTAAGTTTTAATGATTAGTGTTTTGTATAGTTTTTTATTAAGTGCATGTTTATAGAGTTAGTGAAGTTGACAAACAACATGTAAGTTGTGATTCCTGACTTAGGCGTGCCACAACGCTTTGGTAAGATTTGTTTATTTTAACCTAGTTATGTATTAGGTTAGTTCTTTACCTGAAGAAGAGATCAGATTGCAGATCTCGAAACGTAGTGTTACTGATTTCTTGTTTCACTGAACGATGGCAAATGTCCGGAAAATCCTGTTTCCTTCAGAAACATATAGATACTATTTCATAAATCTAGACCAGATCCGGTTGAGGAAGATTGCACTTAGGTTTCCTAGAACCTAATCAGAATCTGAAATACGTAGGTTGCAATACACTACAGTGACTACACATTGAATCCTTCCATCCCACCCCGGCTGCGTTGTGTGTTGAAGGCTCGGTTGCCCCATCGTGCTTAGAGATCGTGCCCAAAACATGGTATTGCACTCAATTGTGCACCTGTTGACACAATGAGAATACATCTTCACCTAGATTACACTATATTTTATAGTATATGTGTCTCTGATGTTGAAAAGATGCAAGGAATTTAATTTTGAGCTTCTTCGTCGCCAACTTTTGTTGGGACTCTTCAGACGAACATGACTCCAGATTCCAAGAGTCAAGTCTGTGACAGCAGCAGATTCCAAACGCTGCACTAAATGGAAGGTGAACTGGAGAAAAGCTCAACATTTACGACACACTGCATATCATGAATTGGCAAATGGTACTCTTTGAGTAATTATCCATTACCAAGTACAGTTATTAAGTACCGAGCATTGTAATCAAGCAAAGTGGCAGACGATTTCAAACTTGTAATTCATGTAATTAGATTTATCCAAGCGGTGCGGTTTGCTTGAATAGATCAGTAGAAAGATGCTACCAGTACTGAAACGTCCTTGTTGTGTTGGACTGTATAAATATTCTTTTGTGAGACTGACCATTTCCGTGCCATATATTTCTATATTATATGGTTATATTTTCTATAAGTTATATTTCTATTCACGCGACTTGGCTGAACCTTTGTTGAACTAGGACATGTAGAATTCTACAGGTCCTAGTTGATAAGGTCTGATGACTGTCGAATATGTCATTAAGTGTCCTAGCAGAATGATCGATCGCAACTCAGGCTGACGCAGAAAGTAGAAGTACTCTTACCGGTCTTATCTGTAGATTATTTGATTGACAATTTGGAGGTTCATTGTCAAGTAATTGAGAATCCTCCATCTACTACTCGTTCCATAAAATTCATTCTTCGACCAATAATGTTCCTTTAGTTCCCAATACATTTGTGCCAAACTGCCAAATCTCTGATCTCGTGATCCAAATCTGCCACATACTTCGTGATTGTTTCATAATGTGCCATGATTATGTAAGCGACTATGAGGCCACAATGGCCGAAATGTGGCATAAGAGCAGAGGTCAGATAAGGCGACGGACAAAGTAAATCTGGAATAGTCTGTCGAGATGAAGTGATTTGTAGGTGAAGTAAGTGCCTGTACCAATGGTTTGCACATCGCAAATAAGTTAAAACATTGAGATAACCAAGGTACTTCCTACTTTCTACTTCGAAAAATAAGACATTGAGACCGTCAACATCGCATTGTCATCATACATAATCACTTTGTGATAACTCTGATGATTTGAAAGCACTACTTTTTGGTAAATACTGAAGAATCACGATTAGTAAATATTCTCCGAGGCAACTACTTGAATGTAATATGTGGGGAATATGATTACTAGCAGAGCTGTTGGCCTGTAAGGCGTTATGTGGTTCGTCCACCTAGGTATTGGGACAGATGAATGTTGTAGTCGTAATAATATTTTTTTTATTTTTGATACAACAATATTTGTGTATAAATTCGTCAATGCGACGTAATACACTGTCCACCCACTCACTATTTAGAAATACAGGTTCAGACATGCACTCACACGTTCATGCTGTTGGTGGAGTTCCCCTTGGTACAATCCTGATTATCTCGCTTCCCCAGTTGTGAGGCAGGAACTCCCCGACTAAAATGCCACTGACGCAGATGGATGTCTTAATTGAGTCTTTAACGACTGAGACTGGGTTCTTTTAATACTATTTAGAAGGCATTAATAAATACACAACTTGCCTGTGATAGCTACTGTCGTGTACCACCGTTCGATAGTAGTAGCCCCTCCCTAGCGTTTCGTAGTTATGTATTTTCCTACCATAAATATTGGTACGTCTGCAGAACATTGTGGTCACCAGTATGTGAATGCAAGAAATTATCAATAGCTTCATCTTGTTTGCATGACACTCTAGTATTTAGATTTAAAATCATTCTAATCGCTTTTTTGAAGTTTGAGTCTCATAAAATCTGTGTTTGGACAGCTGCCCCATTACGCTATATCATAGGCTAGGTGGGGGTCATATGAGGCCATAATAAGCAATGAGCAAGATCTGAGGTGGACAAAATTTTCAAAGCTTTCTCAGGACAAAAGTACCCGACCGCAAGTACCGTCTATCGGAAGATAAGCAGCTCAAGCAATGTCGAGCGTGGCTGCTGCTTGGATGGGTGACCGCTGAGCGATCCTGTCCTTGCGAGCTGCCCGCCTGCCCGGCTATTGGTGGTGGTTCGGAAGTCACCTTTAAGCCGTTGGTCCCCAGGTTAAGTGTTAGAGAGGGCTTCTTAGTCCTACTTTCGCCTGGTAAATTAAGACATCTTTATTTTACTTTTACCCGAGTTCACCCTTACGCAAACACTGTCCACATGATTGTTCCAAGTCAAACCTCAATCGAGATATATTCCAAGGAAATTCACTGATTCGGTCTCCTTGAGAACAGTATGACCAATCATGACAGTTGAACTATTCTCATTAACCTAACACTGTCTCAAAGAGAAATGTAGATAGATTAATTTGTTTGCAAGTTGGCTTCATTAAAATTTTGGATTTATTTGTTCAGTTTATTGAATTTTTGCATTTCAAGAGTTTCTATTACGAAACCCCGAAGAGCATAGTCATGTCAGCCATACTATAATGGTTGTCCGTTCAGCGGTGATGAACCAACTTTATTCACAAATCAGAAAAATGAGGACTGATCCCTGGGGGACAACATGTTTCAGTTCTACGTGTGAAGAAACAAGATTGCAGATATCAATTACTTATGTTTTGATTTATAAGAGTTTATCCATAGAAAAGGCTCTTCTATCCATACAATACCGTAAGTTTTTGCCGTCAATTCGATCAACCCCTTCATCTCTCTTTTACATCTTTAATTTATACCGCTTGAGTTCTAGCAATAAAGTGCCTACAAACAGCCGTCCCTCAATGTAGGAATTTGGTTTTCCCTCAAACGAATTTTCACTCAATTGGGAGCTGAATCTTGTCTTCTGGGAGCCTCTTTTGTGAGAGGGAAAGTTTGGAGTTATCCTTACGATATCATACCTTTGAGATGAAAACTACCGTATGTCTACATGAGATATTCTGCGAGCAGTCTGATAATTTTACAGGTGAAGTTGTTATATATAAATGTGTGTGTGTGTGTGTGTGTTTTTTTTTTTTTTTTTTTGGCAACGTGACCTTGGAGTAACACCTCAGCGGTTCGTTAGCTTGCATAATTCAATAATTTTCATAATAACTGACAGCCCTCTTGTTGGTAATGTATATTCAAACATTATAATACAAAATATTGTTTTAAAACAGTTTCTACCATTTTATGGCTCTTCGTTTGCAAATAAAGTAATCTTATTTTTGCACCATTCTTTTTGTATACTTATGTACACGATTGTCTAGGTTATCATTCAAAACCTGAGTTCTGTAAATAGAAAAAACAAATATCCCGTTGGGCAGAAATTTTGACGATGAAATCCCGTTGCACGTTGTCTACACGGCGTTTTACAGGACCTCTTACTTCATCAATTTTTCAACCAAATTTACGCATCTACTTTTTACTATACCTTATAATTCTTTATGAATTACTATCCACTTGGTACATCATGGGATAATGCTTTTACTCTAGATTTTTCTCGTTACTAGAGGCTGAATAATACAATTAGTGGTATGTGTAGAATGACATTAAAATTCGCCTATAACTAGTTCTCAAGAAAAATTCAAATGCAAAATCCGTTTGTTGCTTCAACGTTAGTAAAACCCCAGTTCTTAAAAAATGTTTGTCTCTCAGCTTATTAGCTTTTACAACAACACGTGGGATATAGTTTTAGCCTACCACAAAAGGGTTTCGTCTTGCAGGAATACCTATATGTATTCCTGGCAGAGAAAGTGTTCCTTATTAATATTCCGATAAGATCCAAGTACAGTTTTTTTTATTTTTATTTTTATTTTATTTTATTTCACATTTCAACGGACACCTCCATTTTTACAGTTTTGAACAATAACTAAACAATGAAAGTAAACAACTACAGTGACAAATAGAGCAATAACGATTAATAAACTGTTTAAGTGACGAAACGGATATAAACTATGAATGACAATAACGTAATTAATCATTAGTGTACCGTGATTTGAACTATGGAAAACAACGAACAATAACAGCAATAAATCAGCACGAAACAATGAGAATAAACAAGAATAGACAAGAATTAACAAGACACATTATATAAATAGCAGCAATGAGAGTCGTACAGATAAAGTGTAAGAACGAGTGTCTTCCCTCATTGTGCAACTCCTAGGCAGATAACTCATGCAGACCGGCGATCTTCCCCTTGAGCACTTACAGTTAATGGTATAAGCATCAGGACACTCACTGACGCATGGTGACCTTGGCCTTGTCTGCACCAGGTGATAACTTAGTTCTAAATGCAACTACAAACTTAGTAAGTTACCGTTGTGTGAAACTGAGAAATGAGCCTCTGGCACACTCACAGTATTTACCATTTACCACTGGGAAGGAATCTTGTTACTGTGGGTTGCTCATGAGTGGTGAAGTGAGGGTTACGGGGGGAGAGGGGTAGATTCTAGCGAATTCCTTGAACTAGCCATTCCAAAAACATGCGGTTATAATTTCCCCACCCCTCTACCGTAGTGCCTGACTACCCCAGTGTCACCTCGTTGTCCGAGCTTTGCCTTATTCGACTTACGAGTGTCACCTTAGTCGTTGTTAACAGTACAGTTAACCTAGTGCATTATTTATAATCAATTTTCGTAATTTAGGAATTATCGAAATTTATTATGTAACTCAAGTTCCTAATTTATGGTATTTAATAGAAGGCGGCCGACTCGTTTGTATTTATGTTTATCAATACTTGTTTAATGCCTGTACAATACAATGTTGCAATATAATTAATAATATTAAACCATGTTAAATCATATTAAAATAATTACAGACATTAAAATTACTCACCAATGAAAATAGTCTAATAGACAAAAATAAAACAACATCGGTGAAACAATATGACAATAATACTCTGTAAACAAAAACAACTGTTCAAATTAAAGAAAATACAGAGTTAAAATATAACAATTTATTAAAATTACAAATCGAATACATTCGCCTCTTTCATGCGCAATGCTTTTTATGATTGACGGGGAGGTCTGACAGACAGAGAGTGAATCTTCACGCTACTCAACTCGTGACTTCCATACAGTAATATGCCGGTCTGTTATGTGCGCCGATAGCCTAGTGGTCTAGTGGGTACAGCTACTATCACAAAATAACCCAGTCAAGCAACGTCGAGCGTGGCTGTTCCTCGGATGGGTGACCGCTGAGTGATGGTGTCTTTGCTGCCAACCAGTGATTTGTAAGACTTCGCTGACGTATCTCCTCATGCAATCTAAGGTACATTTTAAACCGCCGGCATAGCCGGTTTGAAATGAACCGTTGGTCCCCAGGTAGGTAGTACCCAGGCCCGTACTCAAACCGGATTTTTCGGAAAATTTTGCGGGGCCCAGGCACTCGGAAAGGGGGGGGGCGGGCTCGCCACAGTTCTATTTCAAGGGATCGCATCAACGGCCGAGATAGCTAAACCTAAAACTGCAACTTACTACTGAACCTTTCTATAAAAAAAATTTAAAAATATATTATCAATGGGATAACTTGGAGGGGGTGGTGAAACTGTGCGACGAGGCACGGTGGGGGGGGACATGATGGGACCCGGCTGAATACATTTTCCGGGGCCCGCCAAAGCTAAGTACGGCCCTGATTTCGTGGTAAAACGAGTACATTTTCCATGGTGGGTATTAATTCATCAGACCTTGCTATTGATTAAGCCCTATTGATTATAAAAACATAGACAGATTAACGTCAGAAGCTTTTCATACTACTGGGCTGAGCGATAGCGAAGCCTTTCACTCGAAGAACTGCACAAATTTAATATCTATTTGTCTCCACTATTCTCTCAAGAACGGACTGACTTTATCATTCTATGAAGCTCTGTATATATATATTAAAAATATAGGATTAGCATGGCGCCTGTCACCCCAATGAAATGTTGCTGAGTTTTAGCGAATATATCTATCTGCATTTATCGGGTAACCCTAATAGCAAAAGCAGATTTCATAAATTTTTAAAGAAACTGTGTACAATCATATGGGATTTAACGAGTGACTCTCTTATCAATAGACTGGGGATTCAATGTTGAAACCGCTGACAATATTTGATCACAAGAGTGCGTTGTATTAAAGTTTACCTGGACTTGAATTTTTTATTTTTTATTTTTAAAAGGGAGAAGCCGATCCCCTTTTAAGCCTTACTCTGTCCGTCCTCATGGGCCACTGGCCTGTGCGAGGATCTTATAAAACAGAAAAATGGGGAGAGTCGATACAGTACAAGGTCGGTGGCACTGATAAATGTACAAAGGTCACAGACAGGATACGAACCTGCGCTATCTCTAACTCAGACTCAAAGTCCAACGTCCTACACCGCTCGGCCATCGGCACTCCCTAGGATTATTATAATAATTATTTGAACACTGCTAGGAAACATAACTCATTGAACTAATTTAAATATACTCGTATGGTAAGATATATCGAGAAGGATCTCATCTGCTTTGAATGTTGAATGAAACTTCAAAAAAAAAAGGAATGTCCAACCATGGACTTTGTCTGAGCATCGCATTGCCTATAACTCAGTAAACTGCCGAGAGAATGTAAACATTTCTGTTATGCACGAGTGTGTTCGCAGTACATCTAAAGAATTAAATGAACTATAAACATTTGAAATGTTACAGCGTCAGCAATGTCTGTCTAGACTCGCGCCGTGTGAGCATACCTTGCACTAAGTGCGGCAACTTGCCCATCGCCTTATCTGAAGTAGTTTTTCAATAGCAGAAATCACCATTTGCAGCAAGACCTGAACCTCTATCCATTCCATACATTTCTTCTCATTGGCCAATTTATACTTACTTATACTCGAGGAGATAGACGTTCTTTTTCAATTATAAATGTTAACCTGCACACAGTTTTCTTTAGAAAGCAATCCATGGTTATAAATCCAAGATTTTCATTACAAATATCTAAACAGCATGACAAAACTTTCTTCCAAAATAATGTTCTGTTCGATGAGAGACTCTGTACCAGCCTGTGTAAATCTCATGTCATTTCATCACTCAGATCTGAGTTTTGTCTCTCATAATAATTATTAACAATCAGGTTATGATTATCCAGAAGAGATCTGTTCTAATTTTTGTAAAAGTTTTTTTTTAATTTGGTGCTAATAATAATAATTTATTCTAAACTAGTCTCAAAGGGAAAATTCCAATTGGAGTCGATTAGTATTACTCTGGATGCAAGGACAAAATTAGCTTGATCATCTCAGATTAATTTAAATTGGTGTAAACCGATTACTCAATGAACCATTATTATATTAGTAAAAATAAAAGTATACCTACACCAGCTCATTTATTTGTGAAAATGCAACCCTCCGTTAGTGTATATAAATCTAGAGATTTTCTTTTTATAATAAACAACATCTTCGAAATTCGTGTCTTCAATTTGTAATTTTCCTAGCAAAAATACTCTTTGTAGAAACAGATCAATTATACATCCTGTACCTGATAATCTACTTACGGAATAAATGAGGGGGGATTTTCCCTCAGGTAGGCTGAATTAGATATTTTGCGTAGTGATAGAGTTAGAACATATACGAGGATCTGTATTTAGTAGTTTATAATTTTTTTATTATAAAGTACTCAACATTGTATGGACGATTTAAATTTTTATCTCTCTTCGGAAAAACCCTACCGAAAAAACATTATGTTATGAAATTAAATATAAAAAATCACTGATATACCATACCCCTAGATTATTGGTAATCAAAACCACGATTTCTTAATATTTTACCGTATCAGACAATAAGGGTTGCTTGTGTTTTCTTAGTACATGAATGCTTAAGTTCACGAGCAATGTCAAGGTCGTCAAATCCCCCCTCTAGAGCCACCACTGGAATCGAAGTTAGCCCCGAGTTGCAGGCCTAATTGCTGCAGAAGACTAATCGACGCAGAGGAAGCGGCTTGGCTTGTAGGCCGCTATAAATGCAGCTGTTTGCAGATGGCGCTACGCCAACTATCTCACTCCATACTTTGTAATTGCGCTACGTCATCAGGCCAGAACTGCAGTTGTAATCCAACGTTGTAGATATAAAGATCCTGAAATAACTCAACGCTCCCACGTGTGACAGCTAAATCTTCCACAGCTTGCTCTGTGTGTAGCCGAGCTTCACCATGCAGCTGTAGAACAAGCTGCAATGTTAGAGCTGGGATCCACATTTCGTGCTTTGACTGAAGGAGCGTCTGACTTTTAATACTAGAGGCTGAAAAGTGGGACAAAATTATGGATATTCAAACTCCTTCAGGGATTCTGGGGTTGGTAAAAAGCGGAATTATCCAGGCTCCACGGATAAATTTTGTGCCTTTTCGTTAGACCAGATGAAGCCCCTCAAACTTTTCTGTAAGCTTCTATACATTCAAATATTTCATTGCTCTCTTAAGGCATGTATGATAATATGTTATAGAGTTTCATTCTGTTACGTTTAAGCAGTATCTCCAGGGTTGATTTTCTTTTGTCATTATTAGTTCAGGGCGTTGACAGATAAGATAAGATAGGAAAGCTTATCAGTTACCCGATCCCGTAGATAAGATAAGATAGGAAATTTCCCTAGTTATCCATCCCCATTCTTGTAAAACGTCCGCCGAATATACAACCTGATTAATATCGATTACACTGTGATGATTTCGATATGGGACTGTGCAAGGTTTGGACTGGGCAAAACGAAGACCCTTAAGATTTGTTTTATTTAAAGTAAAATTATGAGAGCGTCTTTGAAATAGACTTCATGTATTTATTTATTCCTTCCGTGTAAACATTCTTTGAATAAGATTATTTTCAGTGATGTAGTGATGAGAGGTACTATTTTGATGATAATATAAATTGACATATACCTAAACCTAGGCTGAATACCAAGGGCATTTGAGACTATAGAGAACATAGGTTGCTAGGGCATACACTATATTACATTTGGTTTGTAGAAGGCTTATGTAAACTGTCCAAGCATAAATTCGGATTATGCAAACATGCATATCTAGACAGAATAAGGAGGAGAGTCGATACAGTACAAGGTCGATGGAACTGATAAAAATTGCAACGACCACATTACAGGATTCGAGCTTACGCTCATTCCAAAGTCCAACCTCTTTGGCCGCTAGGCCATCGGAATTTGCATAGACATTCGAATAATCTCTTCGGTGATTGTAGAACGGTTTCTCGCCGTCTTCAAGGGCTTAGACACAAATTTTTTAAACTGAAATATCTAATTATTCGGAAATGAATCTGGTCATTGGAATTTCGTCAGATAATCAATTCATCTCATAATTACATGGTACGCCATTCAAAAGGAGATACTTTCTGATGCCTCTATAAATCAGGGAGTTACGTGCGAAGCCGTGGGTAACAGCTAGTTTATGTGTGTGAAAATAAGTGTCTTCTTTCAAACTTATAAAATAAGCTCAAGACGTAAACTTTTAATACGCTTCTTTAAGAATGTTTTATGTATAATTTTAATTACAGAACTTCTACTCTTATACCTTATCTTACAGGAAAACGTTATTTATGTTGCAAATAGGACCGTAAACTCTGTCGCAGTTGCGTAGGCAGCGGACTAAGCCACTCACTGATGGTGAAGGTACATCCCACTGCCAGCACAGAACTTTACAGCATCTCTGCTGGAAACATAACCACTTACCGCTCACCAGACGGGTTGCATAACGTCTGACTGCAATTCTAAGTAAATGCTAACAAAGCTGAATCCATTTCATTAAGCTGAGAGTTGCCGAAGTTTTTCGCGATCATCTGGATTACTTGCAAACTGTATAGACATAGTTTAGAATAAATAAATATTATTCGCAGAATCAGTATACCTATGAACAGAAAAAAACCATAATAATTTGTACGTAGTACTTGAAAATAAATGTTTTCGGTCTTAATTTCCAAATTTTTAAAGGAAGGCCGATCTCCTTTTAAGCCTTACCCTGTCCATCCTGATGGGTCTGTGTGAAAGTCTTAACAAACAGCACAAGGGGAAGAGTCGGTACAGTAAAAGCTCGATGGTACTGATACAAAACGAAACGGTCACAGACAGGACTTGAACCTGCGCTATCTCTAACTCAGATTCAAAGTCTGAAGTCTTAGACCGCTCGGCCATCGGCACTCGCGAGAGTACGCACTATGAAACAGAATATTCTGATAAGAAAATAACAAAATGTCCAATAATTGTAAATAAGCTAGATATCTATCTACAGGAATCGATGTACAGAGATTTACCGATTCGAATACATTAATCCAAAAAATAAAGCTATAATGATTAAGGATGTACCAAGAGATAAATCAAAGGATGATTCAGACCAGAATTCCGTTCGTGGAAAATATAAAAGGATCGATTGACGATGCGTGTATTCTGCTGGCAGACTACAGATTGTTCGAAACCATTAGGGTTTGTAATGCTAGAAGTCCAAAATGTGCACGGTTATTGCAAGATCTAACACTACAGAACCTGTGTGAACAGGGAGTCTAGAGGGTTTTGAAGTAAATGGCTGAAGATTTCACTTACTCTATTATGAGATAAAAGGCACAGTGCAAACAATCGAGTAATCATTTTGGTAATATACCACTGAGGGGTGGAGGGCATCAGTTTAGAATGATAGATTAAAAGAATCCACAAATCAAGAATCTGAATGTTCTAGAAATTTAGATATTTTCAGTCCCAAGGATGAAGTTAGAAAGCAGAAGATACCCAAAGGCCATGAGGCTATAATTGTGTCTGGCATCTGGGATCTTAAAACCTCAAAGTGAATTTGGTGTAATTGATAAATCAAGGACACACAAATATAAGGAACTTCAGAAACAAGCACTAGTTGTGAAGTAAAGAATCTTTAGGTGAATCACAACTACTGCAGTTTTAATACTATGACCAAAAGTTATTAGAAGTAGGAAATTGACAGAAGGATAAAGATGTCCTTTATCTGGAATCCTGGAACTCAACACACGATTGGCATTGTAAAGGTGAGTTGATATTTCTTATCGGATCCACATTATCAAGCAAATATGTTTGATAAATGTTAAGAATTCCGGTAGTTTAGAAACATATAGATGAAGTTGCTAAAGGTTTAGGGTCGAAAATGTGTAAGTTTAGTTAAAGATAGTCAAAAACACGGAAAAGTCTGCCAATGTCCACTGACAACATCACACAGCATTGGCCAATTCGACGCCTCTTATATTTACTCATGGCCAATGTATTTCACTGATGACTTAATTATAACTAATTAACAGATTAAATTAAGTATTAAGTTTAATATTCGGCTGTTAATATGCAAATGTCTAATTAAACAATGCTATTCGTGATTCCAACCGCTGCTGGGAAAGAAGTCAGAGTACTCACACAGGAAGTATTTCAAACTTAAGGCCAAAATTGTGAAGTTTTAATCTTAGTAATTATCGTTAATGTATACATGATGTCCATCAGTTACTGTATCAAACTTCACAATTTGGTTGGTCAGGTCAAAATAAGTAAGAAATGTTGTATAAAGTATAGTCTCATCTTTGCTTAGATCATTGTACGTATGTCTGTGTTGTTTTAGTGGAAAACTATATCTTAAGTAGATCAAAGTATGAAGTTCACACTTTGCAAAAATATTTTTTCTAATTAAGACCTGTTTTGAAAAATTTTCCAGAAGATTTTCATATCTGGTTTCAAAATTGATTCAGTACATGTTTTGCCAAATTGGTCTTTACATTTAGTTTTATTTGTTTATTGTATCCATCCTTAAAACAATTATTTAGTTCGCATAATTTCTAATACTATTTTTTATTACCTTAAATGAGTTTATTTACTAAATTCACTAAAAAATGTACTATTTTCAACTTTTATTACTTACATATAGTTTATTATTACGTTTAAAAGCTGAAATTATTAGATCACTGTTGTTGATTATATTCCGAAAGTCACATGACTTACAGTAAGAAAGAATTACAATAATAAAACTTTCGAAAGCAAATAAATTATATATATATATATATATATATATATATATATATATATATATATAAAATAAATTGGTACTTATTTAGTTACAGTACACAATTAAAACGAAAGTTAAAGATTAATTACTCTAAACAACTTACACTGCGTCAAAATTAATTGTAAAACAGTTGGTACAAAACGACAGCAATGAACTAGTAAACCCATCTGCTAGTAAAATGCAACAATCTGCTGAGTATTTAAATATTACTAAATGTTAATGAAAACACTACTTTTCCAAATTGTTTATTTTTTCTGATGAGGTCTTTCGAAACCAAAGGTTTCATCATCAAGCAACTCCACAAAATATTTTTTTGCACAAGTATGAGGATCACAATCACACATCACACTGGCACAGGCTACAGTGGGATAACAACGTTTTATTTCCACCACCTGACGAAGAGGATAGATTCCAATCCTCAAAACGTTGTATTATGCCTTTTGTAACGTATAACGATAGCTAATGTCCGAAATCCTGTTATCCTTTCAAACCTTCCATCGTCAAAAACAAACTTTATAAAAAGTTTCTAGTTATAAATCTCCTTTTTAAAAGTTTTAACTTTAATTAATTTAGGTATATACACTTTCCCCTAAAAAACACAAACAGGGAAGTGATTTGGTATTGAGATGAAAGAGGGAGAGAGACCTAACTCCGCCTCTTTCATAAAGGCATTTATCACTTAATTCAATAAATACTTATGTATGACTAATTAGTATGGGTTTGCGGACTAGTGAATATTATGCAAACCTGAAACTCCGGCGATCTCGTTATACAACACCCTGTTAATTGTAGACTCATGTTATACAACACATTACACTATAGCATATATCATTAACGACAAGTACATAATCTCTTAACATGGGTGTCGACTACTGAATATGTAAATCTGGGTCTCTGGCGATTGTGTTTTACTATACAACTCCATCATAAGTGTAATATTCTGTTGTACAACATATTACATATAACATTAACGACCATTTATAGACAAGTATATAATCGCTTAGCATTGGTGTCGACTACCGATTATGAAATCTGAGTCGCTGGCGATTATTCTGTCTCGTTATACAACTCCATCATAAGTGTAGACTACTACTGTACAACACACTGCATAGATAATTAGCGACAATTTAATGACAGATATAAAATCGCTTAACACGGGTGCCGGACTACTAAATATGTAAATCTGAGTCTCTGGTGATTATTCTGTCTTCGTTATACAACTCCATCATAAGTGTAGACTACTACTGTACAACACACATTGCATACAGTATAATTAGCGACAATTTAATGACAGATATAAAATCGCTTAAACACGGGTGCCGGACTACTAAATATGTAAATCTGAGTCGCTGGCGATTATTCTGTCTCGTTATACAACTCCATCATAAGTGTAGACTACTACTGTACAACACACTGCATAGATAATTAGCGACAACCTTTTAATGACAAGATATACAATTCGCTTAACACATTGGTGCGGACTACTAAATATGTAAATCTGAGTCTCTGGTGATTATTCTCTCTCGTTTATACAACTCCATCATAAGTGTAGACTACTACTGTACATCACATTGCATACATAATTAGCGACAATTTAATGACAGATATACAATCGCTTAACACGGGTGCCGACTACTAAATATGTAAATCTGAGTCTCTGGTGATTATTCTGTCTCGTTATACAACTCCATCATAAGTGTAGACTACTACTGTACATCACATTTGCATATATAATTAGCGACAATTTAATGAACAGATATACAATCGCTTAAGACGGGTGCCGACTACTAAATATGTAAATCTGAATCTCTGGTGATTATTCTGTCTTGTTATAAAACTCCATCATAAGTAGACTATTACTATACATCACATTCCCGCACACATAATTAGCCGACAATTTAATGACAGACATAAAATCGCTTAACACAGGTGCCGGACTACTAAAATATGTAAATCTGAGTCTCTGGTGATTATTCTGTCTCGTTATACAACTCCATCATAAGTGTAGACTACTACTGTACAACACATTGCATACATAATTAGCCGACAATGTAATGACAGATATACAAATCGCTTAAGACGGGTGCCGGACTACTAAATATGTAAATCTGAGTCTCTGGTGATTATTCTGTCTTGTTATACAACTCCATCATAAGTGTAGACTACTACTGTACATCACATTGCATACATTAATTAGCGGACAATTTAATGACAGATATAAATCGCTTAAACATTGGTGCCGGACTACTAAATATGTAAATCTGAATCTCTGGTTATTATTTCTGTCTCGTTATACAAACTCCATCATAAGTGTAGACTACTACTGTACAACACATTGCATATATAATTAGCCGAACCAATTTTAATGATGGATATAAAAATCGCTTAACGCGGCGTGCGGACTACTAAATATGTAAATCTGAGTCTCTGGTGATTATTCTGTCTTGTTATACAACTCCATCATAAGTGTAGACTACTACTGTAACATCACATTGCATATATAATTAGCGACAATTTAATGACAGATATACAATCGCTTAACACGGGTTGCCGGACTACTAAATATGTTAAAATCTGAGTCTCGCTGGCGATTATTCTGTCTTCGTTATACAACTCCATCATAAGTGTAGACTACTACTGTACAACACACTGCATACAGATAATTAGCGACAATTTAATGATGGATATAAAATCGCTTAACATTGGTGCGGACTACTAAATATGTAAATCTGAGTCTCTGGTGATTATTCTGTCTTGTTTATACAACTCCATCATAAGTGTAGACTACTACTGTACAACCTCACATTGCATATATAATTAGCGACAATTTAATGACAGATATAAAATCGCTTAACATTGGTGCGGACTACTAAATATGTAAATCTGAGTCTCTGGTGATTATTCTGTCTTGTTATACAACTCCATCATAAGTGTAGACTACTACTGTACAACACACTGCATACATAATTAGCGAAAATTTTAATGACAGATATAAAATCGCTTAACACGGGTGCCGACTACTAAATATGTAAATCTGAGTCTCCGGTGATTATTCTGTCTTGTTATACAAACTCCATCATAAGTGTAGACTACTACTGTACAACACACTGCATACATAATTAGCCACCAATTTAATGATGGATATAAAATCGCTTAACATTGGTGCGGACTACTAAATATGTAAATCTGAGTCTCTGGTGATTATTCTGTCTCTTGTTATACAACTCCATCATAAGTGTAGACTACTACTGTACATCACACTGCATATATAATTAGCCGACAATTTAATGACAGATATAAAATCGCTTAACATTGGTGCGGAACTACTAAATATGTAAATCTTAGTCCTCTGGTGATTATTCTGTCTTGTTATACAACTCCATCATAAGTGTATAGACTACTACTGTACATCACATTGCATATATAATTAGCCGACAATTTAATGATGACAGATATAAAATCGCTTAACACGGGTGCGGACTACTAAATATGTAATCTGAGTCTCTGGTGATTATTCTGTCTCGTTATACAACTCCATCATAAGTGTAGACTACTACTGTACAACACACTGCATAGATTAATTAGCGACAATTTAAAGATGGATATACAATCGCTTAACACGGGTGCCGGACTACTAAATATGTAAATCTGAGTCGCTGGTGAATTATTCTGTCTCGTTATACAACTCCATCATAAGTGTAGACTACTACTGTACATACACACTGCATAGATAATTAGCGACAATTTAATGATGGATATACAATCGCTTTAACGGGTGCGGACTACTAAATATGTAAATCTGGAGTCTCTGGTGATTATTCTGTCCTCGTTATACAACTCCATCATAAGTGTAGACTACTACTGTACATCACATTGCATATATAATTAGCGACAATTTAATGACAGATATACAATCGCTTTAACACGGGTGCCGACTACTAAATATGTAAATCTGAGTCTCTGGTGATTATTCCGTCTCGTTATACAACTCCATCATAAGTGTAGACTACTACTGTACATCACATTGCATATATAATTAGCGACAATTTTAATGTACACAGATATACAATCGCTTAACGCGGGTGCCGACTACTAAATATGTAAATCTGAATCTCTGGTGATTATTCTGTCTCGTGTTATAAAACTCCATCATAAGTGTAGACTATTACTATACATCACATTGCACACATTAATTAGCGACAATTAATGACAGACATACAATCGCTTAACACGGGTGCCGACTACTAAATATGTAAATCTGAGTCTCTGGTGATTATTCTGTCTCGTTATACAACTCATCATAAGTGTAGACTACTACTGTACAACACACTGCATACATAATTAGCGACAATGTATGACAGATATACAATCGCTTAACACGGGTGCGGACTACTAAATATGTAAATCTGAGTCTCTGGTGATTATTCTGTCTCGTTTTATACAACTCCCATCATAAGTGTAGACTATACTACTACTGTACATCACATTGCATATATAATGCGACAATTTAATGACAGATATAAAATCGCTTAACATTGTTGCGGACTACTAAAATATGTAAATCTGAATCTCTGGTTATTATTCTGTCTTGTTATACAATCCATCATAAGTGTAGACACTACTGTACATGACATTGCATATATATTAGCGACAATGACAGATATAAAATCGCTTAACATTGGTGCGGACTACTAAATATGTATCTGAAGTCTCTGGTGATATCTGTCTTGTTATACAACTCCATCATAGTGTTAGACTACTACTGTACATCACATTCATATATAAATTAGCGACAATTTAATGACAGATATAAAATCGCTTAACACATTGGTGCGGACTACTAAATATGTAAATCTGAGTCTCTGGTGATTATTCTGTCTTGTTATACAACTCCATCATAAGTGTAGACTACTACTGTACAACACACTGCATACATAATTAGCGAACAATTTAATGACAGATATAAAATCGCTTAACACGGGTGCCGACTACTAAATATGTAAATCTGAGTCTCTGGTGATTATTCTGTCTTGTTATACAACTCCATCATAAGTGTAGACTACTACTGTACAACACACTGCATACATAATTAGCCACCTTTTAAGATGGATATAAAATCGCTTAACACGGGTGCCGACTACTAAATATGTAAATCTGAGTCTCTGGTGATTATTCTGTCTTGTTATACAACTCCATCATAAGTGTAGACTACTACTGTACAACACACTGCATACATAATTAGCGACAATTTAATGACAGATATAAAATCGCTTAACACGGTGCCGACTACTAAATATGTAAATCTGAGTCTCTGGTGATTATTCTGTCTTGTTATACAACTCCATCATAAGTGTAGACTACTACTGTACAACACACTGCATACATAATTAGCCACCATTTAATGATGGATATAAAATCGCTTAACACGGGTGCCGACTACTAAATATGTAAATCTGAGTCTCTGGTGATTATTCTGTCTTGTTATACAACTCCATCATAAGTGTAGACTACTACTGTACAACACACTGCATACATAATTAGCGAAAACCTTTTATGACAGATATAAAATCGCTTAACACGGGTGCCGACTACTAAATATGTAAATCTGAGTCTCTGGTGATTATTCTGTCTTGTTATACAACTCCATCATAAAGTGTAGACTACTACTGTACAACACACTGCATACATAATTAGCGACAATTTAATGACAGATATAAAATCGCTTAAGCGGGTGCGGACTACTAAATATGTAAATCTGAGTCTCTGGTGATTATTCTGTCTTGTTATACAACTCCATCATAAGTGTAGACTACTACTGTACAACACACTGCACACATAATTAGCGACAATGTAATGACAGATATACAATCGCTTAAACACGGGTGCCGGACTACTAAATATGTAAATCTGAGTCTCTGGTGATTATTCTGTCTTGTTATACAACTCCATCATAAGTGTAGACTACTACTGTACAACACACTGCATAGATAATTAGCCGACAATTTAATGACAGATATACAATCGCTTAACATTGGTGCGGACTACTAAATATGTAAATCTGAGTCGCTGGCGATTATTCTGTCTCGTTATACAACTCCATCATAAGTGTAGACTACTACTGTACAACACACTGCATAGATAATTACCGACAATTTAATGACAGATATACAATCGCTTAACATTGGTGCGGACTACTAAATATGTAAATCTGAGTCTCCGGTGATTATTCTGTCTTGTTATACAACTCCATCATAAGTGTAGACTACTACTGTACAACACACTGCATAGATAATTAGCGACAATTTAATGACAGATATACAATCGCTTAACATTGGTGCGGACTACTAAATATGTAAATCTGAGTCTCCGGTGATTAGTTATACAACTCCATCATAAGTGTAGACTACTACTGTACAACACACTGCACACATAATTAGCGACAATGTAATGACAGATATACAATCGCTTAACACGGGTGCGGACTACTAAATGTAAATCTGAGTCTCATTATTCTGTCTTGTTATACAACTCCATCATAAGTGTAGACTACTACTGTACATCACATTGCATACATAATTAGCCACCATTTAATGATGGATATATAATCACTTAACATGGGAGCCGACTTTTGAATCTGAGTATGGAGAGTCTTGTTATACAACTCTATCATAAGTTTAGACTGTTACTGTACAATATATTGCATACATAATTAGCCACCATTCAATGACAGGTATTTAATTAATTAACATGGGAGCCGACTACTGAATCTGTGTAACTTGAGAGTCTTGTTATACAACTCCATCATAAGTGTAGACTACTACTGTACAACAAACTGCAAATATCATTAACGACGATTTAAAGATAAGTATATAATTACTTAGCATGGTTGGTGAGTATTAAATTTGCAAATCTGAGATTCCGGTGGCGGTTGTCTTGTTTTTGTATATCAAGTGTAGGCTTATATTGTAAAATACATTGGATATATAATTAGGGACAATGGAGACACCCACTTAGTATGTTTAGGCTATTAATGAAGATGCAAATCAGTGACACATGCGGGTGGTGTGTATGGATGAATGTACAAAAATAGATTGGTATAAATCTTAAACTGGTGTTTTGTTCTTTAATAGTTCTATATTCTATACGCCTAGAACAGATGTGACTTTCTCCAAAGATCCCATTATTCTCTATAAATCTACCTATTGGCACCTTCTAAATCATGAATCTTGCTTGGAAATTTCATCCATCGTCTTGTGATTTGAACCAAATTACAAGTAAACGAATGGGCTTTTTAAAACATTTATAAAGAACTCTGTTTAAATCCTAAATACATGCTGTAAAACCTAAAATAAAAGGCAAATACGTAAAGCCTCTTAGTTAGGAAGTCAGGTTTAATCTTCCACATGTTGTGAATGTATAGAGAGCTAACGGAGTCGCTTGTACCCTATACAGTATACGTAACCAAATTTGTTCCAAAAAATTTAGTAGTAATGAGAGAACTGTTCATAATCCTCAATATTTAGTCACTAGTCAGATGCATTATACTAGACAAAAACACTACGGATGTTCGTAGATCAACATCTGCCAATTGTTGGATTATACGAACGTTGTGTTCACCCCAATTCACGTTAATTTCAGGTGTAAAGTCTGTGACAGAGTCAGATTTCAGACGCTGCACTAAAGAGGAAGGTGAACTGGAGCTAAACCCATCACTCGCCGTAGCTACGTCATGATGAGCTATACTATAATTTTGCTAGTTAATCATTAAGTAAGAAATCTCACCTTAACGTATAACTGTACTATTGTAAAATCAATATATATATATATATATATTCCCAATATTTATATTCACAGTCCGTTATAAGAAGTAGTCACTTCTGTCGAGCAGTCCCGCGACTGCCTTTATAGTTAAAAACAAATTTTTAGTCACTATTACTGTTATCATCAAGGAAACCATTTTGTAATCTGAACATAAAATGGTTTACCGTTAAAACAGAATAGAGTATGTTTAGCTTAAGACATAAGCTATAGTTCGCGGCTATTTCACTTGTACCGAAGAGTACTCAAGCTATAGACTTGAACATTTAAATTGCGAGCTACGTTTGAGTCAAATCAGCCATCCATTAAAAAACGATAATTGTAAATCTTACCTTCATTGTTTTTCGACGTACTGCTGTTTTTAAGTAATAAACATAACCAGCCATCAGTGCACATCAAATGGTACAACTGGTGAGGTTTTGCATGAGGGAGTTGACCTTCATGCACCTCTAAAATGGTGTTATGTTGCAAATAATTTTTGCAAAGAAAATGTGGGTCAAATCTAAAATACCTGTTTAAATACGTGAACAGTTAATGTAAATTATCACGGAATTAACACGCATGGGTTGCGTTTACAATTTAGCAAAGTTGGCGTCCTCCCACGGGTGTTGCCAAAAGCATGTCATAACTGTGGACAATGTGTAAGTCTCATCTCTGTTGTCATATCTGTAACACAATGGATCAGTCTAAATGCACGTGTATCTATAGCTGCGCGGCTTGCATGTGAATACAGCTGGGTCAACTGTCAAGGATACCTTGACTCCCTTACATACATCACCTTTACCTTACTTCCCCATCTGCTCTGTGTTCTACTTACCCGTCAGATGTGAAGTGAGGCATCTTTTACATGCTAACAAGGAATGTACATTCTTTTTGACAGGAAAATTACAATATGGAATATAAAATTGTGCGTAAAATGATAATTTAATTCCCATATTTTGGTAAAAGGATTCTTCAGAAATTAAATGCGGAGAAATACTGACAATAGCCTTCATGTATTTACCAAAGAAAAGTGCAATTTATCTTACTTGACAATAAAAAATAACTGAAATAAAGTTGTTTTGCTTATTGAGTTTTACAAAATTAATTATGTTATTAAATTTATGACATTTAGTTGATTTTAGTAGGTTATAAAATTAATTATATATAAAATTTTGAAAGCTATAGGGCAACAGTATTTTTTTATACAAAACTCACTATTTTAAACACAAATTTTTCTTTACTGTTTTTGGAGAAAAGGGATATATATTGAGATACAGGGTTGAAGAATATTATATTCTTCGGATAACGTAAAATATTCTAAATCGCGTACGGTACTAATCAAAAGATAATGGTGGTATGTGTGAATAAGTATAAGTATTTAACCAACAAGTGGATCTCCATCTCAGAACCACTTACACTGTTGAAGCTGAAATAAATTTATTTTTATCCACTGTGGTTTTTTTATATCGACAAAAAATCTTTAAATAGTTAATTCCGTACGTTCTAGTTTCCAAAGATTGTTTTCATGCCATATCAGTAAAATATTAAATGTGTTGATCACATTATATATAATATTTGAGTAGAGTTAAAATTTATTATAAATATTTGTGAACGATGATCAAATGATATACGAGAGTCATTGTAAAAAGAGAAGTGTGACCAGAACCTTAAGAACTTTAAAAACCGCCGGTTACCTTCTGGAGTTCCTTGCTGCTCCAGTATTAGAACTAAAGATACATGAGTTGAACTGACAGAGTTCTAGGATACTTCTAGAATACAGAGTCCGTAAAAGCCAAGAACTAGCGGAATTTACGGCCACCAGATACTTTCTGGGCTTCCCTGGTGCCCCAATATTGGAACTATGGCCACATACTAGTTAAGTTTCTTTCTTTATTTTATCCTAACAATAAGTGGGATTTTCAGAAACTTTTCTGCGAGTTGGCACCACTGTAACACCATTAACATGAATAGAAGTGAACTGCTGTCTGGTATACGAAATAGAGCTAGTCTCAAAAACTGTGGTTGTACCTCACCTTCTCACTACCAACTACAGTAATTATAAACTATAGTAGGCTGCACCAAAGTAGTCCGGTGGTGGCTGTTACGTTGCAGTCTCCCGCTCCAAACACTGTTGCCAGTTTTACGTGTATGAAAAGTCAATGCATCTCAACATTTTATTCGCCTGCTTCGTACAACATGCAAATCAAACAAATAATTGAAGGTGGAGCTCTTCTTAAGAGAAAAAAGCAATTTTCTATAATTTTACAAAAAAACTCACAATTATCCAATAATTTTAATATTTTCACACGAGGCCTTTTGACATCAAAGATGCCATCGTCAGGTTTAAATATTACGTATAATAGTGAGTTTTCTTTTATAAAATAATAGAAAATACAAACAAATAATGTTGACCATGGTACGTCATAGCGGGACCAGGTGGTCTTCAACGATATGGCAACACCGCATCAAATATCATCGGACTACTTTGGTGCGGGCTGCTCTAATAAAGAAAAATACTGTAATAACTTCGATACATTTGTGGTAGAATAATCAAAACAGACAAAAGTGATCCATATTGAAATGCTATACTTTCCACAGACGTCCGTAGACATTCCACGTCCGGCAGACACCTCCGACATGTCAAATGTACACAACCTATAACAAATTGCCATAAAGTGTCCCCAGCCGTATATTAGCAGGCCAGACGGGCGAGCTGAGCGAAAACCCCGTTTAACGACGCTCGCCAAGACGGCCATAAAACAGATCAAACTTATGATGACATAAAACGGATGCAAGTGCCTGTTTACGGCTTGCAGCCTGTATACGATCCGATGCATTCTTACATTTATTACTTTCTAAACCCGTACGAGTTTCCCGAAAGCTGTAAAGATTCAGGTGCGTAAAAAGCAAACTGTTGGTTTGCTGTTTTTGACGTTAAATCCAATTTTTATTTTAAGTTTTACGACAGGTCAACATTATGTTTCCTTTTCGTTTTGCGATAGTCTGCGAGTATATTTGAAAAGTTTATGCTGATCGACCCTTATATCTCTGAGGTCTCTGATCGAAAAGTCACTCTGACCTAGTATTGGCGTATCTGATAAACCAAAACAATATTATGATCTACAAGCTTAATGTACTACGTCTACATTTTAGGAAATTAGCTTATTAAAACATGCCTCTTTTGTCATCAGTCTAAATTACTTATGTTATAACGAACCCCACAAGATTTTAAAAATTTGTAATTACTCACGAATGTATTTTAGAAAATTAGTTGAAAAGAAGGTCCACTAAATATAATATAATAAAAACCCGCATCCAAAATTTATGACTTTTCTCTTTCCAAAATTGATTGATCCCTCTTCAATGTCAATTGAATTGTTTCTATTTTTTTTCGTAAACGAGTAGAAAAAGGGGTAAACCGACTTAATTGAGTATCGAAGGCCCCTACAGGATGTAACGTTCTCATTATATTTCTTTCCCAGAATCTTTGAACTTTTGACTAAAAATCACTAGGGTTCCTCCTTAAAGTAAGAGAAACTTCTTACCGAGGTCAAATCTCTAGTAGCTTTTTATCAAGAGTTATCACACAGATGGAAAGATACATAACGACACGATTTTAAGAAGGACCTGTTGAATCCTTAAATAAATTCCGTGAAGGAATTTCCTACAAACAATTGTAAAATAATAAATCTTTTACACCCATTGGTGTTTTAACTGCATTATTTCAACACCTCTCAAAAATATCCCTTCGGTAAACATCATCTAGGTACTGGCAACTACCATTTCTAGTTATCAAAATATAATACAAAATTGAGTCAAGGTTGGTGAGCAAGATTGTTGGTGGAGACTGTACCCATACAGGTCAGGGCGTTCTGAGTCGGTTTTATGTGCGAAGCCACACAGATCGGCGCCTAGAGACAAAGCTTTAAATGTTGCGCATAACATGTTGGCTTATAAACGTAACAGGGTCGAGCCGGTCGTAAAGTGGGAGAAATGTGCATCTCGAGGTGCAGTCGCGGCAAGATGGCGTCTCTCAGAATGGTGATGGTGAGGGGATCTTTGCGTTGCTTACGACTGGAGAAGATAATACAGCGGTGGTATCTTCGGGCAGTACAGAATTAGTAGCAATAGTAGTAAAGACAATCTTCGTTTAATCCACAAATGTTGGTTTGAAGTACTATAAAGCAAGGATAATAATATGGTATTTAGATAGTAGGCTTTTACTATTAGCTTCGCCCTATTATTTTCACCTTAAGTTGGATTCATTTACTAAAGTTGCTTATAGGTCGTTACAAAAATCCTGCAAACGTACACCTATGCATTGACCACTTACAAAATTTGAACATGGAATAAAGAATCTCAATTTGCAAACTTTACAGTATTGATTTTATATTTTTAGCGTAGTTTTGTTTTATTTTTATTAAATCTTTATGGATCTAATACTTAATTTTTAAAGCTGTTGTAAACTAATCAAGTATCTGCCATTGGCGCAGTGTGGAGGGTACAACGGTTTTCGTAAGATAACTGGATCAAGTAACGTCGAGCGTGGCTGCTGCTTGGATGGGTGACCGCTGAGCGATCCTGTCCTTGCAAGCAGCCCGCCTGCCCGGCCATTAGTGGTGGTTCGGAAGTCACCTTTAAGCCGTTGGTTCCCAGGTTAAGTGTTAGAGAGGGCTTCTTAGCCCTAACTTCGCTTGGTAAAATAAGACTTTATGGGTTACGGAGCTAACCTGGGTACAACAACACTGTTGTGTATTATTTACCAAACTGTGTCTTATTTTTTAGAATATTAGTTTTAGTAAATTTTGCTGGAAATTTTGAAGTCGGGATTTTTGAAGTTGAATATACTCTTTCTGTGTTTTTATAATTTCTTTTCCCTTTCAGACCACTTTCATGTCTTCGATGACTCACTTTTTCTGATGATAAGTGAATTTAATGCTTCGGCTAAATAGGCTCCAGTAGTGGAGTCTATTCAATTTTTAGATTTATAGATTATTAAATATCGCAGCTTAATCGATGTCATAATGTCTCAAATCTCTCTTGTTATTAGTAATTATAAAAAAGTGGACTTCTACTCTGATATGTCATGTGACGGATGACTTTTGAGTCATGGTCTGAGAAGAGTAGCCAAAGTGCAGTTGAAAGAAAAGAGTATAAACAAACTACACGATTTACACATTAATATAGATATATAAATTTAAATATATACAATATTTGCTATTGATCTTGTAATATATTTCGTTATTTAAACGTTATTCCGCTCACTCTGTTTCCAGAAATATCCTTTTAATCTCTCATGCTAATTATTTTAGAAATAAGTAACCCTACAAACTTTATATTGCTGACATAAATATTTTAAAGGGAATTCTTGTCGCCAAGTCATTGTAACTTTCTCCCCCTTGGATCCAATATTCACTAATGTACAGTATAAAAGAAATTACATAATCTCAAAAGGCTCACTTTTAAAAAATGAAATATTTTTAAAAAGCACAATTTCTTTCGTTGGCTAAACTAACTTTACTATTTTTAATTATACCAGTTTACTTGTAAAATAAACATTATTTTCCATCAAATTTCTACTACTCCATATGAGTTTTACTTTCAATTTGTTCCTTTTCCATTTTATTACACTGCATTCCTACATATGTTAATTGCAACTTTACAGAACTAATATCGCGTTCATCGCAGGCCATATAACTTTATTATTCTTGGAATAAGAAAACTGTCCACTTCACCGCGCATAACTGGGACGTACATAAACATTCGGCACAGAACATCCAGACTTGATTGTTGCTAATAAAACATACGAGTAACTGAGAATGCGCCTAATAAAACTTAAACCACAAGAACTGTTTGCCCGTAAAAGTTTGCACTCGAGGAAATGGCGGAAGAAGTCGTTACTTAGCGGTACTAAATCGCCGCAGACAATTTTGAGAGATTGGTGCGGGGCGAAACTAAGTAATTGAATCTTAACTGCCAGTTTTATAAGCACTTAATAAAGGTGTTAAGTAGTCCACAGTCGGTTATGAGCTGTGTGTAGGCCGTGCTTCATCTCCTCAAACAATGTTCTGTTCGACAGTAAATTCTTATCCGTCAACGGTAACGATAGTTTGCGATAAATGAGTCATTTTCCTTGTCAACTCCTTGTCCACCACGTGATACCAATTCTCTTACTTGTCAGATTAATGTTATGATCTGAACTTTCTTTGATTTTTTAGCACAAGAAGCTTAGAAATTTAATTTAAGGACCTTGACGCCACATCTAGAGTGAGGTTGGGAGTAAGGGCCGCCTCCTGTCGAGATTCACGAGGAAGATTTTGAGCATTAATCTCATTCATACATCCCAGACAATGTCGATGCTAAGAAAAACAAAAGACTAGTAGTTAGCGAAGCTTCTTGATTATTCTTCTGGAATCGAAGGCAGCGATACAGCATAAAACAGTTTGATGATACTTCAGTAAATAAGAGAATAAAGATGCAATGGAGTACCGTAAGGCCCGGCAGAATGTAGTGAAAGTCCTTTTTGTTCTCTTACTACGAGAAGCTAAGAAATTGCGCCTAGTCCTAAAAGGACCTTTACGCTGCTTCCAGAGTGACAGTATATTCTGGGTAGGGGCCACCTCCTGTTGAAATTCGTGATGAAAGATTTTGAACATTAATCTCAGTCATGTCCTCGCAGAAGAAGGGGAGGTCAGTTCTGAACCAGCCTCACCAGTCTAAGAAGGCATGAGGTGGCACATCCTTATATGGTAACAATTGCCCTTAACACTAAACTAGTCCTACCAATTCCAACAGCCCTTTCCCGCAGTAGACTAGACCTATCGATCTACCCTTGAATTCCAATACCTGGCTATTTGCGGTTACTAATTTGCCGCTCCAGAACATCCCGCATTTAAGGTACACATAGATTTTTGCTGTACCTAGTGTAGGTTCAACTGGAAAGTATAAGCCAGCCAAAAATGAATCCTCCTGGAATATTACATTAATTTACATGCTATGGTATTTGTTATTCAAATTTTCAGTTATTCGAAGTTTCTCATAAAAATCATAAAAAGCTTTAAACTATTTAAGCTCGATAAGATATCCTTCAATGAAAAATACAAAACATCAAGAGGTTTATAAACAAAACGAGAAATATTCACACATAAATAACGGAAACTGAGCCACATTCAAATCGTAATTAATTAGTCCCTTTATAACATTTCGTACACGTTTTTGCCTAATCTTACGTATATTCAACTTAATATATTGGTGAAAACTATATATTAAGTTAATATATTATTGAGTAACGTGGGCTTCGTAAGAAATACGAGAAAACTCGTTTCATTGGCTTGAAATTCCTAAGGCAAACTTGCGTTGACCTTAAACTCAGCCTCCTGATAACTATCAGGTTGTATGTACCCCCACACCTGACGAAGAGGACAGATTCCAATCCTAGAAACGTTGTGTATACCTTTTGTGGCATATAACGATGGCAAATGTCCGAAATCCTGTTATCCTTTCAACTATGTATCAGGTGCTATACTTTCTCGTGATTAGGATCATCCTAGTGAATGCTGATAAGTTTTTTTTTTTTTTTTATCACGAAATATGCTTCAACTCTGCACCAAATATGTCCGTAATAGCAGCACTAACTTATAAATAGTGGACTTTAGCAACGTTGAGAAGTACAGGAAACCATGTTCAGAAAATCATAAAGTGGGATATAGATCACGAAAACCTCGAAGCAAAGTTAGTAAGTAACTAGTCTACCCAGCAGGGATCACTTCTGGCTGGTTTATACCTTCCAGTGGAACCTACCACTGGGCACAGCAAAAATCAATGTGTCCCTTAAATCTGGGCAACCTTATGAATGTCCAGGAGCGGCACATCACTAACCGCAAATGTCGAGATTCTGGGGTTCATGGGCAATTCGATAGGTCTAGTCTACTGCGGGAGATGACTGTTGGAGTTGGTGGGGTTTTTTCCCTAACCTCAGAGGGCTGTTGTTAGCACATAAGGGCATGCCACCCCCTGCCAGCTTTGACTGGAGGGGCTGGTTCGGAGCTGGCCTCCCCTTCTTCCGGCTGGCCTCCCTACTTTGAAATGTAGTGCCCTAATTCTTCCTCATGGATCTCGATAGGAGGCGGCCTCTAACCCTAACCTTACCCATCCTGAATATCCTGTCACTCCGGAAGCAGCGCAAAGGTTCTTACAGGACTAAGTGCAATTTATAAACTTCTTGTCCTAAGAGAAAAAAAAGTAACTAGTCAGTTGGACACGAGAACAAAGTCTTGTGCACGGTTTACCGACTGGTTGCTACACAATGCAGACAGAATATTTGCACCATGGACACGCGCCTTCGATCGACTCGCTCTGCCAAATCACGTCTGCGCGGTTATCGCTTGCAGAAAACGTGACAGGAGCGCACTTTGTAACCGTATGAAATAGGTCCAGCGCAGCTGCAGTTGAGTTATTGTCACCTAGGGGTGACACTGATTGTCGGTTTCTGTAAACAAACGTCTAGACGTCAGTTTTCATGACCATGTCGTAATGTGCTGTGATATTCAGTCGATAAACACACACGTATTAGTCCCGTAGACATAATACTGCAAGGTTAATACACAGCTCGAGGTCGATTTCACCCATTGAGAGCTTTCATTAAAAAACATCCCAAAAAAGTATTTTTATGCACATATTCAATGCCATTTTTCTACATTCCCTGCATAAATAAATAAATCTGTTATTGCATAGAAGTTTTTATTTTGTAGCGTGAAACTTTCGTTGTTTTTTTGCCATAGAATAAACAACAAAAAATAGAGTGGGGAAAGTTCATGTCAAAAATCGAATTCAAATTTGATCAACACTCGTTCTGATGGTGTGGTTCGCCGCACTAGACACCGGATACGGGTGACCTTAGTTTCCGGTATGTACGACGTGGTTTTTTCATTTCATTCATTGTTACACAATATAAATAGTAACAGCAATATTGAGGGGACCAGCAAAATAACAAACAATCTGTTTAAGTTGTATTTAACTCCAGTTTACCTTCCTCTTAGTGCAGTGTCTGAACTGTGACGCTGTCACAGACCTGACTCCTTGAATCTGGAGTCATGTGAACTGTGACGTTGTGACAGACTTGACTCCTTGAATCTGGAGTCATGTGAACTGTGACGCTGTGACAGATTAGACTCCTTGAATCTGGAGTCATGTGAACTGTGACAACTGTGAACGCTGTGACAGACTTGACTCCTTGAAGTCTGGAGTCATGTGAACTGTAACGCTGTGACAGACTTGACTCCTTGAGTCTGGAGTCATGTGAACTGTAACGCTGTGATAGACTTGACTCCTTAAATCTGGAGTCATGTGAACTGTGACGCTGTGACAGACTTGACTCCTTGAATCTGGAGTCATGTGAACTGTTGACTTGACTCCTTGAATCTGTAGGAGTCATGTGAACTGTAACGCTGTGACAGACTTGACTCCTTGAATCTGGAGTCATGTGAACTGTGACGCTGTGACAGACTTGACTCCTTGAATCTGGAGTCATGTGAACTGTGACGCTGTGACAGACTTGACTCCTTGAATCTGGAGTCATGTGAACTGTGACGTTGTGACAGACTTGACTCCTTGAATCTGGAGTCATGTGAACTGTGACGCTGTGACAGACTTGACTCCTTGAATCTGGAGTCATGTGAACTGTGACGCTGTGACAGACTTGACTCCTTGAATCTGGAGTCATGTGAACTGTGACGCTGTGACAGACTTGACTCCTTGAATCTGGAGTCATGTGAACTGTGACGCTGTGACAGACTTGACTCCTTGAATCTGGAGTCATGTGAACTGTGACGCTGTGACAGACTTGACTCCTTGAATCTGGAGTCATGTGAACTGTGACGCTGTGACAGACTTGACTCCTTGAATCTGGAGTCATGTGAACTGTGACGCTGTGACAGACTTGACTCCTTGAATCTGGAGTCATGTGAACTGTGACGCTGTGACAGACTTGACTCCTTGAATCTGGAGTCATGTGAACTGTGACGCTGTGACAGACTTGACTCCTTGAATCTGGAGTCATGTGAACTGTGACGCTGTGACAGACTTGACTCCTTGAATCTGGAGTCATGTGAACTGTGACGCTGTGGACAGACTTGACTCCTTGAATCTGGAGTCATATGAACTGTGACGCTGTGACAGACTTGACTCCTTGAATCTGGAGTCATGTGAACTGTGACGCTGTGACAGACTTGACTCCTTGAATCTGGAGTCATGTGAACTGTGACGCTGTGACAGACTTGACTCCTTGAATCTGGAGTCATGTGAACTGTGACGCTGTGACAGACTTGACTCCTTGAATCTGGAGTCATGTGAACTGTGACGCTGTGACAGACTTGACTCCTTGGATCTGGAGTCATGTGAACTGTGACGCTGTGACAGACTTGACTCCTTGAATCTGGAGTCATGTGAACTGTGACGCTGTGACAGACTTGACTCCTTGAATCTGGAGTCATGTGAACTGTGACGCTGTGACAGACTTGACTCCTTGAATCTGGAGTCATGTGAACTGTGACGCTGTGGCAGACTTGACTCCTTGAGTCTGGAGTCATGTAAACTGTGACGCTGTGACAGACTTGAGTCCTTGAATCTGGAGTCATGTGAACTGTGACAGACTGTGACGCTGTGACAGACTTGACTAATCCTTGAATCTGGAGTCATGTGAACTGTGACGCTGTGACAGACTTGACTCCTTGAATCTGGAGTCATGTGAACTGTGACGCTGTGACAGACTTGACTCCTTGAATCTGGAGTCATGTGAACTGTGACGCTGTGACAGATTAGACTCCTTGAATCTGGAGTCATGTGAACTGTGACGCTTTGACAGACTTGACTCCTTGAATCTGGAGTCATATGAACTGTGACGCTGTGACAGACTTGACTCCTTGAATCTGGAGTCATGTGAACTGTGACGCTGTGACAGACTTGACTCCTTGAATCTGGAGTCATATGAACTGTGACGCTGTGACAGACTTGACTCCTTGAATCTGGAGTCATGTGAACTGTGACGTTGTGACAGACTTGACTCCTTGAATCTGGAGTCATGTGAACTGTGACGCTGTGACAGACTTGACTCCTTTAATCTGGAGTCATGATCGTCTGAAGAGAACCAAAAACAGGCGGTGACGAAGAAGCTCAAGTTGAACTCCTTACATTGTTTCGACGTCAGAGACACCCAGATTAAAATAAAAAAACAGTGTAGTCTAGGAGAAGAGATGTTCTCATTGTCTGATCAGTGTACAATGGACTGCACTGTGATGTTTAGACACGATCTTTAAGCACGGTCCAGCTATAGACGTTATTTTGTAGTAGAGGTAACATTTTCTACATATAACGTACTTAGAAAACTCCAGTTTACCTCCCAGGCACTGCACTAAGAGGAAGGTGAACTTGAGGTAAACTCAACATTCACATTGTAAACACGTGGTTTACAAAACACGAATCAAAATTTGCATAAGCACGGCAATGTGAGCAAATCACGTTAACAGTTTAATGCAGTTTAATGCAAAGAACGTGAATATAGGTTAATATACAATAGTATTAGTTTACTTTTAAAAACCGTTATAATGAAATTCTCAATAAAAACCGCAAAAAACGAAGTACCTTGACAAAACTTTCAATTCCGGTTTTATTACATGTTTATCAATGACACATTTGCAATATATGCCGATGTTTTTTGGACCGTTCGGCTTCGGAGAGATGGTCCCCTCCAACCTCTGTCATCTAAGAGAGAAGGGTAACAACAAAGTATTTAATGTTTTCAGTAAATGTTACTCCCATATTGTGTGAAACACATATATGGTCCAAGTGAACAAACTGAAACATTTTCTGCTGATAAAGTGTCTGATAGTTTAATCCGCTTAGTTCCAAAACTGATCAAAACTATTTGTGATTAATCTTTTTTATGTCAGGTGTTGTCCGTTTGATTAAAAATGTTACGGATTAAGTACCCACATGAGGGACCACAAATGTTCGCCGGATCAAAAAACTTAGAATGGAATCACTCTTTGACCATCGAATCACTAATTATACTAATATTTTCATCGTACATCCTCGTGTTTACACACGCGCGCACGCACACGCGCGCGCGCACCGTAAAAAGTACAAATATTCATACACGAAATTACAATTATTGTAGACAACTTAAAAATCGATACGATTAATCGATTTTCTGATCAAATCGTAAGATTTGATCATACAAATACGAAATACAAGCTAAGCAAGAAGTGAATTTGAGTTAATGAATGCGTGGCAGTCATAAAAATCGCCTAGTTTAAAATTAGGCCGAAATAATTCAGGTGTAAAACATGTGGACAGGACTTGACGCCGGGCTGTGGTAGCCACATGTTCACCTGTCTGATGAGAATCATGCTGCAGAACGAAAGCATTAACACTCCAGAACTGTCACTAAATAACTTGGCTCTCTACAGGATTCCATGTCCCACTTTAAGGACTGGTAAATGGCAAGTGTAATTGTTACAATATTAAAAAGCAACACTTGTTATTTTGATGACTTCTCTAATATATTTAAGTATTACTTTTCATTTATGACTGCTTGGTAAAGTATTATATTTCCTCTATTGTACAGAGTTATCATAAAAGAATGGTGAGGTTTCAAACGTGGTTTAAATAAACCCCGAATTACTTACAGTTAATGTTGTTTATTCATCTAATGTATCGTCTCAAACAGTAAGTAAATACATAGTCAATAAATTTCAATATGTGCGACCTTAATCGTTCGACAAATGCCCAAACGATACTCAACTTCTTTCCAAATATTTGTTAACATTTCTTCAGTTATAGTTGCCATTGCTTCATTTAATTCTGTGTTTTAAGTTGTTCAGGTCGCGAATTATCTTTTTCAATAAACAACGCTTTGGATATACCCTCACAAGAACAAAATCACAAGGTGTCAGGCCTGGACTCTTTGAAGACCACATCATAAGTCCTTGCCGGCCTATCCATCGATCTCCAAATTTTACGTTTAACCGTCCGTGACCAATGCACTGAAGTGGGGGAGCACATTCTTGTTGGAAATGAAGTTGATAAATGTTTTCGAGTTCAACTAGCGGAGGAAATCAAGTTTTGTGAACATGTCAGGATACACAACTCCATTAATTATTTTTCTGTTTTTTCAGGGAAGAAGAAAAGCCCAGTTACGTGATTTTTCATCACACTACTCCAAAAATTAACTGTAGTCGAATCACGTTGTTTTCCAACAATTATGTGTGAGTTTTTAGAGCCCCATATTCGTGGATTGTGTCTGTTAACACATCCGTACATATTGAAAGTAGATTTGTCTGTAAAAGTTATATATCTAAAAATGATTTTTGGAATACCTAATTCAACGCTTCGCCGGCCGAGGGATGAACTGACTTCTCAGGACTTTTAATTGCCGATTGTATAATTAGTTGAACCGTTCCGTCTGGTACATCTGGTCTGCCAGTTGATTTCTGTTTCTTAACTTATCCAGTTTCTTCGAATTGTTTAAACCAACGTGTTATGTTATTTGTGTGTGGTAGATCTCTTCCAAATTCACGTCAGAACGCACTTTGAACTAAAATACGGATTTTAATTTAACAAACAATAAAACACACTTTGCTTTATCTTTATCCGAGAACATAGCAACTCACTAAACCCACAGCAACAACTAACAACAATACTAGAACTGATTTTGAGGTTACAACGGCTTATAAACAAACGTTTGGGTTGGAGGCTTTCAGAGATACCAATTTAACATTTAGACATTTCCCTACTATCTTCCTATGAATTACTGAAACCGCACCATCCTTTTATGATAACCCTGTATTACATTATCTCATTTACGTCATGATCCATGAATAATGGATGAGGGCTTACAAACTTTAACTATGTATATTATACTTTATCTAATGGATATAAAGTCAGATTTCTGTTTATTTGTACATACCAGTAGTTAAGTAGAAATTTGCAAGTAATTTTAAGCTAATACACTAATAAATGTTAATTTAAGCAAACATTTCAGCCAATCTCGACAATTTATCCATTATCACGTCATGGAACAATTTTTGCACGAAAAAGTTTCTTCAAATGCAATTGTAAAAGTTTTGAAGCAAAATTTGTTTTGGTGCAAAACCCAGACTTGGGATAAAAAGACAGAAGAATCAACCTGCCGAAATATCTAACGACGTATATCAATAAATAAATCTACAATAGCAAAAGTAATAATGTTTACCTCCTAATAGTAGCTTCACCTAATACATAATATGTACCAACATTTCTTGTATTTTAATTGCCTAATGTAATATATGTTATGGTTAAATCCATTTTTGTTAATTTCATTTTGGTAGTCTAGTAATTGTAAGCAATCCAAACACGTTGATTGTTGCCGAGTTGCATGCTTTCTGTTAAATTAAAAACCGTTTTGAAATACGATATTTGATAAAACAGTCAATAATGTTACCGTAGTACGTAAGGATAAGATACAAATTAAACACGTTTGACTGTTAACATGATAGTTATAATATTAAATATAACTAGTTATCTACAGCACTTAACTATTACTCACAAAAGTAATTTCAGATATTAAGTGTTACGCATTAAAGACATATATTATGTAATTTTGTAATGTCGCTAAACATGCCCACTGACAACCAAAATTAGGTTTGTAACCCTCAAAATAATTAATTTAATTTAAAAATATTTGCACAGAACAGTTGATTATACAGGGTTATCATAAAAGAATGGTGCAGTTTCATTAATTCGTAGGAAGATAGTAGGGAAATTCCTAGATGTTATATTGGTATCTCTGAAAGCCTCCAACCCAAAAGTTTGTTTATAAACTGTTCTAACCTCAAAATCAGTTCTTTTATTGTTGTTGCTTTGAGTTTAATGAGTTACTATGTTCTCGGATAAAGATAAAGCAAAGTGTGTTTTGTTGTTGGCTGAACGGAACGGTTGAACTAACTAATTAAACATTTGGCAATCAGAAGTCCTGGGAAGTCCATCCCTCATTGAAGCGTTGATAACTGTATTCCAAAAACAACAGTTCACAAAGTATTATATAAAAACTCAAATTAAATGCTTATAAGGTCCAGATACTGCAGGATTTGAAAACCAACGATTGTGTAAACCTTTACAATTTTGCGTTGAAATGTTGGACAGAATAAGTTAAAACGAATCATTTTTTAGTTTTCTTTGCTGAAAAAAAATTAATGGATTTTTGTATCTTGACATGTTAACCAATTATTGCTTTCCTCACCTAGATGAACTTAAAACATTCATCAACTTCATTTTCAACAAGATGATGCTTCCTCACACTTCAGTGCATTGGTCACGGAAGCTTTGAATGAAAGATTTGGTGATCGATGGATAGGCCGGCAAGGACCTGTGCTGTGGCCCCCAAGGAGTTCCAGACCTGACTCCTTGTGATTTTTTTCTTGTGGGGGTACATCAAAAGCGTTGTTTATTAACAAAAAATTCTTGACTTGAACCACTTAAAACACAGGATTAATGAAGCAATGACAACCATAACCGAAGAAATGTTAACTAATGTTTGGAGAGAAGTTGAGTATCGTTTGGACATTAATCGAGCGACTAAGAAAATTGCACAGAGCGCACATATTGAAATTTATTAATTATGTAAAAAACTGTTTGAGACAACAAATTAGATGAACAAACAACATTAACTGTAAATAATTCGGGTTTTCTTTAAACCATGTTCGAAACCGCACCATTCTTTTATAATAACCCTGTATTTTGAGAGTCTCTTTCAATTAATATTTCACAACTACAGAGATTACAATGGGAATTTTCGTTACTTTAAATACCAGTTGGGTATAGCCCGGCGGGATTTTCGAAATAAGAATAAGCTTATATTCATACCATGGACCGTAAGAAAGTCCATATAAAATCTCAGTACAATCGGTTGAATAGTTTACGCGTGAAAGCAAAACAAACAAACAAAGCCACTTTCCTATTTATTATATTATTAGGATGGATGTATCATTATACTTTATTTAACGCATTTATAAGCTTTAACATGTATTATTCATTTGATTATATTGTATGGAAGGAGCGCTGTCTGTAAGTTGTGTTTTTAAATAAAACCTATACATATGTATTCAGTGTATCGTACAACAACACAACAAGACAATACTACGTAATTTGTCCATGAATTAAAGATTCTAGATAACAACTTGTACGTATTGATGTCTTCATATCTGATACAAGTTAGTACTATAAATCAGATAATCCATATCAAGCCAACGTTATTTAGTTGGCATTGAACTTGGCACAGTTTCACAATTGATATGTATTAGCTAATCCTTATAATCCACAACATTGATTTTATCGTTTGACTAGCGAATTTAGGAACTTGTATGTTCGTCTTTGTTTGTTTAACTTTCTGGAGATAAGGCTTGCATAATATTGAATAACAGATTTGTTTTTATAGTTCCAATCAGATTCGAGAACAGTGTTGTTGACGGAGTACTCCACATATAGAACTTCTGTCTTGTTATTGATTTGCTGCTCCAGCACCGCCTGTCTAATCCACAACCGGGAATTTTCAAAGTGATACACTTGTATTTATAACTTTATTTATACTCGATTTACTTCATTTAAAACTTTAATTTTATTCTGTACTAAAACGCGAAATGGGTTGGGATAATTTGGAACATCTCGTCGTTCGATCAGTAAGAAAATTATCATCGAATGAGATAATACAGATGTCACGCTTTATAGATATACAGAGTGTCCATATTGCCTATGCCACCATTTGCTTTTTCAAAAACTACTAAATTTACAGGAATGTTTAAATTGGAATATTCGCCAACATTTTTATGACAATTAAGAAATGTGAATATACAAATTCAAAATTTTGCCGTCAATTTTCACCATCGCTACCAACTTTAAAGTTTTTTATTTAACCCCATATTTTTTATTTTCCCAATATTACATATAATCCAGATATTTTTACTTTTATCAATTTTTAAGTTATTCGTTTAGCAGCTACAACATACTAAGGTTATTCTAAATAATACGTTTTGAGGTGTTTGAGATCCGTTGATTGAGTAATTTCAAACAATATAAAAGCGAGTGACATTATTGTTAAGTGGACATAAATTGTATAGTTTCCAGGTTCAGTAATAAACCTTTGGTGGCGATTAATAACTTTATCACATTAGTATAAACATGTAATACTATGGAAATAATTATTCTTTATAAAACCATAGTTCGTCCTTTGCTGGAGTACTGCTGTCTTGTTTGGTCACCTCATCAAGCCTTTCATATTGAAATGCTCAATAGAGTGCAAGTCCGCTTCATCAGAACTTTGGGAACAAGGCTTGGGTATCAGTACATGGAGACCCCAATCCACACCGTGGAGGATCTGTTCGACATCCAACCACTATTTTTTCGGCGGGCTTATCAAGACCTCAACTTTCAACGGCTATAGACTATAGAGAACGATATAGACTGTCCTGACCTGCTGGGAGCTGTGACTCACTGTGCCGAGAAGGACTCGCTCGAAGACAGTTTTCAGTAGGCGTTTGCAGCCAACTAATTATACTCAAAACCACGGCATACCCAGACTCCTGAGGACTGGCGAAGCGGCTTCTTCCTCCGTCAATTTCTTCGGGAATTCTTCTTTCAGGACGGATTCTATTGGCTTCCTGAGAGACTGGAAGTGATGCGTGGTGCATGAGCTACGTAGTCTCTGTTTTACAATTAGTTCATATCTGTTAAAATACCTTTATATTGTTTTGTTTGTTTTTTGTTTTGTTTTATTGTATACTTATTATCTATTGTTGGTTTCATTCGGATCTACTAGTAATATTTGTAAAATTGGTGTTTTACCGTTGAAATAAATAAATAAATAATGACCAACATTATGTCAGCTGGCAACCAAAGTCAGATCTTTATGGGGCAGCTTTATATTTTTTGAAGCTTTCTGGCCTTAAATTTACAACTATACACCTCAATACTATACCTATCTATCTACCTTTTGAAACAAATATCTTAAGATTCATCATATCATGGAACAGTCCACAAGGGGGTTGAAAATCTGAAACAAGTGCATACCTGTATGTCATGTCTAAAATTAAATCTTTATTAGAACACAGTAGCGCAATTTCGACCGCAAACGATTCAATCTAAACAAAATTTGCAGCAGTTAAAATTTACAAACATAAACTTGTTAAACACATCTTTGTTGTCAATCTTTTAATTATTTACAATAGTAAAATCCCGACACTCATAACGGTGGTTATAATGTACATAATAAGCTAAAATATTATATACATTAGACTGCTCGAGATCAATCATGAGATATTGTATTCTCGTAATATTTTATTTGTATTCCACACAACATATCTAAATTTCCCGCCATATTGGAACATAGGAGTAGCATTTTGAAATTCTAAGTCCATATTTTAAATTTCCATTTATCAAACATAAACAGGCCTGTAGATTTTACATTTTGCACGAAGCCTCATTCCTATATAGGCAAGATGGAGGTCGATGATGTCGCACGTCACTCCATAGGATTGGCTGAGCGTTAATGAACAATTTTACACTGGTCTTGATGGCAAGAAAAAAATCGCAGAATAAATTAATCTTTACACAAACTGAGTTTAATCATATGACAACATTTGTCATATGATTAAACCATAATATTGATTGTGGCCATAAAATTTAAATTCTGCATTTAACCACCACAAATCTCGTATCCGTGGTGTGGCGCACTTCCTACTAGGATATACAATAGTTTGTGGAAGGTTTAAAGAAACTTGGCCAAAAAAGGGAACGTGTAAAGTTGCACAGACTACTCGTACTTTTGATAATTCCGTCCACGGTGGAATGCAATTTAGGGAAATAGGTTTTGTGACATTATTTAAAAGACAAATATCCAGTTTTTGAAGCAAATATTCTTTCCAGTGCCAACGCAATGCAATGTACTTGCCATGCTTTCAGTAGTAAACAAGTATTCTCGGGAAACGATGAGTTCTTCGCTGTTTTCGTGTTGCATCGTTTCGATACCAGAAACACTAAGTCTTATCAGGTGCACAATAGGGTGCACTGCGATGTTTTATATACGATCCAAAAGCACGGCGGAGCAACCGAGTTTTCCAAACATGATACAGCTATGGTGGAAAGTGTTGAGGTCAAGTTTCAACCCTCCCCATCACCACACCGCTGTGTCAAGTTGCTGCTTCTTGTAAGTTTTGACGCAGTTCAAACCGCGTCATATCCTAATTGGGATGGCTCTCCATGTCGAGTCATTTTAAAAAAGTAATTATTTTATTAATCTGTTGACCTTGTGTTAATTGGATAAAGACTAATCAGTGATATTAAGACATGGTATACAAGTATACAATGAGGTTTATTAAATTGTTTGTGTATACTGTGTATAAATCTACTGATAGATTGGACAGAACTCCCATAAGGGATATTATACACTCAGGAGAAGAGGATGGGGAAACCTCAATTACTCTTAGTCCTCAAATGTTTTTTGTACTGCTTCCGGAGGTTGAGTAACGTTAGGGGGTGGTGACAGCTGTTTCATGTCGAAATTCCATAGTAGGGGTAAAGGGCACTACCACATTCATGCCGCCTTGGAAGAAAGAGAGTCTAGCCTTGATTATGGATCTTCTCAAAGGTCCATTGAAGGATCCATAATCAAGGATCTAGCTCTGTACCATCTTCGTCCAGACAAGGCAATGAAAGAAGACTGGGGAGTTCAAATGCCCGGTCTTGTTTAGGTTTTTAAATCCATAATTATATAAGGGTATCCAAAGCCAATCGAAGAGTCATCCCCAGCAGTAAAATGGGGGGACCAACACATTCAACCCCAATATCTCGATGTTTTGCGGTTAGTGATGTTCCGCTCCTAGGCATCCATTTGGTTGCCCAGCAAGTGACTTAACTGTATATGTTCTACTGACAGGCATAACCAGTCAGAAATTTACCCTCTTGGAGTCTATAAGTGAGATACTACTTTTGTATCATCCGGAGTATAGTAAATTTCGTTCCATGTGACGATATTGTTAAGCAAAGAAGACCACATCTCATCAAAGGCTTTACTAATGTAGATGGTTTCCTCTTCGCCACAACATCTAAAGGTGGACAAACTGGTATCAGAGCAAACGTAGTGCATTGTACTTGACCTTAAATATAACTGTTTAAAGAGAAGATCGAGATCATAAAAATCTAGATGATGCGGACTGTTCGCACTGTTGTTTTGCTATAGTTAAACTCATTAGTTTTAATCTAATATTTTCCAGCTGATTACACTCCTTTTGATAGTACAAGATGATTTGATGAGAGCGATGATAACAAGCAATGAGACGACAGCTAGAGATCTGCTCTCATCGCCAATGGCGTAGTCTAGCGGGTTCAACGGTTATCGCAAGATAACCGGATCAAGCAACATCGAGCGTGGCTGCTGCTTGGATGGGTGGCCGCTGAGCGATCCTGTCCTTGCAAGCAGCCCGCCTGCCCGGCCGTTGATAGTAGTTCAGAAGTCACCTATAAGCCGTTAGTCCCCAGGTTAAATGTTATAGAGGGCTTCTTAGCCCCAACTTCGCCTGGTATAATAAGATATCTTTACTTTTTGTACTCTCATCTCTTCTATAGTTACATTTTAAAACCTAGAATTTCTATTTTATTGTATAGCAGCCTTCCCACTATATAGTTGATAGTCCATCACAGAGATGATTATTACAATTACAAGATGATCTTAAAGGATCTTGTTCAATCAAGCACTCACTTGAGGCGTACTGTTTCATCTCTAAAAGACCCATTTTAACATCTAATCTTCAAACATGATAGTTCGAATCCTACTGACTCTACATTTGTTACTTTGTCAACAGCACAAGAGGAGCTGAGGAGATCGTGTCCAATCAAAGATGAAGTGAGGCGAACCGTCTCCACGCCACTGGAACTCGGCAACAACTGGACATTGTATTATCCACCACACGCCATACCTCAGCCTACCGCACTCTATAAACAACACCCCAGCCACTACCACTCCTCCCCCTCCCACCTAACTCTACCAATCCACCGCTACCACCCTTACCAGATGCTGCGTGGAATAGACACCTTCGGCTATCCGATGTCCATCCACGACATACCGGTATGTACCATTCTGTGTCCAGTTTCTTTTTCTGTACTTTGCAATCAATACTAAGGTCTAAAGAACCTGGTCGTTGGTACCATTGGTTATGAAGAGATTCTGATAAAACAGTCTATGTGTACTTACTCTTACTTACTCCCTCGGCGCTACAACCCTCCATGGGTCTTGGCCTGGTGAATCAGTAGTCTCCATTGGGGTCTGTCCTCGACGACCTCTCTCCAATTTCTTGCTCCAATCTTTCTTAGGTCAGCAACCACATGTGTACTGAATGGAAAAGCTATTAAGGATTGAATCAGAGGGAAATGGTTGCGAGTAGCACTTAGTTTGGAGAATGTGACTTTGGAGGGAACTTTCCATGAACATTACTTGAAAGGCTGAGGATTTATACAACTTCAAACTGGGGAAAATGGCCGCACACACCTGAAGATGTTCACTACGGATATGCTAAAGTAATATAGCCATGTGGGTAATTTCTACAGGCAAAGGATGAGTTGAAACAGAGTGTGTTTGTTGTGGGTAACACGTAGAAAATGTATGTGAAACATTTTTACTAATATTTATTGATGTTCTCTGTGTTTTTGTTTGTTGTACAATACATACTCTCTGCTTACTATACTGTAGTTGTTAGGGCATTCATAAAATTCTTCTTCTACAAGCAACCAACTGTTCGGCTCTGGTGTACAAGAAGGATCGGCGGAGTGGGCCGCTCAACCTTGGTCGGTTATGTGCGTTTTATTGCTCCAAAATCATAAAGCGAAAGATTTATCGATATATTTTAAGTATTTTGTTGGGAGTTTTATCGTTGTATAAATTGTATTTTTCGAGTTACGATTTTTCACCTCCACAAAGTTAATTTCCATCTAGTTATTTTTAAAATTGGTGCCAACATTTTATTACAAATCTCGAGATGATTTACGCCGCGCCGCGCCGCACAGCCCCGGCCCGAGGTGGGCACCAGCCCGGTTTCGCAGTAAATGTCTGTCGGCTAGAGAACAATTTATGTGCGTACGGCTCTGTTGCCATTTAGCCGGGGCTTAAGAGGGACTTTTGCTCGTTAACCACCGCCAGCCAACACATGGTCGAGTCCCCGATCCATAAAACCAACCGAACCCCATCACCCGCCCTAATTATTGGGTTAAGCAACGTTCAAAATGAGTTTTTCAGATTCATGGCTCTAGTTTAACATCAAAATAGTCCTTGGAATACAGTGTTTAATTCTAGGTAAGCCTCTAAAGCAAGTTGATGTTATAATGGGATTATTTTATCTTATCTCAACGACATTGCATACTTGGTTTCAAATCCTCTAAATATGCCTCTAATGCACCTAAACGTTTGATTACAAACTCTTGAAAATGGTTCTGAAATTAGAAAATGGTTGCGGTTTTTTCTGTTTTTAGAAGGGTGACTTAATTTAATGATCCCTGCATGAATTTTATTTTTGAACTTAATGAATTTTTACATATTTTGCCGGGAACAGTTAGCTAATTGAATTTACTTCGATAACCCACCCTGAAAAGGGTGTCAGAGAGAAATCCCTGACGATATGGTTCTTACTTAGAGAGCCTAAGCTTTTATCGGATAGTAGTCGTTTATCTGCCTTAATTTCTTCCTCTAGTTGGCTAAAAATGCATGAAATGGCAGCGTTAAGGAAAGGTCATGCTCAGCAGGTATATTTTACCGGAATTTTATTATAGATCGGATATCAAGAATTTTTACCTATTGGAATCCATATAGCCATTAAACTTTATAACGCTACTATATTAAGACGAAACATGTTTGTTATATATCTGAAAAGCAGAAAATATAAAGCGTTTACGAGAATTCGAAATTCTAACGTTAAATACGAGTATTTGTTTCTTTAAAGAAATTGAATTCCACGAATTAGTATCATAATACCGAGAATAATTTCCCTCCATTTTTATAATATAATGCTAGAAAAGAGACTGTTTAGTTAAATTCATAAATCTTGTGTTTGAACTTACATTATCACTTACCCAATGGTCTTTAAAAACGTTGACTGTCGTTGTGTGTTAAACTGGTTTCGTATGTTTTTGGGAAAGGTTAAAGTCCGTATTTTAAAGGTTGGAGCCCCCAGAATTGAAACCGGTTTCCGCGCACTTAGTCAATCTATTCATGGACATTTATGAGTTCAATGATAACGCTGACATAGGTACTTAGAGTGATAAATAGGCAGAATAGGATTAAAAGGGGGAGTGGCCTTTTACTCTTTTTTACATTCACGTTGGGCCTAGGTAAGGTTGTATCTGTCTGATGACCACGGATTCGAATCCCTGGCAGGGCAACAAAAATTTGTGAATGGGACTGTTTTTTAACGTTCAGCATAACCAAGTAAAATGGAATTGGCACAGAAAGAGACCCTTAAAACTAAATAAAAACACAAAAAGTGTTTTTTCTTTGTACTAGAAATATTTTTAAACCCCTATAAATAAAAACAATTACAAAAAAAAAATGTGTTGTGTTGTGTGGTGTACAATCACGACTCATGTAAGCTGAGACGCAGAATAAATAGTTTCAAATGAGTAAAGAAATAAATGTCACCTGTCAAACGTAATTTAAAAAATAAAATTGCAGCCAATGGAAATCCCCCACAGTTGTCCAAATGGCACTTGTATTTATAGTGCTAAAAGAAACTGCTTAGTTAGATGATATATAAATCTTGTAATCAAACTTGAATTACCTCTCACAAAATGGTCTTTGAACAAATTGAGAAGGACTGTTATGGTGTGTTAAAACTACTTTCGCTACAATTGTCCAAAAGTTACTTTTACCACAGAAATGTTTAATTTTTAAATTTGTATACATTCTTTCCTAGACGTGACTTCATTATGTCTCTGACATTTCTCGGAGGTTTCTCCATGGCGTGCGAAAAATTTGGGAAACCATTGAAGTACTTTCATGTAAAAAGGACTAGTGCATACAGAACTACCAAATCCAAACTCATATTTCCCAAAACACACTGCAGACTAATAAATACGTTCTATATTCGCAAACCGTTCCGAGGCTTTTGCTACGCTCATTGAATCGCTCATAATCTTAGATTTTTCGAGACAAGTTTGAAAGTTGCGAGCCTCAATGTTAGCATACTAACTTTGATGATTATATTCATTGATGAAACTCATTGTGTGTTCCGCTTTTAGGCCTTTATTATTTGATACCACCTCCTTCAATGTGGCGCACTCGCTTTTTGTTGGGTTATTTCCCTAGATAACTCTCTGCAAAGAGGGAGTTATCTAGGGATAACTTAAAATGTTTTGATTAATCCAGTGTGATTAATATATCACTCTAAAGATGAGGACTCTGTACGACGTATAGGCTTCTTAAGGCAATTCCATTTATAACTTTGACGTAACTATTCGGTAACTTTTGGAATACATTTTGAGAGTTTGAGTTAAATCCAATGTCAATAGGGATTATTTAGGGATTATTTTGAGAAATTACTGCCCAAAACCCGAAAATAATAAGACCGCTTGACCATTTAATAAGCATCCCAAACGAATAGCCCATTCTTCCACTTTTCCGATCAGTGGGTCGGAATAGTCATGCAATTAAAATGAATTCCTCCGTGGTTAAGTTTGGGCCAAGGGAGTTAGCTGCCAGTCTGACAGTGTATCCAGCTCATTGCGCAAGTCCAGTACCAACTTTCCCTCCACATGAACATATATGATAACAATGTGATATTTTGTGCCTCTGGAGACGCGTGGTACGCCGTGGGCGCCCTACTATGTAGGCTCAGTCGGGTTTACAATCTACACGTACAGATTCTTATCAGTCCGTAATGCAGATTTTATAGCAATTCCCTTTACGACTCCACAAATCTCGCCTGGTCTCGGCCTTCGCATCTTTTAATGCCCTCTACTCTTTGGCACCAAGTCAAGGGACAAGTTTGCCCTTGTTTTCCAGTTTAACTGCCCTGCATACCCGGGTTTGTTACTCGACGTTAATCCCACGATTGAAACAAGTTTAACAGTGCCCGGGGCTCTGTCCGATCGTTATCTGAAAGTACTTTTGGCAGAGTTAATTGCAGATATGGTCAACTCCTGCATTTTACGGCCCAATGCAGCCACCATTAACTTCAAACGGGAGATATAGCACATACATAAATGTACACACACACATTTTCTCAATGTTTAAAATGTTGAATCTTTCAATTTAAACACCAGTCGCCAACGGAAATAACTTGGTAAGTGGCCATGTTAATTATAATTAATTTAATAGTCTAGAATATACGCGAACGCGAAGGTAATGAGTGTTTTATTTCTTGAAGTTTTGTAATTATAATTGGTCGTAAATTAAACGTGTAATATTCTTGATCTAGAATTCAATTTTGTCCCAAACAGTAAGTATCCTGTTAACTGGTTCACAACAGCCCGCACATTTTTTACATTCGCAATAACATAAATAGGGACAAAAAAGTCGAATTTGGAAAATTCAAAAATTGTTAATCCAAAATTTTGGATAGTTTTAACGTTTCTTCCGCTTCCTTGCCATCCCAATACGTGTCTGTATAACTTTGAAGATTGGATCATTCCAATTTTTACTGATCCCTGAGCTTCAAATTATCATTAGGAAGGGGTACAGTAGGAAATAATCTACGTATACTGGTACCTCCACCACAGAGAAGATAAAACATAGAAGTCTCACTGGAACACAGCCCACAGCACGATCCTACGGCCAGACCTAGTAACTACCATTTATTGTAGCACTAGAGTTCTGTTGGCTGATCCAAGTTAGTAAGCTTAATGAGACGCACATGTCTGCATTACCTGCAGTCCATTCTACCCGTATGTGGGAGAGGTGGACGCACATATTCCATCTCATGATCATTATATTCCACCTGCCCATATATTCCACCACGTCCTACTTCACGGATAGCTCGGAAAAACCCTATCGTAATTTCAGTAAGCAGATGAGATGTGTCAAACCCAATTTCATGGAACGTTCCTCATTCTGAGATGACCAGTCCCATCGTACACGACAAGAACACGATGGGACTGGTCATCGTGAGGTTATTAGCCTCAACATTGCATACTGAGGCAGAGTTAAGCTCAATTATTGGTTATCTCCATATTTTTCCACTTCTTCAACGTACAAACCGCTATGGAATTCCACTTACCACCTTATTGTTTACACGCAAGATCGTCGTCACTTGTGTCTTCTTGGGTGTAGAACAACTGATCCTATGTGACGGTCCAGCCAGTGTCACATATCGGATGCAATAGCATGATAGTCGAACACAGCCTTATGAGTGTTCAAGTGATTACTAAGAGTTAAGTGACAATTCTGTATTACCGCTGTTAATTTGATCCTGAACAATCTGAACATAACTCTAACTCCTGAGTGCAACGGATTCTAAGGAACAAGACTCAGCGGCTGAGACACTGATAGTCGCCCTCTTGCTAAGTTCAAACCCTCCGTTAAACTGAGAAGTTCCCTGACCCACTATTTCTGAACGCCGTGCCTAATGAATTCACTTCTCGATCCGAAGAACCTGAGCAGGATATATCTATGAACGACCAGATGCAATTACGCTAGCTTTACGACTTGTCAAAATCGATTACGTTTACATGTCGAAGGTGCAGTCAGAATTTTAAGGAGATTGTTCGGTAACCACTGATGCGTTGTTAATGGGTCGAAAGTCGGCTGGCTGAACAGAATCGAGTGGTTGAACAGTCGATTGATTAAACAGTTGAGTGGTTAAACAGTCGAGTGGTTGAACATTCGAGTGGTTGAAGAGTCGAGTGGTTGAACAGTCGAGTGGTTGAACAGTCGGCTGGCTGGACAGAGTCGGTTGGTCGAACAGTCGAGTAGTTGAATTTTAACTACGAAAATTGACCTGCTAACCATGTTTTGACAGCCACCAGAACCAATGGTTCCAGCATCCTTACTTTTCTCTCAGCGTCGCTCATATCTTCCCTGTACATCTTTTGGATTTGGGTGTATTCCCGCACTCACCATCTTGTTAACGGAAGAAGGATGCACCTTCAGTCGACCAAACAAAGTCTGATCTAGAGGAGTACATTCGTCTTCTCTCCTAATAGTTCCCATACAACCTAGTCAACAAAAAAAACTTGGAACACACCCTGTGTTAACTTTTGACTTCACAATAAATATGTTATATTATCAAAGATACTCATCAACAATTTGTGGGTAACTCACGATAGTGCCAATACAATCGTGCACGATATACATAACACCAGGTTCTATAACACCATATAACCTTTGACAGTCTAGGTTATAGTGGGAGTGGCACACTTTACGCTAACGTCATATTTAATGTTCTGTCCGTATGGCTACATTTGGCTATTATAAATTAAATTGCGTGATATAAATTATTATTATAAATTTGTGCATATACTGTATTATTGAATTGTTTTACTCATAGTTTTTTTTTTTCAAGATACAAAATAACATAGTACAGTACTGAATAAAATTAAAAGAGTTTATAACATAATAACGAAAAAGTTGCGCTAACAACAATAATTAATGTTCATTACATAACATTAATGACTGTTCAATTGGTAAATAAGAACGTCTAGATATAAAAATAGGACCTAAAATACATTTTCGTACTATTATTAAGCCCTTACCTACCCAAGTGTTTACGGGCCAGGAGGAGATGGTGAAAAACGATCTTATTGTAGTGATTATTGTAATTGTCGAAGTTCATTGTACGTATCAGTGAAAATATAACGGCGTTTTGTTGTGATTTATGTAAAATCTGTGTTATTTTAATCAGTATTATTGTAGTAATTAGTATAAAATATGTGTCACTTTTATCGGCGTTATAGTAGTGATCTGTGTAAACCCTCAGGTCATTTTAATGGGTGTAAATGATCGGTGAGTTAGTAATTGTTGTAGGTTAAATTAGATATCATGTAAAGCTCTTAATGAGATGAGGCCAACAGTATAAATAACTACAATTTTTATAAAGATAAAATTTTATCGGTAATCATTTTTTTTTCGTGTCAGATTTAAAATTAATCCCGTCACTTTTTATAAATGATGTACCAAATTTCGAATTTAAAATAGGTTTTTGTAAAAGTGGCGAAAAAGTTGTATTTTACAACTAAGCAACTTGAATATCATGGGTTTTCAAAAAGGCATTTTTAACCTTCGACGGAAGGAATGTTCTTTTCAATAAAATCCTATTTTTTACTCCTCTTTGCAATGCGTTTACATTTTATTAAATCAAACATTTTTAATACTTTCTAAAATATTTGTACTTATAAATACAAGTATAGTGTAGTACTTATATTTTCACGCCCATAGGTAAACGCGTTACACAAAAGTCGATGGGTAATAATTATTTGACTTTCCATAAATAGTAGACATGAAGTCACTGAGAGAGATTTCAAGTAAAGGAAAAACTACGAAATGCGATTAAAATTACATCAGAATAATCACTGAATAATGAGTAAATAAAATCAAAATAAAAAGTACAATTTGAAAAAAAAATACATCGAACGCTTTAATAGAAAACCCAACCTTTTGAGGAGGAACGAATTTATTTGAACGACCGTCACAGACAACTCGTCTAGAAGTGTACCGACAGTCTCAGTAGACGGTAAGGGCGAAGGCAATATAAGTACTCTAGTGCAAAGTAAGCCTCGAGGCCCACAAGGGGATCTTGAGTTACGATGGGGTAACTTCTCGCAATACTGCCTCTACCTGCCTTTTATGTTTTATGCTACCTTTGTCTTTATGGAATCTCTTTATTTTATTACGTGTCTACGGTTGACGATAACACTGAAATTTTACGCGTTCTTCCAACTTTAACTTCCTAGATTTTTAAAACGCTCTTTAGCTGGTATTCTTTTTTACTATAATTTCAACTTGTTATATCCAACTCTTAAATTCTTCCTTGAATGTATATCCTTGCGTATATGAGATCACATTATCTTAATGGTATCATAGAAAACACCTCGTTACAATTTATTATCTGTCTTTAGTCATCATGGCAGCAATACTCTACCGGCAGATGTGGGTTATATTTACTATTTAGTAAAATACGTGTATTCCCATATCATGTGTCATATAATTTCAATATACAGGGTGTGTCAGACCACTCGTCTCAAATTTCTACCGCTCAAACGGCTAACTGCAGAGACTTATTTCAAACGGAATCTCACTAAAATAACCCTACAGAATCGGCTTAAAACAATTTCAACTCTGTGAAAATACAGGGTGTCCAAAAGCAAAGGGTCCCATGTTCGAAGTTCAAAAATATCGAATGCAAAGACATGTAAAATTGTACATAATTTTAATTTTTTTGAGCTGAACAATTTTGCGAAGAAAAAAGTTATTTATGTGTATTCGTTTGAAGATGGCGGTCTAAAGAATACATAACAGTTTTGTTTTGTTTATACTTCTGTGATATGAACCTAAACTAACATATTTTGTCTTTACTTCATTACACAAGCTTTCAAATGATACCACGCATGGCTGTATTTTTTCAAACACTATAAAATTTACTTGAAAACATAAAAATCCCCATAACCCAAATCTTTTTAACAATAGGGGGAGGGGTTCCTCCTCATCAAATTTAAGATTGTACTAAACTGAAAAATTTTCACACCTAAAGGTATTTTTATCTCTAACTATCACAACACTGCTGCAAATAAACTGTAATTTTAGGTACAAAGTGGAAGTTTACATTGTCTTTTCACAAGTAGTTGGCCAAATTATTATCTCATGAACAGAATCTTTTATACCTTGGAGAAATTCTTGGGAGTGCTTGACAAAACGTAGCGAAAGTTTTTTTTAGCGAATAAAATAAAATACAGTACCTTCATCGCATGTGTTACCACGTTTCATTATAAAATATCATAATATGATTTGATTGCACTAAGTGAATTTACAATTAGTTTATTCTACGATTTTCTCGTTATCATCGTTACCTCGTTACGTTGTTACTCAACGCTTAAGCGTTGAGCCCCCTTCATGGCCCTAACCTCGCCTAGTAAAATAGTACATTCTTCGACTTTTGACTTTATTACCCATTAGGACAAAATAAAATGTCAGAATCTTATTTTTACTATTAATTTTTACCTTTTGACCAATTAGAGTTCTTCCTTGGACAAAGAGAAACTTATGTACAAATTATTTAAGTCTCTAAGGACTTTATCAAGAGTTATCGCTTGGACAGACAACGAGACTATTGTAAAAGTCCTTGTCAGGTCCTTCACTGTATCCTTAATCAATTCAAGAAGTGTACTTTCACATAAAAGAATAATTTTAGTATGGCATGATATTACCTAAACGTAATTTGCCAATGGCACAGTGTAGCGGGTACAACGGTTATCGCAAGATAACCTGATCAAGCAACGTCGAGCGTGGCTGCTGCTTGGATGTGTGGTCGCTGAGCGATCCTGTCCGCCTGCCCGACCATTGGTGGTTGTTCGGAAGTCACCTTTAAGCCGTTGGTCCCAGGTGAAGTGTTAGAGAAGGCTTTTGTTAGCCCTAACTTCGTCTGGTAAAATCAAAAATCTTTACTTTACTTTTAGTTTACAACATAACCATAAATTACATCTTTAGTTATGTGATTACGTTCTTTATATTATTGATATTTTAACAGTCTTTGAGTCCCATGGCTGCAACTAAATATTTGGACAGAGGTTTTATATTTCGTTGTAATTTCATGGGATGTAATATTCAATCGGAATCGTACTTCTGCTAAATGTGAAACTAAACTTACAAGTAATAAAATAACGGAAAATTGTGGGGTAAAACACAATTGATGGTTTCAACATGGTGGCCGCTAGAAGAGGAAGTGGCGAGTCGATAAATAAACGCTGTATAATTAAAACATTAAACCGTTTAAGTAACCACATTATTATTGAAATGAAATAATTATAAATTTTAAGTTGCAATTAAAAGTAACAAACGGCGGTTGGGGTAGGGAGTGCAGATGTACGGGGCTAGGGCAGGTGGAGCAACCAGTAGTAAAATTTTCAATTACGGAGGCATTAAAATGTATCATCGGCCGTTTCTACCCCGACTTCAATTTCAATTTTATGTCCAATATACGGCCGAGTGGTTGTAACCCGTTTTATGCGCTCGAATGCAACTGGCTGCATAATACAAGGGATTTAACACACAGTTCAATCTCTAACCTTTCAATCACCTAATTGGCTCTTTTGTGATGTTTTTCTCATTATTCCGTAACGAGGCATTGATATTTTTATGGTCGAGACCGCATTGATACGTAGCAATGTTAGTTGGCTTGTGGGCGTAGTTGTTAAACTTGTTTGGCCACTCTTGGAAAAGAATTTATTGCCGTTTATTTTCACGTTGTTGGACTTTTAGCTTACTGTTATTACTTTATAATTAGCACGGTTTCGTACGATTTTCATTCTTAATTGCTATTCATAAACAAAGAAGTTTCACTAGATTATTCGGCCTTCGACTTAAAATCATATTAGTAGTTCTCTTTTGTTTCAAGGCCAATTCAAAATTTGAATCGCAGTAAATTCGAGACATTTTTAATTTGGTATCCCACTCTATATACCAGGTTTGGACCTAGTTCACTTACTATATTGACTACGCTAGGCCAAAAGTTTACATTGCATATCTTGAAACCTCCGTTTTTCACCCCTTTAGTTCGGAACGCCCAAAGTCAAGTAAGTAGTGACCGTTTGTGAAATCTTCACACACAGTTATAGTGACGTCAGTTTACTAAATGAAATTCCCTAGTTTAGGTATCTTTAATTCTACTTCACCAAAACTATTTTCACCCCCTTCCAAGAAATTTGCGTCAGTATAGAAAAGTGTAGAGAGAATGTAGACTTTTCCCTGTGGAATGTCTCTTACAAAAAGCATGTCTAAAACGTAAAAAAGTACCAATCACTATACAGCTCCACCCCTTTCAACTGATCTGTGCAAAGCAGATTAGTATTATTGCAATTGTCCATTACCATTTAAGCCAAGACATTCCAAATTTAAATATTCTTGTATGTCGAGAAGTGCCTAAGCAATTTTGTGATATGGTGAGTTTGCAATCTTGCTGCTTTATGGTAAAAATTTAATATTTTTACATCATGTAGAAGTTTCCGATCCCCACTATGGATAATATATCTCTGAAGGTGTTACTTGTAAGGTACCTGCTTTGTAATACAAAACGCATCCTATGTTGGGAAGTGTTGATTCAATGTAAGTTTTGAGTGTAGCTCCAGTTCACCTTTCTCTTAGTGTAGCATCTGAGATCTGACGCAGTCACAGATTTGACTTCTGAAATCTGGACTCGTGTTCATGTATCTGAAGAGATTCAAAAAAGTCGACGACGCAGAAGCTCAAGATCCAGGAGTCGTCTGTGATAGCTACAGATTTCATAGGCTACAACCAAGAGTAAGGTGAACTGGAGTTTCTTTGTTATAAGGATCACAAAAGTTAGTTTCTAGAAAATATCTTCGGTAATTTTAGTTATAAACTGTACCGGTACATATCTGCGAAATCAATGCCGCAATGTATAATTAACGTATAATATAGTCTTGTTAGACTTAATAATTAACTCTGACTGGGTAGATCTTGAAGATGCAGGCGTCATTATTTCACTTGTCAGTGGAGTCATAGCAGTAAAGATGGATATACGGTAAACTGGGTAGTTAAAAGATGTTTATACGTGGAACAGACATCCACACGTGCCTCAAATATTTTGCTACAGTCGATTTACTCTTTGTGAGGCATTACGCATGCGCATTCCCGACCGTTACTGACGTAGTAAAGTGAAATGATCGGTGACGCCGCCGTTGTCATTACGCATGAACCTCGCCAACGCCCGGAATCCGAACAGTAATTGACAAATCACAACACTTAAGTTGTTTTCAGTTAGCTAGTTGCTACGAAAACTTATTCTTAGTGCTGGGTTTACACGAATACAACTTGTTTCAAATAAGTGAACGTAACCATTCTTGATTCTTGACATCTTTTAATATTTTACTAAAACACGACTTTTCATGGTTTAATTACAATTCAAATAAGATCTTGTTTACATTCTCTATCGGTAACGCCATACTGATTATTATTTATTATTGCCGGCAAGTCAAAGTACTGCTCTCTCCCCTTCGACTGACATGTATAGGTGGTTGTGTATTATTGGCAATTTCGCGTTGCAATCTATTGACTGACATTACTTTCCTCAACGAATTCAAAATTTTAAATTCTTGCAAATTTTTTTTCAAGAATTTAACTGTCCTAGTCATATTCAATATGGTGGAGAAGTATACGAACTGAAATTACCGCTGCTGAATAATAAGCGGCCACCACCACAATCGAATCATTTATATTTATGATTGTTTTTAACTACCGGATCCAAAATTTCGTACCGAATCTACAAAAGTAATAACTTAATGATGAATATAAAACTATCCAGACTATGTGTATTAATTAAATGCAACAAACAAAGCAGTGTAATATTTAGTTACTTTTCACTATTTTGAAGGATAAACGTGACACAAGTAACTCATGTCTATCGCCATTGTACTTCAGACTATTGCCGTGGCCGTATGTGGTAATACCACATAAATACCATATAAATTATTTTACATTGAATTAATTTAAAAACTATCGTTATTCAATACATTAAGAAGACCTGGCAATAATTAAAATTGTTAACAACTTGATCAGAATGTTTTCCTATTCAATAGTTCGGCATTTCTAATCGATAATTCGGTTTCCTGATTCGATTGTGGTGGTGGTCACTTACTATACTGCAGCCTTTTTCTCGGATTGTCACCGTACCGAAGCTGTATGGCTAAATTATGAATGGACACACGAGTCCTGGAAATCTTAAGGAACACATTTAAGAGCTTAATTCATGAATATAGAAAAGAATCGTTATAAACAAATAATAATTAATCTCAGTTGTAGTAAGAGTACATAGAGGAGTAAATGTTGGCGAACAAGAGAGACAAAGTATGATACAATCTCCTGCAGGCCAGCGCATCGGCACCGTGCGCGGAAAGACTGCCTAATTAATTGTGAACTCTAATTTCTCGGGCGTGTCTAAATGACGTAGCTTAACATAGCTCATGTTCCTAAGTGTTCCCGGGGTTTTACTGCCGTGCGCCATAAACGTTGCACCAGATTGCTCTCCTGCAGGGACTTGTTCATGCAACTCCTTTACGGCTCTTGGGTAGATGGCTGAGCACCTGATGACCTATAAAGTAGCCAAGCTGACACAGTCCTGTGATTGTGCGGACATTACACTTAAAAGTCACCGGGTTTCCAGCTGTGCAATCTCACGTCGCGCAGTGTCCTTTTGCAATTGCCACAGATTTCTATTGTTATCATTTTTTTCCAGATTAAACTGTTTTCATTAATTACTCAGCTAATTTGTTGGTATCGATTTGTGGATATCTTACAAATTAGTTATTCGCTGAGCGTCAGCGAAGCCTATCACTGAGAAGCTTCAACGGAAAAATTTGTCTTCTGTCTGCCCGCACGATGTCTTGAGAAAGAACTGACCTAGAGACTTGTCATTTTGCATTGGGCTTCAATTCTATACGGCAACATCGAATTCGATGATGTTGAATGTCTTTTCAAGAGGGAAATTTTTAGATTGGTCTTGTGGATTACAAACTGAGTACATACAGTAATTTCATATTTTAAAATTTGATGTAGTAACACATATAGCCGAACCATTCCCAATATATGATTAAGATTACATATTCTGTAGAGTATAAGTATTAAATGAAACTTCATTTCTCATTCTTGAGTTTGTTTATGTTGCATGTAAGGTAAAGAGAATTAGTTGAACATCAGCAGTCTTAGCCCATGGTGGCATCTCGAGAATGAATTGAACTATAAAGTGAATATTACTAAATGTTAATGAATCACCCAGCAGGGATCACTTCTGGCTGGTTTATACCTTCCAGTTGAACCCACCACTGGGCACAGCAAAAACCGATGTGCCACTTCAATCTGGGCAACCTTATGGATGTCCAGTAGCGGCACATCACTAACCGCAAATGTTGAGATTCTGGGGTTCATGGGCAATTCAATAGGTCTAGTCTACTGTGGAAGATGACTGTTGGAGTTGGTGGGGTTTTTTCCCTTATCTCAGAGGTTCTTGTTAACCTCAACAAGGGTGTGGCACCCCCTGCCTACTTTGACTGGAGAGGCTGGTTCAGAGCTGACCTCCCCTTCTTCCGGGATGACTTTGAGATGTAGTGCCCTAATTCTTCCTCATGGATCTCGATAGGAGGCGGCCCCTACTCCCTAACCTTACCCATCCTGAATATCCTATCACTCCGGAAGCAGCGCAAAGGTTCTTAGAGGACTAAGTGCAATTTATAAGCTTCTTGTCCTAAGAGAACAAAAAAAATGTTAATGAAAACAATACATTTTCAAAATTGTTTATTTTTTGGACGAGACCTTTCAAAACCAAAGGTTTCATCATCAGGTGACTTCTGATAATGATTTAGTAATATTTAAAGAATTTTACAATTGCTCCAAGAGTCGTCAAGGAATATAGAGTAAATGTGGAGTAAGCTCCAATTTCACCTTCCTCTTAGTGCAGCGTCTGGAATCTGACGCTGTTGCATACTTGACTCTTGAAATCTGGAGTCATGAACGTCTCAAGAGATCCAAAAAAATGTCGACGACGAAGAAGCTCAAAATGAACTCTTTACATCGTTTTCATCACAACAGAGACACCAAGACCACAAGATATAGTTTAGTAGGGGATGTGATAGTCTCATTGTCTCATGAGGTGCACAGTTGATTGCACTACGATGTGATAGACACGATCTCTAAGCACGGTGGTGCAACCGAGTTTTCTACAAATTTTCTGCACTAAGAGGATGGCGAATTGAACATAATTCAACATTTACACGAATTCAATCCTTCCCACCATAGCCACTTTCTGTGTGTGAACTATTGACTTTAAAATTCAAATGCAACTTTAGCAAAGCTTGTAACGTACCTTCTGGTCTGGTGTACGCTGTACGTAAAATAGACAAGAAAGAAAAAAACGTAAAAATGTCCTATTTCACTTTGTTTAACATGTATTTATCCGTGTTTTAGCATAGAAATGCATATATTATATTCACATTCTCATTTTTATAATTTTGGATCACCACTTAAATAAATAAATTGCCGTAACAAGCGCTATAAGGCTACAGAAAATAGTCCAACTCATGCAATCTATTCCGGTTATCCTAACGGGAATAGTGATTAATTAGCGGTTCAATGCAAATATGGCGGAGTTAATGGAACATCCTGTAGAAGCATGATGGTTTTATGTCGGCTCCTTCACCCGTGTTGTGTTGCTGGATAAAACGTGAATGATGGGATAAATCAATATCGGATAACTTTTTAAAATGTAATACACCGGGCTGACAGCTATTTCATGACAGCATTTGCTCAATGGTGAAAAATCACGGGCTTAAAGGTGACTTCCGAACCACCACCAACGGCCGGGCAGGCTTGCAAGGATAGGATCGCTCAGCGGTCACCCATCCAAGCAGCAGCCACGCTCGACGTTGCTAATCTGGTTATCTTGCGATAACCGTTGTAACCGCTACACTGCGCCATGGTGTGAACAGAAACAGAGTTTTTATTGTATGGGATGTCAATTTAGTCTGGAAATTACCTTTTAGCCTTATCAATGGTTATACAGGGTGTTCAGTGTGGCAGTCGGTTATGAGTTATTTTGATGGAATAATTTAAACATCCGCCATTTTGAAACAGGTAATAGGAATTATTAATATTTTATTTTCAAAAAAAATTTGCAAAAGGTTAATACAATTCACAAGTTTCATAACCTTATCTTAACTGGTAAAAAAATATATATATATATTTATTTATTTATTTATTTATTTATAAACAACACATAGAGACAGATTGACAGAAAACTAAAGGCTTTAGGACATACCTTCATATGAACTTTTTCTCATTTTTATGTGTATAACAAAATACCAAAGCATTGGAACACCTTTATTTATCACCCTGTATATAAGAAAATACCACTTCATTTTATCAATATTATAAGAGACTAAAAACCCACATTTTCACACAACTTCCTGGTTTTGACCACATCAGGGGGACATTCGTCAGATGTCTCCAAAATCTTAAATGTAAGCATAGGTCGAATTTTAAATCAAAAATTAAAGGCCCATTTTAGTAGAACACAAGGCCGAAAGTATTTTATTTGATGTAATTGACAACATTTTACAAAACTTTAATAACATCTTAAACATTCCAAATGTTTTTTTACTTTTTACTTTACATCGTAAATCTGGCATCTTTTATTGTATGAAATTCATTACTCCATCCAATTTGGAAAAAATTGAACTGAACTTCTTTTGCAATAAAAACGAAGCCGTGTTTTGCTTAAAAGGTGCTACAACGCTTTTTGAATATCGCGCACTAAAACTTGCATTATGGGTTCCGATCCACAAACTGTGGTGCAAACGACCATTTGCTATGGGCTGGAAGTTATGGGCCTCAATCTTGACAATGGCGGAGTGGTGATAGTTTATGATTTGGAATATATTTTCAGTTGTTAATGACGACGGCGTTGGTCGCGGCCAGCGGGGCGGAAGATATAGGGGGGGACTCGGGCAGTAAACAGCACAAGGCGGTACGCGCCCTTTTGTTTTGGTATGGGCTATTAAAAAGTAGGGCATTGTGAAGATAACTGTCTTCCTCGGCCCTTATAGGTGCGGGGCTTTGGTTATCAAAATTTATTGTTCGTTAAAATGCTTTTATAGCACTCAAATGGCTTTTGATTCATCGTACAGTATATGTCTTCGCCAATGAAAACATTCAAAGCAGGTGGCATTTTACTAATTTAGGTGATGATAAACTTGATATAGATCATTGCAGAGTTTTTACCGGAGTTTGAAAAGGGTTTACCTCACTAGAAGAGTTAAAATAAAAGATAAAAACCTAAATGGAAGTTAAAATCAAGGAAAAGCGTTACATTTTTAGTGTCGCGTTTATTAAAGTCAGAAAATAACAACACACAGTGAGTGATGTTATAAAAGCCACAACCCAAACTACACAATAAACCGTTACAGCGCATCATCTTGTTGTCTTGCTGGTTCTTTCAACAGCGTACTTCTAACGTACAAGTTACACTCGTATTGTACAGAAGTTACAAAAATTGTATTTCTACGAGAAGCGTCTTGTAAATTCAGTAGGGAATCTTAATATTATTCCTATCTGCTAAGTACCTACATATTATAAATTCCAACTAAAAAAAATTAAAACGGTACAAAAATTTCAACCTTGTGAGTTCAAAGATTAAAATATTATAAAGTTTTTTTGGGTAAGTCGAAAATATTAGTCTAATCCTAATTCTGATAGTAAGCTACTACAAATAGTTAAAATAATATGTGTCAGTGTCAATACATGGTTAAGCTGGTAAAAAGGTAAGTAAATCATGGTAAAGGGACCATAGTTACTCTTGTTTACAAGTATGTAAACAAAAATATTCGGAAAAAATCTATTACCTCTGAAAAACAGTGGCGGATTTCCCACCAGACTCGGGGGGGGGGCCAACTAAAATGCAAAGATTTTGTACTACTATTTTAAGTACGCAGTAACAGTTTTCTGTCTGATAATAAATAATATTCTTTATTTTAAAGCCCTTCATACCCAATAAATATATTTTAATCAGAATTAAGAATTTATTCCCTTCGCAGTACAACTGTCAAAAATAGTATTTAAGGGACGGCGCAATTTTTCTTCCGGACTTTGGAACAAAAGAAATAAAAATTCAACATAGTAATGTAAGTAGAGTAATGTACAGCAATTTTTGTACAGCCCGACACAAAATTCCAATTTGTGCTTAGTTTGAAATCATCATTTTTTTTTAAACCTATCTCATTGAAACCTGAAACTATTGGATCTTCTTACTGATTCCGTGTTGAGACTTGGTAAAGATTCCGATGGTGGAATGTACTAAAAGTTTCAAGAAGGGTTTTAGATAGACGACCATTTAAACCAATAAAAAAATAAATCTAGTGTGGTAAAAAAACCTCCCTTATCGTACAAACAGAAATTATTATGGTGACAATGTTCATTTGCAAATTGTTAATGATTTAGCAACGAGAATGAATGTCGCAACCGTAGTACGTCCAATAAGGCAGAAATATTCTGCCTCCTTCCACCTTTGGTAAACGAACACCTATGTAAGATTTGTGTCACGCCTTGATTAAATCTCTAACTTTGGTAAATCCAGAGATACTTCCTTGCAGTTATTTGTCAAAGAATGTCCTCAGACTCTGTTACTGTTTAAGTGTAATAATTCAGATCCTAATTGGTGGATTTAAAGACAAAGTCTAGGGTATCCGAAGTTCGAATCTTGCCTAGATTATAGTGTCTTGTTGAAATTTTTTAGTCAAGGGGCTGAAGAATTTAATTTTTGTCTGTATGTCTGCCTGCACTATATTTTGAGAACTATGCTTGCCCTATGTTTTTTTTTTAATTCTATATGAAGCTTTATTCGCCTCCCGCAACGTTGAGTTCTATAAACAGGTCCGGTTTCAGAGGTAAGAAAAGTACGCGGTCGTGTAGGACGCCATGCAAAAGGAGGCGCTTAAGCGCTCTCCCACGTTCAGTATTAAAGGAGACCAGACTAGATGTTAAAATTTGATTGACATCGACAAATTGTAGGAGTAGGAAGATAGGGAAAATCGTAGTGTGGTACCCTTGCGCATAGTCCCACTACTTGACTTATTACAATAACCACAAATGGACTAGTCCATCGGACACCCTCTAAGAATCCTGTTTCAAGCAAGTAAGTGGTGAAAGAAATTTTTCTAGGGTGAAACTAATAAAACCTTATCTCAGATCCACCATTTGCGTCAATAACGTTTGAGTGGACTGGCAACAATGGCCATTGAGAATGATTTTTTAAACAAAATGGACGTTGACGACGTTTTCATCGAATTTGCCACGATAAAAGCAAGGAAAAACTCTTTTCAGTGTTTTAAGTTTGTCTTTATTTTACAAGTAAATACATTATTGAATTTCTTTAAAACTGACTTATGTTGTGTTGATTGATTTATTCACACTTTGTATATGTAATTGGTTTTTTTTTTACTTTTTAAATGTTACGTTCAATAAATAAGGGCAAGCGTGTTTAACACATTCTGATAGTTAACAGTAAAACTCAACGTTTATTCATATTTCTCACGTTTTGGACCTTCTTAAGAATTTATATTTACTAGTATTTTTTTTAATCGAGATCCAGAAAATATCCTTACTATCAAATACGTTTTTAAGGGAGGGGGGCGGAATGTTGTTCGCTTACACTAGAAAAATGTCTAGAACCGTCCTTGTCTATAAGATTTATGAAACTACTTTGGATCTGGCTGAGCGTCAGCGAACATTTTTAACATTGATGTTATCGGTAAACATGGTGACTTTATTTTTGATATGGTCAAGAATAGTTCGAGAATAGTGCTTTTCCGACTATAGAATTTAGCAGAGCTTCTTTGAAGGCCATCACTCGGTGGGCTATTAGATCTCGCTTTTGTTTGCTGGAGGTGTAAAAATTTATTGGCTGTGCAATTGTCTGTGCGTCTGTCTGCAAGCAGGATAACTCGAGGATAAAATAAGCTGATGGCTTGAAACTTTCCATGTCACTAGTGAAGCACAATGGCGAAGGACATTTGCTCTGTTGTACTCCTACCTTGTATTAAAAGTGCTCCGTCATTCGAGAACGGCTATAAAGAAGAATAATTCCTTTAAACAATAAAAGAAATAAAATGGCAAAACTATATAACGCTTTTAAAATATTGTTTGCGCAGCACCGTACCCCATAAAGAGCCTAATTAATTATAGAGTTTATGTATGTACGTGGAATGACTGTAATTAGGAACGTCGCATATGAATGCTAAGTAGGGGTGCAGGCTTAGGCCGTAAACATTTTATGTGTCCCACGCCACAATCAAGCGGGTAGGGGGGGGGTTCAAACAATAATGACAATAGGTTATGATCTGGGCAGTAAAGAGACTCGTCCATTTCGGATATACAGGGTGATCGTAATGTCCACACTCCTGGTAATTTTTAACGGCTGGAGTGGAAGAGTGGTACTTTGCAAATTATATATTTGGCGCATTAATCGTTTAGGAAAGTTGTCACCGGAATAAGGGGTGGTCAACCTGTTTCAAATAATCTCCAAAGTCACGAAGAAATTTTTTGGAATATTAAACTTTTATCATTGACATTTCAATAATTTAATGGCAAAATGTAAATTGAGCCCAATCAGTACAAAACCATCATCAATTAATTCTTCTGGTTACACAATTTGTCAATAATTTTTTCCGGCTAAATTATTCGGAAATATTTTATCAACATTTAATTTCTTTTTCTCAAATTATTGAAAGTGTTTTATTTTAATTAAATCTTCAACAATTAAAAAATATCAAATATTAACTTAAACGTTTCGACCAACCTATTCAATACATTGCATTTTTATTCGTACCCAAATATATAGAGTGATTCACGAAGATATGCAGAAAATTTGGGAGCTCGTTCTACATGAATAAAGATTTATACAAGATTTTTCATTTTGATCTGTTTATTGGTGAAATAACAAAGTTATTGTGTGTTGTTGTGTTTTTACAACATTTTTGCATTTTACACTGGTTTTCTCAAAGACCACCTAACTTCTAAGTTCTGAAACCTGTTTTTTTTTTTTTCAATTTACCAGATCAAAAACCATAAAAAGGATTTAATTCGTCACTTATTCTTCCTTACCAGAATTTCAGGAAGACCTCGTTTTACGTTGTCTGAAATCCGGGTGAAATCTTTCGCTAGCCGTAACTCGCTAAGGAAGCATTTCAGGATCCATATTTATATAAGCCTTTTTTGATATTTTACATGTAGAATGGGCTCCTACGGTTTTATGCATATCTTCGTGAATCACCATGTATGTTGATATACCTTTGAACAATATACATGAATAGATATCAAACTAATAGGCTCAGTTAATATTATCATAACGCAGGTATGGGTTTGGATATTTTCGTGTTAAAAAATTGAACAAATCACATTCTATAACTGTTTCTATGACTATTTTTAAACGGAAGTGCACGTTTATACTGTATTTACAGCTTTTCCGACACACCTGATGTACGTAAAAAACGCATGACATATAAGCTTTTCAAATATTCCTATATGGACATTTAACATTAGTTCTATAGTTACAAAATGTCATAACCTTTCATACCATCACACATTATGAAAACACACACACACATTATTTAATTTTTTTATTTCTAAAAACAATATACTCCGGATTTACTTCTTACGGCGGAAAAATTCTTCAGTTTAGGCAGTGACAACCTGGCACCAGGCCACCAGTTATACTCAATAAAAATTCTAATCTTCATTACAAATTTATCTGGTACCCATCCACTACTTCTATTTCCTGTGGTGAAACGTTAAAATTATTTTGAGCCTTAATTCATCTTATGGATAACACAGAGTCGGGTATACTCATCCATGACACTCAAGAAGACTTATCATCAGTGTTATCAGCAGAATGTTAAACTGCAACAGTTTGTTCATTATAATCTCTTATCAGTGTAAAAATGCACACGTGTAATTGCTGCACTAGTGATAGCGCCATATCAGGGCTGTGCACTCGTAGATAAGGCCGGCCGGGGTCATGAGGCATCTATTTCCTACATGCTACTTTATACCCACGATTGTGTATGAGTTTTAAAATAAACATACGTAAGTGTTTGGAGACAAAATCTATAAATTTAAAAACTGATTTTGCGAAAGAGTGCACAGCGAATAAAGCGCACATATGGATATTCTCGATGAAAGGGCACATGTGGATATTCTAGAAGAAAGGGCACATGTGGATATTCTAGAAGAAAGGGCACATGTGGATATTCTCGATGAAAGGGCACATGTGGATATTCTAGAAGAAAGGGCACATGTGGATATTCTCGATGAAAGGGCACATGTGGATATTCTAGAAGAAAGGGCACATGTGGATATTCTCGATGAAAGGGCACATGTGGATATTCTAGAAGAAAGGGCACATGTGGATATTCTCGATGAAAGGGCACATGTGGATACTCTAGAAGAAAGGGCACATGTGGATATTTTAGAAGAATGGGCACATGTGGATATTCTAGAAGAAAGGGCACATGTGGATATTCTCGATGATAGGGCACATGTGGATATTCTAGAAGAAAGGGCACATGTGGATATTCTCGATGAAAAGGGCACATGTGGATATTCTAGAAGAAAGGGCACATGTGGATATTCTAGAAGAAAGGGCACATTTGGATATTCTCGATGAAAGGGCACATGTGGATATTCTAGAAGAAAGGGCACATGTGGATATTCTCGATGAAAGGGCACATGTGGATATTCTAGAAGAAAGGGCACATGTGGATATTCTCGATGAAAGGGCACATGTGGATATTCTAGAAGAAAGGGCACATGTGGATATTCTCGATGAAAGGGCACATGTGGATATTCTAGAAGAAAGGGCACATGTGGATATTCTCGATGAAAGGGCACATGTGGATATTCTAGAAGAAAGGGCACATGTGGATATTCCTGATGAAAGGGCACATGTGGATACTCTAGAAGAAAGGGCACATGTGGATACTCTAGAAGAAAGGGCACATGTGGATATTCTCGATGAAAGGGCACATGTGGATATTCTAGAAGAAAGGGTACATGTGGATATTCTAGAAGAAAGGGCACATGTGGATATTGGCGAAAAAGCACATAAGGGTCAATGTTGCAGTTAGGGAAGGGGTTACATTACCGGGAAATGAATACTCGGAGCTGATTGGAGGTGTGTCATCTCGCGATAAAATAAATTCCTTCTGATCATCCACTACAGTTCACCCACCATCCAGGTGTGTCATCACGTAATAGAATAGCTAGGTACCACATTCTTTCTGACTATCAACCACAGTTAACCCATTTTTCAGGTGTGTCATCACGCAATACCTTAGCTCAGGTACATTCATTCAGCTTTTTCGACGTCATATCCTGTTTAAGAAATTTGGAAAAGTACCTTTATGAAATGCCCATAGGCATCAGTACAGATTTCTGTGGCGCATGCAGCGCCATATCGCACTTCTCACCACAAAATAAATCATCTCTCTAGATAATAACCAAATTAAAGCTTCAATCACGTGAGCGTGTTATATGCAAAACATTTCTTATTTCAAAGAACATAGGGCCTCGATTCCTTGGTCCATTATGCTTTTCAATGCAGTATGTCTGGATTTTATTCATGGTTCAAAGTTTGTGGCGATCCCCAAATGCTTCAGTTGCTCAGGCAGTGTGGTTCTAATGACGAGAGATGTAATGTTGTGATGTAGTGGGTTCTAATGTAAACAATGGGAAATGTTAGCCTATTATTTGAATGTGTTCAATAACAGTTAGTTATGGATTATCAATCAATAACTAGTTGTCATAAAAACAACTTTTCATCATGTTGCACATAAAATAGCATTTCCCCTGCTATAACTGGAAAGCAAATGAAGTTTTGACTGTATTGCTATAGTTATTCATTCTAATACCAACTGTGCTAGCATTTTTATGTTTATATCACTAGTTGTAATGTACTTTAATTCAGTTAATTACTCACCCGTTTGAATCTACTGTAAGTTTACAGTATCACTGTTGTTACGAGTATTTTGAAACAAATATTACAGTATAATTAACATTAAGTTCATAAATTTTACTTTATTTATTGTTATTATGTTTTGCAGTGTGATAAAAATATCGTTTATACCTAAAGTGTATTCCGGCCCTTGATCGAAATTTTCTTTCGACACTGGTTATGAAAATATACACTATTTTGAATGGGCTTTTGCGTTTTAGTAATCTGCTGTCATCAACAAAATTATTCAGCATTCGATTAACCATTTAGATTACCCGATTTACAATCAATCTAATCTGATTGATTGCTTCCTATGTTCAAAACATTTCAAATCGATAACACATTTTATTTCTCTAGATGTCCTGCGAGCACGGGTCATGTCATATAAAGATTTACACAAAAAATACTCTAAGCCAAATTCCATGGCCGGACAAGCACCGTCATGAAACACATTCTTGTCCATGTAGAAATGGAATTTCAAGCAAAAAACCAAAGGTTCCACGCTTGTGATGAATGTAAAGCGATTAATTTGCTTTAACAACCGAACCGACACCTCCTACTACACGCTAACATGAACAAGTTCCATAAGTAAAGATTTATTATCTGTTACCCAGTGTTTTACTTACTTAAAACTTTATATCTGTTATCTATATTTTGGACACTAAAATGAACTGTATCACTAATTAGAAAGGAAGCTACTAGTTTCGACTGCAATAAAAAGTTATAAACCTTCAACACATTATTCCATTTGGATAACTTTAAATTATTTAATGGAAACCTTATTCTAATTACACAGACTTTAAAGTGACAAATAAGTGATTATAAAAATGGTGAGATTTATAGATCGTGGTTAATAAACTTTTTTGCAATGAAATCAAAGGTCATAGTTTAAATTAAATCTTTACGCCACCATGCTTTTTTAGTCCTAACTTATTATACTTTGCTGTGGACTAGGTAGACTATATATTTGTAGCAGATATCTTGATAAATGGATCAAATTAACGGCATGTTTTAGATAAGACACAGATAAGTATTTGTAACAATTGGCTCTTGTGCTACTGTAGGATTTGCCAATGTTGTACTGATCGCACCAACCTATTACTTCAATCTTGTTATCGGCATGGCTCATACTTGCAAATGTAATGCAATATGAATGTATGGAAGTGAACGTAGGAAAATTTCAAATTTTTTAACAAGTCAAATTATTTTTATGTTGAAGCAATGACGGACTAATATTAAAAGATATCATTGAATTCTTACTTGATTGCTCGTGCAAATAACAGTGCTGCCAATGTAAATGTTACTTTTTGTGGCTATTAACCAAAGAACTTTATATTAAAACTTCATGTTGTTATGCCAATCCGCATACTGCAAGCATATAAATAGATGTTTAATTGATGCTTATTCAAGCATCACAAGATTACGATTGTGGTGTGCCAACAATATTAACTTACATTTTTATTGAACTGGATTATTGTACACAGTGTCCCGTATGTCTCTAGACAATGGTATACCACATTATTGCTCACATGCAGACAAACATATTTCACCTTATGAACATGGGTCTCCGATGCTTAGTTTCCCATCTGTCTGTCTGTATGTGTTTTTTATTAAAAAAAAATAATATCTTAATAAATAATACATTAAACTATACAAAATGTAGCTTGAATGTGTATGATAACAAGGCCAGTTACTAAAAGATTATGATGAAAATAGCTTTAGTTTTTTCATATAGCTGTAATTAAAACTTTCAAACTTTGAATGTCTTAAAAACCTCCAGTTTTTCTCAAGAATTACAAGAATAACAGTTTAAGAAGATTTTATTATAAATCTAATTACACCAAAATTATTTAAATCGAATAATAAATAGCTGATTTAGAGCAGATTTACTGTGACGAAACATGGCCCACATTGAGGTTCTCAGCGAATAGCCAAAATATAAAAACTGAATAAACGGCAGCTCTCAATGTGGGCCTGTTCTTGTCACAGTAAATCTGCTCTAAATCAGCTATTTATTATTCGATTTAAATAATTTTGGTGTGATTAAATTTATGATAAAATCCTGTAAAAACTTTCATTCTTTTAATTCTGGCCTTGTTTATCATAAACATTCGAGCCAAGTTGGGTATTATTTAATTTATTAGTTTTTAAGATATTAACTTCATTAACTTTTAAACTTCTAACTTTTTTCTAAGTTTTACCACCCTCACGCGAAACACCCTATACATTACATTAGTCTTTAGTAAATTTCATATTTTATATTTCAAATTGTATTTTATTTTTCATACTGTGCAATTTATTGTTTAGATACTATGTATTTTAGCAGCATAAGAACTTTAAGCTAAATTCATCACAAACTTAAGAAAATTATTAGTTATTACATGGATTGAACCTTTATTGTATACTTTTAAGTACTACCGAATGGCGGCTTTTGCTTCATCCATTATTCCCGATTTCAATGTATATATTCTTATTGTTCATAAGTTAAATAAGATCACTGGAAGTTATTCACTCAACGTACTCTCTATAGATTTAAATTGTCCATTAAAACCATTATATCTGATTTATTACCCTAATCGTGTTTACGAAACAAACATATCTATCAACTAATCCGCAATACACATCAAATTATCAATACACATTGAATATACTTATTCATTTAATAGTAATAGAAAGATCTTTTAATTTCTTTTCTATATTTAAACTCTTCCAAGTGCAGTAACAACAACATGTGTACTGCATTTATTTTGTAGTTGCATATGGCTTGTCCGGCCAGGAGCAGTGCAGTATAATCTGTGATATTATTCTTTGATCCACCATATCTTTGTTCTGCTCTATCATATCAGGGGCTGATAACTTAAATGTAGTGACTGGGCCATGATTCATTTCTTCTTCTTCTTCGGCTATGGGCGCAAGTCGGGTATAGTTTCCGAAAGGAGCACTATTGACGGCACCTCGCTTTGATTCATGAAGGTTTTTTTTACTCGTATCATCAAAATATCAACTTAGATAAATTAATAAATTTAATGTTTTATTATTTGCGTTCATTAAACTGATGTTCATTCATATTGGCATAATAAATTTTAATATTTTGATTTAATTCATTGTAAACCAATTATTCCCTTTTTTATTCCACTTTTTCTTTGCAAGTACAACGGTTATCGCAGGATAACCGGATCAAGCAACGTCGAGCGTGGCTGCTGCTTGGACGTGTGGCCGCTGAGCGATCCTGTCCTTGCAAGCAGTCCGCATGCCCGACCATTGGTGGTGGTTCGGAAGTAACCTTTAAGCCGTTGGTCTCCAGGTTACAGAGGGCTTCTTAGCCCTAACTTCGCCTGGTAAAATAATACATCCTTACTTTATTTTTTACGTGTAACGGAGAGGTTGTTAATATACATTAACATACGTCATGTTTCAATGCCCCATTAGAATAATAGAGATGGGTCAGGAGAAATATTCAATGAACTGGTCTCAGACTTCCGTAGGTACATAGTTACCTGCATGTAGTTAGTAGACTGTTGTGAAAATGCTACTTACATAGTTCTCTTGCTAGAGTGGTGAGAAAAATAGTCTTAAAGCCTCTGTGATTTCTCCAGGAAACATCAACGCCTGTTTAGAAAATCGCTGCTGTAAGCGGAGGATATTAACCTCCGCATATGTCTCTAGAATTAAAGGTTTGTCTATCATAGTTAATGAAGAAGCGGTTTTGACCACAAGTCTATGTCTTAATCCTAACTTCGCATGTAAAATAACACACCTTTACTTTACTTTTATACTTAAGCTAGATTAATTTGAGTTATTTTGTCTCATAATTAATCAACAAAGAAAATCAGCCGTTGTTAGTAATCGTAAAGCAATAACAAAATTTGAGGTTAGCGCACGAAAAAACTTAAATTTTGCGTCAGGTGATTTCTTAGATCAATCAAGGTAACACAAATCAATTACTTTATGAGCCAACTAAGTACAAAAAAGTTGTTATTTCTGCTATAGAATATGTGAGAACCTCTAAATCCGACGGACGTTATTACCTCCTGGCAAGAGCTGTACGTCATCCTTGTCACTGCCGCGGCACAGTTTTGGATCTGCTCAAAGCGAAGTGTCGCTCTCTTACGAGGCCGTAAATCACGGGCACTGTAACATTTTGCATCGCGAGTCTCACAGATTGTCGCAAACAACTTTATGTGACTACATAGCTGTTTACGTGCGTTGAGTGCTACCAGAATAGCCACCAGACTATAGTACCGGTACCTGGTTCGGTTTACGAGCTTGTTCATCTGCGCAAATAGTCTCAACCATTGTATCACATTACACTATTGACACTCTAGCTTCTCAATTAGGGTTTCACACTGTTATCTGTTTCTGGTCCAGGTTTGGTAATGATTAATCTGGGAAGGTCTACTCTACCAACGTAGGGGTTACTATAGTACCGGTACCTGGTTCGGTTTACGAGCTTGTTCATCTGCGCAAATAGTCTCAACCATTGTATCACATTACACTATTGACACTCTAGCTTCTCAATTAGGGTTCCAAACTGTTATCTGTGTCTGGTCCAGGTTTGGTAATGATTAATCTAGGAAGTTATACTCTAGTAACGTAGGGGTTACTATAGTACCGGTACCTGGTTCGGTTTACGAGCTTGTTCATCTGCGCAAATAGTCTCAACCATTGTATCACATTACACTATTGACACTCTAGCTTCTCAATTAGGGTTTCACACTGTTGTCTCTTTCTGGTCCAGGTTTGGTAATGATTAATCTGGGAAGGTCTACTCTACCAACGTAGGGGTTACTGTAGTACCGGTACCTGGTTCGGTTTACGAGCTTGTTCATCTGCGCAAATAGTCTCAACCATTGTATCACATTACACTATTGACACTCTAGCTTCTCAATTAGGGTTTCACACTGCTATCTCTTTCTGGTCCAGGTTTGGTAATGATTAATCAGGGAAGGTCTACTCTACCAACGTAGGGGTTACTGTAGTACCGGTACCTGGTTCGGTTTACGAGCTTGTTCATCTGCGCAAATAGTCTCAACCATTGTATCACATTACACTATTGACACTCTAGCTTCTCAATTAGGGTTCCAAACTGGAATCTGTGCCTGGTCCAGGTTTGGTAATGATTAATCTGGGAAGGTCTACTCTACCAACGTAGGGGTTACTATAGTACCGGTACCTGGTTCATTTTACGAGCTTGTTCATCTGCGCAAATAGTCTCAACCATTGTATCACATTACACAATTGACACTCTAGCTTCTCAATTAGAGTTCCAAACTGGAATCTGTGCCTGGTCCAGGTTTGGTAATGATTAATCTGGGAAGGTCTACTCTACCAACGTAGGGGTTACTATAGTACCGGTACCTGGTTCATTTTACGAGCTTGTTCATCTGCGCAAATAGTCTCAACCATTGTATCACATTACACAATTGACACTCTAGCTTCTCAATTAGAGTTCCAAACTGGAATCTGTGCCTGGTCCAGGTTTGGTAATGATTAATCTGGGAAGGTCTACTCTACCAACGTAGGGGTTACTATAGTACCGGTACCTGGTTCATTTTACGAGCTTGTTCATCTACTCAAATAGTCTCTAAATTGTATCACATTGCACTATTGACATTTTATTCTCAATTAGGGTTCCACACTTTTATATGTGTCTGGCATAGATTGGATACTGATTTATCTGGAAAGTGCTACTCTGTCAACGTCGTCGTTAGTTTATTTTGCACTAAAATAAAGTAAAATTTGAAGTGCCAGCCAATAATCCATGCCCCGAGAACCATTATAAAATATTTCCTTGAAATGGTTTTATGTTTGAAACATGTATCCTAATAAAAATCGATTGAATTATATCTTATCGATGATGAATTTATCGATATAGGAGGATATCGATTTCAATAAAACCAGGTTGTGAACTCTCAGAATGAACTCTACAATCTTTTCGTACATCAGAGACACATAGAATACGAAATATACTGTAATGTAGGTGAAAAGGTATTCTCATTAAATTAAGTGCATTACGATGTTTTAGACACTATCTCTAATTACGGTGGAGCAACCAAGATTTCTACACATAACGTAACTTACTATGTTGGGAAGAGATGATCCAATGTGAGTGTTTTGTTTAACCCCAGTTCAGAATATTCCAGGAACTATTCCAGGAAATTATTCCAGGAATGCTTCTCTTAGGAGAAAGTTGAACTGGAGCTAAACTCAAAATTCACATTGGATCATCCCTTCCCACCATAGATATAATTATTTGTCATTTTATCCTTACAATGATATATTCATACTTACTTTTACCCTTTTCAAGTGAGCAAAATCTCAAAATTATATATTTTTAGGACGAAATAGATCAAACTTAGATCATTATTCTTCTTTAAGAAGGCGTAGATATTTTCATGACGTATAACAGATAGCATGTTTTAAATATGTAGCTAATTTATATTATTTTAAGGATTCCAGACCCTTTTTTCGTTGAAAAGTATCCTAATTGAAAAGATAGGCAGCAGGTGACCTGCTTGGCTATGATAGATCCATTTACTTTTCAGTCGCACTCAGCACAACAGTCTTCGAAATATAAAGTTATAGCCGGAGTATTTTATTACTTGGCTATAAAAGAGTAAATCAGGAAATGGCATGAGACCTAAAGGCTAGCGATAAGAAGAAATAAAGTAGACTGCCGGCGTCGTTGGGATTGAAACGTATGTGAACTGGTCGCCACGACCCACTTTTGTATGTTAACAGCCCTTTGAGTGCTCTATCTCGCGTACTGACCTTAACACAAAGTAATTAAATTATAAAGTGACACGAAGTCCATAAAAAACTGCTTACTATTAAAACTGCCTTGTTGGATATCGCTAATGCGTGTGTCATATGTACGAAGTTAACATATTCTTTCTATACAAAAAGGAACGTGCAGTTCAGTCTCTCATATAGTTTGCTAGCTACAAGTTCGAAACTGTTCATGTGGTTGTTCATTTAAAATGAGATATACAAGTTTTGAGTCCTCATTTCTTAATGATATTTGTAGTTGTCACAATGAGTTTGAATTCAAACACTCTTGTAAATGTATATTAATTTTGAGCTTTTGTACCCTATAACAAATAATATTTCCCTGAGAGTATCTACAACAAATTTGTTTAACTTTGTGTTATTTTGGAATAAATGTAGTTCCTGTTAAATTTATTAATTATCATTTATTGTCGTTATTATTATTATTGTTAGTTATTAGTTTATACAGGATTTTCATAATATCAAATTTTTGAAACGGGTATTTTTTTTACTTTTTTCCTTTTAAGGTAATAATACGTTGTTATCAAGGTCGTTCAAAAAAGGAATCACAGTGTACAGGTATTTAGTATAATAGTATATAACTATTGGTATGATCAACCCTTTCAATCAATATGTCACGTCAATATATCATGGAGAGCATTCTGAAATTTACTTTTAGAAGCATATACGAAAATTACTAACAATATTGGAACATGCTTTACTCTGAAAAACTAGATTGCCACAAAATCCCTTTATACATTGTGTTTCCATTGGATGGACCTTTAAAATGACATGTCACAAGATAGGGGTTGCAATTTGAAATTTTACCCCCTTCTACCCGGGGTAACACTTTTCTTACCCTCCACAAATCCAAAAAAGTAATTTAGTGTCTGGTGAAGGTTGGACATTAATATCTCAATCCGTTTGGAATATATCCAGGCGTATCAGAATTTATACTCTTAGATGTAAGGGGTTTGTTTGCCCATAACTTTTGCTAGGATCGTCGTAGAGATGTTTTGTTAATGTCATTGCATTTCTTTTGAATTTATTGAAATGATATGTCAAAAGATACGAGTTACAATTTGAAAATATAGTGACCCCCCCCCCTCTAGCTCTCTTTGAAAAAGATGGGAGGGAAATATGTTTATCCTTCAAAAATTTCATAAAAGTATTTTTAAAAGCTATGGTGAAGATTTTACACCGACATCCCAGTCTGCTTGGAATATACCCAGGCGTAACAGGACTTAATTTACACCTTGTATAATAAAGCACTTACTTTCCAGGGAGTTTCAGTGTTTTATATGTTAGTTACTACAGAGCTATCAGCATTATCTGCAGGATCAAGATTCCACACAACTTTCGAGTACTGCTTCAGACTAGAGAAGCCCACGAGCCCTTCGAGTGTACAATCGGACAAGTCCAGCTACTCTTGATTTGTTTATATACATACATAAACGACTCTACTGCTTTCTCTTATATTCTACCCGTTCCTGTACATGTTGCAGGGAGCCAGACCCGGCATGGTTGTACCCACAGAGTACTGCTTCAGACCAGAGAAGCCCACGAGCCCTTCGAGTGTACAATCGGACAAGTCCAGCTACTCTGGATCCGTCGATATACATACGTGAACACTTCACGATCCCATAATTATATTCTACATGTACTTTTATGTGTTCAGTACTGGAACCAACCTTGCTTGATCACTGCACTATACCCCGATCCTGGTCCTGATCCTGATCCTGACTATCTCTGTACTAGTCATACACGTGTCGTCAACACACTTTGTGTGCACACGTGAAGTTTCGTATTTTTAAACATCATACGTGTTTTTTACAGTACTTATACCCGAATATCTTTACGCTAGTATAGTTTTGTGATGTAAAAGGTGAATGAATTATTATATCTCTAACTTATATCAGTACCTGAGTTGTTGCTTTTTGTTACATTTAACTGATTAGTAACTGGTGTATCCACTATTTCTGATTGGCTTAGGGTTATCTTAGTTACTGGATGGCAGTGAGTGAAATTAAATAATCGTTAAATTCTTTGTGGTGTGAGATGGCAAGACAAAATTATGTTTGTTCACTAGGCAGTCGTTATCAAATGAAATTTCAAAATAACAGAGTAGAAAAGGATTTTCTTTATATTCTGTACTACCCTGTCTAAAATTGTAACAAGGAAGTTTTGGCTATTTCAGATGCTTGCAAAATATTATCAAACTTGGTACTGTTTCTCAAAGTGAATCAACATGAGTGTTTTTAACGTTATTAGAGATCCTATACTGCTGTGTTTAGTGTTAATTTTAATTAAATTCAGGCATGAATTAAAACAAAATTAGTACATGACACTTATGTATGTACACTGAATTACTGACCAAGAAGAGTATTTTACTAGGTACTTGTATTTTACTTGAAATATATCCAATAGATGCAACTGTTTTGCGAATGTTATATTCAACTCCATATTATTCACAAATACAATGTTTTATTCACAAACACAAACTTTCTAATTTTGTTTCAGCAAACTCTTAAACGAATTCTGTCAAGATTAATATTTGCTACATTATCGCATTACAATGAAAGAGTTTATTTATTTTATTTACATGTTTATAACTGGTTGATAAGCAAAAGTGAATCTATCGATGTTGTCGTCCTCATGGAAAATTGAAGCTTCTTGTCAGCACATAAACATTGCAGTGTCTAGAACAGAATTTGAACATTGTGATAGTGTTTTTCATGCTATTTAGGTTCTTAAACACATTCAATTGACTGTCATCTCTACTGAAAATTATTTTAAAATGTAAACATTTCTATATTTATAAAAGTCGGATTTAGAATATTAGGTTAACGATCTATTAATGTGTTAGACATGCCAGGCACTCTATTACACTATTATACGCTGATTTAAGATTTAGTTGTTTTTTTTTTCTATTTGTAAAGATGCGGAGCCCTCATGGCGCGTTCATTTTGTTTTGATTTTATTTATCTACTTTTTTGTTCTTTTAGGACAAGAAGCTGAGAACCCGGTTATTGCACTTAGTCCTAAAAGGACCTTTGCGCTGCTGACAGGATATTCAGGACGGGTAAGGTTGGAGATTAGGGGCTTCCTTTCCTGCCGAGATCCACGAGGAAGGATTTTGAGCACTAATTTCAGTCATATCACCTTGGAAGAAGGAAAGACCATTTTACATTCTTGTTGGGTTATCCTCTCCAGTCAAAGCAGGCAGGGGTTGGCACGACCTTATGTCTAGGCTAGCAACTGCCTTTAACACAGGGAGTCCCACCAATCCCAACAGTCATCTCCCACAGTAGACCTACACTTACACCTCAGAATCTCGACATTGCCGATTAGCAATGTGCTACTCCTGGACACATTCATAAGGTTGTCCAGATATAAGTGACGCATGGTTTTAGCTTTACCCAGTGTAGGTTCAACTGGAAGGTATAGACCAGCCAGGAGTAAACCCTCCTGGGGGGAGCCCGGGGAGTTAGCTCCCCTGATTCCCTAATACCGGCTCTGGCGATATTGAAGTTTTAAAAGTTCAAACCCAATAATTACGAAATGCTAAATTTATCTTCAGCTAAGAAAAAGTGTTTAAATATTGTAATAGAACATCATATTTTATTTTTTGAAGTTCTGATTTTATTTACAGGTATTGTTGAAAATAATTATTCATTTTATCTTTACATACAATTTTTTCCCGCTATTTTTAATATATTTAAATATTGTCAAATTACAACAGAGGATATCGATATCCTTGAAGAACTGTTTTACTTGTAATGTCTGAGAAAAATGTTTGTTTCATTTTATGAGCATTCCTATTATGTCATTGCATATGCTGATTTCGAATTATACAGTTGAAACTGACTGTAATGACTTTAAATTACAGTACTTAAATACTTATTGAATGAAAGTCTACAATAAGAATGTGGATGAATGAAAAAGGTATGGCAGCAACAACAAGGGTTCCGAATATGAAACGCTGTTTTGAAAGTAACCTGAATATACTAATGCCTCTGCTACGAAGAAATTATATAGTAAATATTTCGTAGCAATATCACCTTATTATTAATGTAAATCACTATACTCTTATGTATTTTGCACTTACATGGAAACTCGATCAAATTATAATAATTTGTGTATTTGTTAGTATTTAGATATATTAATACTAAGTAATTTGGTTTAGAAATTATACACTACCACACGTGTCATACTTACTTCTGTGTTATTAATATCGTTATAGTAATAGTTAGTATTACATGTTTTTGTTAGTATTAAGATTTATAATACTTTTGTAAAAAGTGTAAATATAAATTGCTTATTATTGTTAAAGTTCATCAATATATGAGTGTAATACAAACAATACTATTGAAATAATTGTTTTAACGGTTAGGTAAAAACACTACTGTATTTTATATTATCCAACTTGGTAGCTGTAAAAGTAGCTTTTTATATGTCCCTGCAGAAAATACAGAACTTTCAATTCTCTTACTCAAAAACAACTTGTAATATATTTGTTTAGGATTTAGAAGCATTATATATTTCATACACTGTTGTGAAAACTGCACAAACTATACTTGATTTCGTTGAGACAGAAATGAGTTTTTTACTGATTATTATTAAATTAAAGACCTATGTTAAAATGTAAATGCAGCATTATTTTGAAAAAAACTGTTTTGTTTGAAATGATTTTCGTCTACTTTGTTATGTAGTTCAAACTTGTGTAGTAAACAACAAGACCACCGCAGATTAAATATAAAACTACAGAACTGAAATTGTTTGAGTGTTTTCTGATTAAAATAAGTTTTCATCGCTCAGTCTAACAGGGACTTTTTTGTTACTTGAGCAAGATTTTGAGAGTTTTTAACTAAACAAAATGTCCTTTTTAAAATCCCTAGAGCTTTTATGATCGTAAATAGTTCCAGCAGAAATTTAAGATTCATTTTCACCTCAGGCAAATTGTAATGAAGTGAATCAGTGCAATAAACATAACGAAATTTACTAAAACTCTCGTAAACATTTAGCACTTGGAACTGAAATAAAAAAATACATTACTTTATTCCTCCCAATATTAAAAAATGTGTTGCAATAACAAATCAAACCCTTTATTCTTAAACGCAAACAATGTCACATTACACGTCAAGTAATCAAAACTAATACTTAACCAAACAAAATCTTGCAGACACCAATATTAATATTTGACGAAAAAGTTTGTTTGATGTTTTTTAAACTTTTTTTGTAACGTATTTTGTTTGCTTCAAGTTTGTAATAACATTATTGTTAAAAACCTTACCAATCAGAGTATGACTATTCTCAAACTTGCTGGTACTGTGTCCAGAGGTAGCTATCGTGTCTCTAGACCTTGTTGATGCACATGATTATTGCCATCGATTACAAAATTCGGATGAGCTATTTTTTTTTACAAAAGTACATAAGCGCAGGACTCAAACCTTCTCCATCCTGTTACGAGTAATGTCAACAACAGTTTCTGAAGTACAAATAATCTTTACTAAAATTCACCATGCTGGCTGGGTTCCAAAATATATCAACTCATGCTCTAATATTGGAATAGACGTAAAACTTCTTTGTTGCATATCCTGGCGAGACGGTTTAGGCAAATCCCATGATTCGAACTTTTCCACGTGACCGATCCAGCTGGGTCTATTATCGAAATACAGAGCCCGACATTTAGCTTAAGTTTCTGTTTGGCCACTTCGTTTTTCAGTCTGACAGATACTGAAAGTGAGTTGAATTGGTCGTATAGGCGCCGTACTGAATAATCTTAGTTTTTCTGGTGTTTAACTAAAGTAGATTTCAATTAAACCATTTGTTCAGAGTGTGCAAATGTGGGGGAACCCCAAAAGACCAATGTGAAAATGTTCGAGCTTTATAATGATATGTAATGACTGTTAGCTCTTCCTTGGATACAGAAGAGCCTATGGTCAAGATTCTAGGAACTTTCTGTCAAAATTTATTGTATGGATGAAGAGACAGTCAGACGGACAGACAGCAACACAATCTTAACAAAGACCTACCGGGACCTTAATAATGAAACAAATAGCGTAACACACTGTAACAATTGATGTTACACCATTCTGGTCTCATAAAATGGATGCGCTCTTCTTAAAAGGAATCCGATTCACTTTTTTTATATTTAAAACATTGAAATCGCATAGAATAAATAATAATATTTTTGTCACCAACTCTATCTCAGAGACCACTAAACAAATTACCTGTTAAATAATTTCAAATTCAACCACACAAATCCCGAATTCTGCAGCACCATGCGTCATAAAATCTCTCAAAAACATTCTGTTATCCCATATAGGTTCTCAGAACTGGTAAGGTAATACACTGAAAACTGGTTTGCACTCAGACTTGGAGCTCCAAACTCACTAGCATTCGCAATTCAATGTGCTCCGGAAGTGATTCTGGAAGGTATATATTCAATAGCCCATCACTTATGTCCGGAATACTTGTAATGCAATTCAAATATTTGAAAGTGATTCAGCAGAATATGCTATTTCATTTTTCAGTGACCATCATTTGTGCCAGGAATACTTTCAGGACGCCATTCAATGATTCGGAAATGATTCCGTGGATTGTAATCTTTCAATGACTATAGATTGTCTCAGAAATCCTTGTAACGGTATTAAAAAAGGATTTTACCAAGACACCATTGTTATCATGCGGAAAAATAATGAGCATAAATATAAGTTAGTAGTATATACATAACGAAGCTACGTTGGAAGGGTTGATTCAATGAGAATGTTGAGTTCAATGCCTTCAATTGATTAATTGATCTCAAGAATCCGTCTTGTTGATTCAATCATTAATCTGTTCAGAGGGACGTTGATTCCAGATTCCAGGAGTCAAGTCTGTCACAGTGTCAGATTCAGACGCTGCACAAAGCGGAAGGTGAACTGGAGCTGAACTCAACATTCACATAGTAAGTAGTATGTTTGAGAATTTGCCCCAAACGTCTCTTAACTCCAGAAAGAATTTGGCCCAACTACTCAACGATTTTACTTTTCTGGTGTGAGAAGGTTTGACACGCTAAACACACACACACACACACACACACACACACACACACACACACACACACACACACACACACATACCGATTATTAAATTTTCATTTTCATGTTATGTTTTCGTCTAACACAGAAGACGCTCGGCTAAAACTAAACTTCCGGTATTGTAACACAATATTTAGGTACAATTTGCTTTCCATAGAAGTGTATTTATTGAGTCGGAAGTTCTTCTGCAAGTAACTATCAGGACTGTATTCAATGGAATGCTGCATCCGTTGATTCAATGGAAATCAACAAATCGATTTACCTTATTGCAAATGGATTTATCGTAAATAATTTCACAATGAATTCTTCCAAAAATCGTTTTTAGGACAATCCGTTTTATTCCATATCCGAAGGCAATCATGATGCTCGAACAAACTGCAATCACGCACAAGGCCTGAGATAGGCACCGTAAACACTAACTTCCGGTTAACAGGTTAACAGTGCCACTTCCTGAAGTAATAGGCTGTTCGAACATAAGCTTACTCCGATCACGGAAGGGCCTATCATTGTGACTAATATGGGTTCAAATTATAAGGAGCCCTGAACATTTTTTACTTAGACAGATTTTACAGATGTAAATCTCAAGATTACATACTTAGTTGTAGTATGCTTAATATTTGGTTTCCTTACTTCCCATACTGTTTTCTCTCAATTTGTTGAGATAATTTTCATTACCAGCTGAAGATATAAGTTTTATGAATGTTGAACTATTTTGTTTGTAAGCCTACTTATTTGGTCTAGCAATTTATTTTATGTGCTCCGAAAAACGATCTATGATTTACTTTCCATGGTTCCACAATAGTATAATGGACATTGAACATAATTTCACTACTCCAAGTCTATGCATTCAAAATCCATTACCGAAACAATTCGGTCTTTTTCTCTTCATTGTTTTATTAGTTGGATTATATTCACATAAGATAAAAATGAATATGTTGTACTAGTTTAACATTAAAATCGGTGATCTTCATCTTGTTATTGAAAAATATTTAAATTATTCTTTCTACTAATGTACATTAACACATGACACCTTAAAGCATATTGGGTCGTAAAGTTTCCTTCCCTTTACATTAAATTACAATATTTACTTTGTTGTCAATTACATTGTATTTTTAGAGTTTGGTTGTGCAATTTGAACAGAATTATCTAAATTGAACTCAATTTCCACAATGGTGGATTTTCATATACAGTATTTGAAATGTATGATTGACTCTGGAATAGATTAATTTCTCCTTACCATAAAAGTAAGTCCTCTCCGAAACTTTAGCATATTAATGTATAAATTTTGTCTAACTATTCTACCCTTAGTGTTTGTAAAACACATTAATTTGCCAACTTTTTTCAAAACACACGTTTATACTTCTTTCATTTTTCAAACTATATTCATAAACTACCCAAACTGTTTATGAGTAATTTTTCGCCAATTTGAAACAGTATATAAGTTACTATTTTATTATACCGATTAAAATTAGCAAGAAAACTGTATCGTTGTGTAGAAAGGAGATAAATGTGTTAACACATTGTAAACCGTACTGCAAGTAGTCTAAGAACCCAATGTGAAGATTTACAGACACCTCGTATATCGTTGTCTGTTTGATGAACTCTAACCTTTTGACTGGTAGTTTTAAGGTTTATAACATTTTTATTTACTTGTTTGTATAATACAATGCAATGTATTTTTATGAGCATTATTATGCCCGTATTGTTTATCACACGAGTTTCTTGTTCTGGCAATTTACTGTGTAGTTGTATCTTTAAGTTATGAAACATGATTATGTATATAAATTTATGAATATTCGTGAGCTGTTGAAGAGTGTTGAATTTAAAAGTAGTTGTATGTGGGAAATTTGTCGTTGAAAACGTAGACTTACCACAGATAATCAACTAATTGTTACCTAGTAAGGACTCATTCCGTGTAGCATTGTATTTTGTAAGCTGTATAAACTATTGTATAATGCTTGATTCTTTGGTAGGTGTTAAGTTAAGGATGACTTGTCAGTGTGGTGAATAACAACGGGTCAGTGAAGGCCAGCGATCACAAGTTATTGCGTTATTGCGGTGCTCTCGACTGTGTTCAAGCGAACTGTTATTCAGTGAACCCTGTGTCCCCGAATATATGTTGTATCGCTGTTCTGTGTAATGTATTATGTGTGATATCAATCAAATAAAATATTTTGATGTTTTATTAAATATTTTTTTTACAGTATCATCTTGTACTTTTTTACATTACGCTTTAAGGCTAGTCAACAAACAGTGGTCAACATTGGTTCAAGTGTATATGCAAAATACTATTTATGGTATTTTAATAAAGGTTCTTGATTAAAGGCTATCCTTAATAGGATAGAAGTGAAGTAACCACCATCTTAAACTCCATTATATTAATATAATTATTATTAAATAAAATCAATTAATTAAATCGTGATTGTTATTAATAAATAACAAATCATGAGTTTTTTTCTTGAAAAGTGTTTTGTCTTTTTCTAGCTAAGAGATAGCGCGTACATTAAAAGATCAATATCTTAAGGTACATTTTAAGCCATATTTAAATTGTATCTTAAATCAAGCTAAATATCACAAAAGGCCAAACTTAAAATAAAAATTAAACGTTGTTAAAAAAATCTATTTTGTACTAACATTACGGCTGTTTAAATATTAGAATTTTATGTTGTATTTTAGTAAACCTAAAGCGAGTAATGTAAAAACATTTTAATATTCCAGTTTGTTCAGCAAAATAGAACCTTTTTATAAGCTGTTTCAAATGTAATGGTCTTTTATATGATAGATCAAGTTTTCCATTTCAATATTTTTAATAGTCCTCACTCCATTATTTTAGTAAATATTCAGATAAACACTTCTCTACATATACATTCCAAAGTTTTTGTTTAATTTCCTTCAATCTAACATTAAAAATTTAAATTTAGTTCATTTATTTGTAAACATCTTTCGGTGAAACGAGCACCTTTTTAGGTTCGGATTTTTAACTAAGTTTCAATTTTTAGTTTGATTACATTTTTGTCCTTTTATTCAATAATACCACTTTAAAATGTTGTGTGTTTTCTCTTCCTTCCCTCTATCTAACTCGGAAGGGCCAAAATTAGATAGTACTTTAAACAAACTTTAACTGGAAAAATGTTTCCTAAATTGCATATTTAAATTTCACTATCAAGAAGGTTACAAGGAAGTTATTTCATTTATTAAAAAAAGGGAAATGTTCAAAGAAATACGTGTTCTATTTCCTTTGGGCCTTACGTTCTAAAATAAAGAATAGTTACTAGAAAATCGGAAGTGTTCATAAAGAAAGGAATCTAAGTATTTGAAGAGTAAATCCCATGCATTCTTGGGCAGTAGAATTAAGCTTGACTTTGATTAACTCAGTATGTAAAGCGAGACCGAGCATGTTTAACTCGCCCAGCAGGACACCCAATGATAACGAAGAGTTAACGTATCACGTGCTTACACCCAGCGGGAGGTTTGATGCCATCGACAAGGCGCTAACATCGCGAGACAACTCATTATTGGACCTGCGCAACTCTTTTGCGACATAAATCTCGAGGCGGTTTTTAGAGACAAACTATCATAAAGTAACTCCTTGATGGTTGCTGACTGAAGCAACATAATCATTCTCAGAGGCTTCAACTTATCCTTGCAGCTTGATGTTGGTGAATCTAAAGATGTCAAGAGCCTGGGAAGTTCAATTTTCTTAATCGACGTTTGAGATTGTTACAAATTTTTACCGTTTCCAGCGAGGTTTTGAAGAAGGAAATTATTCCAGTCTAACCTTTTGGTCCAGAGGATTTGCACAAAGCATGTTGAGAGAATGCCACAGGAGTCATAGATTTCAGCAATACCACCTGATGTTTGCCCCTTAGTAGTAGCGTGTTGTAGCAGGACGAGTTCATAGATGGATGATAATCAGAGACTGAAGGAAACAGGATTTTTTAGGACATTCAATATCTGCAGTCTGATCTCTTCTTCGGGTAAATGCCTAAACTAATGCGTGACTAAAATTTAGGCATTCTTTTGTTTACTTAACCTAGATTTTAGTCTTGCATTAGTTTAGTCAATTTACCTGAAGAATAGATCAGATTACAGATCAGGAAATGTACTGTTACCGATTGTACTGTATCACTGAACCATGGCAAATGTCCGGAAAATCCTGTTTTCTTCACAATCCCTCCATCGCCAAAACCAAACTTCAAACGAATAAACAGAGACTGCTGTCAGCAAAGACTTATGTTTGTCCCTTAGTCACGAAATATAAAGTAACAAATGTTGTGTAGAACTTTTCTACTGACCTGTCAGCATTACGTCATTTAGGGAGCCTGTGCTATTCTTACAGCTGTCAAAAAAGATAGCTCTTTAGTAGTACTGATATTGAGTTTCGCTTCGGTGCTCCAATGATAACACAAGAAGTTCTGTAGAATAGAGAGAACAAGATAGGATATTTAGTCATTGCCACGAGAAGCCTTCTTACGACATTTTAATAATAGTCTACAGGGAGTAATTAGAGAAAGAGAGGCGTAGACATAATAGAGTCTCATCTATTTGTATAAAACCATAGCAATTGTTTTCTTCTTCTGTCTTTTTTGAACACGGGGAGAACAATTTCTATTGTCAAAGAATTTGAAACGTGAATCACGATCACTAGTAGAGAGGAGTGTGATTGGGTGATCCACGGAGAAGACACAATGTGTCTCATGATAAAAAAACCGTGATTTATATGTAGAATAGGGCATCTGAGGCCGCAATGCATTTGTGAGATAATTTTGAAAAAAAGCCGCCCATGGAAACATCAATTCCACCTGAAAAATGAGATGAGTTGTCACTAAACTGATAGTTGGACCTTGTTTAGGACTATACGTGAATCCGGAGCTCCAGGAATGTTGACAAAGATCTTATCTAAGATAAGAAAATTAAGAAAACGTTATTGTGAAGACTGGTAACCTCTAAAAAAAGCACAATCCCTTGACAATTCGACAATGTCCTGAACGTTAGGCAATCAGTAAGAGGTAAGCTTGTCAGCATTGTTTTTACACTTTGTAAGTAACTTATTGTCCATTTGCCTACAAAAAGTTGTATATGTGGATTATTCTGCGAAATATTACAGCCTGGAGCTCTCCAAGCTTGGCGTATGCTTATTGAATTGGTTAAGAAATTCTTCTATGCGCTTCTGGGACGAGGTTAACACTGCTGAAGGCTTAGCACTTCGTCTAAATTTAGAGACTTAGCCTTATTGGAATAACAATGTTCTTTATGCTTAATAGGCACATAATTAAAACAGGTATGCTGAACTTTTTTGTGCTCAGATCTTTTCTGGAAAACACACATATTAAATATTTTATATTCTGTCTTGAAGCTTACAAAGATCAGTTTCCACCCATTCGTGGAAAACTACTTGCTCAACCACATGATTTAAATTTTCAGACTACACGACATTTGTACCTACACTTCATGCTCTTAGTTACTAAAGTCCTAATTTACGAAAGGGTTCATGGTGGCATCTAACTGAAACTAGCATTTTCCAACAAAGTATATTTTTTAAGGTTGCAGTGTTTGTGGACTTTGTGATAACAGAGTAGTGATCATGTTGATTCACCTATAGTTGATTATAATCTGTATGATATTTTCTTTCCTTAATTATTTATACCAGATTCTTAATTTTTAGATGTTTCACTTCATTCCAGAAAGATTTCATAGTTTAACGTAGTTTTAACACATCAAAATTGTTTGTACTACCTGCAAATAAAAGAAACAAATAGAGATACAACAAATTAAATACGATTTATTTAATTTGTTTATTTAATTGAACATAGAAAATTATTCTTGAACTTGATGCTTACGAATCAAGACAACATTTAACCCTTTGCCGTCAGTGGCATTTGACTCGGGCCGCTCGTGAGGAGAGACGCTGTACAAACCCGACTGGCCTGACCGGAGGATTTTGCACAAGTCCCGCACTCCTTGCAATGTTCCAGTTAAATTCATCTAGCTCACTTATTACTTAGCTGATTGCTCGAAGTGAACGTTTTCTTGTAAGAAACTGCATTCAATTCAAACCGCAAATTCAAGAAAGTGCTATAAGAATAATTTTACGATAAGATGTGGTCGGTCATAAGAAGTAATCGCTTAAGGATCTGGCTCTTCTCACCTTATTGTCTCTATATATTTTGGAGACAATTTTTTTGCCAGCTTTCCCAAGGACACGCAACCTTTACAGTTGTGCATGATTACAACACAAGAAGAAGACTGTATATAAACTACATTGTCACAGAATTTTGGTGCAATCCTATTAATAAAATGCCTGATGAAATAAAAAACCATTTCCAAGAGCCAACTATTCAAAACGGGGCTCCGAGAATATCTGGCTGAGGATGTCTATTACACGATTGGAAAATTTCAAGCTAATACGAGTAAGTATTGAAATTCTTATTGATACTTAGAATGTTTAAATTTGTTTACTATTAAATGTTATCAACTTTAATATACGGCCATGATGAAAATATATCTAAATATACAGGGTGTAAATTAAGTCCTGATAAGCCTGGCTATTTTCCAAACAAATTGAGATATGTAGTACAATTTTCACCATACTTATTAAAAATTTTTGTTGATAATACAAAAAATTACTCCCTCCCAACTATATTCGAAGGGGGTAAAAAGGGGGTAATTTTAAATTTTCAAACTGCAACCCCTATCTTGTGACATGCCCTTTAAAAGGCCAATTAAAAAGAAACACAATGACAATTATAAAACATACATACGACGTTTATAGCAAAAGTTATTTTGTAAATAACACAACGAAAATAATAATCTGTAGCGACAATGTTAATGTCTTGCGCATATCAACACAATGTATGCGTGATATCTTTCAGTGAGACTTTGAGCTGCCCAGCGTACTATCCATTTACGTAATGTCTAATTTTTGTAGTTTTGGTAAGAGGTGTCTTTTTCTGGGTGGAATTATAATGTAAGGGATTGTTTGTCCATAATCTCGCCTCACACATAGGGGTCCGAGCTATGGCTGCAACTGGCTCCAGAACAAGTGTTCCTGCAAATGACAAGTTCATTGAAGTCACAGAAGAAAGTTCTTATTCATTTAATTTGACACTTGTAATTGATCCTTAACAATAATTGTGCCTTCAACTATGATAGCAATTACCTTAGTAATTAATTTCACTGTCTTTATCTATATCTCGAGAAGATCTATTAATAATTTTCCAGGCTGCTGAAAAATTTGCAATATTTTGAAAACTCGTGATTTTTTTTATTTTGAGTCTCCAGTTTATATCCATGAACCACGACTTCCTGTGCAAAGTGGTCAGAGATTACCATGTTCAAATCAGAGACTGTTGTGTCAGGAATGTCGGTAATTTAGTTGTCCATGGCGGTTCACGGCGTTACGGACACTCTTGTCGGTCATTTCACGGACCAATTTAAATCGAAAGAGCTTAGCAAATGGCAAAGCCGCTGGGTTTAGGGGGTCGGTGTGGTCCAATTTCATTGGTATTCAGGTCTCCGATTATTGAAAACTTCATTGAATTTGAAGAAAGACGAATTAAAAGGTGTTCACATTTTTCGAAACAATTCTTTTGACAGCCATTTTGGGGATCTGTACAATCGAATGACAGTTATTATCCTAAAAGTGTTTGACGTGACTTAGATAACTACGGCCTCAAAAACCAAGTCCAAACTTTTACCAATTTTAAATAAATTGTTCATTGGTATTTTTGGTATAAAAATTGCCACACCCACAGTCTAAAATTGTTTCGACAAAAATAATTTTTCAATTCAAAATTTTTAAGATATTGATTACGTGAATCCAAGCTCCGAGAAAACCAACACATCCTGTTTAAGCTCTACACATGAGCGCCAATTCCACAACCTTGGTCGCGCCTGGGCGTTCTAGTAATTTTCAGCTTTGAATTAAAACTTTTGAATTTTAGATTTAAAATAATATTGGATAAGTATATACAGCGTGATTTTTTTTAGAAGTTCAAAATAACATAAGAAGACTTATAAATGGACTGCCTACGCAATGACGGAAGTTGGAAAGTAAGAAAGTAAGTTTCATGTTTTATAGTATCACACAGTTTTGAAACATGTCAATTCTTTTTTGTTCATACAAATTTAAAACTAATATCAATTACTTTTTTTAAACTTAAATGTATATAAAATCTAGGATCATTTTTAAATTAAAGATAACGTACTTTAATTTACATATTATGAGCACAATAAACTTCACAGTTTTCAAAATATATGGGAAATGATTGAATATCCATTCCATTTCTCATCTCCCGGTTTCAAAGTAGTAAATTTCATTATTGTTTCTATAGTCCTCTAAAATGCCGTAGTATGTCAGTTATCATGGATAATACCTCTGAAATGTCTTTAATGCCTTGATAACTTACACATAACGTTGCTATGGTGGGAAGGGTTGATTCAATGCGAATGTTGAATTCGGTTCCAGTTCACCTTCATCTGAACGCATCATCTGGAATCAGACTTCACTCATGGAATCTGGAGTCATATTCGTCTCTGAAGGGATAAAAAAGGCCGGCGACGAAGAAGCTCAAAACGAACTTGACATCAGACACTTAGACTACATAATATAAAAATATAGTGTAATTTAGGTTCAGAAGTATTCTCTTTGCCACATCATGTGCACAACTAAGTTTGTGTTTATATCTTCAAACGATCATGACTCCAGATTCCATGAGTTCAAGTCTGTGATGACAGCGTTGGATTCCAGACGCTGCGCTAAGAAGGTGAACTGGAGCTGTGCTCACCATTTGCACCATTAAATTGCAAACCATTTGCATTCGTCAATTGAATTAACGTACTTTTGTATATTTCAATATAAATATGAAACAGACCAACTGTTTTTCATTGCATTTTATAATTTCATAATGTGCTTATTCTTCAAGTCAGTGTGAAACGAATGAGTTTTGCGCCCAAAACCTACTTACAAAAATATGCTTATGAAGGATTTTTCGACAGTTTGGTTTTAAAGGAGGTAGCTGGACGCTAGAGTACTAAATATTTGCTGCGAGACGCTCAGGCTGTAAATTATTGACTTCTGGACTCAACATACACACCCTCTCCTCATTGGTTCTGCTCAACATTCTTCTCTCAAGGTACTACAACGTCAGTCACAGCACGGATCTTCTACTAGTCTTTCTGGCACAATCCCATCGGGCATCAGCCCAGACCCGTTACCCAGCGATCTCCTCGCGACCGGTCGCTTTGACAGCAACTTAGTAGGCCTTATTTATGTACAAATCTGTATGCAAATAATTAATTAACTAACTGATGCTTCATATAATCAAGGATATTACATTAATTCGATGTTAGATTTAACGATTTTCCGTATATTTACCTCAATAACTACAACACTGCGAGTCTCCTTCCACTTCTGTTTTGCTGTTAGTGAAATACAATTGAAGACTTGAAATATATGTAACAGACTAAGTGCAAAATATCACGAAATAGTTTTTTCGTGAATATTTTTATGAATGTAAAGTTATATGCACTTATATAACGGGTTAAGGTATTGGAAGTAATTGAAAAACTCCGACAGATTGTAGCATGGACTATGTTACACCCACCTAACCTATATGACGGACTAAGGTCCACTTATTTTAATCAGATGTGTCTATTTAGTGTCATAAGTGAGCTGTTGAGGTCAATTATTTATGTTATTTCTCAAAAATGAAAGTAAGGAATTCTATGAACACATTCTGCTAACTAATCCTCACGCTCAGCTCCAGATAGTAGTGAGTGGGTAATAGATTTCACGTATGAACAAAATATCTGTTTGTTCATCTAAAAAATAATTTGTTTCTTATTAGCAAGTGCCTTTAATTTTAAAATGTCTGTATTATACTCTATAGTGCGATTGTATGATTCTAAAATTAATGCCGCACAGCGCTCTACCAACTCTGGTGAACACTGATGCAAAGGGTTTTTGGATCTGCCTCATTTGTAGGTTTCCATTTTTTGAGCTTATTACAAACATATTGATGGTCATTTGAAGTTAACTAAAATATTTGTATACGTGTATTAAGGTTTTTGACATTTCAATTTCAGATTCAAACTTACAGCTGCAACATCAGGTGGAAAAGTTTAAAAAAAGGGTATTTTCAAACGTTTCAATAAAATTAAAAACGCGAATTTTTTATTAAAGAATACAATACCAGACCATTCGTCAGATTGGAAATATTAGTAAGAGTAAAAACTGCAAATGTTTATTAAAAAGTTCTGAAGTTAATGTACAATAAGGGCAGACATAAAAGGTCTGGCAAGCGCAATTCAACGCTCCTGTCAGGTGGCGGGCGCGTGTCGGCTACAGCGGGGTCGGACACTGTAGGCGAACTTCTCCCACCACTACCTGCAGGATATTTCCCCTTCCCTGCTTTCGCTAGGTTATAACGTGTGGCCTTTCAGTTGTTGGTGTTCCTTCAATTTGTTGATTTATAATATCTACCCCGCGCGGCGCCGGGTCTTTGCCCAACTCGGCCATGGACGAAACCACTACTTACGCCGCGCACCGTTGCGCGCCCATGCTGATGAATGATCGTGTCGTGTGGAAGCTCTCATATAATCATATATCTTCATATCACCGAAGTAGTGTTGGCGAACTCCTTTCCGTAACAATAAATGTCGTAAACGTTTAACACACTCCCTCTCCTCTCCTAGGGAACAATAAAATTATTGAATAATGTCAATATTTTCAAAATGATGAGTGACATAACCCATTATTGAGGTTGATTTTGTTTAGTGCACATATTATAGTCTAACTATAATAGGTTTTATTTGACTTTAATGCATGATTTGCTTCATGTTGATCTGATAAGACAAATCTCATTACATGAGCAGCTTGTATTACCCATTACAAAAGTATATAGGAATTAAAATTTTTAACATTTTAAGTTAAAATTCCACTTTTTTACTTTTTTACTACATATGCATATTGCCAGAACTAGAGTTAACCCAAGATACCCTCGAGGGCTTCCTTGAGAAGACAGACTAAGTAACAGTGCAATATAATGCACACCTTAGAAAACTGCGTAATGATTAAACTTCTTAATCTATTTCGGTACTGTCAGTTGTATTGAGGTGATACGTGGTAGGGGAGGGGTTGGGGGTTTTATTGAGTATCAAACGAGTACGTCGCAATAGTAATTGATATCACCGTAAACACCTGTCGAACAGTAAACAATTAGCGACACTACCTAGTATAAAATGACAGCTTAGAATTAAGTTAATCACTTCCCGGTCGTAAACATTACCGAAGAAACGCTCCTCTACAAATATCCAAGAAATCCTTTCGGTTCCGGCAAATTACACTTGAAAAAACTTCTCTGGATTAGAACTTCCACTGGTTTGAGTAGTGTTGAGGTAAAACGTGGTACTTTTCAACTTGAGTTAGGACATTAATTTTTATGTAATAATCTTTAAACTGCCGACTAATAAATATATAATTAAACGAGTGAAAAAACAAAAATAATTCACTCTTCAGATCGAATATACTAAGAAAATGAAATAATACATCAGTCATGAAATCCAAAGTAGTCGAACTTTCTTGGATTTCATCGTAGAGTTTTTCCGTTATTAAATCCGACCGGCACTATAGGGAATTATGTCTAATTTTCTTCGATTAAATAACTAGGTCTGTACACGTCCGGAACGTTCAATTGATACCAAAATCAATGACAATCAAAACTCTAAGAACCACTTTACCTCAACGTACTCAACCATTGAAAACGCAAAATACGAGGTGCAGAAAGCTTACCTGATAATCAGTAGAGCTATTGGGATTCACTCGGTATTGATTCCCAACCGGTAAAAGTTGAGGGTTTTAGATGTTATTTTTCTCGATAAACCATTGATATATGATATTAGTCCGGAACGCTACAATTAATACCTATTTAAAATCAACGTCATAACATAATTGCTAAGTGCCACTTCCTGTGGATAATTTTACCCTCAACCACTCAACTGATTAGAAAGTTCCAAAATCGTCAAAACTTTAATCTTAGACTGAGGCCTTTCTATCGGTATATTACCGATCAGAAAGTGATTATTTTTCTCAATAATTATATACTATTAGTACATGTACAATTTTAATTAATTAACCAAAAACGTCGTCCTAACTCAATTTGAAACAAACACGTTTACCGCAAACCACTCAACCAGTGAAATCCAAAATCTCAAGTTGAAGTCTAACCGTAGAGAGGGTTTTTTCAAGTGTATTTTACCGCCCGGAAAGTGATTTTCTATATTTTTTCGCATAATTTATTAGGTACCGTCTACAGTTTAATGACGACCTAAAAATCAAACGTCGTAACTTTAAGTCCTATAGCTCATTTTTACGTCCCAGCGGACAAGACGAATTTGAACGAAGTGGTCAGCTAATTTTAAACTGTTCCGCCGAAATAGTTGACGGTTCAGGTTACTTTAGCGATTTAAGTAGCCATATTACTCGTTTGGATACTTTACTGATTTAAACGAAAGGACAATTCAAATTTTTAACAGCGGTCCAATTTAATCCCAATAAAATTCCCCCCCACATCCCCAAATCCTACCCCCTACCCCATCTTATGACACCCCCCCCCCCCCCCCCACCCCCCCCCCCCCCCCTGAGTAATGATAACATCTCCTTTATTTTCTCCTCTCTTATTGCTTTCATTTTTTAGTATGTCTTAAAATTTCGGGGGGGTTTTTTTTCCGGAACCCCTGACCCCCCCCCTATTTGCTACGCCACTGAAAGCAACGTCGATATAGTAATTCATTTATCATTCACATGTACTCCACTACTATATTAACCCTTATCGAGGTCATGAGACTCACTTCCGGTCGGTAAAAACAAGACACACAGATTACATATAACAGATAGGATTTTCCCGTGATGTGGTATGATTAATTTCAATGCATCATTAATATTTTTGCGTAATGAGGGTAAAAGAAAATTGTATAATTTTATAACTAAAATAATGAGTGTTTCCGATCGGGAACTTGAAAGGAAAGAGTTAGAACAATTAATACAATTTGCAGTCACAATGAAATCCAGTAAACAGGGTGAGATGGCAACTCATCTAGATCAGTTGGACAAAAATTTTTATGGTTATCCAGCATGTAAGGATGTGAATACAATGTGGTTCGATAAGTATATAGGTATTCTAACAACCAAAAATTAGTCTGAAATTAATGTTATTATCATAACTCTAAGTACCACTTTTACCTCAACGAAAAAACCCAGTGTAATTAGTACGTCAAAATCTGAATATGTAGAGCCTTTTCACAGGCAAAGTATGTGACAAACTGACATCATTTTTAGATTCCGTTAAATTTTCTAATTGAATTATATATGAAATTAAGCCTCAGGTCGATTCAAATGCACAGTTCTAAGACATTAAGAAAAACGTCATATACATATCATTGAAAGTGCCCACATCTTCTTTACCACACCACTGTACACAAGAAATGTGTACACAAGTCATATCGTCAAAAACTTTGCCATTCTAAATAGAGAGCATTTAATGTATCCCGATATGACCATAAGTGTATTCTGTATCTCGTTTATCTTAGGTACAGTGTACTATTTAACCACGCAAATCGTACATAGAAAAATTGATAAAACACCACGTTTATAATAACAAATCTGAAGTCCAAATTTAATTTTGATGTTCTAATCAGTAAGATGCCTCATAAAACAAGCATCTGAAGATACACAAAAGTAAAGCAGTTCTATAAATAATTTTGTGATGCTAGTACAGATTAATGGGCACCTAAAATCAACGTTGTATCAATGTTTTTTTTTACGTCCCCCAAGACGAATTTGAACGAAGTTTGTCTAATTTAAATTGTTCGCCGTGTTTCGGTTCTGGTTAACTTTGCGATTTATACTTGTTTACTCGTTTGATATTTATGATTTATTTTAATCGAAAGGACATTCTATATTTTTAACAGCGGTCAATTTAATTCAAATTAAATCAATTCAATTGTTTTTTATAGACAAGAGTAATGATAACTCTCCCTTGTTTTCTCCTGCTTATGCTTTATTTTTTAGTATGTCTTAAAAAAAAATTTCCTATCTGGTACCCTCACTTTGATACAGTATTTGTACATGATCATAGTCCTTCTCTTTTTTGTAAGACCATGTGTCCGCATGAATTATCTTCACCTCCAATGGAAACTATTTTTCTGCTCAATTAAATAGTCAAGTGTAGGCAGTCATGGAGTTCACTACTGGAGAATACGCTGATAGCAACTTTAATTTTCGGGTTTTGTGATGGAAATGCGCAATTTAGAAAACTGCATTACAGATTTACTACAATCTAACAACGGGTTGTTTAGAAAAACTAAGAAAAAATTAATTTAGAGACCTAAATTCATTTTGGAGTTATGACTTTTTTGCATCTAACCACCATTGTATCACAGGGTGAGTGCTACATTGGCAATAGTAACCCCAAAAAAATTTTTTTGATGTTACACACCAAGAGCCACACATCCTGTGATACAACTCATTGTAATAAAAAGTCTAACTCCAATATATTAGGTAGAAGTTTTTATCCTATACAAGTTTGCTAATAAAAACTGTAATTTCTCTCATGTTTTGGTACGTAAATCTGTGATATTTTCTCAGCAATGTATGTGAGCAAACTGCTCATCATTTTTAATGGTCTTTTCCCGTGACTGTTTCAATTTGAAAACAGAAAATTGCTGAATTCAGGTCGATTCAAATGTAACTATTGTTGCTAAAGTTCTGTAAATGTTTGAACCCCATCCTTTGTTACACAAGAATGTGTCATGTCATCATTACATACGAACTTTGCCATTTACGCACAGAGTATGCCATATGACCATAAGTAGTCTGTGGTAAATTAAGCCGTAAATACTATGAACTCGCAAACTATCATAAAATATTTAAATAACACATTTAATAAATACAAATGATACTGTTGCTGTACGTAAGTTAGTTATGTCTTATAAAATGCCTTAATTGTGATCTGATAATTACTAAAAACATGAAAGTAATGATTATATTTACAAGAAAATGTGTAGGATGCTAGTTGACAGATTAATGGTATCAAAGAAATAATAAAATTATCAATGTTAGGTTAATTGTTGATAATCACTTTATACAGTATTGATACATTTAAAATGTTCCTTATCTTGGTTTGTCATAGTAATTCCCCCGTATTTCAGAATCGGTACTTGACACTCTCCCAAAAACTTTTTTTCTGACAATAGTCACTGTTGTAGGCTGCCATGGAGTTCACGTTACTGGAGGAATTACGCTGATATGCAAATATTTCAGTAGGAAAAGGCGCAATTGAACTGCATTACAGATTTAAACAAAAACGGGGTTTTTTAGAAAACTAAAATAAATTAAATTTAGGGGACCTAAAACGTTTTGGAGGATTAGACTTTTTTTATAATAATATCACATTTAGATATGCATTGTACCAAAAAAATGTCGAGTCACACGTAAGAGCCACCATCCTGTATAGTACCGGTTATCAGGTAAATTTTTCATACTGAATTTGCTAAGCCGATCTTTTAACTTTGTTGTCTTGTGATATTTTGCTTGATTGTAATTTTAACCGTGCGCGAGTGCTGAATTTGTTATGTAACGAGCCGAACTGCGTAAAGTTTCTTGTTGGCAAGTTATAAGTCCCTGAGATCCCTCCATGTAGTGTGTGTATTAAGTCGTAAAATATATGAACTGAGCTCCTTAAAATATGAAATTTTTTAATTATACTGTTGCTGTAGCGTAGTTTGTTAGTATTCCCTCGCTCTGATAATTGCAAAAAAACATGAAAAAGAATGATTATATTTACGGAGGCGCTCAAAGAAATATAAAATTATGTTAGGTTGGTTAGATAAATTACAATTATTTTAATGTTCTATGGTTTTCATAATAATTCCACGTATTTCAGATCGGTAGACACTCCTGTACCTGACAATATCAATGGAATGATTTACGTTTCTGTTCGTTTTCATATATTTCAGTAGGACCGAATTTAAATTAACCAAAAATAATTATATTTTACTAAAACGTTTTATTGCATAATAATAAAAGTGATGTATGTACAACGAGTAAGGTAGGAAAAAGTACCGGTTCAGTTTCATACTGATTTAGCCGATTCCACACTACGTGTGGCGCGATGTGCGTTGTTACGAGCCGAACGCATTTTCTTTTGGCAAATAGATGAGATCCTCGTAGTCCCGATCTCGGGTCACTCGCTCGGAAAATTTCGGAGCGCTCGGTAAGTTCCGATCCCATCCACAGCAACTATCATTGCCCTCCACTTACAAACCGATTTTTGCCAGCGCTCCGAGCGGATTTTGGAAACATCGTACTGCGATTTCTGGCCTGGTGGTAGAGCGCACCCTTTCAACATAACACATAGACCACTAAATAGGTTTATGACTTGGCACTTAGCACATGTCACACTATTTTTGTCTCGTGGTTTTAAGTATATGTAAGTTTTTGCTATGTTACATCACTTGTACCTTAGTATGTATAATACAATTATTATTTCAATACTATCGTTGAATTGTGTAGTTATTATTTAACTTTAATTTATTACATGTTTATTACTGTGAGTCAGCTATCAATGCTGTAAAAATTGGATATACATTCTTGTGAAATAAAGATTTACAATCAGCACGCCTGATCCTAGTTGTACAGTATACTAGGAGACGAACGCCATGAAAACCTGGAATGTGAAATGAAAGACCTGTATAAATGAAAATAACTCATTTAATTAATTTCTAAACTAAAATTCAAATTGCAGTTTGAATTACTCAGATATTACTTGACAAAATGATCGACTTTGTTACAATAAGCAATCTATGAAAATCAATTTTGTTGATAATATCCTCTGTTTTTAATTTCGTCTATAAACGATATTACAATGTTAATATTTATTAATTTTTAGTTAGTATAATAATTGTAAAATCTATTTATAATTTAACAATATGCAGAAGTGCTATATAACAAACTTATATATTTTGTTTGAGAAAAACAATGATAAGAACAGCCACAGTCTAAGGTGTATGACATCTTAAAACTGTCTAATTATGCTTCTTACTGAATGAATATTAAAAATACTTGTCTAAACATTTAGACCAGACAAATATTACTATTTAATTTCGTAATATTTAAATGTAAAGTTAAATTTTATAACTCCCTTAGAGGAGCAAATACACTAGACTGAATTATAAAAAAAGTAAAGAATTAGCAAAGTTATGCAATATTTTATTCAATCAATTTAAGTACAGACTTTGCTGCTGTCTATATACTTCATAACTTTACGAATAGTTTTTATGATTTTATATTACATTTTAATATGCTAAGTTTCATTTTCAGAATAATTCATTGAAGAATTTTCGTAATTCACAGCATATATTTCAATAACAGATTTTAAAATTGCCAACTAATAACTTAATTACTGAATTATTACTAAATTAAGTTTACATAATTTCAAAGATAATTAATATCCAAATTTTGCACTCATATACCTACTTGCACTTAATCGGTTGGCCCGTTGCGACAGAACCCCTTCGCACGCGTTCTGCCGCAACGGCAGAAGAACTTAGAAGAATTCCTAGTAGATTTTATTGTTCTCCATCATACGCATACACCACAAGAATCAACGTGCTGTTATTGGTTGTACAAACGACTTATCAATATGATTGGTCGATAACAAGATATGTTTTGAGGTAGCTATAGAAAGTATATGTACTGCAATAATATTGCTTTGTAAGGGTCGTGCACGTGGAGGATAATTTAGGTGATAATATACAGTCTGCAAAACTTGATAGTTCAGGGCTGATGATATTCAGTGGTTATATGTTTACGGTCAGATTAGATTGCTCTAGAGCCTAGATGTTGATTACGCATTGCGAACAGATACGATACTGTTGTTACTAATACTCTTCATAACTTAAAAAAACCAAACATATACGAGTTACATAAGTTGTATGAATCTGTTTCAAAAATACGTAAAAACTATAAACACTGTGGAATTTTTTATTAAATAAATGGTATCTAATTGTAGGAGACAGGTGGCTGAAACCCCAAGAAATGTACTGTAATAAAATTATGCAATGGCCGATGGCGTCGAACACCGGAGTTTCTTTTGATCTAATCAAGAATGTTATGAGAGGGAAGACAAGTGCATAATCTGAAAACCAACAAAGAGTGAACTTAGTCAACATTTACACTTTTTTTAATAAAAGCTAAAGTTATTAGAGGAACTGCTAACTAACCTAGTGCTAGGCCTACGTTGCTATGTGCCTTAATTTGCCTAAAGACAGTACGGCATAAAGTACAATTAATCACAACACTGGAGCAGGAGGCAATATAAACAACAAGCTCCCCCTACAGAATGTCTTTGAGAATCCCCTGTATGGTTTTCTATTTTCTATCAGTGTAAGTTTGACTAGATTACACTGCTTCTCCAATGTTTTGTATACTACGAGTATAATAATCTAAGCACACCGGGATTGATAGTTTTCTGTACACCTATGTAATATATACGACTGCTCTTGGAATGAGCATAATAATAATTGGCATTGAATTATTTACAAAGAAAAAAACTAATACTATTACTAATCCTAGAATAAGTTGGTTGCAGATAGTATAATAATAAAAACAAATATTTTAGGATTTTTCATTCATGTTCATTATGTATAAGATTCAGTTCAGTTGATGGTCGAAATCACGCTATTTCTCTCTGCAACAGTGCAATGAGCCAAAGGCCAATTCCTCTAATCTTAGTCCCATCTAGTGATGCGCGATTGCGAGAGGTTATTACAATCGAAATGTTCCTTCTCGAGAGGTTCTGCTTAACGATTGTTTCGATTGCTTAGCGAGAGGTCTTTACAATCGAAAGGTTTCTCTCGATTGTTGCATTCGTTTAAGCCAATTTGTTAATGTTTACTTTTCACGAGCCTGTCTCAACCTGTTTTTCATACTTCCGTTCCATAATATATTGGTTTGCACCACTCTCCTCTCCATTCCAGACATTCCAGTAGTTTACTTTATAGTGTTTAGTCAAAATGTAAATTATAATTCTTCAAGCATTAAGATTGAGTATATTATCTTAAATTATAATAAATAGCTTATCTTGGTTATTAATTTAAAATATTAAATGTTTTTATTTTGTACAATGTTATTTTTTGAATGTTTTTACTGTTCATACGTCATTATTGTAACGTGAATAAGCGTTTAATGTAGTATAATGTTAAATGTAGCTATTAATATAGTAATTCATTAAAACAACTCGGAATTCAAGTCAGTAAAAAAAGTAACTAAATTAATTTATATTTCAGTTAAATCCTTCTGTCGATCGGCAAACATATCTCACTTAGAATTTCTATTCCCTAATAAAAGAATAGAATAGATCGTACACGTAAACGAAACAATCGCTAGAAACCTCTCGGTAGGAACCTCTCGTCAAGCGTTTATGGTGTATCGCAAAAACAAAGTTATGGATGATGGAATCAAACATTTCGTGTGAGAACTCTCGGTAAGAACCTCTCGTTAAGGGAATCACAATCGAAATGTCTCGAGAGGTCCAAACAATCGAAACGTTTCGATTGTAACATCTCGTAATCGCGCATCACTAGTCCCATCCCAGAGTCCTAGTACTTTCATCAATTTCCCGCAATCTTTTGAAGTAAGGTTTGGTAATCAAATAAAACAACGCTTTATTTGTCATGAATTGATAATATTTCATTATTATATAAATTTCACTTTGTCGTGTTTTCTTGTATGTCAAATAGGACGTTTAGTGATTTAACAACACCCGTAGTATATTTTATTTTAAAACATATTCTCAACTGAACGTCAGAGCAGATTTAGAGTCAACCTGATTGCCGCTAGGCTAAGTAATACTAAGTTTGTAGACTTCCCGTTTGTTATTATCCAACACAAAACGAATAGTTTTGTTTTTAAATACTATTAATGCAGATGCAGGAATCACAATCATAGTTTTTATAATGTTAAACAGTAATTTGTTGTAAATTGCAGCATAAATAATTATTTAAATAACTAACCTTAAATTAAGATAGGCCTACAGAAGCAGAATCCAATGCATCAGTGGTGGTGTGTTTATTCATTTTGATTAAATACAGGGGGTATATTCTCAGCTGAAGAAGTTTGTGAAGAATTTACATAGAATGTCAGGTAGACCGATTATAAAGAAATTGGATGAAACTGTTGTAAATAGAATTGCAGCTGGTGAAGTAATTCAGAGACCATCCAATGCTGTTAAAGAACTATTGGAAAATAGGTAGGCCTATGTTTGATCTAACTATGTAGTTGGGTATTTATATATCATAATAATCACACTTACTTTTTGTATTTTTCAGTGCAAAAAACAAACTTGCACATCTCCTACATCTGTATAAGCTGACCTTACCCAAATTTAACTTGGTATGACCATTTAGTAAACCTATCCTAGACAGGGCAAATGGGTAGGGTACGATAAGCGGACCCGGTTTTTTTTTTATATCGAAGGATGTAATCATCGATACCTAATATTAGCATCTCAAATCCTAGACTATCAGTCGATATAAAAGTATCTATAGTCCTCAATAACAATCATATGTTTTAAATAAAAATATAAATGTAATATTTACAGTGACCAAACAAATTATTATAACCAAAATTAGGAAAACTGAAGACGGCCATATTTGCTCCTCTCACAGTTACAGTTGTTTCTTTCCCACAAATTTCACAATCTCGGTTTTTCGGTACGAGTCCAACATGTTGAAGCCACGTAGAACATGTCGGGTAGGGTACGATAAGCGGGCCCGGTTTTTTATATCGAAGAATGTAATCATCGATACCTAATATTCGCATCTCAAATCCTAGACTATCAATCGATATAAAAGTATCTGCAGTCCGCAACAACAAACATATGTTTAAAATTTAAATGTGAATATTTAATATTAACAGTGATAAAACAAATTATTATAACCAAAATTAGAAAAACTCAAGACGACCATTATTTGCTCCTCTCACAGTTACATTCGTTTCTTTCCCACAAATTTCACATAATGGGGTTTTCGATCCAACATGTTGAAGCCACGAAAAACATGTCTTATCATCTTTCAAAACAATGTCGTGTAGTTTTCTACAATTGACTGCCATTCTTAATAATTAAATGTTACTTAAATATAAAATTGAAATATTACATTACAAGTATTATTTGAAAGTGTTTACAGCTGTTGATATAGATTATTTAAGTTAATTGTTCAAAATAATCAATATAGATTGATTATATCGATGGTTATAATTAAGTAATATCGTTTGCCAATTTCAATATAAAAAACCTGGTCCGCTTATCGTACCCTACCCGGGCAAATATATTATTAGTCTTGAGATAAAAGAACAATACCAGCTTTAGTGTAATAAGCTACTACTACGACAATTGAATCAGTAAACCAAATTATGAATTAGTAATACCCAAACTGTCGAATACAAAAACATTCTAACCATATTTATATACAATTAATTACGACTTACTGGCTTTAATGTATTATAACAATATGTTTAAAATTAATTCAAAGTAAAATCATATTTGCGGTTGAGTACTGGCTGCAACTACAACAGTAATGAATTTTACGTTATTTGTGTCACAAGATGTCAGGCACTTATCTTGTCAGGTAATTAAAACAACCTTCAAAATAATAAGAAATTTTACACTGCTTTGTTTTTTAAATTGGCTGCAGTATAATAAGCAGCCACCATGACAATCAAATCAACTATTGATTAGAAATATCTAAAATATCGATTATAAAAACGTTTGACCTATAGATATTCATAATTAATATCTATGAATAGTTTTGATTATTTGGTAGTTTTAGTAATCCGAAATAGTGATGATTCCATTGTTGTGGTGGCTGTTTATCATACTGCAGTCCAAAAAAACTACCATAATTGAGTACATTCCTGTGTGCACTTGCTCAAACCTTTTCTAATCAAGGGCCAATCCTCTAATCGAAAGCAATCCGCTTGACTAACTTGCGTCAATGACCGTTTACATCATCAGAAATATTGTAACTTTGATTTTAGAATGTTATCAGTAATGCCTCAATACCCAATAAATGCCTTAAAAACTTTTAACCAGATGTGTGATGAAGTTAACATATTTAAGATATTCTAGAAAGAATATGACAAGTACAGTTTAGGTCTATGGCCACTATTTTTTAAATGAAAAGTGTAATATGTAGTAATTAAGGGTTTATCACAAATTAATGAAATTAGGAATTGAATAGGAATGAAATTAATGCAGTGAAGTTAATTTCCATGACATATTTTTGATGTGTTACTTCAAAATGCATTTTCCTGTGGGACTGGTCAATGTAGTTGTATCTGGGTAATAGCTAAATAGTGCAAGTTTGGTCCTATCACTACTGTTCAAGAGCTCCCTTTGTCTAGGAGACCCCATTCTATTCAAATGTAGCAGACCTGTATCCCGAGGCATGTTTGCATAAAGGCCTTTTGCTCTCCCAATGGTTTCAGAAGATTTACAATAACGTACCAATGAGATTCTCATTAGGTACCGATTGACCCTTTAAAATTGTCCTAAAGATCCTCACTCCCACAAACCAATTGAAATTGAAAATCATGTGACCATCAGTCTCCTTATTCTATCCACAGTATCTCTGTCAAGGAATCCCAGACTGTGATGGTGCTTTCTCAGATGATAGTGCCTTGTTATTTGATGTAGAATATCTCAGTATAGCTACAGTATCTCAGATGTAACGTCTATAAAACAAGCATACTCATCCTGAGTCCATGTTTTTTACCCATCTTTTACCCAGAGATAAATCAACAGACATGCATGACTCCTAGATATTCCAGAGAAGAGTTGAAATCCCATGAACTTTTCTGGCAATATAGTATTGTCAGATTACCAGAGGTTTTATTACCTTTAATTCTATAGATGAGCCGCTTTGAACGCGACCTATTAAGTGACCAGTGCAGGGGGGAGTGAGAGAGAGAGATGTGGAGAGGGAGAAAAAGCGCGAACTCACTTCCCCCTCCACATTCCTTACCAACCACTCCTCAGTCGCCACTTTACCACTCGTAGGGTATGTGTTACATAACAGCTGTTTTACAAATCTAGTAATAATAACTTAACAGCTGTTGACAAAAAACATTTCTAAAATACTTCTTAATTGTACTAACATTAAATAGATTAAATGTGCGCACTATTATTAACATAAATAATAATATTTGTTATTACGTAACAATGAGAACAACAAAACATAGCATGATGCTCTTGTTTTATTGACCATTTCAAGCAAGCGAATTCCATAGTGGTTTTAACTTCTCCATGGAGTACAGTGGGATGGATACTCATCCTTACAAAAGTACAAAACCCGTACCAGTGTGTTCACCTTGAAACACTCAAATTTTCTCGTATCCTTTTGTTCTCCATCCATTGAGCCAATCTCAAGGAATGCACACTTAAAATGGTCTATTGAGGGAGTATCTGGTTCTCATGCAGTATATAGGTCTGATGGCATGTAAAAATTCCCAACAAGAATGAATTTCGTATGTACATGAGATCCTTAAGCGTACCAGAGATTTTCACTTAAAATATTACATGCACTCTTCCTAGCCATCATCCGAATATGCAGATCTGTCAGCCTAAAGTCCAACAAATAACCCAAAGCAGCTCCAGGATAACTGCTAACAGCACCCAGAGAGATGAAGAGACATAGATGTATTTACAAACTAGTCACTCCAGTTATTTCAGTTTTGTGGGTCCGATGATGTATTCATTGAACACAAAAGGCCTCACAAAATACAATTTCATAATTATTGGAGTGTTTGTTCATAAATTAAGTATTTGATTCCAATAAGAAGAAGCTGGTAGAATGTAGTATACTCAAAGTTGGAGCCTAATTAATCAACTTTCAATGTTGTGAATTTCATTTACTAATCACCGGAATGTCTAATAATTGTTTGTTTTTCAGCTTAGATGCCAAATCGAGTAGCATTCAAATCACTCTAAAGGGTGGAGGATTGAAGTTACTTCAAGTAAGTGTTAAATAATTGTTCCAGATTTTTTCTGGTTGATAAACCCTTTCTAGTCCTTCATGCTGAAGAAGTTTGTTAACTATCTCCTCATTTTTATGTTTAGTAAGTTTCGTTATCAAAGAAACTAAATTATCGATCTGAGCAATAATATTGTATTGAGTCCAAGACATTATCAAGAATTGTTTTTTTTTTTTAATATATATTTTATGGAAATGTTTTGAGTAACTTAGTCAAATAATCTTTAGTGTAGGCTAACCAATTTTCTTTGATTTTGCCAGTTTCAGAAAACTGATTCATTTATTTCAAAACTTTGCTAATCAGTACATCAAAACATTGGGATTTAGGATGTAATAAACATTTTACTATTATAACAATCTTGTTGTGTTTTTGATTCAGATTCAAGACAATGGTTGTGGAATCAGAAGGGAGGACATGGGCATTGTTTGTGAGCGCTTTACCACCAGCAAGCTAACACAGTTTGAAGACCTTAGCTCCATAGCAACGTTCGGTTTTCGTGGGGAAGCCTTGGCGAGTATAAGTCATGTAGCTCACCTCACAATCATCACAAAAACTGAAAACGAACAATGTGCTTACAAGTAGGTAAAATTGTATATATGCCTAAGAGAGGAAAGTCTGATAAATTACTTAACTTTTTGTAATCTACTACATATCTATTTATTATATAGTGATATACTTTGGTACTATCCGGAGGCTACTATTTTTGGAAGAGTTTTTCTTACTGAGGATCTAAGAAAACTACATTATTGGAAAGAACAGACTTTATTTGATTTACTGTGAAAATTACATGTCATTTTAGATCGTTTCCTGTTTTATACCTCAAAAAAGAAAGTGATATTGGTGAGAAAGAGGCAACTCTGTCCCTACCTACTACTTGTTATTACGCGATATAAGTAGGTCATTATAAATATATTATTAGACGTACCAAATTTAAAGATAAACTTTATGAGCACTCAAGTGATCTGAGCTGGAAGTTGGTTACTATCTTAAAGGGATGTTTTTTCCTGCCAGTAGTGCAAGGCCACCGTGATGATCAGTGGCAATTCCGATCAGTACTTTCCCGGCCTCAGATCACATACCATATCGTCCAACTTTTCCGACACAGTAAGAATAAGCTATATGTGATAATACTTTAAGCTTCAAAATTTATAGTCTACAGATTAAATCCTTTTCGAGATATCCCGTGGATAATTAGGCTACTGAATGTCCGGCAACAGGCTCATCAACAAACATGATGTCGGCTATGTAGAAATAATGTTAAATGCAAAATTTCAAGTCCATAGCTCAATTCATTATTGATATATCCACGGAAAACTGATAATCTGGCAGATAGTGATACAGAAGAGGAATTTGGCAGAACCCATAGTGATAGCTAAGCAAAGTGTACAAAATTTCAAATTTATAGCTCAATTCATTATTGATATATCCACGGAAAACTGATAATCTGGCAGATAGTGATACAGAAGAGGAATTTGGCAGAACCCATAGTGATAGCTAAGCAAAGTGTACAAAATTTCAAATTTATAGCTCAATTCATTATTGATATATCCACGGTAAACTGATAATCTGGCAGATAGTGATACAGAAGAGGAATTTGGCAGAACCCATAGTGATAGCTAAGCCAAGTGTACAAAATTTCAAATTTATAGATCAATTCTTTCCAAGATATCACCCTGTTTTAGGCTTTGCCAACACTCACCCAAATCAATTAAATTGTTTATATACAAATAAATTGATATACCGGATTATTGAAGGACCGGACACAATGTATCGAAAGGCTTACCAGCCAATCCACCAAATATCACGTGTTAGAATGTTATGTGAATGAACTTGGTCTGCTTATAAATTTGTTTATTCTCTGATTTTATCGTTGCTATCGCGATTACCCATGAGACCGATGTAAAAATGTTCGCTAACGCTCAGCCGAATCCTATGTAATGACTTGCACCATCGTTGAACCCAATGTTCTTATAAAGAAAAGAAGCTTCATGAAAAATTTCAAGTCTATAGGTCGTTACGTTTTCAAGATGCTGTCCAGAAAGACAGAAATATCAGTTCTCCAGCCGAGGGGCCAAGGGAGTAATAGGCTTCACTAACGCTCAGCTAATTAATGATAGCATGGTAATATCGTCAAGGAGACCAGTATGATCTGCCCTATTGTGTATAGTTTATTCAAATGACAATAAATAAAACTAGCTTGTATAGATGGCCTCTGAGCAATCCTACCGTAGCAAGCATAATTATCCTACCATTGGTAATGATATGGAAGTCACCTTCAAGCCATTAGTTCTCAAGTGTCAAATAAGGCTTTTCAGTCCCAACTTTTTATGGTAAAATAAGATTTCTTTTAACATATGATTCATTGCATCAAATTCTGGACACAAAAAGGCAAATCACAATTTTTACTAGTTTAAAAATTTCTACTTTAAAAAAATGTTCTCCAACAAATAATGAAGTAGTTAGCAGTTTCTCACTCTATACTAATGTAAATATTATGTACATAAAACTCTGTCTATAAAATATGCACTATATTGTACATAAGTACTCTATGGAATACAAGCCAGAGTCACTTATCAGTTGCCGACATTCCAATCAATTTTGCTTTCCGTCAATATAATGCAGTAAGTAGAGAAATTAAACAGTTTATTAAATAATAAAATTCCAATGGTACATTATTTAATTTGTTTTGCTAATTTAGAAGTATGTTAATTTTAAAAAAATATCATTATTTTTGACTTACAAGTACAAAATTATGAGACATATTTGTTAAAATAACTGAATAAAGTACTATTGCTATAATGAAATAGACAACTTCTTTTAAACTGATATGTGCCCAAAATTGCAATATAGGGGCAGCAGGGAACTGAACGAAGCAGCCGGTGGCTTAGAATTTATATGGGTTAAGAAGATAACATAGTAAAAATTACAATATACATTGCTGTAAAATATTTCTATTTCATTTTAAATGGCAACAAATTAACGTTTTTTGTTAGACAATATAAATATAGATAAGATATCTATAGATCTAGATGTTATATAGATTTTTATTTCTCAGTCAATACATTGTGTACATAGAGAAGTGTCATAGATTTCAATATAAAGTCATATGGTTTTCATCAGTCCAGCTCCACGATTTATTAATATCACTAAACATTTGTTTAAATAACACAAAGTTAACCAGTTCTCAATATAAAGATTCAGTAAGAAGTTTGAAACATTGTTAACTGTAAACTATCAGAATGTAAAACTACTATTACAATTTAAAATAATAAAAAGGCTCTATTTTATACGAAAGGGTCATCAAAAAATTCATTAACCGAATATTATGCTGTCATTAACAAATTATTTTTTAGATACTTGTTCAAAATCTTTACGCTGATTTAAAAAAAGCCTGTTTTCAACATATCTCAAGTTGTACGTAGATTGAAGTGTTGTTATTTGGTGATGTTCTCAGAGCATCTTATGAAGATGGGAAATTGAAGGGTCCAGTGAAAGCTTGTGCGGGAAACCAAGGGACTCAGATCCATGTGGAGGACTTGTTCTTTAACATCTCAACTCGCAGGAAAGCTCTCAAAAGTCCCTCTGAGGAACATGCCCGAGTGTTAGATGTGGTACGTAGTCTCAGATTTGCAGTGTTTTATTTTATTTCCGCATTTGTTTATTCCAAATAAACTGTTCATCAATCACTACAATAAAATCGAAGTCGTTGACAACTATAGACTAAATTGAAATTATAAGATATTTCGATGTTGGGTGATTGAGTGCAGCTCCATGTGCAAAATATCATTCAAATTCTCTTGAAAAATGCACATAATTGACTGTTCTGTTTGGGTGAGTTTTTTCAAACAATTTCTCAAAAGTCAGAAATTTTAACCATTTTTCTCTCATCTTGGAGGTAGTCTTGTGGTAATTGCTACCAGCTGAGATGTTCAGTACCACTAGCCCAGGAAAAAATTTCTCAAACACTTGGATGGTCTTCGATACCGATAATGCAAAACTGGATCTAAAAAAAAAATTGATATTATTTTGTGTTGTCTCGCTTGTGCTGCAATTTAATGGAAAACTATTAAACATAGTTTATACTAGAAGACTTTCCACATTTTGAATTGAAAATGAAAGTAATATTTATTTTGATATTGCTGTCAAGGTGCAGTATAAAATTAAACTCTGTGGACACACTTGGTTCTGCATATTTTTTGTAAAAGTCTGTCCAAACTTTTACTTAAATAATTTGAACTTCCTTTAAGAGCTTTAGAATCAAATTTCGTCATTATTTTGACGTGACAACGTCTTAAATTAGGTTGCGGCTCGGAGTCACTCATGAAAAAGTGTAACGCCCGGTAACGTTACGATGCCCGTCCAGTGGGTCCGCCGCACGGGATAAAGCAGATAACTGTGGGTCCGCCGCACGGGATAAAGCAGATAACTGTGGGTCCGCCGCACGGGATAAAGCAGATAACTATGTTTATTCGTGAAAATGTGGAGTGCTTAGATTCGTCATTTACAACAACTACAACAATAAAGGTAAATAATTGTACACTGATATTTCATTATCGTAAACTATGATTGATTGATTAATTGTTAGATTGACACAAAAGTTGAGAAACTGAGTTTATAGGTTATGTCATACTATTGACAAATGTTGATAGTGTTAAGTAAATTATTAGTTTAAATCACTATGCAATCAATCGTAATTCAGTCGATTGAGAAGAAACAGCGCGTATTGCTAGTCAAACATTTAAAATAACAAATTATAACCTCTAACCTGTCATAACAGTGCGACCAAACAAACGAACTAAACCGACCAATCATCACGCGCAGAGTTAGAATTTAACTGTGTTTAGCAAGAATTTCAAATTCCAATTTTAGTAAATGTTTTATTCAACTTTACCATTTACAATAACAAATTTTAATTAATTTCAAATTATGTACAATGTTTTAGTAAACAAAATATATTTCTATAGTTAAAATTTGTGCAATTCTTATTTTCATTCAATTCCTTGTTCCTATTGTGCAATTTAATAATATTCATATCAATAAATATTCTACCGAGAAAAAGACGTCACGTAAAATCTTCGCCCGTAAAACCGACTTTACAGGCAACCATAATTTTTTATTATACAAATAAACATTACAAATATTACTCAACTAACCCATATTTTTGGCCTTTAACAAATGTACTATCTGCTCTACTTTTGGAACAAACTGTCCCTTAAATGCAACTGTTAAGTTTTGTGTTAGGTTTACTGTTTCATATTTATTTACTACAAGATTTTTTGGGATATCTTTTATGTATTTAGCAATATATATGATGTTTTAGTGACTTTTTATACAGGTTAGCCGCTACGCAGTTCACAATCCACATGTTGGATTTACGCTCAAGAAGCATGGAGAGGGCCTAGTAGATCTCAGAACGGAGCCTGAGTCAAGTCATACTGATAACATTCGTGTTATTTACGGCAATAACATCACCAGGTAAAAAATACATGATACTAGTGGGCTATCAAATATAAAGGGTGCTTAAGTTTTGTGTAATGTAATCCACCATTTTGCATTTTTTTGATAAGGTATGGAATGATAATGTGTTTGGGCAGTTCATCATTTATAGAATAGTATTTTAAAATACAGGAAATGCTTTTTAATTTGTTTTAAACTCAGAATTGAATTAGTTATTAAGAACTTTGTTGTAATCATGAAAAAATAATCGAATTAGTGAGTTTTTGAAAATTATTGGTATTGTAACTTTTTAATGGTGTAACAAATATTGAAACACAGTACATCTATTAAGCCTTAAGATACACCTGTGTATCACATTTTTACACCTATGTCGATTTTCACCTCCTAACGAATACCATCAATAAAAGATTTATTCACTAGCTAAAGTTTTTTTAATTATCAAAATGGTTCTAACTGTAGGAATATGATTTGTACAAGATAGATAATATATAAATAATTAAACTGTAAATAAACAAATTTTACCTTTAGGCTATAACATTTTTTTTAATATAAGATATTACAAAGTTTGTACAGAGCTTGTTAGTCATTAGATGCACAGTTTACAGCATTTACTGCTACTGTTTTGTGATTATAATCTGTGAATCGTGTACTATAGAGCATGAATCTATGCATCAGATTTAAAAAAATAATATATTAGAAAGAAGTTAATTATTGTGTCCACTTCAATAATATTTAAAGCAAAGTGTTGGTAAATGTCTGTTTTTGTTCCTCAATCTAGAGAATTATTAGAAATAAATACAGAAGATGAAGGTCTCCAGTTAAAACTAAAAGGATATATTACAAATGTAAATTTTTCTACCAAGAAGGCGATCTTTCTTCTGTTCATCAACAACAGACTGGTTGATTCATCAGGTAATATTTTTAAGTATTAATTATTTTAGTATTGGCGGGTTAATTTTTTACTAATAGGATGATGTAATTTTCAAGTTTATTTATTTTTTAGTAAGCGTCTAAAACAGAAAACATGATATATTAGTGAAGTTACATACCATGTCTATACATGGTATAGATGACTCTATAGTCATCTGTTCATTAATATTCTACGTTAGATTACCACAGTTCTTAACATTACGGTTCATTATCGAATCCAAAATTTAGACAGGATTATCCATATTTTATAATTAGTATTAATTAAAAATATTAAGTTGTATTAGTTTTACAGGTGAGGCCGTGGTCGGTTGCCCACAGATATTGTTATGACTGTCGGGCTTTACCATTCATTAACTAATGTTGAGACACATCATTGCAAACCTGCCCTTACGGACGGTTACTGCACCCCATTTCCCGTCTCGTTTCATTCCGTTTTTCTTCTTCGGCATTCGATTATTCTGTAGTTTTTATATTATTGTTTGCTAACATCCTGTCTCATAGTGTAAACACGTGTTAATTTAGATTATTAGGTAAAGGTATTCAGGAAGATAGATGAGAAGTAAAGATGAGCAGTAACGATCACTTGATTGTTGAATTCAATTGATTATTCCATCACTAGTTATTCTTCCATTATAGCCGGCAACAACGTGCCACAACCCAGGCTTGTATTAATATGTCTCATACTATAATCAATTGATAATTTTGACTATATTTTGGTTTGGATAATGAACCATGAACATTTGAAACAGTAGTAATTCTTCTTTGAATAATATTAATCTTTTGAATGCGAGTTAGTTTGCAAGCATTGAAATTCCTATTATGCCCAAAACGAGTTATCCCACAAGCTAATTTTTAAAATATTAGGCAGATGTCATTTTAGTTCTCGAATTTGCCGCTAGATGGCAAGACAAGTCAATTTTGCTGCCTACCACCGTTTGTTAATATGCAAACTGAACATCAGGACAGCAGCTGTTCTTTTGTTTTGTGCTGTGTCTGCCGTACTTCTGAGATGCCCTTAGAATTTTCTTAAGTTGCCCAAGGCGATTGACTTGAAGCTTTTTTGCGCTCCTGCTTTGTCAAGTGATTTCAAAGCTTTCTTATCTAATTATAAATATAGGTTTGATCCCAAAGACCTTCATTGATGAATACTTCAGTACTAAATGGGAATTATGTATGAAGTTCTTTGCCTTGATTGACAAATACAAACTCATGAATAAACCCAAATTGTATAAATATATATTTGCTAACTGTTTAAGTACAATAAATTTAATTGTTGATGTCTTTGTTGTAGCAATTCGTAAATCCTTGGACAATGTTTATGGACTGTATCTACCTAAAGGATCCCATCCTTTTATATATTTGAGTCTGTTTATGAATCCTCGGAACTTGGATGTCAATGTCCATCCAACAAAACACGAGGTCAATTTTCTACACGAGGAAGCAGTAGTGGAGAGGATAAAACAGGAAGTTGAAAAACTGCTCGCAGGAGCGAACACTTCTCGTACATTTTTTACTCAGGTTTGTAACTGTAATACTTAAAGTCTCTTCTATTTGGAATTGAAACCGTGTTGAAATGAAATGAAAAACTCGTTATTATAGTAGGCAACTCTCTCAGTAACTTTTGTTAAACTTTATTTAATTTTAAAAAAACCAATACAGCGGAATATCAAAGGACCGGACAGAGCATAAAGAGTTATAGCACAGACAAACGGACTCCCCTTTTATCTTTTGACCTCAAAATCAATAGAGTTCTTTGGGAAGTCTCTATGTCCTCTAGAGAAAATTGACAGATGGACTGACAATTAAATTATTTTAATAAGGCCCTGTCAGGTTCCTAATAATAAGTTTTTGAAGTGAAAACTTCTTTAGGCGCGTTGAGCGTTTTGGTAGAGGGTAAAATCCTCGGTTCGCGTCACCGACATGCTAATGATACTAACCTGCATGAAAAAGTCAGTCTCGCTGTGTTTTTTAACCGTACACTTGGCCGCGGACTACTAACCTGCATGAAAAAGTCAGTCTCGCTGTGTTAAAACTGTCCCGGCGGAGTATGAAAACAGACTGCGAAAATCAGTGACCTTTACGGCTTCCTCTCGCGATTTAAAAGTGAAGCCAATGTCGTACAATTCTGTAAGATGCGTCAAATTAAAGCTCTTAATATTGGCAATCTATTGGTTACATTTTTAAATATTAAAAAAATTTCGAAATAATTTTGATTATTGTTTACATTTTACATAGCGTTTACAATGACAAGAAAAAAGTAGTAAGCGAGGATTTTTTTTATTTTTTGGTCAGACAAAATTTGTCAGCGAGAAAGTTGTGTGAAAATAGATGAATATTTTTTTTTGTAATTTATCATTTTTTTATTGGAAGTTTAGTTTAGCCTGTAGTAGCGTATGAAGTGATGAGTGAACGTTTCTGCCGGAACTGTAGTTGGCGCATTGGCTCACTGATACCGTATTAACTCAATAAATTAGTTTATTGTGCAATAAAAATACCTTTACGAAAGAACCAAGTTAATTTAACTAATTTATTAGTTTTAAAAATATTGTGGGTTTAATTGTTATTGCAATTATATACTTTATCCGTAGCAATAACTGTATTATTTACAACGGTGTTCAACTCACTGTTGTTCACTCGGTGTTTACTCACTTATAAATGAATAGTGAAAACAACGAATATATTTTTAAACATTTTTAATATTTGTACGAATATTTGTATTTAAAATTTAGCATTATTCATTTTAATTATGTTTTTAATATTTAACCTCTTCATCATGAAATGAGTATTATTACGGTATAAGATTTATCTTACTAGCGTGGTAAAATAGATTTCTAGTTATTTGATAATATTTTTCCATGGATTTTAAAATTGGAAAATTAAAAACGCGTCACATTTACAATTACAGATGTACTGCTACTATAACGTATTGTTAATTACTCTCAACTTAATTTAATATTTAACCTCTTCATCATGAAATGAGTATTATTACGGTATAAGATTTATCTTACTAGCGTGGTAAAATAGATTTCTAGTTATTTGATAATATTTTTTCGTGGATTTTAAAATTGGAAAATTAAAAACGCGTCACATTTACAATTACAGATGTACTGCTACTATAATGTATTGTTAATTACTCTCAACTTAATTTAATATTTAACCTCTTCATCGTTCATCATGAAATGAGTATTATTACGGTATAAGATTTATCTTACTAGCGTGGTAAAATAGATTTCTAGTTATTTGATAATATTTTTTCGTGGATTTTAAAATTGGAAAATTAAAAACGCGTCACATTTACGATTACAGATGTACTGCTACTATAACGTATTGTTAATTACTCTCAACTTAATAGTTCCGTTTTCACTTCTATCGGCAGTCCCACGACTGCTACTGTTTAATTTATGTATTAGATCATTTAAGTTCTTTCTTTGTTTTTATTTTATTGTTATTTATTAGAACTTTGAAAGAATTTTAACATGCTCAGATTGGAATCTGGGAGAATTTTTATGCCCATATAAAAACTTTTTTGAATGATTGCATAAGATGTGCATGAACAAAATTAATTCAGATGTCATGTAAATGATTTGTCCACATCTATAGCCCCTATACTGTATTAGTTGTAATAATGTCCTAGATAAGGAATAAGTTTTTTATACTCTTGCATTACTTACTTGTAAAATGTATGCCATCAAACCCTTTTAACTGCGACATCCACACTGTACGGACATTGTGGAAATTGCACTACTTCCTAACATCTAGTGCAAACGTGCACTTTTCTTTTTTGTACTGGCTAAATGCTTTGAAATTCTACAAAGATGTATTGCATCAAAACATGTATAGTTCTCGTTAAGTTTTGACTTTTTGCACTCTGTTACTAGGAAATTGTAATTAGTGTCAGGTGACAGCTCGTTCTCTATTGCAGTCAGCTTTGCAAATTAACGATTCAGTTGTGCAAACTGTAAAATAAACTGTGTAGTTTCATATTTTTACGTTCTAAAACTGTAAAAACGGATATTTGTTAGATTGCTATTCATTTGACTTCAAAATGAGTTAAAACTCATCAAATCTTCTTGTTAGTGAAAGCTAGTTATAAGCATTTCCGGTTCAAATTAATTATATTTCCTATAACACAGTTGAGTTTGTCTTATTGCCTCAATCAAAAAGCGTTGACTTCCAGTCTGAGATATTTCCAGTGCCATAGTAAAGTTTGCCTTGTTGTCCTTATGGAGAAAAATAGATACATACATAGTATTGAGAAGCCTACTTCAGTCAAAATGTCTTCTTCCAGCTGTTTAAATCTACATACGAAGCCACAGTTGAGTTTGCCTCATTGCACCTGTTAATAAAATATATATGTATGTAGCTCTCAGAAACCATCATCGACTCTTCTAATCTACTTTCAATCAAGGACATTTCGAGTGCCATAGTTGAGTTTGCCTTGTTTTCCTCAATTAATAAAATATACATTACAAATTAGGACTGAGAAACCTATTTAGTGTTAAAATCATCTACTTCTGATATAAAAGAAAAATTGTTACTATGTTCATGCAACTTTCAAAATAATCGTTTATATGGTTTTGTGCTATAGAAATCTTGTTTTTCAAACTGTAGTCTGGGAAAAGAATGGCTCATTGAGGGATCTTAGTGTTCATTCCTGTTTTTCCTCAAACTAAACTGTAAAAATTCAATATTACAATGTCAATGAAACCAACCACTTTCGATTACTTTTTGTGAAAACATTCACATTTTCATTAAGGTGGAGTTTATAATAGTATTTAAGTAGCATTTCTACTTATGAGTGCTAGAGTCTATGATGCTTAAATAGTAATTGAATTTAAGAAATTTTACCAAAGCTCGGTGCAAACTGTTAAGTCATAATATTCCTGATATTCTCAATTGTTCAACATTTTTCAGGCAAAACTCCCATCGTTACCAGAAGTAATTAAAGAAAACGATAAGCCGCCCACCGTCTCAGCTAACAAGCTTGTTCGCACGGATAGTGCCTCTCAAAAGTTACATAAATTTTTCCCAAGTCAACCAATCAACCCTCTTCAAAAGCCAGATACCAACCTCTCTTCCAGTGAAGGAAGGTAATCGTCAATTTAATACTGGTTTTTACTGCAATTTAGTTTCATTTTATACGTTTAAGCCATAAAAAGTTACTTATTTTAATTAATAATCTTCCTTCAGTAGTTCAATTAGATTAATGTTATGTTGTTTTTTTTTTCAAGGCGAGACATCCAGTTAACGAGTGTTTTAAACCTTCGACGAGAAATAGAGCAAGATGTTCACGTTGGACTTCGAGAGATTCTATCCAACTTAATTTTCGTCGGATGTGTCGATCAAGAACGTGCCTTAATTCAACATGACACTAATCTTTATATGTGTAATACACGTTTGCTTGCGTAAGTTAATTTCTTTATAATTAATATGTTAATTTTCTATTACACTTTAGAAAACTGAAAATTCTTAAGACTTCATTTTTAAGCCAAGAACTGGTAGGTATGGAAATTTCCTGCATCTGCAGTATTTTAGGCCTAGTGGTAGTATTTTTCAAAAAGGTCTTTTAACCCTAGTTCTAGCCATCTACTTTTTCTTGGCAGGCCTACTTTAGCTGATTTTTTAAAGTTTTCATAAACCGCTCTCTTAATGTTTGTTTTTAGTAAAACATGTACTTTGTTGTATATGGTTTTTTCAACATAGAATGTAGAATGTGGATTTGTTATTTGTACAAATTTATTGTCTTAGATAGAAAATAGTCCTTATGGCTCAGTTGGAAAATATAGGTAGATTTTGTGACAACTGAAATATTATTAATTTATTCTCATGGAATTTATTTGTACTCACAAGAACCGTTCAAGATACAACAAAAAATTGTATAACAAAAAGTTAAAGAAATGTATAAGTATTCCAGAACAATGTTTGTATGTTTTAGCTCTACATTCATAAATAACGAAGTTGTGAATTTTTTATAGTTTATATGGTCATCAAAATAACAAAAAATTGTGTACCATGTTGGCCAACAAACTTAATTGAGATATTTAAAAGATCAGTTTTCGTACCAAGTTTGAACTTGTTTTAGCATGTGTGTTCCTTGTGATGGAAAAGTAAGCTGGTTTACAATCTCTCAAAACCTGTTTGAGATACCAAAAATGTTTTACTATAAAACATTTAGTAAATACTTGATACTTGGTACTTGTTATCTGCATCCCTGACCAGGTAGCTGGATCAATGGCGTAAAAAATTTAGCCATGTACAAGACATTTTGTTAAAGTTTGAGCTATTTATAAACTATTTACATTATTTACACAGTATATGGCGGCAAAATAGTGTCAAACTCGCTACTAAAAAACTCTTCCAGTGGTACAATGCTCTCCTCAGCAGCTAAGTCTTGATCTTAGACTTGAAGACCTCCAGCCGTAGATGCCTTACTTGTAGAGGCAGTACATTAAACATTTTCATAGCCAGTACAGGAATTAACCGAGCCTACAGTAGGTTGAGGAAATGGTGTCCCCTCCTCGTAAACTACGAAGGTGAATGTTGGCTTTGGTGGGCAAACTGTGTTCGTTTGCAAGCTGTTGAGTATGTACTGGCTATAGACAGTCAAGATCCCCAGTCTGGCAAAGATGGGTTTACAATGGTCAAGGTACACAGATAAGGAGATGATGCACACAGCCCTCTTCTGCAACCGGAGCACCTGTGAGCAGCCAGGCGCATGGCCCCACGTCAACAGCCTGTAGCTTAGGTGGCTATGGAAGAGTCCATGATAGATGGTGACAAGATGCTCCACCGTAAGGAGAGTCAGTTTACGCAGCAAAAATGTCACACGGGCCAACTTCGTGCACACAGTCTCAATATGTGCACTCCAAGACAGCTTTGGGTCGAGAGTGAAGCCCAAAAGTTTAGTTGTATTTGTTCCTCAGCCAGTTGTTCGACTCAAGGTGCACACCATCTCTTGAGTTTTGTCCGTATTCAGTTTTAACCTATTTGCTGAGAACCAATCTTCAGCCCTGGCAAACATGTTAGCAGCTTGGAGAGCAGCAGACTCAGGAGTATCACCGCCAGATAGAATGGTCGTATCGTTTGCAAATAACACTAAATCACCAAGCAAGCTGATATCGTTGATGAGGATCAAAAACAGAATTGGCCCAATAACAGATCCTTGTGGCACACCATGGCGCACTTGCAGTTTGGAGTTGGCCCCCCTAACTGACATCACCTGTCCACGATTCCGCAGATAGGACTGTAGTAGCCGCAGTACCTCCTGTTGAACTCCATAGATCTCCAGCTTATGTAACAGCATTTCATTTGACACACAATCGAAAGCTTTGCTGAGGTCTGCCAGGATAAGAGCTGTAGAGCCCCTTTCCTCAAAGGCGTTCAGAATCCTCGAGCTAACATGTGAAACTGCAGTCACTGTCGATCTACCCCCACGAAATCCGTGCTGGGACTCTGAGAACAAGTTGTTGCGTTCAAAGTGGTCGACCAGTTGGTTTTTCATGACAGTCTCAAACACCTTCGCCAAAACAGGAACCAGGGATATAGGCCGGTAGCTTGATATTGACTCAGGCTTACCCTTCTTTAAAATAGGAACTGTCCGAGAAATCTTGAGTACCTCAGGGAAGACACCTTGGCTCAGACACAAATTTATTACAGCAGACAAGGGATCGGTTATCTCATCAATTATAAATTTAATCATAGTTGTACTCATACCATACAGATCCGGGCTAGGTGAGTTCTTAAATTGTTTAGTTATTTTTATAATCAGGGCTGGTGTTGTAGGGCACCATTTAGAAAATATGGCAAGACTGCCCTTAGGGTGAGGTGTTCAATGCAACTATAGCAGTCTGTCTCATTGTTAACCATCGTGTTCGCTCAAACACAGGATGTCAAGGTAGATACTATCAGTAAAAAGTGAGATTAGGTTAAACTTTGATCTCAAACACTGAACATTTTCATAAGCTACTCTTAGATCATCTTTACTATTAGGTTTAGGCCTAATTAGGCTTAAATTGTTTTAGTTAAGAGCCTGATTAGGTCCACTGTCAGTGAGATTTGCATTACTTGTTTCCACAGAGCTATTTACACTTGTATTAGAGCTATGTACATTTAATTTGCTTAAATGTATACTAGGGGTTAGGTTAGACTCATCAAATTGCGACACAGGCTGCTTGGCAGCTAGGCCTATTACATCCGTATTTTTGAGCTTTTGCCTTTCCCCAAAAAATCACTGTCACAAGAGTCACGCACACTTCTTCGGGCACTCCGGAAAGATTTAACCAGAACTCCCTCTGGCCAGATATTAGGGTTCAGAGCGCTTTTCCAAGCGTTCACACTTAAGCCTATTTTGTAAGATTTGTAGGTGTAAAACCTTGGCCTCCATTCTTCACAACATATGACAGGATTTTAACAGTCCATGCCATTTTGGCCTAACTGATCGTTGAGATAGGCTACAAAACTTTCCTTTTTTACATCTGTAGAGAGTCTGGAGACAAACAGCCATTGAATTTTGTCAACTGCTTTTATTGTACCGGTACTGGCCATTTTTGTACCTATGATAGGCTGGTACAATTTTGCTGCCTTCTTTATAGTCCTTTCAATTGTAAGACCACTTCGGCCTACCGTTTGTCTGTTGTTTGTTGACATTACGTTTTTAGGCTTACTAGGCCTAGGCCTATCCTGAAGAGCGGTTGACGATCCTTGGCCTATTTCATTACTTTTGGACTTGCCGTTTTTCAGAGCTTCAACAAAACTCATCTTCTTGTTGGTGTAGTCCTAGTTTTGTTGCCATCGTCAGCACCATCAGGATCACCAGTTGAGAACGTGCAAGAGTTAACCTCAAATTCACGATGTTCCTCCATTCGGGAGTCAGAACGACTCAGTCCATTGGAATAAATAAATAAATAAATCTTTATTTGTCGTTCGAATTCTTACAATCATTGACAATGTCATATTGCAGCCTAGGGCATGGTCAAAATAAAACAATTTTATCAAAATAATTTAAACTTAAACTAACATACAAAAAAGAAAAAACAGTGCTTTAGTAGCATAAATTAGTCAGTGAAGGTTAATTTAAAATAAACTAGGCCTAGATATATAAATTAAATAGTAAATAAACAATTGTCAAAATTTACATATAAAAATTATTATATATCTAAAATGTAATGTTTTTTTAATTCTAAAAAACTCGTCTAAACTATAGAAAGGGTGTTTCAAAAGCCAACTATAAAAGAGCTTAGTGAAGGTTTTATGTGGATACTTATTTACCAGAGGTTCCAAAAAATTATAGATTTTCAGGGATGTTACCATGTGACTATTTAAGGTTTTACTGAGGCGGTGATAACCAATTGCAGCATTGTTTTTAGTTCTAGTATTGTATGAATGAATTTCGTTATTAAATTTTAAAAATTTTGGATTTTTTAGAATATAGTTAATTAAATCAAATATATATAGATTGATAACCGTTTGAATCTCTAACAGAATAAAAAGTGGTTTACAATGTTCCAGCGGTTGAGAATTAGTCATTAGTCTAATAGCTTTTTTTTGAAGAATTAAGATGTCTTCAGTTCCTGAGCAGTTGCCCCAAAATATCAAACCATATCGAAAAAACTGCTTGGAAAATACGCAAAATAGGCAGTCCTCACATAGTTTTTTAGGAACAGCACTCTTAAGGCGACTTAACAGGTAAATAACTCTAGAAAGCCTTTTGCTTATATATTCTGTATGTTGGTTCCAGTTTAGTTGGTTATCTATATAGATTCCTAAAAATTTTATATTGGAGCTAAAACTGTTATCAAGAGGGGCCAAATAAGGTTTCAAGCTAAAAATTATATTTTGTGTCTTTTCTTCATTTAATAGAAATCCATTAGATCGAAACCACTGGGAAGCACCTATTAAGGTTTCATCTGAAAATTTTGAGAGTTCTCCAATGTTATTTGCAATGTTAATAAAAGTTGTATCATCAGCGTAAAGTATTGTTTTAGCTGTCACTGAGAAAGGTAGATCATTTATACTGATTAAAAATAGAAGTGGTCCAAGGACAGAGCCCTGTGGGACACCATATGTTACTGTTATGTCCTTGGACCTTACCCCATTGATGGTAACTATCTGTTTGTCGATCATGTAAATAAGACTTGAAAAATTTCAATGTAGGATCTGAAAACCCGTAATAATTTAGCTTTGTGATAAGATCACAATGGTTAACACAATCAAAGGCTTTGCTAAGGTCACAGAAGGTGACCTGAGCAAAAGCCTTATTTTCAAATACCTGATTAATTTGTCTAATCAAATCATCTATTGCATCAACAGTAGATTTAGTCTTTCTAAAAAAAATTGAGATGCATTTAAAAGATAATTGCTCTCCAAGAAATCAACAATCTGTTCGTAGACCAGCGTTTCAATTAGTTTTGATAGGACTGGAACAACAGAAATGGGACGATAGCTCCCAGGCTCATCCTTCGGACCCTTTTTATATATTGGGCAAATTCTGGAAACTTTAAGTTGTCTAGGAAACACCCCCTCTTTTAGTAATTGGTTGATACAGGTTGCTAGAGGATTTACCAAACTTAAAGCTATTTTTTTTAATAAAGAATGAATAGAATTTTAATAAAAATAATAGAATGACTCACTTGGGACAAAATCTAGACTCATTCTCCTCAAAATCCAAACTAGATCCCAATAATCATAATGCCCATTGAATGTCTGAGGAAATTTGTTTATACAAATTAAGGAGGAAAATGAAAAATCTGTGGTGGAGTTATATAGCTTCAGGGCTTTAAATGTGATGGAGTACTATTATGGGGTCTTTTATCAATTCAAGTGTCAGATTTCAGCATTTGTATTTTCCAAAATCTCCACAACTGGCATCAAGGATCTATTAAGAGTACCTAGTGGATGCAGTTTTGGAGATCGCAAACTTTTGGATCTGGTGTACCCCGACTGCAATGCGGAGATTGTAGTTTTGAAACAATGATCATGACTGCCTACAATGGGGATCTTAGTTCGGTAATGACAATGGCTTAAGCAGCTGGTGTCATGCCTGTTTCCAAAACCAGTTTTAGTTTAATTCCCAGTATTACTTTAAAAGGACGTAAAATTAAGGATGTCTTGGAGCAGACCCAACTTGTTATTACTGAACTTAAAATTTAGGTAATATAAAGTATTATTATTATGCATATAATATATGCAATATTTGTTTTCAGAGAAGAAATGTTCTATCAAATCTTGCTATATGAATTTGGCAACTTCGGAGTCATCAAATTTAAGGTAACAATTTACAGAGAATGTAATAAAATTGTATCAAATTTTATTAAGTTGTTAACTTAAATATGCTTGTTGGTGATCACCATAACTTTTTATTTTGAATTAAGAATTTTACTGGATTTAAACACAGGATATACAATGGACAAAATCAATATTATAATGACTAGGAATAATCAACGGTCTGATTTATAAATATAAAACCGTCAGAAATATAAATAAACCTATAAAAGTAGTAGTAATTAAAATAACAGTAAAATATTATGACTAAATTAAAATAATATAATTTAAAACCAATGTAGTAGTTTAAAACTTATAATACTAGTCATCAAAAATCAAATATTTGAGTACAAAATAAAATATTTTTTTGTTTTAACCAGTTCAATATTATATTTATGACTAAGTTTTCTCCAAGCAATGTGTTAAGCTTAATTTTTATGAACATTCACAATGATTTTTTGCCATTGAATTCCATAATTTAAATGAAAAGAGGGATAAAGCATAATTAGCTGCAACCACAATATTTATGCTGATACATCTTCTTAATTTTCATAAAGATAAATAATTCTAGATTACATTTTACATCATTTTTCAATATGAAAGTTCCATCTTAATCTACTGTCAAGATATAATCTCAACAACTTTTAACAGGTTTAATATATTTTTATATATTGCATAGTATAAAGAAAATATTTTTATGATTTACTACTAAAAGGTTAGCTTTAAACAATTTAAAGCTCTGTATGGTCTTCCTCCTAAATAAGTTTATTTAGACTACTATTATAATTTAGAAGTGTTGTATCACTTGCATACAGTACTAACGAGGCACATTAAATGCAAAATAAAAAATTATTTTGTCTCATTAAACATTAAATTCGCCCAAAGCCACAAAGGCTGGTATACTTTTCTGCTTAGAATATTGGAAAATATTAGTGATGACAAGTGACATAAAAAGTTATCATTTGTATCTCATATACTAATAAATAAAACTGCATTAAGAAAACTAACCCTGCAATTGTAAAATCAATAAATTGCTGGATTAACAAGAAATTATGTTGTGTACAGGAAAGCCTGCCACTGATGGAAGTATGTGAACTCGCCTTGGACTGTCCAGAGGCTAGCTGGAAGCCAGAATACGGCACTAAGACTCAACTGGCTGCTGATGCCACGGAACTGCTAGTCTCCAAGGCTGTCATGCTCAAAGACTATTTTTCCATCGACATTGATGGCCATGCCATGCTGTCTACCATTCCATTACTTTTAGGTACTATTTCAAAGTTACTGCAATCATTTATTTAAAATTAGTAATGATAGGGCCAATTTTACCACTGGTCCACAATACTTTAAAATATGGACTTCAATTGCTTGTGCAGTCTTGTTTTTTTTTTTTTTATATCCAGTTATGAACAGAACTGCATTTTTAATTCAGAATGGAATTCAAGAACAGAAGGATTTATCCTACATTATAATGTCTTAAAACTTGTTTCCTTACCACTGAAGTATAACAATTTTAAAAGCAAATGTGCCGTGCAACTGAATATAATAGAGAATATAATAACTTTGGCTGTGGGTATCTAGAAGCATCAGAAATTACTAAACAAACAAAAACGAACCCATTACAGTTATTTTCATCAAATTTTGATTAATGGCCAATTATGATGTAAAGTTGGCAGCATTCATTGCTCTTTTTAACAACTTTGTAGGTATAAGCAAAAGTTGGAAATGGCTAAACAATTGTAAAACATCAGTTTTTATAATTACTTGATAAATAGGCGGTTAGAACTTTACATAGCCCATCAGGCTTGGCTCAGATGATAATTTGTTAACGTGTAAAAATGCACTGTCCAACCCAGGATTCGAACCCGAGTTCTTGGGGTAACCATTTAGCTACCAGGGACGGCCAAGTGAAATGGGACTGAGAGTACCTCAGATTTAGTGATTAAATTCTGTATAGTATGGTGGTATAGAAAGATTATTTAGCCTATAAGGTAAACTAAATCAAAACGAGTACTCATTTGTACAAGAAATGTTAGTTTATTGTCAAATTAAAATAAAACATGTTTTGTAGTACAAAGAATTTTAAAAGCAGCATTACAAATATGTGTGAGTAAAACAGTAGCTGGAAGAAGTTACAAACAGGTTTAGGCATACTATAAAATATCAATAGATGTTGAAAGTTATTTTGATGAAAAACTGCTTAATCATTTTCAATGAAGATATCGAAAAAAAATGTTTCATATATCATTGCTAGATAGCATCACAGGGCATAAAAGCATACAATAAACAAGGACAACACAGTACTGCCAATTTATATTTCCATTAGCAGTCCCAAAAGCAGTCATATGGTGGCAGGCAGCATAAAGCAGAGAGCAATGATAAAGCAGTTGGTGATGATCTGTGGTGGTTGGAAATTAGCACCAGGCTTCCCACCATGGCGATTTATGGCAATTGCTCGGAAGAGAGTTAATGAAAAACTTATAATATGGAGATTGAGATAAAATATTCTAATTTACTCAATGTTGATTAATAAATATGGTTTATTTATACAATGAATTGCTACCCAGCTGCAACCAATAGTCCTGTTTTAACCTTAATGTACCATTATTGCTTGATAACAGCCAGTAGTGCTTGATAACTCCACACCCCAGAACATAAAAAACTGACCTGGTATCCTGAGCGTATAGAACGTTATTAATTATTAATTGGCCTTGGCATCTCAGATAATCATACTTTACTATTCTGGGAATATCTAAAATGTTCATTTTTGTACAAATGATAAAAAATCAATTCTAGTCCATTTGCTGTTCTAGGTGTGACCCTTTTGGTTTTGGATTGGCTGGATTATTATCATTAAGACTCTATGATTCAAAAATCACTGCACTCTCAAACTAATGACAGTGATGTGTATAGTCCTGTTCTTAATGAAGTGACAAGCTAATTTTGTAATTTATTTTTTGTAACTAAATTGTAAATTTATACTAACTTTTCTGGAACGGCTGAAATCAAAAACTTATCTGGAACTAGCTTTTGTTAAAAATTAAATCATTCTACAGCCTTAAGTGATGGAAGGCTAACAATAAATGGCTGCTTCATCTCCACTCAGAGAACTCATTGTTATTTTCAGCCACAATGCTTAGAGTAAAAAAACCACTAACCAGGTAGGCATGCAGGATTGCTAAACCATCACCCATCTAAGACAGGAGCGGATTAAGGAGGAGAAGGACAATGGGAGGTCACCCCTCATGAAGTCCCCTGATATTGCGACAGGGTGGCCACCCGACCGGGAAATCCAGGAATTTCATAGAGCTGGAAAAATCTGAGAATCAATTTTTGTCTCAAAGAATTTATGAAATCAAGAAATAATTTGATCTATTGTGTTTGAATTAGCCTCAGCCTAAATACGGTTTCACAAGTGGTCATTTCATAATCTCATTCAGTACTAAATTATTGATACCATTAATTTTGCAAATATGTTGAATTTAATGTTCTTGTTCGACTGTTAGAATCATTAAGATTTATACAGTGCAATTGTATTTGACATCAAAATGCCTAATCTTATCATTAGAAAGACCACACTAAATCTGTTAAAATGTTATTAAATTATTTATTCTTTCGTAATGGTACAGTCACACCTTGATATACCAATCCCAGACATATGAAATGCCTTTTTAAGCTTTAATTTTAGGCATCTTCAACTACAACTGCATGTGTGTTGCCACCTCACAAGTTTAAACCCTCCAATTTCAGTTTTCGATAGATATCTTGTATATGCCTTCTTTCCTAATTTATCGTTAGTTATTCTTTTACATTTTCTGGTTTATTCCCTTTTCAAATATTTTTCTAGTACTAATTACATTTTAATCGTATTCTTTTTCAGTTAATTATGTACCTGACTTTGGGCAGTTGCCAGTTTATATTTTGAGACTTGCAAGTGAAGTAAACTGGACAGATGAACAGCTGTGTTTCCAGACGTTCTGTCGTGAGACGGCCAAATTCTACAGCAAACTACGCCCCTCGGTAAGTGTCTAGTGTTCTTTTTCTTTTTACCGGAATGGTAGAATTTTAGTTCTGTAGTACTTACCTCCTTCATATTAGTTTTTCCAATTGTATTGTTTAATGTATCCATCAAAGACAGGAATATCTCTACATTTTTTTAAAAAAAAGGTCAATGTCATGAATTCTTTGTAAGCTCATAAGGAGTTTATTGTAAAAGACGACTGATGTCACATTATTGGTTTTACCAAATTATTGTACTAAACCACTCAACAGAGATGTATTGAATCCATTAATATTATAAATTGTACATTGTGTCCAAACCTTAGTAAGCATGTACAGGCTGAGAGATTCCATGTGGTCTCCTAAATGCGCGAGAGGGAAACCACGGCTGCCAAGGAGGGAGGGCAGAGGGGAGTCTGCTCACAAGACTGAGCTCGCGACTTCCCCCTCCACTCCACATGACCAGTAGCCTACTCTGCATCATTGTGCCGAAGACCACATGGAATCTCTAGGCCTGTATATCTCTCTCTAAAGCACTGTTTGACATCTAATGAGAAAGTCTCTCACTTTTTTTAGGTTGACTCCAAAAACGAAGAATGGCAGTGGTCTGTGGAACATGTGATATATCCAACACTGAAAGCAAGTTTCCTTCCTCCGAGAAAATTTGCAGAGGACAAAACAATTGTCCAAATTGCTTCTTTACCTGAATTGTATAAAGTTTTTGAAAGGTGTTAATGTTAAAGATATATTTCCAAGTGTAAATAAATATAAATCTTTAGAAGTAAAATATTGTGTTCAGTACAACTACCTTAATAGCTTTAAAATTAAATACGTTTGATTATTGGAAATTACTTTACTTGCATGTGATATGTAGATATGTGAAAGTATTGATCGTTCAAATTATATGGGTAAAAAATAATGCCATATGAGACATTTGTTAATGAATTGATTAACTACTAATACAATTAGTTTTAAATTTGCAAACATTACAATAAATGCTATGAGAATAAATTAAGAAACAAAATTATTGAGTGAAAATACAAGGAATGTTTACTAAGTAGCTTATACAATTTGTTTGTAATAATTAATTATAATGTGAATAATTACTTTTTAATGAATTAATTAAATAATTTATAATTATATAATTAAAATTAAATAATATATAATTAATTATAAATACTATTATATATATTATATATATATATATATATATATATATATATATATATTTTTAAATGCCAACAAAAAAAATATTTTTATATTTTTGCCAAAAGTTTTTTTATATTTTATATTTCAACAATTTTGAATTGTGTAGTTCCTAAGTCTGGTAACTGCAAATTTAGAATAGTCAAGTCAAAAGAACTTTATTCATTTATTTATGCAAATTTATACAAATGAATTGTGTCATATATAATATAACTTGAAGGTCATTTATTGACACCTTTTTACATATTCTACAAGGACAGAATCAATTGAAATAATTACATATTATTTTAAGTTTAAAAAATTATATACATGTACTATATGTATTGCAGAAATGGATAAAACATTAGTCAGCAAGACAAATCATGGCAACAGTGTTTTGGGGCACTTAGGGAGTGATTCTCGTTGTTTTTCTTGAAAGTAGCCAAACTGTCAACTCAGAGGTATTGCCAAACTCTCAGCAACTTAAGATCTGCGATACAAAACAAGCATCATGTACACTCAGCCAGAAAGAGTGTAGGAACATTCTGACACCAAGAACAGCCCTCAAATTACAGTAAAATGGCATTTTTTGACAAAGTGTAAATTCCAGAGTTTATTTCAATTAAGAGTTTTGTGCGCCAATTCATGTTCATCCCAATTCAGATGTTGGTCTACTAATAAACCTGGGAAAATGTGACAGTTTTCTGTTCTATGATGTCGTAAGTTATTATGAGTCCTTAATTTAGTATTTAGCCTACTTGTAAAATGTACAAAATCCGTTTTATTTGTGGATGTAAAATGAGACTGTGACCTTTCAAAAATTATTCCAAGAATTGAGGAAAATATTCCAGTTCTAATACAAAAGAACAAATTTTACTCTATTCGGCAGAATTTGTAGATAATAAAAATTTGAATCATCTGTATAGAGAGAAGTTTGCTATTTAAATGATGTATTAATATGCTATGTACCCTTGCCAGGTAGTATAGGAATAACCCTTGGGGTACTACAAACTGAAACAGCTTGTATGGTGATGTTTTGGTAATTAATCAAGTGGGTATAGTTTGAACATACTGTGATCTGTTAGAGAGATATGAACTGAACCAACGATTTTTTAATTAACCCACAGGATTGTATATTCTATTAGTATTGTATTTGACACTGTCAAAATCTTTAGAAAGATTCATAAATAAGCCGGTTGTATATTTTCTATTACCGACTCAATAAAATAAACAGCCACACTTTCTACTGGTCTGAAGTTATGCTGATTTTGGTTTAGAATGTTTTTATCTATAAAGTCTATGAATTGCCTGTACCTACCTTTTCATATTTTAAGTAATGTGGGTAATAAAGATACAGGTCAATAATTTAGCACATTTCTAGTGTAATCTTTCTTATATAAGGGGACCACTTTCGCTGTTTTGAAATATACCTGAGACACATGGAGAGTTAATTCAATTACTAATATCTGAATTTGCTGTCTTTACTATACTTATACTACGGTCATGTCATCCTGGCCACTGAAGTATTTAGTTTACAATGACCCCATTGTTCCTCCACCTCCTTTATTTTTATCAGTTGCAAAACAGTTTCATTTTTATCCATATCATCATTGTTCTTCCACCTCCTTTATTTTTATCAGTTGCAAAACAGTTTCATTTTTATCCATATCATTTACAATCTGGTCTTTATTTCTAATATTTGGACCTATTCCATATTTTAAAAAAATTTAAATTAGTATCTTGACACAATTTTTCCATGTTATTGTCGTTTCCAAACCAAAGACTTCAATAAACTAAAATATCAATTGGTAAAGACATTTATTCTAAACTTCAAAATACAACACATTACAAAAGATTACAATCGCAAGAACTGTAAACATACGCTCAGCTGTACAATACCCAGCTGTTTATATCTACCTCGATTCCTACTAGAACAGGGGTTACTGAATTACACACTAAAACACCAAGTTTGGGATCTTATCCTAACAATGTACCTACGTCAATACCCCCATATAACACCTAAACTTGTGAAAAAACACAATTTTGAATTGTGCAGTTCTTACATATGGTAACTGCAAATTTAGAATAGTCAAGTCAAAACGATCTTTATTCATTTTTTTATGCTAATGTATACAAATTAATAATGTCAGATATAATTTAACTTGCAGGTCAATTTTTAATGCCTTTTTTATATATTCTACAAGGACAGAAACAATAAAAATAATTGCATACCATTTTAAGTTGCAAAAAATTATACATTAACTATACTTATTACAGAAATGGATGAAACATTATATTTAGCAAGAAAAATCAGATACAATACACTGAATAAAAGTAACCTTTTAACTATTCACCCAATACCTTATGTTTATTTTCCCCAACCTCAAAATTTATTATTTTCCAGTTTTTGGGATATTTGAAGATTTAAAAATTCTAGATTGAAATTATTCTGCTTTTGCCCTGGTAAGTTGATACCCATTTTCACTTTTAAAAATAAAAAAAGATTAATGTTTGTGTAACTGTAAAGGCTTTCTTTAACCCCATAGTGCACTGGTTCAATTGCTGTAGAACTCTCCACTCTTGGTAGTTCGTATACATATCTCGACAATAAAATGTGTTAATATACATGACGTCTGTCCCATAAATTTTTACTGGTCTTAAAAAAAATCGGAAACAGGTCCGTCAGGGGACCTGATTAATTTGGACCAAGTAAAAATTTGGTTATTTTACTTACCACTTAAAAGTTCCTAGTATTAAAATGTACCTAGTTTCATAAAGTCATTATAGTAAATAAAACTTCACAGCCATGTAGATCTGGATTTCATGTTAGTAGTACAACGGCTTAAAACAGCTTTTTTCACTGTTAGTTTCTGTGAACAGCTGTCACACTGTTTATAAGTGGAAAATTTCCAAAAAACAAAAACAAATTTAACCTTGTGACAGACTTGTCAAAAAGATGTAATTTTTGTTTTATACCAGCTAAACATTCCTTGACTACTAATAGGTCTATCCATATGCCCAAAACCATTTGTCTAGTTTTATGCATTCTAGAGTTGTATTTGTTATACTAATTGTTTTGTTTTAAATCAAGTTCTTACAAACAGTAACAATTCTGTGGAATCTGCTTCATTAAAGATAGAGGTCTAATTTGTCTCAAAATGTTTTTTATGGGCTCTAAGATAATAGCATAACATAATAGATATTATTCTTGCCACTACCCTTCTGTCTCTATCATTGTATTATTTTTTATGTCAAAAGGTTAATGTTCAGCCCATGTAGCAGTCAGATCCCAGTAAAATTTTCTTATGCAATTTATCACAATATATTGCATATTTCTGGGGGGGAAATGAATGGATATATGATGTCTATTTCCCACAAAGAAGAAGAAAGGAAAGAAAAGAAAATAACAGAACACATTTTAAAAAGTGGTTTTATAAAATTAACATAACTGTTTAACTTTTTGGAGCCTTTGTTCCTTGAGCCTTCAGGACTTTAACCACAATCTTCTGTTCTTCAATAAGGAAAGCTCGGATTATCCTGCAAATGACAATAAATTCAGTATAAAGTTTGTCAATAATAAACAAACAGGTAAGTCTAACAAACGAGTAATACTAACAATCACATATTTGTTTGTTTTTCTGCTATATCGCAGTTTTGTACCCTCGTGCATCCGTTTCAATTTGTTATTTTACACACTGGAACCACAACAAATAGCTTGTTTTCTTATTGTTTACAATTTTGCTATATATGCTAAGTTTTCTTCAATGTTCTGCTTACATTCTATGTATTGGGTTCTCAATGTTTAGTGTTTAATTGTTCATAGTTGTTGAATGAGTTTAGTTCTTCCCCTACTTCATGGAACAAGACAATTTGTGTACTTCAGAAGTAAACAGATACTGGGATAGTAATATTGGGATATCAAAGATACTCAAAGACTGACAAAACGTGAATTACAAAAAGTAAATAAATGGTCATTTATGTGATGTGTATAGTTTTTTTTTTTCTTTCAATTATCATTTAATAATAACAACTAAATGTAACAAAACAGTTTTATCTCGTCTCTCAGAAAACTAATTCAGAAGCTTGTCAAAAAATCAAACAAGTGAATAAAATGTTACAAGTGAATTTTGATTGTTTTGTTGTTATGCTTTATAATTAAGTAATCCAATAAAACTTGGTTTTCCATGTAAAAAACATTGTGCTGTTTTGAATAAAAATTTATTGAAACAGACAAACAAAAATATATTTCAATATTGACAGTTGCTTTTTATTTTTGTTTTGTTTTTCTCACTAAAAACATGTGTAAATATGTACTAAAAAGAATTAAATAAAAACTTATTTAGAGAAAGCAACAAATACTATTGTAGAGCAACCAAATAGACTAAAGTGTCCTGAAAATTTGAGCAATTTATGTTTCCAAACTCACTGTATTAATGTACAATGTGCATTTTTTCAAAAATCAATTCAAACATTCAGTCCTAGACAGGCTAGAGTAATTGCTTCATCAATGGATTAGATCAATATCAAACCATGACTGTTTGGTCACTATCACCGCTACATACCTCTCCTTGACACACTTGTGGCACAGGACTCCACCGTATGAACGCTTCACTGTCTTCTTGCGCCTGCACATCCTGGAGCGTTCCATGGGCCTCGCAGGCTGGATTCCCCTCAGCTTGTCCTTGCACTGTCCACATCTGGGGATCTTCTTGGGTTTCTTCAAATACTGATATACTAACCGTCCACCAGGTGTTCTCACACTGCAAACAAATAAAACATTGTCAACATCAATTTGCTTGTCTACTTACATTTTTGACTTTTTAAAAAATTCTAATAATAACAAATGAATCAAAATGGTGATGAAAAAATGCAGTTTAGAATAGCATTTAAATTTACCAGCGATAACAAACGATGAAATAGAAAATGTAAATGTTTGTGCGAAAAGTGTTTGTAAATATTTATTTTTTAAGCTTGTATCGCCTCCTGTCAATTTGGGTTTGAGCCAAATTACGGATCATGAAAAACATCCATGCTATTTTTTTTAATTCAAAACAACTGATACAAAAAAAGAGCAAAGTGAATAGAGGGAGAGAATGTCAGATTAGTAGCTCTCCTAACATGCTCAAAGTTCAAAGTGACTCAGTGGCTCTGAATTTGATGTAGTATTTTTGCTGTGCTCTTCGATTAAACTAAGACAGAAAACTGACGTGTGCTAACCTCACTCTTATGCTGAGAACTCAGAAGCATAAGATATGTACTAAGAGTGAATGAGACAACTCTTGCACACATACATAGCCTAAGGTCTAGAGAATGCTGAGAATCTCCTGCACTTAAATATGCACGCCAATATGCAGCACATAAAATACAGGAATGATTTATCCTCTTTTCACTTACTCTTACCATCATTGTGAGACAGATCACAATATTCCTTTCTCATTACAGTTTCATGTATAGTTTTAACTGTCCATTCCCCTTACATAATTTTCCTACTTCGGTACATTATATGTTGATTTTGCACAATTGAGACAAATATTAACCCTCCAGCCAATCTCTGTACAGTGCATAATCAGTACTTTCAATACATCTTATTGTATACACACAGAAATGACTATAGAATATAAACCATAAATAACCATTCTTCTAGACAAAAATGTATGCAACTAATGAATAGTAAAATAGTTTTTTTCTTCAATTTTATTACATATATTCTGTGTAAACTGGTCAAAAGTCAAGTTTTTATTTTACTCAAAGTAAGGTATTTTAAACAAATATAGGAATTGAGTTACAATCTTAATAAATAGGACAAAAGCATTTGTATACTAAAAGCTAAGATTATTAAAAACCTAAGAAGTTTTCGCACATCATATAAAAAGGGGTAAGTTAATTAAGATTTAAATTTTTAATGGGAATAAAAATCGCACATTCTAATAAATACTGTTCAAGCTGGCCAGCTGATCAAGATTTGGTGAAATGCTGATCTGCTGATATCCATGTGTGAAACCGAGATTTTTCCATTATCATAGTAATTTGATCAGGAGCCTAACAATCTATAAGTAATTTCTTTCTTAGGGAAAATTTCAAGACAAATCAGGTTCTCTCTGTCTAAACAATTAAAATTGGCTCTAGGTTCATGGACTTTACTGAAAGTTGTCACTAATTAATGATGATTTAATGCAGAATAAAAGTTTCAATACAAGACAATATCAACCACTCTCTTTTAAAAATCCTTGTATTATTGATATTTCTTTTTTATACATTTCAGGTATCTACATAATAAAAGTACTACATTTATATTACAAAACCATGATAGATTAGCTTATCAATGGTCACATCTATTGAGAATATCAAAGACATATTACAAGTACAACTCACATCCTTCTCCTGTTGCTCTTTGTGTTGTAGGAGAGCCTCCTCCTATAAGTTAATCTCTGAACCATTTTTTAACCTGCAAAAAAACAAACCTTTTAAACATTTGGAAGAGCTGAAAACTGACAATTAACAATTATTACTATAAATTAAGTCAAAATCAATATTTAACAATTAATACTATTAACAATACAATTAATAATAAAATGTAAGTCACTAGATTTTTTGTTACACAATAAATTTGCACAGGTGCTCACTTTATATCGAGTAAAAAAATGTTTCATTTTTTTAAATCAACCTCAGTATGTACCAAAAAATGTGTTGTTTTCTTGTACTTTGTAAGAGAAATTTAAGATCTTTGTGAACTTCAACGATCTCGAGGGTTTTGTTCATCGCCATCAGTGCAGGACAGCACCTTCGCAGCCAGCACTGCTGGTCAGAGGCATTAATGTTAACCAGTTTAACTATTAGTTCTTTGTTACATCTTTCCGATATTTAATTGATTTCTGTTGTTTTTGATTTACTATTAGGCCTAAAGCATTCTCATTGAAAAAAAAAAAACAACATAATGTGAAATGGCTGAAGTAAATGCAATACCAAATAAATATTAAACACGTCAAAGGGTTAATACTGCTTCCTTAACCATTAATAACCCTTTGACTGCAAGTCACAAGTGACTGGAGATGTGAGGAACCTAGAGCGCCACGGGTCACTATAGTGGCTCTGTGAACTGTGCACCATGCACCATTGTGTAATTCAATAAATATGTATGTATATATTATATAAATATATATATTGAATTACTCAGAAAAGAAACATTTTTATTACCATATGCGTATAAAACAAGTACCGGAAAGCTTTCCCACAGAAAAATTTTAAAATCTGATGTTCTGAAACATAGAATTCTGGTCAAATCTCTGCATTTCATTTGTTTGAAACAAGGGTGAATACTGCACAGAAAATTTGCTCAAGGTGGGAGAGGTATAAGGGAAGGAGATATCGAGGTCGACAATATTGACATGATCTAAGAGTATTTCAGTACTCTTAGATATTACAAAAAACCTCAAATAAGGGCTATAGTGAACATTTACCCAATATTGTCTCTGTAGTTACCAAAAACCAATCTACGAGTTCCAACTCTACTAATTGTGTCATTGTTGACAACAAATAAGGGACGAAAGCAAGTAAAAGTTCTTTCAGCTGATACTGACAATGCTTGTAAGACCAAAAGTACTTAGTTAAGAGTTCATAGAAATTTCGCTACTTTGGGATTATACCGACCACACCCAGACATGAATCGTTATTTGACATTTTGCTTCTACTGATTACTAGATTAGCGTAGAACAATATTTCATCAATATAAAACAGGAATTGTCTTATCGCAAACCCCTCCCCATCCTCAGACAGAGGTCAAAGTCGAGCGGTCTAGTAGATAACGTGATTGCAGAGTCTCGCCGCCCGTTCAGCTGGTTCGTCGCTTTGTTGTACTTCCGTGTTTTACCTCTACATTTCTCTAAACACACAAAAATTCAACAAAAACAAACATTACTAAACTCTTTATTGAAAAAACACTTAAAACTTGTTTTTATTCTTGATCACACTCCGCCACCCAAAATGCGAGTGCCTCCGGCCAGCTGCTGAAGCCCGCGCTGATGTCGACGAAAGAAAAACATCCCTCGAGATAGTACCTATCAGTAAAATATCAAATTCTAGAGGGGCTGATCAGAAATATAAATTTAATTGTAATGGAAAGGCAATTATGTACCGTGCAAATCATGTGATGCCGCGCGGCCGTAATCGGGATTCTCGAGAAAGATAAGATAACAGCGACAACGATACCGATCACAATACCTGGAAACACTTGTAAGTTTGTAATTTTATAATTAAACAGTTGTTTTTTCGTTCTATCATGTTTGTTTCTATAAATTTATATTTTTGTGTTCTTCATACTGGTGTGGTCGGTATAATCCCAAAGTACCGAAATTTCTTGTTTTCATAAGGTTATTTTTTTATGACAGCTAAACAGTTATGGTCACCAAAACTTTAAACATTGTTTAATTTTTGCTAGTTTTGGTAATATAGAAAGTTGGCTTGAGTTTAGTCTTGTTCAAGTCAGATTCAAAATGGTTAAAGATATCATTCACTTCATATCTTACTTCTTCAATTTACACTTTCACTTGCATTAGAACATGTTCAATGCTCTGTTGTAATGATATAATTTTTTTAACACAAGGAACACAAAATTTGGAGTACCCACCTTTATCTCTCAGATAAAAAAAACAAACACATAGTCATTTGCCTTCTTGAATAAAAATCCATTTTTGTAATCTTGTTGGGTTAAACTTTGAACAGGTATTTAGATTTATTATATATTTAGTTTTAGGTGCATACTACTCAATGGTCTTTATTAATGTTCAGATCTTTCTGTAGAGATTGGTTTTTACTTTACTTTAATGTTCTAGGATGAATAGAAGTTGAGATGTTTAATTTAGCGCAGAGCTCTGAGTCCCTGGAAATTAGCATTCAAATAATCTAAAAATGGCTGCCATCAGCTGAAAAAATTAAAATAATATTGTATTTTTGTACTGCTAATGAATTAAACTTTCTATGGTAAAAATGTGAAATAAAATAAAAAATCTTCAATCATCCACCTTTGGAGCATTTGATATGGATGGACTTGTCTCTTAATGAATTGTACTTTCTATGGTAAAAACATGAAATAAAATAAAAAATCTTGAATTAACCACCTTTGGACCACTTGATATGGATTGACTAACATTTATATATATAACAATAAAAAAACAATGAATATAAATTATAATAATTTATAATATAAATGATGAATATAAAACAATAAAATGTCGATAAAAGTGTTTTTGAATTAATATCTAATGACAAAAACATAATTTTTAAATCCTCTGGATAGAATATGTACAAAGGGTCATAACCATACATCTCAAAATTATATTCCTAATAATTCTGAGAAGAATGTAGCCTACCTAGGAAGAAACATGGATGAATAATATAAGGAAAGTTGCTCCGCATCAATTAATTAAATTAATTAATTGGTATCTTTTGGTGCTATCAATAGGTGCAATATAGAGAAAAAAAAAAAAAAAAAAAAAAAAAAATCGGGACCAATTATTTACTCTATCCCACTTTGACACGCCAATTGTACAACTCATCCTGTAAATACAAAACAAAAACAAAGGTGATAGCACAATATTTGTTTGAGATGTATAATTTTATATTAAGTGAGTAAAAGTGTCCATTTTCATTGTGGCAGTCTTAATGTCATACAGCATTGAAACTTCTGTTGGTGAAGTGTACTGTAAGACACAGAAATAGGTTAAATAAATTCCCCTTAGCCCTTTGACTGGTGGAATTTTTCTCAGTAAGAGTGCCCTAAAAAATAGGTTTTTTTATATTTTGCTTTAGTGTACGATTTGGGTTTACTGCAATAGATGTATTATGAAAAAACACTCAATGAAAACGTTTTAGAAGTTCTGTTTTGTATTTATACAGAAATTAATCTAATTATGTACTAAAGCTATTATATTTATGAGAATAAAAAAGTATAAGAATAAGATAAAATATTCAGAATTTTCCCATAAACATACTAAGGCACAGGTTAGGTACAATTTAGTAATGTATACAAGTCTCCTCAGAAATTTTTGATGGTATGAAATGCGCGAAAACAGTCAGAGACACAAAGCAGAACGTAACAACGGCCGCACGTCCATATGTTCTGAGCCGCTGCTCGCAGATGCTGGTCTATCTAGACATGTAGCTCTACTTGGCTAGTCCTTCTTATCTGTAGCGGGGATGGTGGTGGGAAAATGCCGAGCAGTGAGTCTCAGGGGAGCATCTTAGCAAAAATGTGTCCAGGTCTTTATCACGTCATTTTACGTAATCAGTAATTACACAAACACCCACGCTTATTTACCCACGGTAAACACAAAAAACATTTACAATTAAGGTAACCTGTAACATAAAAGAGAGGTTTCAACCTGTATTTACTACACAAACAGAAATAGAATCCGCTGATTACTTGGAACAACTTATTGAATAATGTCACGTAGCCTGAATACCGCCAATTGGGTATGAAAGAACTAAATAAAAGAGCAACTGCGATCTAGTGGGAGCGACGAAAACTACTTGAGTGTTTCTTGTTTATTTCTCTAGATCGCATTCGTATTCATGCGAGAGATATTCATCACGAAACATTATTGTGAAAACTGTTTAGCACCATAGCCCTTCCCACACGGCTATCAAAATTACCAAGGGTGCTCCCGAATTCATTTCGGGATTACTAGTCAAAGGGTTCGGTAGGTTAAAAATATAAAATCATGTGAAGTGGGACTTGTAAACATTCAACTAGCCACAGCACGAAAAGGTTTTTAGACTATACAGCCTACAACCCAAATAACTTACCAAAACTAATGAAGAAGACAAGGTAATTAATTCATTACTTGGAAAGTTGACACCAGAATAACAGGTTACTAGTAACTAATTACCAACTAACCATGCTATTTTGGTATTAAATTATTTGCAATGTACTGTATTTTCCACACCTAACTAAATGGGTCATTTTCAACTGAGAGAGGTTATGTTAGTCAAAGAAAAATAAAAACAATTCCTTTTCTTTTATGGAGTCCTGCATTAGCCTACATCAATTGATGCTGTGATAGGACTAATCCTAAAATCCCATTTTCACTCATTTATTATCTTTTACGTGGTAAATTTGTCATTTAGGTAAAAATTTCAGTATCATATGAACCCAGGTTCGAAGAGAATAGGAAATTAAAAGAATAAGTTCTCAAATACAAATATTGTTATACATGTGCAACATTAACATTTAACATCATACATTTGAATTCAGATGAAATAGATAATAAAGGATATAAATTTTACTTACCAGCAATCGCCGCAATGGAGAGAAGCAGCGACACAAGAACCTAGAATTGAAAGGGAAAAGGAAGTTGCAGTACGCGAAGCAAGACCTACTGAACGAACAGACCTAGACAACCAAAATTAGTGCATAGAATATACATTCAACATCTTGTATACAAAACTGTGGTATCGCTTTTGTAAAGATAAAATTACGCAGCAACATTCCCAATACACTCTTTAGACAACAGAAATAATTATATAAGGCTTAAAAGAAAATGGAATCTTCATTAATAAAATAGGATTATTAATATGATTCTCTGAATGTACTAGGAATAAGATACTTCTTCCCGTGTTATAAAACAAATTATATACATAAATATATTAATTGTAATTGATTGTATATTCATTGTAATTGATGATTGTTGTTGATTGAGAGATCGTGTCAAAAACGTCGAAATGCACTTAAGTGTACATGATGAGACAATGAGAATTAAACTATGTTTAAGTGTCTCTGATGTCGAAACGATGAAAAGGTTAGTTTTGAGATTCTTCGTCGCCGACTTTCTTTTTATCTCTCCAAAAGAAGATTTTCAGATTCCAGAAGTCAAGTTTGAGATAGCGTCATATACCAGCCGCTACAATAAAATAACTGTAGCTAAATTCAAAATACAAATTGAATTAACCATTCCTACCATAGCTACGTTATATGTAGATAACTATAAATATTGTAAGATCTAGCATTTCTTTGATTTTCTCGTAATAATACAGGATGACTTATACAATGGGGTCAGTGTTAACTCTAGGAGTTTACGCCATCACCGGTAAAAATCATTTTAGAAATTATATTTGTTTGCTAAAACTATGAAATATTTGTAATATTTGAATTTCTTTATAGTGATGGTTCAGAAAATATATCCAATGAAAATATGTACACTAACAGAATTGTTAAATTAGTGTATTTGTACAAATAATTTTGGAAACAATAATTTTATTTAACAAAATTTAAACCAAATTAATTTAATATTATTTATAAAAAACAATGTAACAGATATTTCCAGTAAAACTCCATTATATAAAGTCAAAGTATTCATAAACAAAGCCCTAGAATCTGTATAAATAGTTATAATAATAAAATAATGAAATAATTTTGTACGACAGTATGTTAAATAGAAATAAGTATTCACCAAACATTCAACAATATCTCAAATTTACAGGTTGAAAATGGGCCATTATTTTAATGCTTCGCATTTTCTGTGTAAAGATTCATTTTCTTTTAAACAGCGTTATCGGTTTATCTAAAGCAATATTACTAATTTAATTATATTGTAGTAATAGCACATTTACGCACGGCATTGCATTGCAGTACAATTCATGAGTTAATAAATTAATATTCTATATGTAAAGACTAAAAGACACTCCAAGTGGCTTAGCATAGAGTGCATTGTATAACGCGTACGATTAAGTACATTGTACCCTCACCTAGATCCTGATTAAACTCCCAGTGAAGGTCTCTGCAGATTTGATTTCCAAAGCACTGCCAACAATCAGGTCCGTACTCAACCCGTTTTTGGACAATTTTACTGGGGCACGGGCCCTCAAAGGCCCGGCTGAGCTCCACCATATGTCTATTTAAAGGGACCGTATCGATGGACGAGAAAGGTCAATCTAATAACTGTAATGCTATCATAGGCTAAATTTGTTTTATCGTCCATTACAATTTCGAAGTAACTGTAACTATTAGAAGGGAATGGTAGGGGGGTGATGCGGTGTGACAGAGTGCGGTGGAGGGACATGACGGATAATTTTAATATTGTGTATTATACGTTTTAATTTATGTGCCATTAATTTATTTCTAGTATATCTAACTAAGATTAGGCTTAAAATAGTATCAACTTAAATTATGAATAAGTAATCTGTTTACATAAAAATGTATAAACATTATTTTCGCAACGTGGTATATTGGCCAAACTTTATCTTGGACCAAACTCACCTCCAAGAAATTAAAAAAGTTACTTTCTCATATCTAACGTAACAACATAAAAGTGTGTTGATCGGCAACTTATTTTTCCTGGACATTAAATAAACTTTTCCACTATATTTTAATACCATATCCATTGTCAAAAAGGGGGTTTCAATAACAAAATATCTTAAATCTTTAAAGATTAATTCCTTTAATCCTCGTCATTCGATTCCACCCAAATTTTATTAGAAGGTTAATAGAATCGCTTACTTCATAGTTTACGATTTCCAGATTGTAATCCCTTCAAGTAAAGAGGTTTTGGTGTATTTTCTTATTGAAATTTTCTTGGCTTTATGAGACCGTTAAATCACTTTCCTGGTATCATTGTAGTCGTTGGGTAAGTTACAGTTATACAGTAAATCATTGTTACAGGCGTCAATGAATACAATTAAAGTACAATAGTTTAGGCCCTGTATACATAGCAATTTGAGTCGTATGCATGCCCTAAGTTCCCTGTTACACAGTTATGTGACGGTAGCGATGCAATATGACACCGATCAAATCGATATTCCACAGCAGATGTTTTAATATGATATTACAGGAGCAAATGTCCCTTTGCTTGTTTACTTGCATTTGGGAAGATGTTACCGGAGGAAGAATGGGTGATTCTCCGGAAAAAATTACGCAAAGAGTGTGAACTGCGATTTTTAGGTAGATCGCGTACACCAAATCCCACTATTACAAATATCCTCATAGATCACTTCTTCTACAATCCTCAACACTTCGACATAACTTCATGAAACATGAACCTAGGACTTAATACACACACCCCGTTTAGAAGTTAAATATATTTTAAAGAAAACTGCTATTATTTGTACAATACTTCATTGGATTGAGAAACTTTTAATAAATATGTAAAAAAATGTTTAATAAAGAATACAATATAAAAATTCAACACTGCCTAACAAGTACCCGACGTCGTGTGCCACCGATGGTACAGGACGAACTTTTGAACGTCTTACATCATCGGTGGTGCACAGGGTATTTTAGTCAAGCACGTCGTGTGCTACAAGTCGTAAACGAATCAACGCTAGAGGTTATAGTACAAATACGGTTGTATTGATTACAGTTAAATGTAGCATACGGCCTTCATGAATACCTTGGCGTGTATGTAACACCGGTGATACACGTGTCCCCTATTTTAAGGGCAACGATAAAATAGTTACTTACTGTACAACGTTTTTTATTTATGAAACCGTTATTACTTCTATGGCACATTACAAACTCAAAATGGGGCCTAAATATAAAAAAAATACTTTCAAGTGATAAATCTTTGCTTAAATCGCACTATTACATAAAGAGGTTATTTATTTATAACATTTCATAACATAAAATTATTTACATAATAACAGGTCTTAAAATGTTTTGAGGAAACAATTACTAATGACGAATATTAAAGCAAGGGAGACACTTGAAGGCTCTTCTGGACAGTTTTTAATACGTAGTCACCCTATTACACTTTTTCTGGCAACAGCTGTGCCTTGACTTGATTTCAACAGCAGGGAAGACAACGGTAGCGCACTTCACGAGTTTCGTCCTCATGGCTAACTAGATCGTGCTTTTGTACTCATCTTCTGACTGAAAACTAGTACAGTAGTCTAATGCTTAATAAGTTATCTAGAATGTTTATTGAGGCAGTCACTAGAGACGTTATTAAAAGGGATAGATAAGAGGGAATATAGGAACTGAGGTAGAGACAAGTTAGACTAGTTCTATAAAATCATATGTGAGACATTTATCATAAACAAATAGTTTACAAAGTATAATACATTCAATAAGGGAGAAATAAAAATGTAATTTATACCGGAAATGAGGCTCTTGTGGAGCAACTATTGCATCATCTTCTGGTTCTACTCCCCGATTGCAACCAGCTTCATTGCCGGTTGGGTCCTGAATTTCAGTAAATCCTACTGATCTTTTTTCCTTTGTGCTGTTGAAAAGCACGAAAGAATTCACAACACATGTGTCCAAAAGAATTTCGATTGCAACTTTTATATACCACTTTACTGACTTCTGTAATGAGCTGTAGTAAGAAGTGAGTTGGTCGAAGATATTAACTCCTATTTTTGCCACATTATATGCCAAACACATCTATCTTTAACTATCGTAGTGACATTCCTGTTCACTATGAGTTGTAATCATTAACATCCATCGCTTGTTCCTCTAACTGGTCACTTTCAGGTTTTCCCCGTTTTTCTTCACTACAACTTCACCTTTCTTAATTTTATTTCTTGCGATGATTTTTGGATTACCTCTGCGATCTTGCCGCAGTGTACCACATAGGTATGTCTTCTTTGTTATGAGAAGCTCTGTTAAACGGAAGCTGTTACAAAAATTGTCTGCGCAGAGAGTTTATTTCCTTGTCAAGAAGAGTCTACATATGATTAATTACTATTTTTGGGCATGTCCATCACGTCACCTCTACCACCATAGACTTTCAGTTTTACTATATAGCTGTTGCTGGTACAAAGTTTGCACACTTCATACCGTACTTGAGTGATTTATGAGGATTGTATTTCCTAAAAAACATGCGTCCTCTCCAGTGAATCATACTTGCATCAGTGACTACTGTTTCCCGTGATTTAGTATGGTTTGCAATCGGACATTTAGATCCTCGCGCGCCTTTGGTTAATTCAATCTACGCTCTTCCTAAATTACGTCCTCATTATTATGAAAATTTAAACATTTCAGAAGCATCTCATACTTATCCTTTTTTTATGAAGTCTTTTTTGAACATTTCTTCAGCACACCAGTAGGGTCTTACTTCAGGAAGAGGATTCATGCCCATTATTATTAATAAGCCAAATAAACTTTTAATTGCTTGTCGGTGACGAACTGTTCGAACAAGGATATTAGATTATTTAAGTCAAAATCATATTATATCACGTCATTGCCTTAAAAAGCGTACTCACGTTCATCCACTGTACATTCGATCCATTCTTCATCCTCGTTTTACGCATGGACATCAATATTTTCGTGATCACGCCTTTCATGCCAATTTTCCTTACACTGTTCAGGATTTGGACTTGCTGGCCCATCTATTTCAGAATGAGAGCTAACACTTCCATTACGAGTTGAAGGAGCGTACTCACTTTCTGGCACTGAAAATCAGCCAAGGCTGCTAATCAGTCAATGTAACTAAATCAAGATATCTACCAAATACATCGCCATAAATATTTCCAATCAATTTTACTTATTCACACAACACACCACTACGTGTTAAAAAACATAAATGACTTCTTTAAAAGCAGAACTTATAGAACACATGCCAATAACAACACCAGAAATCAAACAGAATAGAAAAAAACACACAATCGCTGGAATTTTGTATGGCATATCCTCCAAAACAATGCGGAAAAAGCGCGCCAAACAATCAGGTGTTTCATGCGCAAAAACAGATGATAGATTTGTAAAAAGCCAGGTCTACCAATGAAAAGTAAAATAACATGTGTACCACACTAGTGGTACACATTAGAATATGTAAACAAGTGGACTATGATAGGTTTTTGTTATTTATGTTGACGATATAATGTTTGGACACTCAAACAATAGTTATTTAAACATAAAAACACGATACGCATTTTTGAAGGTTATTGCCGAAATAAGACTTGGTAATAAAGCAAGGTAGAAAAATTGGCAATGTCGCTAGCGTCGCGAATGTGTTGAACATAAAAAACATAAGTTTTAATATCACAAGTTCAGACAAGTTGTGAAATTTTTCTTAAATTTTGATAGAGTGAGGATTTTCAAATAAAAGTCGTATAATACAAGTTTAGATTTTGGTAATTGTCCTAGACAAGTATTTTAGGAGTTAATTGGAATACAATAATTTAGCCAATATTCCTTAATAATCCATATACCTATTTTGATTTAATTTAGTATGAGCTGATATGCTATTTATTATTGCTTAGATTTCGTGAGCTATCATTACAATGTTTTGCCAAGACGACCGATCTGTTTGCCTGATCTCCAGTAGATCTCATATATTTTACGTTTAATTCTGTTTAATTCTGGTAGACCGTGTAGCTTGGACCCCCCTAGTTTGTTCAGCTAAGTTGCCACTGTATATTTGTTTTACCACATTTAATAAATACTTTTTTGCTATACTAGTTTTTGTAATCCCTTTTGTAATCCCTTGTGATGTCAATCACCATCGTTTTTCTGTAATTTCAACATCGGTCATCTTCACCATGCCATGTTTAATTCTTTTACTGGCCACTGCATTCTTGATGCATACCAAAATCTTTAATTTCTCAATGCTCACCGATTGGTCACCTGTACTATAACGAGTGTATTTATTTATGTGGTTGATCGGTAACAGTAGATACATTTTTAATTTGTTTATTTTTGGATGCTGATGATTTTATGTGATGTTCCAGTAATCAATTAATTAATACGTTCTCACCTAACTAATTGAATGGCTTCTCATGTTTCTAGTAAATCAGTTTGTCAAGTTTGTGTTAAACACGTCGTAAATAAAGGAGTTGAATGTGAGGGTGATTGTAAACGTTTGTTCCACCCTGTTTTCGTTCAATTATCTGCTTCTGAATATAGAAAAATCACTGACGGAATTTTCAAAACTCGAACGTGTAGATTGTGTTAAACATTCAGGTTATTTACTCAAAAATGTTGACCTTCGGAATGCTCAAATGTTTGCACAGTCTCAATAACTTGATAAACGTGCTTAGATAGATGGGCCGGTTACTGGTATTTCTGGAATAAAGGCTGATATTAATGATATAAAGTCAAATGTCAATCTTTTGGAAACTAAAGTTGCATCAAATGGGGCCCATATCAAGACGATTGATGAAGAGTTGAATAAATGTAAACGTTCATATAACAATCCCAGTGGAATCATTAAGGGGGTGATTGTCATTAACGAATTTACTGGCCGTTTTATCAATAATGTCAAGTCTAGAATTGAGTATGACTTCCAGTTATTGAGTAAAATGTTTGCAGCTGTAGATGGTACCAGTACTTGTCCTATTACTGATGTAAAGATTTCTAGGTTGGGAAAACCGTCTAAAGGAAATAGCCATCCACTTAAATTAACTATTAAAACTGCTGAGAACGCATCGGTATTTATTAATGGCTCCTCAAAGAAAGTCACTGCCAATCAGGATCCTACTTTTTATCAGTTGTTTATTTCTAGGGATCGTACAGTTAAGGAGCACGAGTACCTCACATTGCTTAAGGATGAATTGAAATCCGTAAAAGATAAGGAGAAAGCAATTTAACTATACGGTATTAAAACTGCACTCCCTTGATTACTACCATGAAGTTAACAACGAATAAACACTACGTTCCATGAACAAAATATTCAAACATATTTCAAAAATGTTAATGGTCTAAGGTCTACGCTCACCTCATTAAAAACTTAAATCGATGTTCATAATCATGATGTGTTAGTTTTGGTTGAAACGAATTTGCTTCCTGAAATTAGTGATGCGGAGCTTGGCCTAGTTAATTACAATATTTTTCCTTGAGATCGCTCAATTATCCTCATAAAAAACCAGTGGTGGGATGTGTTATTGGCAGTAAGTAAACAGGTTGTTTCTCAAGAAATTAAACAAAAGAATAGTCAGGAAGAGCGTGTCTACGCTTCGATTAGATTGGCTTCGAGGCAGAATTTGCTTATTGTAGGTATCTATTATATTCATCCTAGTATTCATTCAACCCTTTATGCTTTCTTCGCATTGTACTTTTGAAAATATTGTATTACTTGGGGTTTTAATTTACCTAATGCTAATACATTGACTTTTGTTGTTCTCTGAGCAATTTGGTGAAAATATTCACACCAATGAAACGCCTTGGTAGAAGTAACTTGTCCCGTTGGTTTTTGCCTGAGCTTAAGGATTTGGTTGCGTTGAAGAAGAGTCTGTATTCTCGATTTTTAAAAAAGAAGAAATAACACTGAACTTACAAGATTATGTTGCTTTTGTCGCATTCACTCAAAATGTAAGTCTCTCTCCACTTCCTGCTTCAAAAACTATATCCATCGAAATTAATGCTTTATGGAACACAACATCAAAGCTTTTTAGAGTACGTCAGTGATACCAAGAAAAAAATCATCTATCTCACTTTTGAAATCTGGTAAAGAGTCTCCTGACAATCCCAAGGGCATCTGTTGTTTATTTGAGGCTTATTTATCCTCTGTCTACGGACTTTCTTCAAGCCTTTGCAGCACCTACTGGTTTTGAGACCTCGTTACATCTAACGGAATTCCAAGTGTCTCGCCAGGAAGTCGAGAGGGCATTGTTCCAGTTGGATGAGAGGAAGAGTCCGGGGCCTGATGGAATTCCTTCTGCTGTTCTCAAGTTTTGTAGCAGCATTTTGTCTCCACATTTGCATATTTATTTTAACAATTTGTTGTCTCTAGGCGTATTTCCTTCTTACCTGAAAACTAGCTTCTATCACTCCCACTTTCAAGAGTGGTTATGCTTCCTGTGCCACAAACTACAGATCTGTGGTAATTCAGCCGGTCTCGGCTAGGGTGTTCGAGTCTCTTCTCTTGCGCAGGTTGGTGTTTGAAGCTAGATCTGTCATTTCATCTGACCAGCATGGATTTATCAAGGGAAGATCGACTGTTTCTAATGTGATCGCTCTCCACGAGGACGTTCTCGCCTATTCTGAAATGGGTTGCCAGGTTGACTGTGTATGCTTGGGCATGGCAAAAGCCTTTGAGGATAAATCACGATATTCTTCTATATAAACTGTTGGCCTGGGGTTTTACTGGATCCCTTCTACAGTGGTTCAGGATTTATCTGAGTAATCTACATCTCAACGTTCGTTACGCAGATTCAGTGTCCTTTCCATTTGAGGATACGTGTGGAATTCCACAGAACTATCTCCTTGGGCTTGCTCTTGGGGTGATGTGATCGTCTACTCTATCCTGTTGCTGTTTGCTGATGATGCGAAGGTGTACAAAAAAATGCATCACTTCATGACTGTGCATCCTTACAAGCAGATCTGAGGGGGTAATATTATGGTGTATGTGGAATGACATGGACTTGAAAGCTTTGAAATGTAATGTAGTCTCCTCCCGTTTGACGAAACCAATTTTCTTCGACTACAAGCTAGGGGAAACCATATCGAAACGCTGCACCTCGATCAAGGATTTGGGAGTGAACGTGACGTCAACATTTAGTCCTGAAGTCTCTAACTAATATTATTAAGAGGGCTAATTCTGCACTGAGATTTCTTGTGAGAACTTTTTGGGATTGTTTCTCCCCATGAACTCTTCGAACACTATGTGTCCAGCTTGTTCGTTCCCTGTTGGAAAACTGCTCACCAGTATGGCCTCCTTATCATTTATGTCAGGTGGATCAGATCGATCGTGTCCAGAGAGTCACGACGAGATCTCTGTTGAGTCTCTGGAGCGTCAACTTGGTCTTTAGCCCTTGCAGATCAGACGCTGGATTGCTGACTTATTACGCTTCAAAAAGACTATTAGTTCGTCTCTTGATTCCCCTGCTCTTCTGGAAAGATTGCCAACTTGATATGTCCTCGTGTTTGAAGTAGACGCTCTCAAATCTTTGAGGTCAATTACCACTCCACCAATTATGGCTTCTTCAGCCCATTTTCATGATTTCATAGGTTGGCTAACGGTTGCCTGACTCCATTGATATTTTAAGTATGTCAGATGCTGTGTATTATATACAGGGTTGTCCAAAAATATGTTACCACTTATATGGGTTTCACTTTTATTTTATTAACATAATAACACACACTATTTTACAAGTCCAAATGAAGTTAATGTACTCATTCCACCTGTATTCCTTCGTTCTTAATGCATTTATGAAGTCTTTTCACCATACTGACCATAGCTCGTTCACACATTTCCTTAGGTATGGAGCGGACAACCGTGGTTATGCGTTCTTTAAGGTCATTAATGTCAATAGGTCTTGTAGCATACACACGTTCTTTCACCATTCCCCATAGCCAGAAATCACATGGAGTCAGGTCTGGTGACCGTGCTGGCCACGCCAATGGTCCAGCTCTTCCAATCCAGCGTCTACCAAATGTATCATCCAGGTAATTTCGAACCGCTAAGGAATAATGCGGTGGTGCACCATCTTGCTGAAAGTAACCAGATGTTAGGATACGTAGGGGAAGATTGTCTACAACAAAATTTTGCAACATGTCTAGGTAAGAATCTCCCGTTACAGTCTGTGCATTAAAGAAATATGGACCAAGTACTCCAAACTTCGAAATGCCACACCATACGTTAACTTTCGGAGAGGATCGTGTGTGCTCTCTTCGATCATGGGGATTGTATCTACCCCAAATGACGCAATTGTGCTTATTCACATTGCCGCTGCCATGAAATGTGGCTTCATCCGACATAAAGAACACAACATTAGGGTCTATGTTCGTCATTTCTAAGAACACTTCTGCAGCTCGTACACGAGCAATTTTATCAGCATCAGAAAGCGCCTGTACCATTTGAATGTGATACGGCTTCATTCCCAGGTCTAAGTGAAGAATTCTTAAAACACTAGTCCGCGCGATTCCGGTTTCCATTGCTACTCTCGTACTTGACTTCTTTGGGCTATTAATAATTGTGCCTTAAACATTTATGATGTTATCTTCCGTTCGAATACTTCTGGGACGTCCACTGTTCCCTTTACAATCATTGGTCACAGCCCCTGTGCGCTCAAATTTCTCATGAATTCGACGGATAGTTAAACGACTTGGAGGATCCTTCTGAAACCATTGTTGAAATTTGTTTCTTACAACTGAGGGAGATCCGAATACTTCCATCCAAGCTGCTACCTTTCTTCTATCTTCCAAAGTAAGTCGGGTGCCCATATTTAATCTGCAACAACAAAAACTTAATGATTATATAAAACCATTTAAGTGGTAACATATTTTTGGACAACCCTGTATATTGTCTCGATTATATCTTATCATTTATAATATTTATTGTGTATTTTTGTTATTGTAATATAATGTTGAGTTTTTTTTTGTTACCATAACATAGTTTTTGTTATATCATATGGATATGCTGTTTATTTGTTGGCTAGCTGATATGTATGAATGTGTTTGTTATCTTGGCTTGTTCTCAGTACATATATCTTTATATTCTACTTATCCTATACGCATATTGTCTCATTTAAAAATGGTGTAACCGTATATGATTAAATAAATAAATGAACAATGCTTAATTTTGCTTTTAGTTTTGAGTTTTCAACAATCCTATAAGTGGTTATTTAGTTCTTGGCAGTACTTATTTATTTAAATGTTAATGATTTTCACGAGAATTGCGTTTAGAAGTAATTGAACCTATGTGTAACCATCGATAAAACAATATCTATCATTGTATTATTGTTTGTACTAATACACTACAGAATTATCAATTTAATTTTAATGATAGAGTAATATGTGAAGTCGATTTTAATATACTGTAACATACACAAAATTGCAGTACTATATCTATGTTCAAATATCCATCCATACTTATGTCAATATCATGTTAAGGAAAGTTCTATAAAGTGACATATTGTCATAAAAACTTCCTTATTTAATATAGATTAAAAACAAGAATAAAATTAAAGTTTATGAGTACTTTTAAAGAAACAAAAATTAACTGTAATAAATTCACACCTTTACGAAAATGACATTTTTATAATTTCAAAAATTAAGCGTATAGTGTGATACAATAATATGTATTTTAAACCACTTAAAGTCACTAGGTATGCCTTTACTAGAAAAACTTCAAATTCATAACGCATTAAATCGTTGGATTTCTCTTTTCCTTTAATTACACTTTTTCTATTAGGTTATTTTATTGTTCGATTATTTCTAAATGCATTTCAACATTAAAATTATCTGTTATTAAGGCACACAAAAATACTGAAATTCTTTAAGGAAATATATAATCAACACATTAGTTATAGTTCATAGTATCCAATTTTAATTTATACTTCCTCTTTGTTTACTACAAATTGGTCTATGTCAAGCGTCAGATAAACGTAGAATTGAATAATCCTTCTCCTCTGCTGCTCTTCTCCATTTTGTCGTTTTCGTGAAAATTCGATCGACGCAGTTTCTGTTGTGTTGTATTAGAAGGTTTGTAAATTTTAAGTATTTATGTATACCAGAACATTTAGGATTACTCTTAAGAAATTATAGATTGCTTTTAGGCCATAAAGGTGTCGTAGGAAACAAATAATTGGCGGTTCAGGTCATACTATGAAGTCGGCTTGGTAAGAAGCTTTGTAGCTATGACCGATTATTTGTATTTAGCTGACCGGCTATTTGCTCAGTACACAAAACATTTGTAGTCTTCACCAACTTAACAGTAATATTAATCTGGATTCTTACGTATTATTTCGAATGTTAAAAGTGTATTCTATTCTTGCAGAACATAAAGATTAATTTTTCTCTTCTCTGTTTGATCATGTAGCAAGTAAGCTTTGCTCAGTTAGCAATTAGGCTATCTATATTGTTAGGCAACTGAGCCTATATTTGTAAACCCCTTTTTATCCTTTTTCAAAATTCAAAAGTAAAACAATTAGTTATACTAAACTACATTTAGATGAGTAGAATACAGAATCTAATCAGTCAAAATTGAAATTGGATATAAATTTTGGGTACTTTGGGATTATACCGACCACACCCAGACATGAATCGTTATTTCACATTTCGTTTCTACTGATTACTAGATTAGCGTAGAACAATATTTCGTCAATATAAAACAGGAATTGTCTTATCGCAAACACCTCCCCATCCTCAGACAGAGGTCAAAGTCGAGCGTCTAGTAGATAACGTGATTGCAGAGTCTCGCCGCCCGTTCAGCTGGTGCATCGCTTTGTTGTACTTCCGTGTTTTACCTCTACATTTTTTTAAACACACAAAAATTCAACAAAAACAAACATTACTAAACTCTTTATTGAAAAAACACTTAAAACTTGTTTTTATTCTTGATCACACTCCGCCACCCAAAATGCGAGTGCCTCCGGCCAGCTGCTGAAGCCCGCGCTGATGTCGATGAAAGAAAAACATCCCTCGAGATAGTACCTATCAGTAAAATATCAAATTCTAGAGGGGCTAATCAGAAATATAAATTGAATTGTAATGGAAAGGCAATGATGTACCGTGCAAATCACGTGATGCCGCGCGGCCTGCCGTAATCAGGATTCTCGAGAAAGATAAGATAACAGCGACAACAATACCGATCACAATACCTGGAAATGCTTGTAATTTTGTAATTGAAGAGTTGTTTTTTCGTTCTATCATGTTTGTTTCTATAAATTTCTATTTTTGTGTTCTTCATACTGGTGTGGTCGGTATAATCCCAAAGTACCAAATTTTGTTATATTAGTGAAGCATTGTATAATGGCAGGAGTAACTAATCATAATTTTAATGTTATTAACATAACTGGTCCTCTTTCTGAAGCATCAATTCTTGTTTTTGCAGTGTTTTCTACACCCTATAGCTTATCTGAGTGTTCTGTGGCCAAAAGGCTTGTACAGCACTAGCAACTATCCTCTGTGCAGTATTCATTGTATTGTGGATACCATGGTGTCCATTGCTTGGCTGCAGTATAGGTTTAATAAGCGGCCACCATATCAATTGAAGGTATCTTTGAGGTTATATGCCGATCCGGTACATCACGAACTGGACAATATCAACGTATTCTGTCTTATCTTCTAGAACAAATATTTATGGCTTTAGAGGGTGCAAATGACATGACAACAGAGTTTTAGGGTATATTCATAAATAGTTAAGTTTTTAATGTTCTGTTCGTCTGCTATGTCTGGATATCTGTTTACTTCAATGTTATCTGCTGCCGGGACTGATAGCATATCTGTTATCTGAGAGCTCCGGGGCTGTAGTCAGTGTTTCAAGATATCATGGACTGAGTGAGTGCGTGTCAATCATGAATCAACCATCCACTAGTCCAACGAATCGTGAATTGTGTGTGTCAGAGTGTTTTGTCGGGCATTCTAGGAGTTAACGTTTTGACCGAAACGAGATTATTTCCTTTTCAATTGAATATGGAATTTTTAATAATGAGTGTTGTATTTGTTCGTTGTGCAGTCGCCATTTGTTTTTAATGTTTTAAATTTTGTAATTTTTTTAAAATTGGCCCGGGCAGATTCCTGTTTTAAAAGAATGCAATTAGACATAGAGGGATATTTTGGTTTGGTGACCATGTTTTTGCATTTGAAGCCACCGAGACAATGCTACATTTTGTTGGAGTTAGGTGTTTCTGCACATTCTGTGGTGGACTGGTATTCTTTCCGCTGCGAAGTGTATTTCCATCACACAACAATGTCGAAGAAAATTGGTGGCCCTCTGATAGTCATTGAAATTGAGGCTAAATTTGAAAGTAGAAAATACAATCTGGGCAGAAGAATTCAGGGACAGTGGCTTTTTGGGGGAATCGAAATGCAGAGCAGAGATTCCTTCCTTGTTCCTGTTGAACAACGTGACAGGGACATCCTGCTTGACGTAATTAAAGAATGGGTTCTGCCAGGTGTGACGATTGTTAGCAACTATTGGAAGGCCTACAACTGTCTGTGATGAGGGATTCAGGCACTTCTCTGTCAATCATTCCATTAATTTTGTTGACCCTGATACTGGTGCACATACAGACACTGGCAACATCCCTCGTTATGGTGTCCGGGGTGACCATTTTGTCAGGTACCTGGCAGAATTCTTTTTCAAAACCAAATACCCCCACCCACATACCAGGCCCAACGAATTATAATAATGGAACGCGCTCTGGGCCGGAGAAACTGAGCCGAAATCCTGGGCTGCGTTCCGAGCCTGCAGGCGCTGGAAATGGGCAAGAACTAACTCCGTCCATATGGCAGGCATTATAGTAATGATCTTACATCATTTTAAAACGCCTTCTAGACTTAATACAATTGTTAAATACTAAAATTTATTTATTATTACAAATGTTAGTAGCTGCTTTTTACCGTGGATTTTTATTTTTAGTTAAAAAAACTGATTTTTGTACAATATCAAAATAACTGAGATTTTGACTTTTATTTTTCTTTCAAAGTCGGAAACAAAGATTACAGGCATTAAAATATTTCCCAGGTGAAAAAAACAACTTTTTATTGACAGTATTTTATTTCAAATTAAACTACATAAAATTTACAAGCATGACATACTTAATCTATGTGTTAGAAAATAAAATTATTTTGACCAATTTTTGCCTTATTTCTAAGTTGGATTTTTTTATAATGTCAAAAGTTTTCTGTTTTTTCGATGTAACGAGATATTATTTAAAAAAATAGTTTAGTCCCAGTTTTAATTAAAAATAACTCGTGGCTTCCAGTAAATTCGTCAATTTAGAAGTGGTCGCATTTGTTTGAGATAACTAGAGCAAATAACAATATTTTACAATTTTCAATGCCGTACATCATCACTTGATCTACTTAATTTACCCTTAGATTTAAAATCAATAAACAGTTAATGTGTTCTAAGATCAGCATCATTGGCATGGAGTACAGAACTCGGTGAGTTCTTGCCCACTTTAAGCGCCTGCAAATCCATGGATACACCAGTAACGCACAGCTGTGTGCGACCGGAAAACACAACATGTGGCTTATGGGCAGTGCGCGTTCCAGTAGTATAGTTCGTTGACCAGGCCCCACCACTTTTTTTGCTGCCGCTCAGCTCTTTCTGCCAACACACTAATGCTAAGTGTTCTCTATTAATGTCCATTTATATATTACGGTAATATTAGGGTTTTTCATGATTTCTTACGTTTTTACACTTTACATACATTTCTTTGCATTTTATTTCAATTTATATTTCTGATCAGCCCCTCTAGAATTTGATATTTTACTGATGGGTACTATCTCGAGAGATGCTTTTCTTTAGTTGATATCAGCGCAGGCCGCAGACTGCGTTGATGGCCATAGGTACTTGTCTAACCTGATAACAACTAATTAATTTGTAGCTCGAAATTGAGGAAAACATCGTTAATTTGGGTCAAAATTCTGCTCATCAGTATTATTTTTCATTTACGTTTTCAAAGATGGCGACGCATCTGATGATGTCTTCGCATGGTTGAATCATGGTCACAAAAGGTCACATGATGCCCGACGCGGATGTACAACATGGAAATATTGCTCCACGTATGAACAGTTGTTATTTTCTCATTTCCACCCCATCAAACATTATATTGTTTTGTTCAGTAGGACGATTCCAATAAGTTTAATAATGCAAAACTCGTATTTGCTGGCCTGACCCGATATATTACTTAACTTTGATATATAAAAATTGTACACATTAAGAGTTATAATAAATTACCGTATCAAGAAGAATCTCGGAAATTACAATTTTGAAAACATAAATTTAACACTAACATTACAAAATAACAAAACCAACTATGGCCTAGACTTTGATTATCAAAGAAACCTTACAATACTTATAACTTGCCCAGCTTGATATCAATGAATAACCGCTTTTGTGTAATCAAGGAAAGAATTTTCCCCATGGATAACCAGGAGCCAAACCCATATGTTGAAGCCACTTGAACAAATCTCATCACTTGTAAGAAATATCTCGTATTCATCGCTATTTTCAGTGTTAAAATATTAGATATTTCTTGCTGTTTATTGTTTACATTAAAACTAATAAGTTGGAAATCATGCTAGGCTAATTAAGTAGAGTTCAGATGAGAGTATTTGATGAAGTATCAGGTGGACCGACCTTGTGTACCACCGAAATCGTCTCATACCGTAAGTTTATGTTTACTTGTTTACTATATGCAATAGGCTAGGTTAATTTTCAATCTAATTCTTGTAAAATTGTACAGAATATAACAGTTTATATTATAGATTTATTATTTCTATAATGACAACAATGTTTCAATAAATGGTAATTATTTGTTACAGGCACTGGTAAACCATCAGGATGCCGGGTTTCAGCAGTGTGGGGACATTCAAGATCTTTGTTGGAAATCTGTCTGACAAAACTGTATCAGCTGATATAAAACCACTGTTTGAAAAGTATGGAAAAGTCGTGGAATGTGACGTTGTGAAGAATTTCGGATTTGTGGTAAGTGAGAGAAACTAATTCTCATAGTTTCTAGTAATTTTCTTCTTAAATCTCATTTCAGTTTTAGGATATTAACCCATTGCGGATCGTATTGTTTTGGCACGCGGGCATGAATTAATTTACGGTCAGCTGCCACACGAACAGCAATGTTACGCCACGTCGTATCGCTCGCTATTGTATACTAGAAAATTCAGCTGTGAAGGTATTCGTTCAGATGGGACATGGGCCTGCTGGGGTATCCGTGATGTAAGAACGATAACACGCGAGCAAGGTTCTGGGGTGGCAGGGATGATGTCTGAATTATAGTCTAAATAAAGTGGCTTGGGCGAAGCGATTACAACATCCGGGCCATTGTCTAGGCTAACCCCGCCAACATGTATGTCTGCATTGTTTAGTTCTGTGTCACTAACATCAAAAGTATTATAATAACAACTGAGGAAAACGCCCAATCAAAAGCGCTAAAAAGCAGAGTGTAAACTCATATGAATGACTTTTCAACTTCGACATACAACTGCGATCTGTAGGATATTTATAAAACTTTTGAAAACCCTAAATGTAGACCGTTGTTAAACACTCTTAGTTGATAAGTGAAGACGATCGCCCAATCTATCGGACATTAATAGAACTATTTGGAGGGAGACTTAAAAGCAGACCGCTTTTGCGACCTGAGCTCGTCATCGTATCTGGCCTGGGACGTTAGGCCCGGCCGCTGCGTGACGATCCCAGCTCGTCAGTGATCCGCAATGGGTTAACCCACGATCTGTCCATCTGAATGAATTACTTGACACCATACAGTTCCCAAAAAACTGGTGGTCTGTTTTTAAATAGAAAACTAAGTATTTTTGCTTTATAGCTTAACCTTAATGATTTTGTTTATTGTAAGTATCATTAAACATTAAAACAACTGAGATTTGTAATCAGAGTCCAAGGTATTAATTTCATTTAAAGAATTTTGACTTAACGAGAATGTATATGCCTGGTTCCACTTTTAACGAGTTTAAAAATCTAAATAGAAAAAATTCTTGAACATAAAAGTATTTATTTTGAGATACCTCGAATATTTGCAACGCATGTGTAGATAAGATTGTGTTTGAAATAAAGAGAGTCTTTAACCACAGCTAGCAATACAAAGATTAAGGTACTTTGGGATTATACCGACCACACCCAGACATGAATCGTTATTTCACATTTCGTTTCTACTGATTACTAGATTAGCGTAGAACAATATTTCGTCAATATAAAACAGGAATTGTCTTATCGCAAACCCCTCCCCATCCTCAGACAGAGGTCAAAGTCGAGCGTCTAGTAGATAACGTGATTGCAGAGTCTCGCCGCCCGTTCAGCTGGTGCATCGCTTTGTTGTACTTCCGTGTTTTACCTCTACATTTCTCCAAACACAAAAATTCAACAAAAACAAACATTTACCAAACTAAACTCTTTATTAAAAAAACACTAAAAACTTGTTTTTATTCTTGATCACATTCCGCCACCCAAAATGCGAGTGCCTCCGGCCATCAGCGCGGGCTTAGGCAGCACCTTCGGTGCTGCCCCGCGCTGATGTCGACGAAAGAAAAACATCCCTCGAGATAGTACCTATCAGTAAAATATCAAATTCTAGAGGGGCTAATCAGAAATATAAATTGAATTGTAATGGAAAGGCAATTATGTACCGTGCAAATCACGTGATGCCGCGCGGTCTGCCGTAATCAGGATTCTCGAGAAAGATAAGATAACAACGACAACAATAACGATCACAATACCTGGAAATGCTTGTAAGTTTGTAATTTTGTAATTGAAGAGTTGTTTTTTCGTTCTATCATGTTTGTTTCTATAAATTTCTATTTTTGTGTTCTTCATACTAGTGTGGTCGGTATAATCCCAAAGTACCAAGATTAATTTTGATTTAATGAAATGTTTTAACTATTATCAAGCATGAGATTAAATACAGGAAGTGCTTTCATGGAGGGCATGGAACTTTCCTGAACTGGTTCAAGTGGATATACGAAACGAACTATGACTTCCTGCTATTTCCTGTTTTACGTATTGGTAGTTTTTTAAGGTTTTAGCTATTCCAGTCGTACCTTGTGCCTGCAATGTTGATACAATGAGATCATGTCCCGGAAATTCAAAAGCTTTTCTAAAATATAATATTCCTGTATTTTTCAAATTGCTAACATATTCTGAGAAATGCCCCAGAGTAAGCAAAATTTGTAAAATGCAAAGTATTCAATATAATTCAGTCAAAACTAAGGGATCTGTGGTCTTTAGAAGATTTATTGTTTTGTAAATCTACGGGAACCGAGCTAAAAGTGTTGAGTGTCATTTAATTTATAGAACGTGATTTTTTTCTAATGTATTGAGCTTTTATCCAGCCCTGTTGATTATTTTGATGTAAATGATTGAATGATCTGTGTCATCTTTTTTTTTTTTTTTTTTGAGTAAAGTGTTTGGTATGGTCGTTACATTCAGGTCGGTTACCTGGAGAAGTAATTTGACTGTTAATTTTGATTGCAAAGAATCCCTAAATCCTTTATTGTTTTTGTAAACAGCACATGGAGAATGAAGAGTCGGGGAGGGATGCCATTCAAAACCTGAATGGATACTTGGTTCATGGGTCAGCCATGAAAGTGGAAGCAGCTACCAGCCGGAAGGGACCAAACACACCAACAACAAAGATATTTGTGGGGAACTTATCTGACAACACCAGAGCTCCCCAGGTCAGAGCCCTGTTTGCCAAGTATGGGACAGTCGTGGAGTGCGACATTGTGCGAAACTATGGATTTGTGGTAAGTTTCTCTATTACACAGTACCTACCGACTTATTAACCCTTTAAGCGTCATGAAAAATTGGACCTGATCTTTGATTAAGTTACAATTTTTTTTAAATTTCCAATGTGTAAAGTTAAATTTATTTTCGTTTCTGTATGTCAAAAAATAGAGTTATGTAACGGTAAATAAAATTTGTTTAGCCCTTTTTGGATTTCCTAGGCTAATTTTTAACTTTAGAGAATATCGTAGAATAGCAGTGTAGTTGTCACTAATTTTTTTATCATTTATTCAGTTAGTAGGGGAATGAAACACAGTTTTACAGATAAACATATATACTTTATTATTAACTAATAAAATTAGAAAGATACAAAAGTAGACAAAGAGTGTTTATTTGGTGGTGGGCTGTCAAAACTGGCATTCTCCCGCAAGCCACTGTTATCGCCTGGACTTTGAACCTTCTTATCGCTCTGCAACTTGTAGGACGGCCTTGCGGGGCTTGAATTATATGTTTCTTGCTTTCTGAGAACATCCTTATGACCGCAGTAAAATATGAAAAAGTTTGGAGTTGACCAAGTAATTGCTCAGAATTACCAATTCTTCAAATTCTGAATCGTCTGGATTCGCCATTGCACACGAATAATGGTAAAAAACACTAAATAAACACTGGACACTGCTGTATATAATATGAATAATTTACTTTAAAAAGAATAGGACACAACAGAAAATTAGAACACAACAGATAACTGAAATACGTGTGCGTGTACCGGACGCTTCTCACTAACTAACTGACTAGATGCCTTGACGGGAGCTCCCGTCAATGACTTTGTGAATGGCACGGGGCCACGCCTGCTAGACAGTGCTTGGCCAATTAGAAGCCACTGCCACTCCCATTATAATAGATTTCGAGGCAGGGCAACCCGTCTGTACGTCACTTGACTACTAGAACCATCTAGCAGCAAAATATTCAACTAACATAGCAGTAAGAAAATAAGGAATGCAAAAACACGGATCCGCGTCAATAACGCTGGAAAGGTTAAGTGTAACTGTACCGTACTAGACCTACTCTTGAGAAAACTATCTCTAATGTATTTTTTAACCACACAAGGAGTTTAAATCGCATAACTTATCCTTGCATTCATTATTTGTAAAAAGTAATGTATCCAAACATAAAATGGGCCACAAAAAAGAATAAAAAAATATGCAATTACAAATCAGAATAATAGAAATTAAATTATATAAAACTATTTTGTTTTATGAAAGTTCTCAAAATAAAGAATTATTTTTTTATCAAATACAGCATATTAAGCACTTATGAAATGTTCTTCCATTTTTAGTTTTTTTTTTTTTTTTTTTTTTTTTTTTAGGTAAATTACAATTACTGTATTCAATAGTACACCAGAATGTAATGGTACTCTAAAATTGGAATTATAGATTTGGTTCAAAACTAGGCATAGGTAATAACAGCTATTACATTGACATTCTTCACAAAATTAATAGGTTATATTTTCCCTTTATATTACTGAACTAAAAAACTGTAAACCTGTACATTTGTTGTTTTGAAAGCGTTAAAGCTTGCACTGTCCCCATTCTTTCTTGTTTAGACTGTTGAAAACTAGAACAAACAAGTGTGTGCATAACAACCGTGACTCAGTTAGTACAGATTAGCTGCTTTACAGTCACATCAAATTATACATTTTCTTGAAATAGAAACAGTAGTTAAGATATTGAACCTCTTCTTCCTACATACTTATCAACAAGTGAAGAGCTTATGGTGTATCAGGGTGGCCACCCGACCAGGAAATCAAGAATCTCCCTGGTGAACTGGGAAAATCTAAAAAATAGTTTTTCTGCCTCTAAGAACGTCAAGAAATAATTTGCAAGCTCCTCGAATTAGGAGCTGATTCGGCCCAAATATTTTATTTTATTTTATACGATGTGATTCGTGAAACTGAAAAGATCAACAACACAAATCAAAAGACTGTGATGGCCCACTGCAGCTGCAGTGCAAGCTTCGTGGCATTTACACTGCAAATACAGTTGGTGACAAAAAAACTGTTACCGTTGCATTCGGTGTAAGGGTTAGAAACAAAATTAGGATCGTGTATGTGTTTGGTTTGAAATTGGATTTGAGAATCGGAAAATTTTTGATAGTGAAAACCGGGATTTTGAATAAAAGGTTTTGAGTAGCTTTTCTCTGTATGATATTATCGTGGTACAATAAGTATGTTGTAAGAAGGTACAGAAAAATTGAAAACATCCTTTTGATGTACATATTAATTTTTAACTTTTCTAGCATTCCTCTGATATAGTTTAATCATTTAGTCAATTATTTACGAGAACAAACATTGTGTTTTCCAGCATATTGACTCTGCCGATGTCAACAAATGTATTGAGGAATTGAATGGGTCAATGGTAGATGGTCAGCCCATGAAGGTGCAGGTATCCACCAGCAAGGTCCGCCAAAGACCAGGGATGGGCAATCCAGAGCAGTGCTACAGGTTAGTTTTAAGATTTCCATTTTTCACATGAGTAAATGTAGTTTTTTTTTTTTTTTTTTTTTTTTTTTTCAAGATTCGTTTCAACTTATAATTGCAACACTCTATTTAAATAATAAATTTAAGCCATTTAAAAATACGAGGACTATTCAGAGAGTAAAGAACGTTCCCACATGATATTAAATAAAAAATTCCGAGCTGTGATTTTGTTTTTGTCGGGAAAAAATTGAAACCAATAGAATTTTATCTGGAACTGTGTGAAGTGTACAGGAACAATGTAATGACTAAAAGTTCTGTCAGGAAGTGGCTTTTAAGCTTGTTCTGTCAGTTTAAAAAAGTTAAGCTTTATGACCTTTATCATTCATATTAAGCTTTATCACCTCTACCTCACAGCCTATTATGGTACCAGTTCCTTTAGTATTTGTTGACAGCGTACTATAATCCATGAATCAAACTTGTAGATGTTTAGCCTTCGACATGCTTGGCTGTGTTTAATGACGGTTTAATTCCTTAATCTCTGGAGTATGTACATAACCTCATTGTATTTGTTTTTTATAAGGGTTACATTTCCTACTAGGTAATCGTTAATTTTGCCATACATACAATAATTGTATGATATATGCAGTGGTTCTTGTAGATGTGTCCAGATTTCCCAATTGGTTACTTCAAGAGAGAGTCAAATGGAAATCAGGCTATGTCTTTCTGCCTGTTTTGTATAAAAATATTTTTATTTGAAAGTAAAACATTGAAATTTCGGGGCCATGTTGTGAGTGTTCTTTTTAAGGGGGCACTCCACCCTAGAATTGATGAAAATACCAAAAATGTACAAAATTTTTTCCCCTAGTTTTGTCCCTTGTACTTTTCTGAACAATTTGATATATAACAAATACAGTTCAAATTCTTATAACTTGTTTATTTTATCTATAAATGAAACGCTAAGACTTACTTCAGGCTAGCAGCCATCGCCTTTCTAGGCTGTTTTCCGAAAGTTTGGTTTTCACGCGTTTTCATTTGTTGTGGCAGACATAACTTAAGTTGTATTTGAGATAGCCTTATAAGTTTTTTTATTTGAAAGAGGACATTTCATTCTGCAACCTGTAGTACGGATTTACATTAGTTCCTTCAACAAACATTTTGTTTAAAGTTGCAAAAATAATTTTGTAAAAATATTTTGAACAAAAAGTAAATAACTTTTTTTACAGAAATATTTTATATAATTTAGTATCCATACTAGAGGTAGCACAATGAAATATCCCATTCAACATAAAAAATAAATTATGAGGCTATCTCAAATACAACTTAAGTTATGTTTGCCACAGTAAATCCTAGTTTTATCCGTAAAAAGTTACCCCTATTGGTGGGGGGGGGGGGTGAGGGACCAAAAATTATGGATAAAGTTACCCATAACTAACACTCATATACAAAAGATAAATAATTAATTTTGCTATAAAAATAAAATAAAAACCATTTTGGGTGGAGTCCCCCCTTAATATAATCTTAAAATGTCTTTTACAGTTTCAAACGGGTGACAATTTTAACTTACAACACTAATTGACATGGAATTAAGAGTTTTACTAATAGATATTGAATTACTAAAGTGTGTACACTGTGCTATATAATCACAAAACCAGTGTCAATAATCTCATGTGCACTCGCATCATAACTGAATCAATTACTTATCCAAATGTTGTTTATTATGGCCAAATGTTCTCTGAAAACAATCAGTGGTAGAGAAAGGAATTATAAATTTTATTGTTAGAGGAAGCTGAGTCTGTTTTTCACCTATGTCAGTGTGTATCATTAAAAATACAAATTATTTTATGTTAACAGATGTGGACGTGGAGGTCATTGGTCGAAAGAGTGTCCAAAAACTGGGTAAGCTCATTAGCATGATCTTTTTACATCATTTATACATGTATTTCCGTTACGTAACTATTTTAGTCCTATGGCAACACATACGTTTACTATGACACAAAAATGCTTTTGTGAGGAGCATCTCTCTTCATTCATGTATGTCAATCAACAAGAAGCTTAAATGTATGTGGGCATTGATATGATTTGTTTTTAATTCCCCATGTAACAAGCAAAATGTTCTGTTGCCCAATTTCTATTTTATCCTATTTGCAAACTTTTCTTCAAATCTGTTTCTCAAATTAAGTTTGATAATAATAGTTTGAGCATACTTTTGTATGATATTCAAGTTGGGCAGTTCAAGTGGAGTCAATAACATATTATTGATTCAGAAGAAAGTTGTCAGAATATTGGCTGGAGCAGGTTTAGGGACCATTGTTAACTTTAGTTTGTACAGGAAGATATTTTAACTGTATATAGTCTATATTTCAAATGAACTTTGAGTTTAGATGTACCTTATTGTAGGCTAAGTAAGGTAGCCAGTAACTATAAAATTAACTATTAAATGACCATATTTATTACATGTAAATGTGTCTAATGGCAATAAACCATTCTATTCTATTCAGCTCTCTTGTGTGTTTTTTTTTTGTTTTTTTTCTTATTATAAATATTAAAATCAATATAATTGATTTAGGATCAAATTAAATGTCTGAATTTATTTTATTTTGGTTATTGCAGAATGGGACCAGACCGCTTCCGTGACAGGATGTTTGGTGGACGTGACCCTTACCCTCCACCCCCACCACCTCCGTTCCTGCGTGACAGGATGCTCAGTGGAGGATTTGGAAAGGTAAACATGTCGCTCAGGACTGGTCCGATTTACTAGCTTTCTTAGCTCAACCAATTACCTGTTTTGTAACACTACTACCAAACCGTATATGTAAACAAACATTTTAATAACTAGTATCATCTTTACACTATCAGTTGTGTATTTTGTTATGTGGTGTCTCCAACAGTGAAGGTATGTTTCAGTGAAGACTGAGTGGGGGGGGGGGGACCTATCCACCACTACAGTTTGAAAGTAATTTTGTACCCACTAGTGCTCTCAAAGCACTCAATTTACACTGATTAAAAATTGTTTGGTTACTAAGTAGGTTTTTAATGTTTCCAAAGTTTCTTTTATTTTGTTTTTAATATTTCAATTTTTTTTTAACTGCAAATTATTTTTATGGATCTTAGATACGTTGATCTTACACTTACAGTATTGACATTTTACACTTTTTATGTAGTTTCGCGCTAACTTTTAGGAAATGTGCACAATTGAGAAGCGCATGTAAAATTATGAAACACAGTGTTTATTTGGCATTTTAAACATAATTGATGTAAAATTACAAATTTTCAGTTTTATAAATTTGAGTTGTGTTTCTTTTTATTCAATTAAAGGTTCTGAATTATTTGTTGTATCTAAAATGAGGTCCATGAGAAAGTGGTTTGTTTACGTACAATTTTGTTGAAAACTTCATAATCCGACGTCTAATTTTTTTTTAGGACAGCTATTACGACCGCTACTATGACAGGCCGAGCAGCCGCTTCGACGAAAGAGATTCATTTGAGAGGCGTTACCCACCTCTGCCTCCCCGCGACCTGGGACCACGACGAGGTGACTTCATGCCTCCCCCGCCCTCCATTCCACCTCGAGGCCCGCGTGACTCCATGGCTCTAGGTCTACGTGGTCCACCCGACTCCTTCGACAGGACCGGTGACTACATGTTCAGCCGGCGTTCCCCCCCTCCTTCTACTGATAGATATGGGTAGGTACCAGCAGAAAATGTACAGTTATATCTAGTATTTAGACATAACATTTCTATATAAAAAAATCCTATTTATTTCAACTTATTTTAAATAGGTGAGCAAACTAATATATTTAGCACTTTATTTATTAAAATTAAGCTTACCAATTTCCAGAATAGTTTTGCATTTTTTAATCATGATATTACCAAAAGGTTAGCATTCTTCAACATCTATCTTCTTTTTTAATTATAAAATTAAGCAATTTTGTATTCTCCTTAAATAACAAAAGTTAACTCGATTGATCTGAGAATCTGTTAGTACAGCTAAATATTAATTATGAAAGAACGTAAAATATAAATATTGAAATGGTGTAATAAAGAGTATGTTTCCAATAAGATCAGAGAATAATGACAAAATTTCAATAAAATCTTCAACACTTAAGCTATTTTCTTATTAAGATTTGAGAGAATCTAAGATGATAATTTTATAATATCAATAAAAATACATAAGCTCATGGTCTATATAAAGCTCTACATATACAGCTATATTTAACGTAACAAAAACACTCTTTAACTTAAAAGAGATCAATTTCAGTTACTTCACTTTAGTAATAAATAAAATGGTGACCATGTGACATGAGCCCTGTTAAAGTAAATTATTTATTTACAGCCACCTCTATGATGATTATACAAGAGATTCATATGATGATCGCAGGTAAGTAATGAGTTAATTCTATTTAAATATTTGTTCTTGTGACACTAACACGTGTTTGTACAGAAACTTTGTTTTTTAAAGTATCTTTCTCTTTTAATACACTCTGAATTTTACTAGATAGTGGGATTTGAGCTTGGGGTCTTCTGTGTGAAGTTTAAATGACAGTAAGCAGTACAAATACAAATGGAAATTGCTATTACAGATTTAAAACCGGCTGTAATGAAATTATCTGGTTTATTTCTCCATAAGAACAACGTTAAACCTCATGCACTTTTAACCTTTCAAAATTCTTTTTTGAATAACTTATAAAAACGTATTTTAAACACTCAAAATTGTTGTTTGGATGCATAATAATCACATCTATAGAAAAAGAAATCTCCCATAATTCTATGACTAAAAATAGTCATAAATGTGCATGAGGTTTAATTTTGTTTTATGGAGAAATGCTCAAGGACATTTCACTACAGCCGGCTCTTAAATCTGTTTACTTAATAAGCTGATTTTAATGAACAATTTTATATCGAGGAGAAGGATAATAAACATATAGTGTTATACATTATTAACCCTTTGAGGATTAAGGGCAGATCAGCTGTCCTGTTATGATGCCGGCAATAAGAATCTAAAATTTATATAAACTCTCGTATTTATTTAATACTTTGAGTGCGAATTCCGCAATGTTGCAAAATGCTGAAACTCCTGAAGGATGCGGTTTATGTATTTTACAAAATTTATGTTTTCATTTTAGCGTATTATGCAATTACTAATTTTATGTTGTAATCGCGTTGTACATAATTTGACGTTAATTGTATTGTTAGTAACATATTCACTAGAATGTATTTCTTCAGCTGGTTTACAACAGCTGCTTGACTTGCACTGTTTTTCTTTTTTTTCTTTTTTTTTTATTGTCGTGGATTCACTAAAAAATGTCTTAACTTTGATAAAAAATATACTTATTTATCATTACACTGTTTTGTATATAAATAACCATTTCTAAAATATTGTACAAAGAAATAATTTGCTTCCTTTGCATAAAAAAACCTGTAAATCGTGTTCTTTTTTTACTTTCACGATGAGTGAGTAAAACATGTTATCATGATACCATTTTTATTTTAGTATCTAACTTAATACAAATGTTTTAGTTTTGTTTAAAATAAAATTAGAAACCAAATGGATTGGTTTTCGACGGTTAAATTCTGTTTTATTCCATCCTTAAAATGCTTAAACTACGTTTTAAAACTTTTTGTCTTATTTACATACAAATTTAAAAAAAGTATATGAGGGTGGTCTGAAAAGTTACCGCCCTTATATACTTATTTATGCTTGCTGGTATTTTCTTCTCATTAAGTATGTTTAGATCTAAATATTTAAGAGAATAAAAACAGTTATGACAAATATTATTAAATTTATGATTTTTTAATACTATTTTAAAACATCTATTTTTGTGTATCACTTTTCATGAGACTGTAAGTATTTTTGGTATTTTCAAAAAATAACTTTATAAAATATTAGTTCTCAAAGGGTTATAAAAAAAGACCACAAGAATAAAACACAATGTGCATTCTGTTTATTTTTTATATATATATATATATAAATCTTCATTAAAAATATTTTTGTTTCTGTAATTTGTTCAGTATTATTTCACGTTTCACACAGACACTTGCTGCTTCAGATAGTACTCAATTGTATTGTGTTATTAACAACTTCTCCATTATTTTAGGGGAATTTGTGTTATTTTTGCTCAGACAAAATGATATCAACAGTTGTGTAGCTCACACACAATACATTTAAGCGACTCTCTTTCAATTTCATGTTAGGATTTTATCAAAAACATGATACAAATTTACCATTATTTAACTTTTCATATTCATTTGATTTTAAAACATTAACATAAATAAAATTGTAAGATATTATTGAGTTTCTATTGATAAAACTGAATTTTGATATGAATACAAAATTCAGTTTTATCTAAATTTTGAATTCAGATATTTTCAGAATTTTTAATCTAACTAGCCAAATTATTTATAATACTAGTACTACTAATAATAAAACTACAGTTTTGCAACGGCACCCTAAAATCAATACTTCTATAGATAGAATTTTTTAATAAAGCTCTTTCTTATTTTTTTAATGTCCGACAGTGTACGAACACTGTGCTTTACATACATGTTATTTTCAATAAACATATAGGTTCTTGGTTAATCTCATAATTAACATTCTTGTGAAAACTAATTTAAAATTGGCGATGTGCAAATATGTGAAATTGAGCCACTTGCTTGAGCTTTTTAATGTGTGTTTATTTGCTAGAAGCTGCTTCCATGTCGTGTTAAATCTGGACTTTTATCAGAATTCATGGTAAAAGATAAAAAAAAGAAACAATTTTAAAACATTAACTACACGGAGGATGTGTGAGACAAATGTGATGTAATTAAAAATTGATGTTCAGTTCTAATAAGTAGTATATGAATTTTCTTAACCGCTAAAACAATTTTTTTTTTTTTTTTTTAGAAAATCTCAAGAACTCAAAATCTAACTCTTGCTTCTTTAATGGCCTCTATCTGCAACAAAACAAAATTATGAACCATTTCTGTTTGTACAAGCTAATATATGGGGCTTGAAAACTTAAATATGTAAATTCTTATTAATAGCTGTCATCTTATACCATATTTTATCGAGCATTCTAATCCAACTGTCAGATTTACTTTTCTAATTCATTTAACTTTGAAACACCTGTTAAATAATTGTCTTGCTCTACATTCTTTTGGACAAATTTGAGAACATTATTGCTTGCTCTTTCCAATGTTGATCTTGTTGTATGTTATACATTAAATGCACAAGGTTATACTTTACATCTAATCAATGTCTGTTTGGTGAGTATTGTAGGTAGAATTTTGCGAATGTTAACATCTCTACGAATGTTTGGAATTTATAAAACATCATTTAACCCTTATAACGTCACAGACGCTGTATGGCGCATAGACAAACTATCTCCAAACGGCAAAGACGCGGTACGGCGCATCGACACAAAACTGCGTCTATAGCAAATTTAAGTTCCTTTTAAATCCGATCAATGTCACTAACGGTATGCGTCAACCATGTGTGTGGGTTATTGACCTATGTCAAGCGTCAAAATATAGCTGTCGCGTTACATTGTTTGAAACAATAGACGCGGTGTCTAGACACTCTCCCCGCCACACGGCACAGACGCCGTACAGCGCGCGGCGCGCTTTTGTTTGCAGTTTGGCTTCAGGTAGTGCGTGTCTAACCATCGCTGAGTCGGTTTCCTTCGTCGTGTTTTCTGTTTATATAGTTTTTATTTATTTTTAATGTTATTATATATAATTTATTATAAATATAATTTATTATAAATATAATTTATTTTAATTATATTTATATAATTGTCTGGTAATGTTTATAGTTTAGCTAATAAAATTTTGTGTGCCTTTTATTTTGACTTTATTTATATCTACAATTTAATGTCCCATAAATATATGTACGTACAAGATAATTTTAAAATTTTTACTTTTTTATACTTACCATAATTATAGAAAGTAAAAATAAAAATGAACTTTACACATTTAAAATTTTTTTTTTAAATATTGTGCCGTTTGCTGGAAGTCGTGAAAAGATATACTGACGTTATAAGGGTTAAACTCAATTCATCAAAACTCTTCAAATTATCTGTCTGCCTGTACTATTGAGTAAAGTCAATAACATCTTCTGTAAAATATTGAGTACATTGTAACATTGACCTTATTATTTTGCAGTTCATGTTCAGTAACACATTTGATGTTACAATTTAAAAACGTAATAATCCAGTACATATACATTTAAAGTGCTTCTCTTTCCCTTTAATCTGAACCACGTTCCATTTAAAATCATTGATGATTCTACAAAGTAACATACATTCCATTTACAATGGTGATTTAGATTGATATTTAGATAACAATATATTTCAATATGCATGATTGTGTTTGATTATTATTTGAATTCATAGTTCAAATTTCATTGAATTGATAAGAATATGTTTTACTTTTCTTTTTAACGTCTTGTATTCATACAAATTTGTCCTTATGCGAAGATAATCAATCTTGAAAAACATGACATTGGGCCTATTAACTTCCTAAATTATTGGCATTGGCTTGGTTTTTCATTCCATAACGGTTAGTCAATTTTATTGTTTGTAATGTTCAAAATTATTTCTTGCGAAAAATACAAGGATCACTCTAATACTGGAATGTTTTAAAGAATTGGTTAATTTGAATAAAATACTCTCCAGTTGGGATATTTTTGTCTGTTTAAATTTGGTAACCCTTTTGTGTGGCTTTTATTTAAATGAGCAAGGTTTTATTTGCCAGTTGAGAATCTTTATTCTAGATTTTACATTTTTAACGCGTTCAGTCCAGCCCTATTTCGGGGTGTAGCACCCAAAAAATTTCATACATAGGTTTCTTGCCTATTGTATTCATTTAGCATATAATTACGGAGTACTTTTATGTAAAACTGTTTTTTATATAAAAAGTACTGATACCACCGTTGCGTCGTCAATGCTGATAGTTTTGACATGTCGTAATAAGCTGAAAAACTCATGTTGTAAACATTACAAAATAATCAATATTTTGAAAACATTTCCGGAACCCGAGATCGGTTTGATATTAATTTTTTAATGTGTTTGGTATTAATAAACATTTAATATAGCAATAATTATGATTTACTATTAAACAGTCAAAAATTCAGCAGCTTAAAATACTCCTGTACTTGATGCCATTGTTGCGTTATTGATGCTAGTGTTTTGATGTGCACGATGCCTCCATGGCTTCACCGGGAATGAACGTGTTGATTTTACTAATTGCGGATTATTTAATACAATTTGAGTAGCTAAAAAACCTACACCAGAATTTTAAAACTGTTTTAACAACAACAAAAAGCTGAATGAGTTATAAAAAATCTTGTTTGTTTATTTTGACCCTAATTTTAAATGTACAACTATTACAAAATCTGAGTTGAATGCCATGAATGAATAATTCAACAAGAGAAAGCAAATAAAGCACATCAAATAGAAATTGTTGTTTCAACTAACTAATTATGATTGATATTAATAATGTTACAAAAAAATCCTAAGAACATGAATTATTTTAAAGACATTGATATTAAAATAATCAGAATTTGTTAATAATTCCACTCTAAAGTTCTTTTTTTACTAACTCTTCTAATTGTTGGCATTGATTAAATGCTTCTTTATTTTTCATATGTATCACTGTGCAGTTGCAATTTATTGATATTTTAAAGTGGTATATGCTAAAAGTCAGCAACAATGAAATGAGATCTTGAGTACTCTACAAGGACAATGTTAAATTTTAAAACACTTTCAATTTCTCATTTTTGGTGGTAGAATAATTGATTTACTAAATGTCTTATTTTAAAGGTATAAAAATATTTGTGATTTTTTTTAAACTTATATAATTAATTATATATTATTAACTTATTATTTATATATTATATCATTGATTTAATATGCATACAATTAATTAATTACTTAATTTTTTTATACAACCAATAAAAATATTGAGAAATTTTAAAAGTGTTTGGATGTTTATTAATTACATTTTTCGAAAAACTTATCCCATAATTCTGTGGCCAAATATGAGAGTGTAAATGTGTTTGATGTTTAAAATTGTTCTTGTGAGGCTAAAATTAAGATGTCCGCCAGTACAACCGGATCTTAATAGAAAATTTCAATTCATTCAATTATGTATATTAGTGTGTAATAATAATTCAGCTACAATAGGTTTAAATTTCCTGATTGCTTTGTCTTTAGATCATTAACTGTATGTTGATGATTTACGACAAACTATCTCACATAGCGTGTTATGTAATAAGGTGTCGATATATTATATTTCTCTCTGAATTAACTGTGTGCCTTGTGTTCTGTCAGAATCGGCCTGCGTGGAGGCTCGCCGCGCCGGTACACTCCCTATTAAGGCTTTGTTCGCTCGGCCCGGTTACGGTGAACAATACGGAGACCCGTGACGTTGCCGAGGACGACCGTTCCATAGGATTTAGAATTTAAATTTTATTTAAAATCTACACTATCGTGTTGATTGATATTAGTCATAAGTCAGTATAATTATTGCATGTTTGTTAACATATTGAGTTTTTTTATTGTGTCGATGTGAGATTTTATTTTTGTAAATAGCAATTCCTTGATTTCAAAATCATTTGAATTAGGGGACTTGGTATTTTAGCTAGCGGTTACATTATATTATTATGCAACCGTAAGATTCACAAGCAAGAATGATTATTGTTTCTTATCATTAGTTGACACTTCTTGTAGGCAACTTTGTATTGTAGTCTCGTACAATAAATATCCGTGCGGCTTCTTGAAAGTTCAAAGTCGTCTTCGGAGAAAATATTGTATTGTGTTGTACTGAACAATGCTTTTATATGTAACAACCGATGAGATGTTAGCCACCTTTGTCTTTGAATAAATAAATGAACATGGAACAGTCTGTACGGGTTGTGTTTAAATTCCTCCTCAACCGGGCCGACAACTCGGTTAAACCCGATCTTAGAACATTCCGCCGAAGATACCCAGCGAACCGAAGATATCACGGACCGAAGGATATCACGGAACGAAGATATCACGGACCGATATACCGAGACCGAAGATTGCTTCCAGAGTCGGATGAGGTAGGCTTATGTTTAAATCACATTCAGATTCAACAAAGATTGTTCTGCAGAGAATTTTTGTATTTTATAAGCTTCTAAATATTGTTATGGAATTGCACCTTCACACTTAATGGTATGTTTTCAGCCTGTTTTGTTACTGTTTACTTGAGTGAAACGTACATTAGACTCATGTTTAATTGTTTTCAATTGTATCAAATATGTATTTGACTGAATAAATTAATTATGAATTGACAACCAAATCATAAACTTTTTTCAAATTCTTTGTCCAAAGGTCATTATTGGAAATAGATGATTTAAAAGGTTATAAAATATTATGGTTCCTAGTCAACGTTTTGTGTAAAACATTTAAAGTTTTAATCTTTTTAAGATCTAAATCCTACCCTCTTATGTGAAATTTCATATGTTTCATGTAGAATAGTTTGTATTACTCAGACTTATACTCAAAGCCATATAATATAAAGCATAAGAACATATAAGATTGTTTATAACGAACTTCACAATTAGGGGTTAGGCAAAATGAGAAGAATATCTTGTATAAGAGAAAAAAACTTGTTACTAAGAATCTTATGGCCTCCAATTAGTTCCTTTTTCGCTAAGGGGGTTTTAACACTGTGAAGCTTTCGCGTGTTTTCATTTATTTACTATTAATACGAGGGTCGTCCACAAAGTAACCTCCGTTTTGAAATAAAAAATAAACCAGTTGAGATACAAAAAGTTTATTATATAAATGTTAAAACTACAGCTTTTCTCTACTTTTCTACATATTCACGATACAAATTCAAGCACTTATCATATATTTTAACAGTTTTTGAAATTCCGTCTTTAAAAAAATCTGCCGCCTGAGAACGTAGCCAACCTGTCACAGCGTTTTGAAGCTCTTCATCACTCGCAAACCTCTGAGATGCAAGCCACCGCTTCATGTACGGGAAAAGATAGAAATCACTGGGAGCCAGGTCCGGGCTGTAGGGGGAGTGGGTCAAAAACGTCCCATTTGAACTTTTCCAAAAGTTCTGTTGTTCTTTGAGCTGTATGAAGGCGGGCGTTGTCATGGACAAACACAACACCAGATGTCAGAAGACCATGGCGCTTGTTTTGAATCGCTCGTCGTAGCCATTTTAAGGTTTCACAGTAAAAGGTTTCAGGAAAATGATCCGAAAGTTCCGAGATTGTGAAGCGACGGTTCTTGCGAATTTTCTCATCCACTTTGTTCACCAAGTCATCACTGACGAGAGATGGCCTACCACTCCGGTCTTCATTGTGAACATTCGTTCTTCCATTTTTAAAAATACGAACCCATTGACGGACTCATAGTGTTTGGGCCATACACCGCACTCAATTCACGATGAATTTTAGCTGCTGTGTAACTTTTCGATCACAGAAATCTTATTACACCACGAACTTCACACTTGGCGGGATTTTCTATCACGGCGCTCATGTTTTTGCGTTGTAACAAAAGAACGCGCGATCGCACGATGCTCTCCCTTGCACAGCTAGAAGCGTACTGAACGGCTGCGCACACCGATGTGAGAATGGCGGCGCTACCCCCACTACTTATCGCGCCACGCCCAAACGGCGGTTACTTTATGGACGACCCTCGTAATATTGTAGTACATTCTAGAACAACATTTATTTTATTCACGTTAAAATAATATTTACACTCCAGACTATTATATTAGACGTGTAAAAAAAATAAATGGTACTTTGGTGGTTTTATTAATGCAGTGGGTAAACACACCCGAAAAAAATTGTACATTGTTAACTTACTAGATAATTAAACCATTATGAATTGACAAAAACGTTAAATAGCCTATATTTTGGTACAATTTTTGATTATTTTAATGTATTCAAAAGTTAATAGTTAGATTTGTATTTAATTTTGGTATAAGATGAAGTAAGAGAGTTGCAATGCCTTAGAAATGTTGAAAATTGCTGTTCATAAGTCTGTTTCAAGTAAAACTAGGGTCTACAAGTGGTATAAACTTTTCCAAGAAAGCCATGAAGATATTGAAGAACACAAGCACTGTACCCTGGACACCATAGCATCATAACAGCTGATGAAAACATGGAAGGAATTGTTCAATTTCTGAATCCGTTGGCTCATGCCATAACTGTCAGCATGTTTTGAGATCAAAATACCTGGCCACTAAATTTGTTCCAATATTGTTGTGAACTTTTTTTTAAACAACCTCAGCATAAAAACTATTTACAAATCAATAACCTCAAATAAAAGTTATTCAGGAGTTAACAAATGAAGTTAACAGTGATCCAGACTGCTGAAACGTATTAACTACAGGTGATGAAACATGAATTCACTCATCTCAGTACAAATATTATGGATTGCCAAGACAGAAAAAAGCTTGACGTATTTGCGATTGTTTGTCTTTTTTTGGAGTAGTGCATCATGAGGTTTTGCTATATTGTTAATGATCAATAACTTATTATACTATAAAAATTACTACTCATTAGTTCAAAAATGTTGCGTAAAGCAATCTGAAAAAATTGGAATTTTCTTAAAACAATGGGTTTTTGTACACCAACACAATTACTTGTAATTTTTGCTTGTTCATGAACTTTTGCCCCTTCTCAAAATAACTGTTACAAAGCCCCTGTCTCAATTTTCATTATACACCTTTGTGTGTATTTTTTTTTCCCAGCACAAAGAACGTTACGATGAAATTGTGTCATCATTAATGAGTTAAAAACATATAGGCATCACAATATCAGCTGAAGGCCATACAAAATACTAAAATTTAGAAGTACTTAAGGGTTTGAAAGAAATGTAATAATATTCTAGGGGAATTGGCTACTTAAAAAGTTGTTACTTTTTCGTTTAGAATTAATTATAACAAAGTACATCAGAAGCTTGAATAAAAGGATTTTTTTCTCTGTTTGTAACACCAGAGATCCGTCACTATGTGGAAAATTAAGGTAAAGTAGCCAGCTGTTCAAATATATGTTGCTGGAAGCAGTCGCTTTGTACGGTTAATTTTTTTTTTTTTATGTTTGTACGTGAAATTTTTAAAATTATTCAGTTGTGTTGAACAAGAAATCAAATGTTTCATCGTCAGAAGACTGCTTAGAAACCTTTCCATTGGAAATGTGTTATTAATTTAGGTATTTATTTACAATAGCGTGACCATGGAAAATGGACTTTTTTTCCTGGGGTTGGGCATTTATAGCCAAGTATTATTATCACAGGTGCATATAAACTGGGGGGAAAGTATATTATTGTATTATATTGATGCCTTTCGGGCATTATTGCGTTAAGGATGGAAAATAACCGACAAAATTTTGTCGAACAACACTTAGAGGGTTAAGGAGCAGGGGCATCACGTGATCTGGGATTCGACTTTTGCAAGCTCGAGTTAATTTTTTTTTAAAAGAGCAAGCAGTGCGCAGCGGGCAGGCATCGTTGACAGGATTAACGTACTAGTCAGCATCATTTCAGCCAGAGGTACTGTCAAAAACAGAGTTTTCAGAGGATTTCAAAAAATCGTAACTCCTTTGATTTTCGTTGCCGACGAATTTTTTCTTCACTATTGTTTTCAGGAAAAATTGTAGTTTTCAGGGAAAAAAAAATGAACATACCTTTCCATGGTCACGTTATTGTAAATTGATACCTTAATTTAAAATATTCCGTATTGCTCCGATTATGAACACATAAAGTAAAAGCGTTTCTGAATGTTGGTGCTATCCAAAGGAATAATATTAAATTATGGAGATTTATAATATTGAATCACACCAAACATTGGTCAGAATCAACTATCAGAGAGACTGTGTGACAAACGGTAAAAACAGGTGATTCACTTAAAACGGGTGATTCTTCCTGTAATTTTATTTTATATCAGGATGAAGAATTTACAACTTCATCAGTTAGTGAGCGATACAGTGGATGTTAGAGTCAGTAACAAGTGATGACAACCCTATTTAGGTTTATACTGTAAATTATTCTTACTTTTTTATTTACTTCTTGTGTTATGACTCCTCTGCAGACTATCTATGTGCCAACAGTAAATTAAGATTATTTTCGGATATTGACAAACAATCTAATGATGAGCCGATAATAGATTTTCAGAAACAGTTGCATACTAAGAAGAAATATTTGGAATATCTCGCTCTCCAAAATATTACATACGCTACACTACTTGATTTTTTTATGTTCAAGCAGTCGAAATCCATTGTCAAATTATGACGATTTGTAATGAAATTGTACTCATTAATAAAATAATGGTTAGAAATATGTTGGGCATTCCAATGAAGGACTGAAAAAAGCTCATTTCAAAACATAAGTGGGAGATCTTCTGCTGTGAATGAAGACTTTGTTTGGAAAGTGAATAATTAAATTATAAAGGACAAACTGTTGACATTGATTTATTTTTATCAATTTTGAGAACTGTTTTAGATTATAACAGACTGCTTAATTTATCACTGGTTTCCAAAAATGCTCAAGGCTGACTGATAAGATTTCTTGGAAGAGTTTACTCACCAACCACACAGCCTAGACATATTTTCCTCTAATCATTAGTTATTCTCATACAATGCAAGCCTAGTGGTACGCGCTCGAATTTGATGGCAGTGCAAAACAGTACAGGTATGGCTGCCTTCACGAGAGGGATATTTCTTTGCGGAAGGTTTATAAGCTGATCACACATTAGGAAAGGTACATGATGAAAACTGTTGAAAAATAGTTTAACTCTTTTAGAACTAGACATTATTTTTGGGTTATAAAAACATTCTCAGTGCAATTTAATTGACCGGTAACCAACAAATACTGGTGTAAAAATGAAAGTTTGGTTTATATTGGGTCAAATACTTGTAATAATTGTTTTAGTTTATATGAGAACCAAATAAAACTTCCATTAAACTAAAGAGCTATAAGTCTATTTTTAATAAATGTTCATCTAAAATAAGCTACATTTTACTATTTTTTAAAATCTGTTGTCAAATCCTCATTTATGAATACGTAAATTAATATTTTTTGTGGATGTTCCTTGAGACATTGATAATATTAAATGAGATGATAGGTTATACAATGTGTAGTTAAAATAACATAACAAAGTCCTATCAAAGTTGCTTAGTTTTTTTAGAAATCAATACATTTTTAAAATCTAAAATCACAGCTGTTTTAGATTAATACTTTCACGCAATACTACTAAAGAACTCTAGCTTTATGTTAGATTTTTTCCATAGTAACAAATTCACAATATTAGTAGATTTATTTGTAAAACAGAATACAGTTTAATTTTTAAATGTATTTGAAATAACCAATACTCAAATTTGTATAGTTAGTGCATGTAAACAATACTTATACTTAGTTAACATGTTATTGTGTACATATATGTAAATACAAATTGTAAGGATTTCAAAACTGTATTTAATACTATTATTTTTTCTAAATAAAAATGACAATGCTATGATAAATTAAGTCAAACACATAGTAATATAAATCAACTTAATTTTGAACTTCTTATGATTTACGAATGTTATAAATGTATTTATTTGAAAAGTAATTAAGAAATTCGTTTTGCAGAATTAATTTAAAAAAAGTTGTAATATTGTGGAAACTAAACTATTGTGCTTTACATTAATTTAATTAGGGTGGTACGGTCATTAACCCTAGAAGTGTGGAACCAGCATATTTTATGTCGGTTGTAATTTATGTGTGTTGTGCGGAACCAGCATATTGTATGTCGGTTCAGTTTTTCATTAAAAATAATTATTTATCTTCAAACAATCACCATGTTTTTGGTATCATTGAAATTGTGAGATTCCACTCTACAATTATCATATAAACTTTTATTTTCTAACTTCAATGTTACGGTCGTGGTGAAATGTTTTCTGAAGAAGTTATCATTTGAGTTGAATTTCGCGGGTGGCCGGGTCAAAGAAATACGTTATTTTAAACCAATCACAGCAAGTTACGTATTGCCTGCAAACAGTGCTGCCATATGTCAATAGACGCGGAATGAAATATTCTTTCTTCCAGTGCAAACAGAAAGTCATTAGAACGAATAGTTGATTTACTATGCATATTCTAAAAAGGAACAATTCTAAAGTTGTAAACCAGCATATTTTATGCTGGTTAGTATAATAACATTCACACAGTTATTTATTGTCAATAAAGAAAATAAAAAAAAACAGTGTAAAGTGAAAGAAACGATCTACCGGTACAATCTTTCAACGGTAAATTTAGTTCAGTAGGTTTCCGGCAGTGCGAAACGAAAGAGATGAATCACGGCGTCGCATCAAGACCAACCCAACCCATCCCTGTCGGCCATTGTTGACCATTTTATTTCACCACAAGCTTATTTTTTTAACCGATTTTCATAATTTAGGTCTCTATTTTTTCAGGTTGAAATACTCAACTGCATAAATGCATATGAAATGACAAAAACATTATAAAACAATGTTATTTTGAACTATAATATCTATTGTTTATATATTGTCAAAAATTTTACAATGCAATGTTTTACAATATTTGACGCACAACAATTATTCTTTACTCAATTTCAAAAATTATTGAGTGTATTTCTTTCAAACATTATGTGCTAACATAATATAACAAGCAAAAAAATTTAAAAAATGTTTTCATATTTTTTTTTACATTGCAAACCAGATTATTTTTTATGAGTAAATTCTTCAACGTGTGACTGTTAACAAAAAATGTCATAACTCAGTTCCTTCTCAAAGTATTTGAACATATCTTATATTTTATTTTAGCTAAACAAACATACGTACTAAGGGTATATTCAAAAATTACATAAACATAAAGTATAAGTGAACATTTTTAGCTTGTTTCTAAATTTTGTTACAAAATATTTTCATTTTTCAAAAGATTTTTTTTTTGTAAGCTTATAATAAAATAATAGTTTATTTTGTTGTTGTTTACTTTTAGTGTTTTCAAATAGCATGTATAATTTACAATAGAAAACTGTTTTTCATATAAATATATAGTCACATTTGGAGGTAAAAAAATGAAAAGCCCAAACCCTTGTACATTTTTGTAAATTTTCGCTTTTGTAAAAAACAAATGGTAAAATTACAATTTTTGTTTAATAGAAATTTTTAATATATTTTCTAATTTGGCATAGAATTCTCTACATTTTATACATTTAACATTTTGACCTTACTGTAATATTTCAATACCTTACAGAGGTCCAAACTTGAAATTTTCATATAAAACTTTTTGCAATTTCTCATTATTTTCATGAAAATATATACTAAACCAAAAAAATATTAAAAGATGTATTCCTATTTCAAATAGTACAACTTCTGAGAAGAAAAAACGATATATAACAATATATGTTTTCTTGATATTAAGTATTTTTTACGAATTTTTTTAAAAAACCCTTGCAACACGTCAAAAATGGACTGACGTTTTATCTTTGGTAACATGGACACACTTCTAGAGTTAAATAACATCCCTCTTAAAAATATTATTGTTTGGTTACAGGACCCTTTGTATATATATAAAAAAAATAAAAAGTTGTTACTTCAACTAATGTAACAGACAAGGCAAATAAAACTAACATTATTGTATGTCAAATTTACCATGACCTATTTGTTGTCACAACCCTAAATTGGGTGATTTAGAGGAAGTTTTTGGCAGACTAGACATCTTTGTTAGTTCAAACTTTAAACAGTCGAGCACTGCTCAAGCCACTGGTGAAACATCTGCCTCGGACAGCTGTATTGGTCGTTACGGAGACTGGACAGTGTCTGATCCTTCCGACATTGGTGAGTATTTACTATCTAAGCACTACCTGATTAACTCTGTAACACAAACCACAGAGATATAAAAGTTCATTTACTGTATACAGTGTGTCCACAAAGTTATGTCATAACTTTATTAATTGTTTACAGTTGCTCTATTATTGATTGCAGGTCTGTGGAACAGATGTAAATTAAAACAGCTGTTCGTTGTTGTCATCTAGTAGTTTCCTTTGCAAAGGTAACTTCAGTAGGTTTTGTGGGTAGCAAATAATGGTACTGGTTTCTTTTTTATTTTAGCAAATAATCCCCATTTTTAAATGATGAGGCTACATTTCACTTATATGGAAATGTACATCGTGTCGTAACATTCGTATCTAAAGAAATGAGAACCCTCATGCTCTGATCCAATACCGTATTATTGGTCCATTTTTCTTCGCTGAAAACACTATTAAAAGTTTTATCTATCTTGATAAACTAGAACCTAGAACACTATGCTCTTCTATAAACTGAAAATGTAAATGTGATTTTTCAAGCACCTCCTCACTATGGCAAAATTGTTCGTGATTTTCAGAACGAGAAATTGCCTGAAAGATGGATTATTAGTCAATGTGGATGGAAGACTTGGCCACCATGCTCACTCAGTCTTGCCCATTTAGATTTTTATTTATGGGGTTGTGGCAAAAGTGAAGTATATATAGTAAACATACACGAAATATGGAACACCTAAAGGAACAAATCAGAGCTGCGGTTGAATTGGTTACCCCAGAAGTCCTGATCAAGTATGGGAGGAGGTCAAAGTTCACTTGTATGTATGCAGAGCGCCTCATGGTGCTCATGTTGAGCTCAAATGGACGTAAATCTGTTTAAAAGTTTTCTTTAATCCAATGTTAATCTGATTCTTGTGCTGTATATAATTTTGTAAATAAATTTATTTAAAAGTGTAATACTTTGTGGACACACTGTATATTTTATCTTATATATAACACATATAATCTGATTTTTAAGTAGCACTGCCATTTAGTCAGACGACTTAAATTTACCATTGTCAAATTTTGCCATTGGTGACGATATTGAAATGCAAGTAAATATAGTCAAATGATCGTCACTTTCATTATTTACTATCATACATAATGCAACACTTTTATAAATGATACAGCCTTTTGGGTCTGAGGTGATACAATAGAATCATTGCTCGAGAGTGAGGATTGATAACTCTTATTACTTTTGCTACAAATTTTTGTGTGTGTAGTTTATGTATTTGGTTTAAGTTTTATTTTCAGCTACCACAGTTGCAATGAAAAATTTAACATTTTCTAAGACATAACATGAAAAAGGACATTTTTTATTTGACAAATTATTTATTGATTTTTAGTATTGCTGAAACATTTTGTTATGATTATTTTAATTAGTGGCTTCAAATCATAAAATATATTGTTGCATACATGTATTCAAAATCATTTTTAAGATCAACTGAAAGATTTTTCAAGATAGGAGCAATAAACGAGTTCACCAATCATAGGTGAAGATGCCTTTTTATTTCAACAAAGGTGTAAATATTTTTAAAATTAATGCACAGTTTTTATTTGTTTATTTATTGTAATTAACATTTTGAGTGCTGTCCCTCAAATACATGGTTCTGTAAACTGCTGTTGTTTTTAATTATTTTTGGAAGTTATTGGTTACAAGTTATATTTAGTACATGGCTTGTACCTTCCCATACCTTTTTCCTGTTTATCTACAAAATAATTATTCCAAACCTATTCAAAGCAACTTGCACTCAGAACAACTAATGATGCTTTGTAGAAGTTGTCAAATATTTTACTAGGTTAAAAAAAATTTATATCTTATACTTTGAAAAACATAATGGGTCTTGTGAGCCAATGACCTTTTACAATAAAACAGTTAATAAAGTGCTGGACATTCTAGCATTGAATTGTGTTGCTAAAATAATTGTAAAAAACATTAGAATATAAAAGTCTTGTACCGATAGAGACCTTTGATATTAATTAAATGTAAAAACATCAATTCTACTATGTTTTTGGATGTTTTTAGAGATCAGCAAAGTGATGTAAATGGGTTTGCACTCAAGTGTTAAAATATTTAAAAGTTTTCAAAATAATTTATGAATTTGTATGTACTGTTACGGATACATTAAACAATTATAAAGATTGTGGAGTGTTCATTTACACCTATACAAATTTTAAATACAATTAAAGGAAAACTTTAATTTTATGTAACCTCAAATCCTGTGAGTCACTGTCAGCAGATCAATGTCATTGTGTGAAAAAAAATCTTGGAGTGAAAATCTAATAACAATTATAATTTATAACTTTACATCTGAAAATGCTTATATGCCTCTGTTAATCTATCGCACACTAACCTAATAGAGGCAAACCTCAAAGGCTATTTAATAGAGAGAAAGCAATCCCTTTCAAAACCAGAAAATAAACAAGGGTAAATCCTTAAACCTACGCACCATGTCAGACCTTTACACAGCATTGTCGTTAATATTAAAATTCGGCTTAACCTCATTGTGCAACTTTCTCTCTTGTGCTATAAAAAAAATTGTTTTCTTCAGTGCAAACAGAAACTTTGCATAATGAGTCAAAGTCAAGTTGTAGTAATTATAGTATACTGGAAAAATTCAAGGCTACTTTTTACACCTATTAAAAGACGTTTAAGTTTACCAAAGATTCTTAGATTGTGTATTGATAAATGCTGAGTTTTTTATCTCAGACTTACTCATTGACAAAATAACTAATGGATAACTGAGTACAGTTAAATATTCAACTCATTTTTGGATATGGTTCCCATTTGGGTATACTACTTACTGTAATAGATCGGTGTCAAGCCAGTTAAATACAACTCGGTCATTGACCGTGTTCACACTTGGTGTAAACTGGAAGCGCACACTTAAACTAGTTCTGTACTCTCACAATTATACACAAGTGAACGCTTCCATTTTGCCGTAACGGAATCTTAAATTTTCTTGAAACAATATTTTTAAGTTTTTTATTTTTAGATGTTACACCATTTGGGAGGAAATGGGTAAATAAATACTTTGCAGACAGATTAGAAGGTGGGGAATAATCCTTAAGTTTTCCAGGACCTTTAATATGGTCTCTGATATTATGCAATTTCGAAATTCCATCCCTTCTTGGTATTTTTTTTTCTTTGGAATGCATATATGAGTTGATTCAGTATCCATAATCAGAACTGATGGACAAGTAAAATAAGCACATGAATAATCATTTTACCGTTTTCACTGCCATCTCGAGGAATGAGCATGTTTATATGAACAAACAAAATTTTTGTGTTTCGGGAGAGAAGCGGCGCAGGCTTGTCCAAACCTGCACTTGCCAGTGGTGATTATAGTGAACGGCACAGGCATGCCTGTCCAAGTGTGCCTGCAATGGGAATGTGGCTACAAAAGCCAATAATATACTTTAATATGGTTTATCCTGAAGAGTTTCACACTAAAACACTTACATTACTAAAATCATATGTATTATCCAGCTCATTATCAGTGTGGGTACTGTCATTCACTTTGAATGTCTACCTTTCAAACAAGCTTATTATATTTGTAGAGCTAATGGAATTAGTAAGTGGTTAATTTTTGTTTGAGACATGAGGGGCAAAGTAAATTGATAAATAATTAATTTGGCAACCATGAGTTAGTATAGGAGATAAGTCTGAACATTTTATTTCCACATTCATTTCAAGAGAAGTGTTTAAACTTAATTTTACGATTAAGAAGAAATGGACATTTAAAAGATCACTTACAAATATGGTGGAGCAGTAAACCAACACCATAGAACCATTAAAGGAGGAGCTCTTCTTATTGGAATAATTTCTATTAATTGATGAAAGAAAAGTCACAAATTATCCAAGACCTCATGTATAGAAATAAAATTATTGGATAATTGTGACTTTTCTCTCATCAACTAATAAAAAATACCATGGAACCAGTTTAGAAAGAAATTTGAGTTTGTTGGTTGAATTTATTTTGAGTGTGTCCCAAAGAATTGTTGGTTAGACAATTTCTGCACTAAAACTGCGAGCACGACCACTTTCAAGGTACGCTTGCACAAGCTGTGAGCAGCAAATATTTTGTCTTTTGATAGGTATCAGCAGTTTTACATTGGTTTCTCTAAAGAAGCACTGTTGGTTTAACAGATGACATACAAACGCACATTCCACATCTCTTTCTTCTTTGAAGGGGAGACCTATTGCCATGCACTTAAGTCTCAAGGGCCTTTTGTGCACCACAGAAGTATACGATATATATATATATATATATCGTATGGGGGACAAAGGCAGCTATCCATAAATAAATAAATTAAAAATTACAATTATTAAAAAGTACGTAAGAACAAAGTTCTTGAGTCATAAATTAAAAATAATATTAAAATCTCCCGTCACAAAGCTAAATCCAAATTACTGAGCCAGTTTAGAGACCCATCCTCTAAACCACTCAGACCACCAGAAAACAATCGCAAAGGGCAGTCGTTTACAATGTGCTCAATTGTCTGAGAGTTTGCGCCACAATCACACGTCTGGTCGTCAGTAATACCCCACTTGAATTTCCAGTGATTGCTTCTCCCAACCCCAGTTCGAAAACGAAAATACGATGAGATACGAGTATACGATGAGGCCAGCCTTTACAGTTTCAGCAGTTCTAAAAACCGATTTCCTCCAGGGGAAATTCACTACTCTTATCCAAAATTACTAAAGATGTCTTTATAAGCCTTGGTCTTGGTAAGCCTTGCTATTGCAGGCCATTATAAAAAAGCAGGTGTCGGCAGTTGCCTCCTGCCCGTCACAATCTACAAGGCAGATCCTCCCGAAAAATGCTGACTATGAAGATGCTTCATCAGGTTATTCATGTATAGTTATTAGATCCACAACCTGTGAAGACGCTGATCTACTTAAGGAGAGATTAGACGCCACTCTGGGGTTAGGTGAGTAATATATATACTTATCTTTAGGCAAGGATGGAATCTCCACATTCCCTCATGTTCAGTGCGAATCCACTTCGAGACAACTCCAACGGATTCCCACCTAAAAATATGAGCAGTAACTTATGACACAGTCAGCAAGGACAATTTCCTTTTGGTGAGAACCTTTTCCAGATTGGATCCCCAGTTAAGACCCTTATGAAAGGTGATGCCTGGATACTGTAGAGTTTTAACTCAATAAAGAGCCTTTCAATAAAAATGGACCAATACCGTCTAATTGGCACCTTCTTGTGCAGGCAGCCTATAATACTTACAGCAATACATGGTCTGGTATTATTATGGACATAGGTGCTAACAAGTTTAGCCCTTGTCATGTAAGCCCTGATAATTTTCCCTTAGAAATTCATGTTTTAGGGCCACATGAAATTCTTCATCAGGAAAAACGTTATAGCTGAAGCTGCGGATTGACCTGAAGGACCTTGATTCCAATGATCAACCACCACACCCTGCGTTCTCAGTTGGAGTTTGTTTTGTCGTAGACTCCATAAAAGCCCCTCTATTACTGAAGAAAGAAAGGTCCACATGAGCTGTCAAGGCAATTTACGCTTGGGAGGGCTCAATTTGAGATACAATACCCCTGCATTATGCATCCCATAAGCACTAATCTGTTCACATAAATAAATAAATATTTATTTTCCAACATTTACATTCATGTTTACAAATAAGTGAAAAAAAACTTAGGAAGTCACTGGCCAAAAACAAGTAGCTGGTCATTGTAACAGATACACAATACACAAATAAACAGTTTATTGCTTGCTCTCACATAAAAAAAATAAAGAGACATGGGAGGTCCCCAGTGTTTACAAGTATGTATGTGGATTGGTTTCGGACTGACAAGCCATGCCCAAACTGGCACCACTGCAAAGCGCTGAGTTCAATCGCCGTCGCAGAGTACTTTCAGGGCAGTAGTCTAGATCTTTGAGTTCAGAAAAAGCAGCGCCACCTCATGAAGGATGCTTGATAAGCGTTGATCCAAGTCAACCATCGGCTAGACTCAACTCTCCGCATTGGCCTTGAGTGACACCTGGAGAGGTCTTTCCGAGGGAAGTTCATTGGTGATAGCTAGAACTGGGTCAGCCCACCCCCTAGATCTCTAAACTAGCATCTCTTTATTTCGAATTGCGTTTAGATAGTTTTAGTAATAAATATTTTATGTGAATTGATCGCCTGATGTGACAGAGGCTTTTACCTAAATTGACCACTGACACTGCATTTGATTCTGCTGAATTTGTAATTTATATTGACACCATTGTTGAGCTCCGCCCTCAAGTAATAAAGCTACTCTCTCCCCCCCCCCCCCAAATAGCACCAATAACCGAAGAAGAAATTAATCTTGGCACCGGTCACTACACGTGAGAACCGGGACTAGTACAGATGATCCAATTAGCTTTTTAACAAGTTGAGCGCCCTGGCGCGCCAATCGATAAGACAGCTAGGCTATATTTAAATTTACGTGTTGGCCGATCTGTGCGACAACTACGCAATAGTCTTTAATTCAATGCAGACGCGTGATAGGTGGGTGTTAGAGACTTAAACCGAGGCTTTCGTATTGGCTTAATGTTTCCATAGTCAGACCTGCACTAATGTATAGGGCTGTTGTCTGGATTCCAAGTAGGCGGTAGCTTGTCTGGCTGGCATCCAAAGGATGGCTTGCCTTGCTATCACTGGGGCTTTTCCTAGTGCTCCGGGTGCAGCTCTAGATTGTTGCCTCAACATCGTCCCTTGGACATTGTTATTTGGGCTATGGCAAGAAGTAGTGCCTACTGTCTTCAGTACGCGGGACTCTGGTCGGGCTGCAGCGGTGGGTACTGTAGAATCCTGATTCATGAGGATGCTCTGCACATGATCTCTGATCAGATGCTACAAAAGTTTTCCTTTGACAAACCCTTTAGGATTGTGATACCTCCTAGGGACGATTGGTCGGAGGGAAGAAAACCTCTTCCACCAGCGGAGCTTGGATGGTTTACAGACGGCTCTAAAACAAAACCCGGCACAGGCGTTGGAATTGTGGGGGTGAGACCATGCAGGGAGCTATGGGTCCTTATGCTACAGATTTTAGGCGGAAGTCGCAGCTATTATGGAATGAGCTCGTGAGAATTTTCGTCTGCGATACTGGAGTAAGATGATCAATATTTTCGCGGATAGTCAGGCAGCACTGATTGCGTTGGACTCTTGTGTGTTCAAATTCAAACTTGAATGTGATTGCTATCAAGTAATTTTTTCTCTTGCTAGAATCAACAATGTGACTGTTTGTTGCGTTCTTCGTCATGAGGGGATCCCTAGAAATGAAAGAGCTGATGCCCTGGCCAAACGAGGCTCAGCGTCAATTATGACAGGTCCTCAACCGTTCTGCGGTATTCCAAGGTGTGAATCCTTTGGGGCTGTCTCGAAATGGGTTCGCGCAGAACATGAGATAAGGTGCAGGTTGCTTCCGGTTATGAGAATGAGCAGAATAGTACTATAGTCGCCTTACTCCAGGGTGGCATTTGACCTCTCACTAAGTAGATCGATGACTTCTCGGGTTATACGTCTGATCACGGGACATGGTCACCTGAGGACGCGTCTTCACAGAGTCGGCATCTCTCGGGAGGATCCGCTCTGTAGAATGTGTGATGAGCAGGATAAAACTGCCGAACACTTGTTCTTTGATTGCCATCTTTGGTAGTTTGGACAAGGGTGGTGAATTTCCCCAGGAGGACCTGATAGGTTGTTTTCGGCGGTTTGTGGAACTGCTGAAATCATAGACTGGTAGGCCTCATGGTGTGCTTCCGGCGTGCGCAAAAGGCCCTTGAGGCTTAAGTGCATGGCAATAGGCCGCCCCAAAGAAGAAGAAGGGTACGTCAAAACATTTTAGGCAACTAGATCTTGCCTTAGATAGCAACTAACATAACCTTGCAGCAGTCTTGAGCTTTTTCAACTGAACAGAAGACCTTCTAGATATAAAAACATCACCACTGTACCTGTTAAATCAGCTGATTGGCCCAAAAACACTAAATAGTCAGCTTTGTCGTTACGATCGGCAAGTGTAATTTTCAAACTTTGATTGGGGAAAAATAATATACAACATACAATGAGTATTCATTAAATTGCAATTAATGCATTTTTATCACAATAAAATGGTATGTTAACCGTAAAAAGGTGGATGATTGCCAACGTTACACACCTAAATAACACAGTTCTAAATACGTAAATTATGGTCGGCCCGGCAAGGAATTTTACGATCACATTTTTATTTACATATCGGCCGACACTTTTTGTATACATGTATATGTATATAAAAATTTGGAAAAATAATCGTAACTGTTCCTTTAATGTAAGAAACATAAATGGTATCAATATCGTGAGCAATTATGTGTGGCATCGCAGAGTAAAACACAGTAGTAAAACTACCGCTCCTTGAAAACCGGACTCAGTAGTGTACAAACCTGCTTTTTCTGTTACTATCTATTACAAGATTGCCTTTGCCCCAAAAATGCCAAATTTTGGGTCTAACTTGACAAAAAAATAATGTAAACTCCCATCAAGTTACACGTCGTTTTAAAAGCCTCTGATGAAAGAAAATCAAATGATTACTTAAACTTGTAAATAAACCTACTAAAGCCAGTAAAAATTGTGACTAATTCAAATTTTAAAATATTTTTTACCAGAAAAGTAACCAGTAATAAATATCAACATTAAATTTATTGTTTACCGTAACTGAACAAAATTTGCAATAACATTTTTAACAAGCTTTGACCTGTCTCGAAAAATGAGGATATCTAGTTCTATCAGTTATTTTTTGTTGGACCTGGAGGGAATGTGTATTAGTTTGGCGATTGTTTTCACAAAGTTAAAAAGTGATTGTTTAGTCAATTATATACTATACAGTTTTCCATACTGTTAGTGCTAGTGATCTGAACGTAAAACGATTTTAATGACAAGTGAAAACAAGGACAAACAAGGACCTTGCCAAAACCAGAAGAGCAAAGTCAACTAATATCGATGAAATGTAATGTGTCATAGAGAATCCCAATGTAAATAGGATAAATGCGTTCTGTTCCAAAAACGTTAAATATTTACCAAATGTCAGCATGTAAAGGTTTACTCAGTAAACGATTTTAAACCTAACAAAGTAACTTTATTTGGCGAATTTTCTAAGGATGACTTTAATCGCCGAGTTTAATTTTGTGAGCATTAAATAATATTGTTTTTACATATGAACCCTTATTTATACTAAATGGCAATTTAACCTGACATTACCGTACTGTTTGAGAGCATCATACACGGTTTCCAGGAAAATTATATGTGGCTGGGTGTTGTAGGCGGTCAATTTGTTGGACCCTTTTAACTGAAGAAAATCTGACTGCGCTAGTACTTGAAAATGTTGCAACGCAAGGTTATCCCGGCATGTTCGCTAAGCAACAAATAATTTCGATATAGTCTGGTTCCAGCAATGAGTTCAAGCACCAGCATCACCGCATCTGCATTACGAAGGCCCTTTCTTCGTAATATATACACAGGTGTTTGAAAAAGTTATGGGTACGTCTTAATATGTTACAAAACCATAGCAGATAACATCTATAAACTTTGCAAAGTGTCATATGGCTATGTAAACTATTTTTCCTTGCTATTACTATGACATGCCAACCATGGGGGGACGGCCCACAGAGGAAAACATGGAATCTTAAATGAAAAGCATGGGTACGAGTGACAACCTCATTCGAAAGAGCTCACTATAGTAGAGTTTGAATGCCGCAAACTCGCATCTCAAAAGGTTTATCCAAACAGTAAATGGACTGGGGTTTGTTTTAGGTACACATTGTGAAGTACATTATGAGTCTGCCAATTTCTGACTGGATCGTCCGTATTCTGATGCGGTAGGCGGCGTTTCACACCTCTACCAACCAATGATTTTCACTGATTAGTATTTATAAAAAATAGACAATAAAATTTAATTCAAAAATTAAGTAGTAAGTTAAACTATTTCACCAACAAAGAACAATGGTAAGAACTTAATTAATTCATTAACATAAAGACGACGAATTCATTTAGTTTTATTTAATTGTGTTATAAATTTATGGACATATAATTTTAGCTAGTTAAAAAAAGTCAGTGAAAAAACATTGGTTTAGTAGAGTGAAACGCCGCCTACCGCAATCAGAATACGACGATCCAGTCAGAAATGGCAGCGCATAATGTACTTCAAAATGTGTATCCCTAAAACAACCCGCCATTTCTGATTGGAATAGACCTTTTGAGATGCGGTTTTTGCGGCATTCAACTCTACTATGAGCTCTTTCGAATGAGGTATCACTCGACCCATTGCTTTCATTTAAGATTTCCATGTTTTTCCTCTGTGGGCCGTCCCCTCCATGGTTGGCATGTCATGGTAAAATCAGAGCAAGGAAACAAATAGTTTACATAGCCATATGTGACACTGTGCAAAGTTTATAGATGTTATCTGCTATGGTTTGTAACATATTAAGCCGTAACCCATGACTTTTCATAAACACCTTGTATATACACACGACATATGCATATATACACACAAAATACCCTGGCCTTGCTTTCTGTTTGAAGCTTGAAAGATGATTGAAGTTGAATTTGTTCAGAAACAATTTTTAAACGCAGTGAATGTAGTCAAACTCATTCCTAAACGAAATTTCCCCGCGGCAAAAAATATACGGAAAAGTCGCGTTTTTTTCGCATTCTTTCTCCTCGAAGTTGCGTGACCGGACACGGCACATTTGTTTTTGCACATATTTATAATTTACGGTGCGATCATACTTATTACGCATTATTTATTCAATAAACTTTATATCAAATAGTTTCTGTGAAACATTCCGAATAATTTGGTACAATATATGTCCTACTTCAGTTTATTTTTCGATACCAAGTTTTGATTAAATTAGATTACTACAAAATCAACTAGTTGACTAGACGTTCAACATTGGGGAGAAATATTGTTCAGGCGCTAGCGACTAGTCACTAGGTTTGTCTAACAGGATGGGGGGTTAACTGTATTTTATCGAACGCAGTGTATGTAACACAGTTGGTTTCCGTTTCTTGGTATAGGATAAAATCAGAGTAAAACCAATTTTAGTATAAATCTGCTCAATTGCTACAAATGGTCATATGGAGAAATTTAGCTGCATGCGCGAAACCCAAATACTACCCTTTCAACAAATAAACGCTATCTGTGTGGGCGGGTTGCGTTTACGTGCTAGCCGCATGAGTGAAGGCCGCAATAATCTTTTTTAACATCAGTTTAAAATCACGATTTCGATTTGCCGATTATTTTCGACATATAAGTTAGTTTGAAAAACTGTTTAAAACGAGACTACAAAAATGTAATAAAGAAAACAAGTATGTGTCCTATTATTTACTAATATTTAAAATTCTCTAATTAGGTAATTTTTGTAGTGAATTCTATAATATTGGAATAAGTATATTTTTTTATAGTAACAAACGTAACATACATACAAACTTGTTTTTTCATTGAAGTTCTTTAATCACACACAAAATGTACCAAATGGTCCTATGATTCTGGGCCACTGTCACTGCAGTCCGTAATCCGAATCATCATTTAACTGATACAATAAAAGATTCTATAATCACGAGTACATAATTCTCAATCAGGGGTTCTGCGGCTGCAAAGTCCTTTTCAATTTTCTCCAAGTGCATGCATTGCAGTTTAACTGACTTCTCAGAGAGCTTTAGCTTGAGACAGATATGAAGTATTCCATGTTTTAGCTATATAACTTTAATTTGACACAAATTAACTTAATGGGATTGAGGTCTGTGGGTGGAAGTCGTAAGACATAATGACCTTCCAGCTGAACAGTTTTGTCCAAGACGTACTGGGCATGTCTTGGTTTATATAGCTTCACAAGTTTGTACAGTTCAGGTAAAAAACATCGTTGCTGAATGGCAATCCATATTTTTGAAAGCCGAGCCTTCCTTCACATCTTTCTTGCTTCGTACTTTTTGAAGTAGAGGAGCCTTATCGATTTGTTTTGCTTGTGGTAGGGCACGTTATCAACAATTTGTAGTGAATTTTTGTTCTAAAATTTCGGCAACACTTTTTCCTTCGTCGATTTCGCACAATTATTTCTCCATTAGGGTTGTCGTGGTAGTCCCACTAGTTATATTGGTTGCTTACTTCCAACGGGTAAAAAGCATTTAGGCATGAACTCTTTCTCTCCACCTGTATAAAAAATAATTATCAGTCTATCGCCCTTGTAAAATCTGGAGTAACCCTCTATTTGAGCCATCAGACCAAGTTTGGTTAGATACGTGCGACAATGGTACATTAGACTCATCTAAATAAATTATTGGGCGTCCCCTTGCTCCCTGAAGTGTCACTTTAATGCTCTGTAATATGTTATTCCTTTTCTCTCAGGTATCTGGTTTTTCAATTAATAATTTTCTCTTGTTAGCTGTCTTTCACCAGTAATAAAACCTCAGGTTCTTTAATATCCACCTCAAACTTTTCTCACAGCCCTGAAGTTTATTTTTTCCCTTAGCGATCTCTCCCTCAATAGTTTTTGCAGTCGATATTTGATGTTTTACAATTTGAAATTGTACACTAGTCTTCTCAGTACACACTATATCGAGTCATCTAAATAAGTAACTGTTTTACGTCGTCGGCTTTTTTTTGTGTGTAGTAAAAAAACTTGCGTTACACTGATTACTAACCATCCATTTTTATAAGCTCACCGTTTATTTGAGTCACAACTCGCTCTGATACACCAGTTGCTGAAGCAGTTCTTTGACGAGCCTTCGACAATGGAATATTAACGGTTTGATGGTCTGTCTCTTCTTTCATACATTTATAAACATTACTCATGATTTCGGGAATTATTCTACCTTTGAACTTCGACTTTAACTCATCAGACATTATCAGTAAAAACAAAGCTCCAGCAACCACCACACTCAGCACCGTCACAAAACAAATTGATTTTAGCGAGTGAGATGAGTTTATTGAGTCAGTATGATTCAGAGAAAGGGGGCTGTCTTCGATGAGTCATAGGAAATGTTTTCGAGACGCAGTGCATAATGCTACCCCGCCGCCCCTCCCACCTATCATCTCACACACTCAAGGCCACGCGCGCTGGTAAAGTCCTCGAACTGTACAATCCTATAAGGGTTAAACTGCCTTCTGTCTAATATAATAAAGTTCGCTAGTAAAAGTCAGATTCAAACTGCTTATAAACTGTTGAGAATAAGAAACAATTGTACTGAAGACAGTGTCAATTCATGATTTAAAGGTAGGAAACCATGTAATCTGGAAGTGGTAGTCAGCTTTTCTCATTAACTAAGCCGATAATAATTGGAATCACTGTTCACAATTTTACTTTTTGTTTCTTTGTGTATAGCACAAAACAAGTACATGAATTTTATTGAAGAAAATTTAACTAATACTTGTAGGTAATAAGAAATATAATTTCTCTTTGTATACAAATATAATTTCTGTTTGTATTATACTTAACTCCTTACAAACAAAATTATGTAAAAAAATAACATTGTGAAGTTAACAGCCTGGATGTGTAACTTTAACTTCAGCGTGGATTTAAGATACGTACTAATTACTCGTTTGTATTATTAGTAAAAAAATTGATGGAAGGTCGTTTCACTTAAGCATGGACTTAAGATACCTTCTAATTCCTCGTTTGTATTATTATTAAAAAAATGATGGAAGGTCGATTCAATTGAGCCTGGACTTAAGACATACTAATTCTTCGTTTGTATTATTAGTAAAAGAATTGATGATGTTATATCATTAGTAAAAAGATTGATGAAGGTCGATTCAATTGAGCCTGGATTTAAGATACCTACTAATTCCTCATGGGTATTAACAGTAAAATATGGATGGAACAGAACATATATTGAAAAGAATATCCAGAACATTTCAACATGGTATGCTAAACAAAGGAAATTGAATAATTGCAGCAAAAAGTACAAAAGTATTTTATTTGCAAGTTGTAACTAATACTACACGGTAAATATGCAAACCAATTTGTTCAAATTAAAATAAACTTTGACATTACAAACCTATGTATACTAAATAGACTAACAACATTCATTTTCTATGCAATAATATATATTACATTTCAGTTAAAGTATTCATAACAAGTACAAGGGTCGTTCAATAAGTATAGAAAATCCAAGATAAAGCGCTGGTAGTATCATATCAGGTATGGTATCACTAGACTCCACCTCATTTTAATACTTGACTGAAGCAGCAAACTTTAGTTTATTAAAAATAATGGGAAAAGGTGAGTTTTTAGTGGCGATTAAACATTTATATTTAATTGGCTTAATACCAAAGGAGGTCAAAACTGATTTGAACGAAGTTCACATATTTGCTCTTGTGTTTGCAACAATTATGTAAATTAGTTTAAACATGGTAGTACAACCACAAAGATAAACAACACTCCGGTTGTTCCGTGGGAGTGAGTGACCTTTGAAATGAGTGACAAAGATTCGGTTTGAGTGATTGACAGGTCAAAGTGTCCACAGGTGTTCCACAAGGTGGCGTGATCAATTTTACACGAGGAATTGGCTTAGAAATAAATCTTGGAACATGGGTTCTGCGCTTGTTTTCAAAGGAGAATAAACAATCGTGTACAGACACACTTTACATTGATTATTTTGATAAAGAAAAACACAATACCTGGAGAGTATTATACGACATTATTGAACGGGTTAAGCGCAGAAGTAAAAAAAAAGTCCTCAAAGAAAGTCATCTATCAAATAAAAATAAGCCTACATCGAATACCATCCAACATCATACTTTTTGGATGAAACATTTAAACAGATGTGTATAGAACTTAAAAAGATTATGTTAAAAAACAAAATATGTAACAAAAATAATTTTTTTTAGAGCTCTACCTTTTTGAAGGATTTATTGAACGACCCTTGTACACTGTACAAATGACTTTTGGCATTTAAATAAAACGGTTTCAATTTCAGAAGTGACAAACATAATATAAAACTTATTTGTTGTATAAAAATAATTAGACTTTTTTTAAAGAATAAGAGTACTACGTGAAAGTCTACAGCAAGTAATGTAAAAATAAAGAAATAAACTGAATTTTAAATTATTGACAGAAAATATAAATTTAAAAGAGCACCTAGACATTAAAATAAAATAATTTTGAATTTAAACATTTCCTTATATTAAAACACAAATATATTTATGAAGGCTTATTACCAGCTTAACAGTTAGTCAGAACTAGGTTCATGCAACATCAGACCTTGTAACAGATATAACAGCTGATATTAAGAGGATTTCATACTAAAATACTGCATTAAAAACAATGTTTTTTTGTGGTTCTATAGTATTTAAAGAAAAAACAACATTAGACGTTATAAGGAGTATAAAAAAATGCATTATTAAAAGGCAGATTAGTTCTTTTGTTTAATGTTTACAAAGCACAAAAAAATGCCTAATCATGTAAGTGAGCATTTACAGACTACAAAAACATAGTATGGATTCTTTCTTCTGTGGAACCTCACAACTAGTGTAATATTTCAAAATCATCCACTATTTGAGTTTTTCTTTTAAAGTAATATCAAAATATTGTTCTTTGTATAACTGCATCAATAAAACTATTTACAACAAATACGTAACATTTAACTTATAACTACAAAAATATTTACAAAAAACATTTGGCAAAACCCAAAAAGTCACAACATAAACCAAATTTTCTATAAGAACTCAAATATATAAAAACACGCTTTTCACCTTCTGTAGTGTAAACAATGTTAAGCTTGACTTTTTATAATTTATAAGAAATTCAAAGGAAAGCTCAGTATGGAATCCCCTTAAGAGAACATTTGTTTATATATAACATTCCCATAAAGAAAACTCCCTATATCCAGCTTGATACATAGGAGACTATACAAGGTAGGACTTAGAGTCAAACTTAATTAATCATTTTCAGGTACATTAACTGCCAAATACATATCAACAAGATACAGTTGCTGTCACACAACTTGTGAATATTTTATGAGACAGGCCCCTGGGTCCCAACTGCCACCAAGTTCCCTCGAGGTAGACATTGCAGGCTGAGCATCGTCGAACAGTTTGTAGTATACTTGGCTGGGTTCTCCGTAGTTTCACTGAAACACACAAGGTGGCGTCATGTACTCTCATGTAAGGTTGCTCCTACTTCTACCTCCTCAGTTACACAGAGAGCAAGTAATAATTAAAACTAACAAGTAACATCCAAGTATTTAGTACACAGTAAATATACATATGACCTTGAAAGTATTTCTGAAATCATTGACAAGATAGGAGTGACCAAACAGCCTCATTATTGGAGGTATTTTTTTCAACAAAGCTCTAGAAAAATGCACACATTGACTCTTTCTACCTGATAAGAATGTGGTTATTCTAGCTTTACCCCCATCAGGTTAGGTGTACAAAATGACTTAATGGTCCTAACTTTGCCTTTCATAGTAAAATGTTTGATCAATCTCCCTGAGGTGAGAATTCCTTAACATCTTAAGATGTAATAACATGTATAATAGTCATTCTCGTAGTCCACGAATGAGAAAGATAGTCATGCCATGGCCAGTGCAGATTGTTCAAGGTTAAAAAGATTCCCTTACTTCACTCACACTCTAAAATAAACGAATTAATTATAAAAACCGTAATTCAACGAAACACACAGTGCTAATAAATTGCGGTCAGATACAAGCTAATATTTCGATGTAAACATGTGCTCTCAATATAGTACCAAAGTTGTAAACCAGGCTACGACACCTGTCAAGAAGCTCTTCTGTCATCGTAGTACTGAAAATAGCCACCAGAGAGCCTCTGTAGACAATAAGAAATAACCAATAACCAGCTGTTTGTCAAAAACGTTTTAACACGAGAGTAGCTGTAAGGGCACGACGGGTTAGAACATGTAAACACAAGACTAGTGCTCGAGGTGTTCAGCTCGTTGAATTGCTCAGCAATTAAGGAGTTTTTATATATATTTATATATTAATGTACATGAAAATTATAGAATGAGGTAGTTGTTTGGAATTGCTATCAAGTTTTCCCTTGCCAGAACCAACAACGTGACTGTTTGTTGGGTTCCTGGTCATGAGGGGATCCCTGGGATTGAAAGAGCTGATGATGCCCTGGCCAACCTGGACTCAGCGTCAATTATGACAGACCCTCAACTGTTCTGCGGTGTTCCAAGGTGTGAATCCTTTGAGGCTGTCTTGAAATGGGTTCGTGCGGAACATGAGAGAAGGTGGAGGTTGCATCCGGCCATGAGAATGAGCAGAATGGTATTACAGTCGCCTTCCTCCAGAGTGGCGTCTGACCTTCTCTCACTAAGTAGATCAATGTCTTCTACGGTTATAGGTCTGATCACGGAACAAGGTCACCTGAGGAAGCATCTTCACAGAGTCGGCATCCTTCAGAAGGATCCGCTCTGTAGAATGTGTGATGAGCAGGATGAAACTGCCGAACACTTGCTCTTTGATTGTCCTTCAATAGCAAGGCAGCAGTATGCCATCTTTGGTAGTTTGGACAAGGGTGGTGAATTTCCCAGGAGGACCTGATAGGTTGTTTTCGGCGGTTTGTAGAACTGGTGAAATCATAGACTGGTCGGCCTCATGGTGTGCTTCCGGGGTGTGCAAAAGGCCCTTGAGGCTTAAGTGCATGGCAGTAGGCCGCCCCATAGAAGAAGAAGAAGAAGTAGCACCATATACAGCCAATAGAACCCGCCAAAACAATCTCATAATGTAAATAAAATATGACAAGTACACCAGGGCCCATATTTCGTTTGGAAAGGATTGCAAAAGTTATTGTAAATAGCATTCTTTAAGAAACAATAAAAATCCTTTTTCACTTGGATGTTTCTTAATGTACTGGTCGGTTAGAAGTACAATAACAGCCTATGAAGTCAATAGCAGACGGTAGTGTGCTACCTGGTAGGGGGCTTGAAGTGAAGTGCAGAGTTCCACACGAACACGGTGCCGTCCAGTGATGCTGAGGACAGAGTGCTGCTGTCTTTACTCCAGTCGAGGGCTGTGATTGGTGCAGAGTGACCCTTCAACTCTGCCAGCACTCCTCCTGTGGCCAGATCCCACACCCTCACTCTGCGGTCGTCTCCTGCAAATCCACAAGTAGGCACTGATTAAAGTGGAGACGTTACTACGAAAATATGACATGTCAATGTCCACACTTCATTGGGAGTGAATAGCATTTACTATAATCTATAAAACGTGGACATGATATTTGGTTCATCATACTTAATAAAATATTACTTCAGTTAAAAAGAAAAAGAGTATTGTTAAGTACTGACCACCAGAAGCAAGATGTTGGCCATTAGGACTGAAGGCAAGGGCGAGCACGCTGCCGGAGTTGCCGTACACTCGCACCAGGCTGCCATCTGTGACGGACCACAGGCGGATGGACCGGTCCGCTGAGCCAGTTGCCAGGTAACTGCTGTTGGGATGGAATTGTACGCACTAGAACAAAACAATTTCATGACGTTTTTATATTTTTTAAACCCCTTGACGGCTTTCTTGTACCTAAAATTATATTGTTTTACTTAATTTTGTTGTTGTTTTTTACAAAGATTGATCTTTGATATGATATTTTTTATGCAAAATAAGTTAGTTGCCTATTTCCACATACACTCTTTATACAATACTAGCAGTTACTTGCAGCTTCCCACAAAATTTAGTGTTGAAAAATTGGGATACTATGGGCTTATTTATGGCCATTGTAATTTAGTCCGTTCTTAATATTTTCTTGTGCCATAGTTGATTTTGCCTTGTTTCCCTAATTAAGAAAGTATATATATATATATATATATATATATATATATATATATATACATACAGATAAGCAAGTCTGAAAAGCCTACTTCTGTCAAAGACAACTAAGATGTATTTTATAACAGTCTTTAAATTTATAGCAAAAGTTAACTTTGTCTTTGCATTACAGTACTGTCCAAGCACAGCATATTTAATATCTGCAAAAACATACATTTAAAAGTACATTTTCCCTGAAACATAATTTTCTTAAACTCTGTGATCAACAGCGATTCCAGGAAAAATTTAAATAACAAGAAATAAAATAAGATTTAGGAATAGGCCTATATGTTAACCAGCAACCGTAAATGGCCATGTAAAATTCCAGTACAATCGGTCCAGTAGTTTTTACGTGATTGAGTAACGCGCACATACACAGAGACACCATTAGATTTTTATATCATAATATAGATAAGAGTATTATGTAAGTAAATTATTTTTTACAAGGGTGAGTGTTTATATAGGCACGGCATAAAGTTAGTTTTGGTAATTTTTTTGAATATTTTTATACTTATATGCATACTACAGAAACACCAAAAAACGAGGATACCTTGAAAGTGAGAAGACTACTGTACATTGTACTTACATTGACATCCTGGCAGTGACCAGCAAAGATGCGCAGAGGATAGGTGCGATCCAGGTTCCACAGTCGAGCTGTACAGTCTTGTGAACCTGTTGCTATGTAGACCCCCAGTGAACTGACAGCCACTGACCAGACTGGGTAGTTGTGACCTCTGTCAGGCACAACAGTCAGTGGGAATTGGAACAAGAAACAATAATAACAGGAACAGGAACAATAACTGCTAGACAACTTATCATGCATGGTTTGTGGGACAAACTACTTAGTAGTAAATAACCAAAAGACTGAGAAAATACTGATTACTTTAAATAGGAATTATAAAGTTAGTAAACCTGTAAAACTATTAGGGGTATACCTTGACAGCAGATTGAGTTGGGAACATCACATAGATCAATTGTGTAAAATATTGTCTAGAGTAGTCAATAAATTTAAACATTGTATAACATTGTACAACATAATATTTTTTGTAAACGCATAAACAAAACTGAGCAAAACAAACAATTGATAAAACTATAATGGAATTTTGTATATTGCTTTTTTAAGTTTCATTATGGACCTCACCAATAAGTCATGTTGACTTGGTGGGGCCATGATTCTATAAAATCATGTGTTAAAAATAAATAATAGTCCAGTCGTATTACCTGATTGAAAAAATAAATGTTTTCTTACAGCAAACTAATGGCACAATTTAGTCAAATACATCATAAATAAATAAAAAAAACCATTCCGAACCAAAATCGTCTATTTAGGGGGTATAGGAGGGGTGGTTTTTTAGGGGTGAAAATGGTTTTTTTTACATTTCTGAGTAAACAATGCATCCTATTGAAAAAATTCAAATGTAAAGTTGTTGGAAATAAAAAAAATCTACAACTTATGTAGTAATCATTTTTGCTCTAATCTCAAAAAATTTCCCAAAAAAATTCAAAAAAACCGTTTTTTTTGGTTTTTAATTTTTTTCTTTTACAAAAATGGTTTGATTGAGCTGAAAAGTTTGATCAAATATACTTTGTGCTATTCTAAAAATACTGTATTTTTTTCATTAAAAATATTTAGCCGTTATAATAAAATTTCACTTTAAAAAATATTTTTATAATTTTCAATCACCATTTTGAAACATTTTTTTTAATCAAAAAAGGTTCTCTGACGGCTCATTATTTTCGTTTTTTTGTCTATTTTGAAGAAATGAAATAAAAAATATGTATTTTAATTGAAAAAACTGCAGAAAAATTGAAAATAAACAAAATATTGACATTTTTCATTATACATTGTATTATTTTACGTGGAAAAATTGTTATTATTTATTTTAAATTATAATTTTTTTTTATACCAGTGCTATTTGTAAGCATTAGGCAAAATAATAATGAATCATGCATATTTAACAATTTACGTGGACATTTTTAAATAAATCAAAAAACAGAATTCGAGTCTTAGTAATTTTTTTTTTTTATTTATATTTTTCATCATATATTTTTTATTTCTTTAAAATATTTTTTACAATTCTTATTGAAAATTGAATCAAGAAACCATTATTTCTTTCCAAAAGTTTTTTTTTTTTAATATTTATGTTTTTTTTCAGTGAACTTAAAAATATAAATATATTTTTTTTCATATTCTACGTCATCTGATCGTGATTCATACCATATTCTACTCAATTTTTTCCCTGTTTTTTTTTAAATGTAATGATTGTATCTCCTTTCATTGAAGGAAACACAAGATCGTTATCAAAACTATCACTCATTAAAAAAAAAATGTATTAATGTTGGGATATCACCATCAAAATCTTCTTTAATTTCGTTTAAGGGAAAATTAGCACTCGGATGAATTTTTTAAAGTAATACACGCAGTAACTTATGAAATCTTTAGAATCTACACTCGATGTATGTCTACAAGATGTTGAGCTTGTCCCGTCATAAAAAGATGACATGCACCTATTATGATAATAAAGCTTGAACTTCATCTGATTCTTTGAGAAAATTCAGTCTAACTAACAGACTTTTATTAAATGATTCTGAAACATCTCTCCCCTTTAAAGTTGATAACATTTTTCATTAGTCTCAACCTTCTGCATGCCGTGAAATGCTCTATTTTGGTTACAAGGTTCTTCACAAAAAACACAATGATGCTCAAAATCACATGCTTCTTTCATAATCTTCTTCCCAATAGATTTTTTTTCTTGTTCGTTCTTTGGAAGCTGTAACAATTGATCGAGGTCTATTGTATGCCGATCGACAACCATCATGAATGGTGTGCTTCAGTCAATTTCTGAAAATGTTTTGTACCGCTGAATCATTGCTTTGTTTACTTGACGAAATAAGAGTATCTATCCCTCGACTTTTTATTTTTCACCAAATCTCCATCGCGGCTTTTACAAATTATACAAGAAGGTACCTTTTCCACCATTTACATGAATATATAAAATGCAGAAAGCACGATACAATTAGTATACTGAAAATACGTAAAAAAATTACTAGATAAATAGCATGCGTAAAATTGTATGCACAGAGACAAAGATTTATGATCTGTATTATTTTTAATAATTTTTATTGAATAATTTGTATAAAATTTTGTTTCGCAAAAGTTTTACTTACGATTTGTATTTTATATGGACAAAAATCTTGTAAATTGCTAATCACGAGGCTTATTTCACGACTCTACTCCAATATAACTTGACTGACGACAAAGCAGCTGCTTATTGAATGCTTAGAAACATACTGAGATCCGTATAATAGAAGAATAGAATTGACCCCGCGCTTTTACTTCAAGGACACTATTATATACCTGTACTATATATACCTGTAATCCAACTTTCACATTCAACAATGTTTTCTAAACTTTTCAAAATATTCGAAAATTCTTCAACAATAAAAAAAATTATAATTTAAATAAATAATAAACAATTTTTTCCACGTAAATAATACAATGTATAATGAAAAATATCAATATTTTCTTTATTTTTCAATTTTTCTGCAGTTTTTTCAATTAAACTACATATTTTTTATTTCATTTCTTCAAAATAGACAAAAAAACGAAAATAATGAGCCGTCAGAGAACCTTTTTTGATTAAAAAAAATGTTTCAAAATGGTGATTGAAAATTATAAAAATATTTTTTTAAAAGTGAAATTTTATTATAACGGCTAAATATTTCTTAATGAAAAAATACAGAATTTTTTAGAATAGCACAAAGTATAATTTGATCAAACTTTCAGCTCAATCAAACCATTTTTGTAAAATAAAAAAAAATAAAAAACCAAAAAACTGTTTTTGAATTTTTTTTGGAAATTTTTGAGATTAGGGCAAACATGATTACTAAATAAGTTGTAGATTTTTTTTATTTCCAACAACTTTTACATTTGACTTTTTTAAATAGGATGCATTGTTTACTCACAAATTGCAAAAAAACCATTTTCACACCTAAAAACCACCCCTCCTATACCCCCTAATAGACGATTTTGGTTCGGATGGTTTTTTTTATTTATTTATGATGTATTTGACTAAATTGTGCCATTAGTTTGCTGTAAAAACATATTTATTTATTTGACCATTTTTAACTGCTATTTCTCATAAACTATGGATATGCTTCTAGCCTCCTATTATGCATTTTTTGATTGACACTAAAGTTATGGTATAACTCTATGGGGGAAAGTGCTGGTTAAAAGTTAATATAATTTATTGTGTGGATGAATTCTTAAATTGTGATACCACAACATTAATTTTTTAAATTTTGTCTCCCAATGTATTTATTTATTTATTTAGTTTTTATATTGATGAGTTTTAAAATTGTATCCATGTTAAATATGTAAATAGTTATTTCATTATTTTTTTTTTTTAATTTATATAGATCTGTTGGTTGTTTGATTATTGTTGTTTTTAATTATATAGATCTTCTTTACTGGTAGGCTGGATTGAGTAGGTAGAATCAGATTTTTTTTAATTTTTAGTTTAGAATATTTTACTAACTTGACAAAGTCTATTGCACTGTTGAATGTGTTTAAAGACCAATAAAGAATTTGAATCTTGTGTCCTTAGAACTTTCAAATCTGGAGTTAATTTTTTCCCAAACAGAAATAATTAATGCCAGATATAGTTTGGTTTTTGACAAAATTAATCAGAACTTTTTTATAAACATACATATTCGGTAACATATAAAGCAAATTATATAGAACACAAATATAGTACTGGATATCCTAAAGTACTCATCAATAGAAAGACTTCATCCACTATACAGACAACTCAAAACCTTTAAGACTAGAGCTTTGTTAGTGTGTGTGTCTCCATGTAGGCTAAGCTTGTAGAACCTACAGTGAGCAAATTTCCTCCTGTAAACTGGAGATTTGTCACATGTAGTCTCTCTGCAAATTATGAATAGTTTTATTTATCCACTTCACTTCTAAGCACCGTGATATATGCTCCATTACACATAACTTTTCATTAGCTCTTTTTGTCATTATCTATTTTTTTTTGTTCAGTTCGAAAATCCGGACATTTTAAAAATCCGGACTAGGTCAGGTCCCAACTGATCATTGGTAAAGTTTACTGACTTATGGAAAAGATAGTTCAATCAATCAATAAATACTTTATTCAAGTAAAAATGCACACTGTACATTGAATAGGGTCAAAATAACATTAATTAGTTTAACATAATTTATGCTTAGTAATTAACAGTTTACAATTAATTGTTCAAAGCATTATAGACTACTACTATTTTACCAATAAAGCTTATTTATCCAAACATATATACATAAATATACATACATATACATACACATATACATATACGCACACACACACACACACATATACATGTATACACACACAAAAAATCCATTATTAAAATATAAATCAATTATCCTGAAAAGAACTCATCAAGTGAATATAAAGGAAGTTTTAACAAATGTTCTTTTAATTTCCTTTTGAATTTGCCAAGATCTGGTTCTAATCTCAGATCCCTTGGCAAATTAAATAAGAATTTTGTTCCCATGAATGTAGTTTTCTTTTCAAAAAAGTTTAATGTAGTAGTTGAGAGAAGAGTTCTGGTAAAAACTCCACGTTTTAGTAAAAATTTTAAAGTAAATGAGATTTATTTAGCATTTTGATTTGCTGCCAATTTATGAGGGCTATCCAGAAAGTAGATTACTTTTTGATACAAGCAAAAAACCAGTACAAGAAAAAATTTTGTTAATACATTTGAAAGTGACTCTAAAGTACTATTTTGATATCACTAAATTACTTACTCTGTGTGAAATTGAAAGAATTTTAGATTGAAAAATTGTGTTATAGTGTAAGAGAATATTCAACCCATTGTCTCTACAAATTAAAATTAAAATATTTTTACTCTCAGGTACGGAATTAATTTTTAATTATGCAATGTAAATCATTGTGTGGGTGCTTAAGAGTCAATTAAAAAACATTAAACAACGATATAATGTGTGAATTGTATTTTACTATCACATAATTTAACCCTTTTAGGACGACAACAATTTTGGGTATTTTTTAGGTACGCATTGTTTGAAGTGACCATATTTCATAGTGGATATACCGAAGAAGACGACAGTGAAATTGGGCAAAATGTAGTAGTTTGATAAATATATTATAAGTCCATTATTATAAATTGTGCTTACACCATTTTTTATCCACATGTACATAATTAAATTGTCTACAATATGGTAGCATTTATTACTATTTACAATAACCAAAAAAATAAAGTAAAATTTTAGAATTTCTATTTTTATTTTTTAGTTTGGCTTCAGTTTACTAAGATAAAAAAAATATTTTTAGTGTGTGAACTAATATTACTATGTTTATTACATAGTTATCAGTTTAAATACCAAATTTTATTAACATTGGTTGTGAAATAATTGTTTTACAACAACAAAAACTTACATTACAACAAAGTAACCTAATATTTTTTGGCGGGGATGGTGTGGGGTTAATAAAATCTTCAGAGTCATAAAATATATCTTCAAGCTGGAAGTCAGGGTCTTCGTCCGTGTCGTCTACAAAATCAGAACTACAATGTTCAGATGCTCTTTCTGAGTATTGTAACTCACGGTCCAGTTCACTGCTGTGATCAGCTAAATTAAATTGATCCATGTTCACAAAAGAAGTTGAACAAAACATATTTCACTATAAATCTATAAACACTAAGTTTATAAATGATCTGATACAATCAACTATAGTCAACGCGACCGCACTGACTGACTGAATGTAAACAAACTAGACAGAATTGGCGCGCTCCGCCGACTGGACTAGCACTAGAATAGGCGCTCATGTGCAGCTATTCTAAAAATAGACATATGTTGTATTGTTTGGCCAAGATAAGTTCTGAAATACTCCATTTCCTGTCACAGGATGTGCCTCTACAAGGAAAACTAATTTTGTTCATCGTATTTTCGATATTACGTGAGTATTATGCAAATGTAAACCGGCGGGCACATAAAAGTCCGCTCGTCTTCTTCGGTAAAACTAATGCGGACTATTAATAGTCCGCTCGTCCTAAAAGGGTTAAGTATTTAGTTGCCTAGCAATAATTGGATTTATACCAGATCTACTACAAAAATATAAAATTATATGGATCATTAGCTTGCCTTGGCCACTCTCAAGTTTGAAAATTAGGTCTTGTCACATAGTTTTCTTAAATTTCTTCATCAAAATTTCACCATCAAAGTTATCATCATTCACTTTATTTTTACTTTTATTGAGTAAAGGTTCTCCAGAAAAGAACATCATTTTAGCGTGATGTCATTTCAGATGGCAACTAATCAAAACAAACAATCAACAGATAACACAAGAGTGAGTTGACCAGCTTCAAAATTGAACATGTTATATTTTAACAAACCATTGATATAATAGAACAGACAAAGGCCAAAATAATCAAATCGGGAATATTTTCTTTTACCCCAAAATTATGAACTTAGCGTGACAGGCAGCATCCGTCATCAGTTAATAATGTTAATGCTAACTGATGACAGGCGATATACGTCATTGGTACCCAATGGTATATTAAATGATAAAAAAATTATAACTATGCTAGTAGTTCTAGTTCTGGCTGATGTTAGTTTTAACTATACGGGATATTAGTATTTTATATTCTGACAACACCAGTTTGTGTTACATTGTTTGTAAACCTGATGAACGTTTTAGAATAAATATCTTAGATCTTTATAGTTAAATTGCGTGCAGTTATTATTTATTGAGTTTCTAAATAACTAATGCACCAATTGGTTGAAATAATCTAAACATAATAGACAAATCACCTGTAAATAGCAGCCGGTGAATAGTCCGCCATCCTCCAGGCTCTCATGGTGGTGTCGTGAGAAACAGACAGCAGGACCTCAGCATCGTACAAGAACTCAATCCCTGTGACAGGTCCACAGTGTCCTCGAAGATTGCTGTACCTCTGTTCTCTGCAATTTATTTATTAAAATTCATAGAAAAGTCCATTTCAAAATGCGTTATCTGATTTATAAAATAAAACTTTTTAACTTAAACATGTCCAATTTTCTAGTATCTGCCAATTTTCTACTCGTTGAAAATAACTGTTCTCTTCGAAAGAAAAAAATAATGTGAGAAAGAGAAAACACACATGGTGATGCTGATTTCCAAATAAAAGAACATCTAGTTTTATTAAAATTAGCATTTTGCATCCTATAAAAGTAGTAGGAGCATAAGCTAAATATAAATAACGTAACTAAGGATATTCTATTTTTACCTTTGATTTTATAAAGACTAGATATGTTGGAGAAAAGAGGAAACAAAAACAATATTATTAATTTAGTTAACAATAAAAACAGTCAACTTCCCTTATTGTCTAGGAGGGGGGTTAACCTGTTATCAACATCACTGGTGAACCAATCAGTCAAAAATGTAATACCACAAAAAAATATACAAGGAAGTACTTGGTAATAACAAATTTAGATTTTTAAAAAGAAGTCTAGCTGTTACTGTATTAAAATTCTAAACTCTGTTCCTTCATCAATCAACTTAGTTCAAGATTACGATCTTCATTGGCCATTAATAACAATCTCAGTTACAATAGGCTTCATCATGAAAAATCATTTGACATAAAAACTAATTTATGTATAGTTGTCATTGTCAATACAAATTTTTTTATTCCAATACTGTTTAAACAGAAGACTTGAATTATATACCTGGCTTATAAGGAACTAGCCAATAAAATATCTGATACAGTTAATCCTATCACACAATTCTCCAATTAACCCTCCATCGGGCGCTAAACGGAGTTTTCCTCCGTGTATTTTTTATTATTAAAAATAGTACTATTTTTCTGATGTTGGCAGTCGTGTCCCGCAGTGTACTTCACGAGCATCTTTCGGGGAAGCGAAACAATAGCCTCCCGCTTATCTTTGTCAAAATCTGTCAGTATGAGGTCTACTTCCGTGCGAGACTGGACGATTCCTCCGTGAGCGCCCGATGTCGTGTTTGTAGTCCTTGGACGAAATCTCCGTGAGCACCTTATAGTGTTTAGTTTTTATGGAGTAATAATCCGTGTGCGCCTAAATGTGTGACCTGTGATGGTTTCTTTTTAAGTTTTACAATATATTTTATTTGAATTTTGTGAAATGGAGAATGAAGACGAGAGACTTGTCAGTACAGTACCCGTGTGCTAGGGAACATTTCAGTACTGTTTATGGAGTGAACATTGTCGTTATAAGAACCAGAAGGAAAATGTTTTGAACCTTTGTATAGTGTTTAAATTTTTAGTAAAGAATACATTTTGATTTTAGAATAATAATTGACATTACAATAATTGTAGAATATCTCAAGAATTGAAGTAAGTTGTTTTTGTAAGAAGGTAAAAACTAAGTTAATTTCCATATATTATTACAGAAGGTTAAACATTTTTACAATTAATTGCATTATTCCTTAAAATAAATCATGTTGTTACTATACAATAACATTTTTTTAAATTTCGAAATTCTTATTTGGAAAATTCATTACATAAGAGAGTAATTTTTATTTAAATTCTAAAAATGAATATATTACATTGTAAATAAGTCAGTATGAATATTTAAACAAATAAAAACAGTTTAAACGACTATAATATCCATTATTCACTAACCTGGAGGAAACCTCCGTGAGCGCCTGATGGTGTTTCTAATTTTAAGCGCCCGATGGAGGGTTAATCATTGATTTTGAAAGGCCTCGCAAAGAATAAAAAGTAATATCGGAAAACTGTCTGATTATTATTTATTAGCTGTATCAAATTTAAAATTTTCCAACTGCTCCAAGAATCTTCAATAAAATAATAATAATTTGACATTTTCTCTTTAAGCATTTATGTTTGTTTTTCAGAAGTATTTGTTATAGTGAACAGTATTCAAAACTAGTAAGATATTAGAAATGTTTTTTTTAATTTTTTTATTTCAGGTAGTTTTTTTACTTAGTTGTAAGCAGTGGCATAACTAAGACTTGGTTTGTGAGAGGATGAGTTTGAGTACACCACACCAGGTGTTAGGGAATAATTTTGAATAAATATAAATAAATTAGACTGGCTTAATTCAATATAACATTTACACTACTGTATTTTAAGCAGTTGCATTGCTGTTATAATTTTTAAATACTAGCTGTTTCCCGTGGCATCACACGCTTTTTGTAAGCTTTGTCTGTTATTGAGCATTTCTGGTTCAAGTGAATTATATTGCCAACGCCGATGTATAGTTTGTCTTGTTGCCAAAATCAAGAAAACCTGTCAAAAGTGTATGTTTATAACCATTGTACATGTACATGTGCTTTATTATAAAGTGGTCTAACACTTAATCTTTTAAGTTCAACCAGAATTTGATTTTAAATACAAATAATCACAAATACAAATATAATTTTAAATATATTCATCAAAACGCCTTAGCACCTTCAAATAGTGTTTGGCTATTTAATATATGTAAGTGTCTTGTAATTGCAGTTTATAATGTGAAGGTGCTTTGATAACTTTTATATTTTGCAGCACTGCCTGGTGGTGAGTTACATGAATGGGCATAGCATATAAACCTTCTACGTAGAAAAATATATTTACATACAAATTTTCATAATGATCGGTCAAATAGTTTGTGTGTCTATAAAGGACATAGAGACAAACAAAACATTCATTTATATAGATTTTAGGGCTTTTAGAGGGGCGGGGGTTCTATTCCCCTCATTACGCCACTGGTTGTATATGTACAGACACGTGATTATTTGAGCCTCAGTGTAAAATGAGCTAATCAGTAGATGACAAAATATAAAAAGAGCTCTTGAACATCTTGTGCCATAAAGAATTTTCAAAATATTAATTGATCCTTAATTCAGAACTTTGCAAGCCTTTCCTTAAAAATCATGGATGTCTTTTACAAATAATGAACTACTGTACATTTTTATAGGGAAACATGAACAACAATTTGATAGTAATGTAGGAAGCAGTATAGTTTTATTGGAAAAACATGTTTTTATTTGATTAATATTTAAAAGTCTGCCTTATTGGGCAGTTTTTCTACTACTAAAATAGGCTTTTTCCATAAATTTCAGATAATTGTGTCCTTAGTGTAATTATTTTAATTTTTGAGGTGGCAAAAAGAATTATTTTTTAAATTTAAATGAGAAACCTAACTAAAATGAATTTTCAGTACAATTAATTTGGTCTGATTAGATTAGAACACCAAGATTTACCATTTCCAGTTAACCAATAGCACATCATCACTTGGTCGAAACTGGATTTTCAGGTGAAAAATGTTTGAAAGGATGAGAAAACATTGTAAGATGCGCTAAAAAAAATTCTGGATATATTATTTCTTATGCAACCTTGTTGCAAAAAGGATAAGTTTGTATGCATAATAACGTACTGTGAAAAATGTCCAGGAAATACTTCAAAGAACACCTCAAATACATAACGAACTACAAAATCCTGATTCTGTAATCTTTGTTTGGTTTCCTTATATTATAATGCTACTTTTTGTATAAACTTGCAATAAAAATAATGTACTAAACAAGTAATGAAACATAGGCTACTCTGAATTATTAACCTCGTTACTTCTTTCACCGTTTTATTTGAATAGAGCACGAAAATGAGTACAAGTGAAATTAAGAAAAAAAATTATTTATACAACAAAAGCTCTAACAAATCACAGATTTTGATAAATGTGAGCCATGTCTATAGGACGAATAACATTCACACTTCTAGCAGCTGATTCAGCATACTAAAGAAAATCTTATTGAAATAAAACTATATTATGTAGATTTGCTGTATGATGGATGTATTATATAATTATGTAGTTCAACAAAATGGTGTATAAGTGTAGTACTAAAATAGGACCATCTTTATCTCAATACCTAGTTCCAGCTCCGCCATTACTGCCTTACATACAGTATCACCATCACTGATGCAGGGGCTTCCTGACACACCGATTGGTACTAAAGCTTATTTATTATACCTCTCATAAGAATTTAGAGTGAGAAGAGAACTAACGGTATTGTAAGGGTCTGAAGAGGTGTGTTGGTGGCCAGATTGACAGTGGAGTAGTGGCCAGCCGCTGGACCGATCTTGGACTCTGACAGAGACCAGAGCTTGAGTTGTGATGACGAGTACCCAGACGCCATCAGCTTACCTGAGCGCGACACCTTCGCACAGCACACGCTGTAACAGTGTATTGTAGTCATTATTATTTTCATGCTCACAACACGCTATACAGTAGTTTTTTGTATTGATTATTATTTTCATGCACAAAAATTGAAAATTTGTCACAACTAAATTAAACCACGTCAAACTGTCAACCGTTTGAGTGCCAAGAGCCGAAGTAATCCAGAGAAGTGCTGAATGCTCTCTACTGCTTACGAAAGATGGCAGTGCAATCAAACATTTTTTAGTATGCGTTTCTTTCAAATCATTGTTCCTTAAAGAAGTTTTCAAGGTAAGCTTGCTGATTTTCCTATCCATTTAACGATAACCATAAACAGAGTTTTCAATTGAGAAAATAATTCTGAAAGAAAAAAGCTCCTTTGAACAATGATATTCACAATGATATAAAACAAAAACTCTTAACAGGGAAATATGACAAACAAAAGGTAATTTTTTGTTTCTTAAAAACGGTGATCAGAAATTTCAACACTGGTATTCCTAGTATAAAATAATAACAGTTACTTATATAATAATAATAATAAAATCTTTATTTCTTGTTTAAATTTTTACAATCATTAACAAAGTCAATTCAGCATAATGCCAAGTCAATAACAAAATATACTAATAATGATAACAATAATCATTACTATAAAATATTATAATACACATAAAATAAATATTAATATACACGCACACATATCAACACTAATTGATTCATGTGATAAAATTTAATTTATTATAGACTAATTAAAAATTTATATTGGTTAAACAAAAGAATTAATATGAATTTCTTTAGGATTTTCCAGGAGCCAATTAATACATTCAAGACAACGAGTTATTTTTCAAACTTTTTTATTTGCCATTTAATTTTTTTATAATGATGCCAAAAAACCGTAACTGCTTTTTTATGTTAAACATCTAAGTATAACAAGAAATGTATGTAGGCTTTGCAATAGCGCACAAAATCATTATTTAAATATGTTTAATAAATTTCTATCCATGTACCCCAAGAAAAAAGTGACATGTTTCACTCCCCTTGCCTGACAGCTGTTTTGTTTTTTGTTATGTACCTAACAAAATTAATTTAAGCAATTGTGCGCCTGATGGGGTACACAATAGTCTAAGATATTTATTTAAGCATGGGAACAAATTTAACAATCCACCAAAACAAGCAAATAATAATAATAAACGCAATAAGGAAATGCATTGCAACGTGTACCCCATCGGACGCACGACTCGCTTTACGAAAGCCCAGTGTGTACCCAATCGGGTATATGACGGAAGCTGTGAAAGATCGTTTGTACCTGATAAGGTACATGTTGTCGTGAGTGTGTTAAAAAAATTTTTCTTAAAAGTAATGTAGGGATGCTTCCTCATTAAAGGTTCTAAGTGATTATATCATTTAAATGATAAGATAGTATGACTATGAGTGTTTTAGTAAAAAAATATCAATGATATCTGAAAATATCTGTAACATTTAAATCTTTCATTATCTACAATGGGGTTGCAACTAATAAATAACTAAGAACGGACAACAATATTCAAGATAATACCTTTCAGAATTATTCAAGGAGTACAGCAACAGAGGCGGAGGTGGAGTGGGACTTGCTCGGACCTGTCTGATCATCTCTTGTAAATGACGCATTTCCTTATCGTCATGTGTTTGTTGATACAGGGACTCTAGGTAGTCTGCTGTCTGAAACCATTTCATTGTACTAAATGTGTTGTTTACTTCTCGTTATTACTCAAAAATATGTCTAAATTCATTTGAATTATCTGAAATAATGCTAGGTAGATTTTTTATACACGAGGTAAGCACTTGTATTCACTGAAGGTTATCAACTAGATAGCCAAGACCGATAAACTCAAAGTTCTCACACTTCTCCTTTATTTCATTTTGGGGAAATGGACAAAGTTGTAACAGTGACTAAAAAGTTCACTTTTATTTCCTAGAAAGGTGTCCCGAGTTCCATCCTTCCATCTTTATCCATCAAAAACTAAACAGAATCTATCCATACTTTTAATTCACACTGTATATAATAATAGAAAACCAACCAAATTGTTCAAGCTCTATCTAAATACATTTTAAATTACGGTTTACTGTCATTACAATTTAAACTTACTTCGTCTACATAATCCTCCAGCACATAATCTTCGCTCTCAAAAACACTGTCACTGGATAACACTTCAATATCAAACCACGTTTGAAGAACCTATGACAAATAAGACAGTTTATTATAATCCAATCACATTTAATGTTGTAATATTTAAATTATAAATGGTCTTTAGACTTCGTCTAAAAATATGATTTTCAAAGTAGCAGTGGAGGGAAGAGGGGCCAACAAAGATGAGAGATGGGAAGATAGTATAAGGGGGACTGATAAACAGGCTGAGTAATGGAGGAATATTTAAAAGTTGCTGATAATCATGATGTCAAGCTTTAATTAAGTTATAATAAATTGAATTTACATTAAATTTTGGAAGCAGGGAAAACATTTTCAACCATTCCACATATTTAATAATTCTTAACAAAAGTAACTTTATTTTTAATAAAAAATTTCAAATAGGGTAAATATTCCAACAAAAAACTAAATATTTCAAATGGGTTCACTTTCTGACCTATATTTACCTCTACATCACTTTTTCTTATGCATAAAATAATTGCCAATCATGCATACGTTCCACAGTTATATTATCACAGTAATTTTCTAATGCTAGTTTTCTAATGCTGTTGACAAAGACATAGACAATATTTTACTGCCATAAAACATGAGATGCAATAGGCTGAATTACGTAAGAACTTTAAATCTAACTTATATCACAATGAACAACAGCTTGTAAGGCTAAAGGGCTGCACATAAACAAAGTAAATGTTATTACTTTGTACAACAGGTCAGTTTTTAAACAAAGTTTTCTGAACAGGAAATTTTTGTGTGTATATCTTTGTTTTTAGCAAATTCGTCTAAGAATAGTACAAAATCTGTGTTCCGTGTAGTGCGAAAAAGAATTCTACACTTTGGTGTTTCATTCTTCATTTTTTTTATTTTTTATTTATTGAAATAAAATTAATTAGTTTAAAAACAACCCTCTCATTATAAACAAAATTAAAAACAAACAGATATTACAATCTAAAAATGTTTTATAATCAGCATAAATATTTCATAAACATGAAATCTATATTGAGTTTAAAAGTAAACATGTGATTTAAGTTAAAGTGTGTACATTGGCGCTGTCATTAAAAAACAAATACACTAATTTCATCCATTATTCAATTCCCACAAAGTCACAATGATGGATTTCAACTTGTTTGTATTTTTTTGTCAACAAAAATTCAATCACTGAAAAGACTCCACAAGTGGGGAAATTTTTCATTACAGAACTCATTTGAACTGGTCACAGAGAGAAAATTAGGAGGGATATAGACCATCCCCTATCACAGCTAGATACATACTGAGCAAAGGAATCATTTTACCCCCAAGATGCGGCTCAAGCCCCTTCCACTACTGAGCTAGTCCCAAAAAACACATGTTACTCTCTGGACAACCCTTTTACTATGCCATAACAAATTAAGTCAATATTTTAGATTTTAATTCAAATGTAATATAACATAAATAAAATGAAATGACTTAAGTTTAGTTCAGCAGTAAAAATTGGATCAGACAGTATGTCAGTGATAAGTACACAATGTTGGTATTTATGTGTTTTCTACAGATCAGATCTGTAGGTAATCCACATGGTATTTTATTGGATATGGTAGGGTTGAAACAAAATGCAACACCACAATCTAATGGCAATCGATACAAAGATACATTACCTGAAGCAATATAACATGACTTTGAGTTGCTAGATACTTTTGCAGTGCAGCCATTGTTGATGAACTGATCTTTAATTCGTATTTACATGACCTGTTAGTACAAACAAAATATACATTTGTGAAGAGTAAAGTAACTGTTATTAAAACATTTTAAAACTAATTTGTATAAACGAAAACTATAACAGGGTTGCTACAGGAGTCCAATAATGAAATTCCCTGACTTTTCCCTGATTTCCAGACCAAATTTTTCATTTTTCCCTGACTTTTTTCGACGCAATCCCCAGGGTTTTTGGCAATTAATGGGTGGAAAAAAAGCGGTGTTGAGGCTAACAGGGTGGCAAATATAAAAAAGCAAAAAAAGCCTGCTTCATGCGCCGCGTCATCTGCAGGCTTGGACTCGGCGCGGCAGCAGTAAGTTTATTTGTGTAAAGGGATTTTATATTTTCCCCTGACCAACGTCAAAATTCCCTGACTTGAGACCGGATTCCCTGACTTTTCCCTGATTTCCAGTCCTGTTTTTTTTCCCTGACTTTTCCCTGATTTCCCTGACCTGTAGCATCCCTGTATAATCAAAGCCTACTTTTCAGTGGTGTAAAGCTATCCATCGTTTATAAGATCCGTCCGGCTATTCTTATACCATTTTATAAGGATTATTTATGCAAGCACCAATCCATAAACAAATTGCGGAGAAAGTGGTAAAAACCTACAGGTTGACTTTTTTTACTTTTCTATGAATCAAACCTATGATTTTTTAGGGACAACCTTATCACTTGGTTATGGAGAAGGAAATTTAAATGCTATCTACTTATTTTGTTGGTCTGAAACCCATTTCATTTGTTAACACATTAACTGCGGAATTGTTGCCTTTAGGCTGAAATAATTGTACAGTGATAAAACTAAGCTTGTATGCCTGCGAGTCCGTTTGAATTTTGAGATCTATTTCTGAAACACTTTGATGTCACAAGACCGCTGATGGGTATTAGAAGAATGTATACCCTTTCAACTTATATAGGTCATATACATTCAATGTAAACACGTGATGTAGGACATGCACTGCCCACATCAGGGTCACCTTCATTTCTGTACTGCTCAGAATCGTCTGTGTCAACATCGTCAACCAATTACCACACGGGATCGGCTACAAAATACTTATCAACTTTTCCAAAATAACCTATAATAACTGTCTATGAAAATTTAAGAGGGGCAGAACAATCCATTTTAATAAATAATAAACTTTAAACTCACTGAACAGCGCATAAAACCAACAGATTACAAGAACACTTCACAAGAATAGCGGGTAGCCCACACAGCACCGTGGGAATGGTGAACCAATACTCATGCAAAATAGCTTTAGGCTCAGAGCAACATGTGATAAAATCAATATCTTTGTTTTCACAATAATCAAAGAATATCCTAGTGCTGATGGCAAGTTTTACCTCGAGTTTAATATATTTGAAATTTATTGTATCTATATAAAGTATTTAGAATATTCTCATCATACCTACAGAAGCAGTTATGGCAAGTAAAGGTTTAAAACTTATTTATCACACTTCTGCAATAATCCTAATTGGATTACTTAAGTTAAGGGAAATGCCCCATTATAAGGTTCACTTTTAACCCTTTCCATCCCAGACATTTTTTTTAATTTGTTCCAAAAATCCCAAGTATTTTTACTAATGACATACCCAAAAATCCGAGGCTTTTTTAGTTAATTTTGTCGCGTTTTACTAGAAAACCCATAAAAAATTTATTTATGAAGCAAATTTATTAGTTTAAGTATTATTAGCTTCCTAAATAATATGTTACATATACTATAAAATAAAATATAAAAGGACATGCAAATATTTACAATAACTTTTTTTTAATAATATGTATTTACCAAAAAATATTTTGAGGATTTTTTTACTTTGTTGCGTTGTGGATGGGCATAAAAAAAATTATTTAACCAACATTGATAACACTTGACAAAACCACATTTAACAGTCTTAAAAAAAATCCATACTTTACACTGATATGTTGAGAAATAAAAAAGTTCTGGCTTTTTTTAAAATCACTGTAGTTCGGAGTTTTCCCCAGTTATAACAACAATATGGCATATCATGTTCCATTTCTACATAACATATAGTTCTAACCAAATATATTGAATTTCAATAGGCAAACAATGAACTATTTCAAAGTTTTAACTAAAAAAACTCCTAATCCTAACATTATTTTGTTAAACTAAAAATTACCATCCAATGAGGATCGGCATCTGAATCATCCACGATATCAGAAGAACTACCACGATATCAAACAAGTCGTCAATCTCATCAAAAATACAATTACTAATTGTATTATCACTAATTGATGACCTACGTTTCATTTCAATTCCTTTCACCACACAAAAACAATCAATTCACTAACGAAACACGAATAACCTCTAAACAACAAGCTGGAATTAAACCCACACAAATACAGCTGACAAAAGTCAACACTGTTGATGACGCAACACAAAGAGAAAGAAGTAAATAAGTTGTTGTGCAATAATAAAACATTATAGCGTAATAAATCGATGTTTTTATAACAGTATATGTTATTCCGAACATTTATATATAATTTAAATAAATATTCCGAGTTAATAAATATTTAAAAAAAATTGTTTCCTTAACGTCCGGAAAACCGGACGCTGGGATTTTTGCTGTGTTTTTCGAACGTCCGGTAAACAGGACGCTGGGATTTTTGGAACATATTACGAACATCCGGAAAACCGGACGCTGGGACGGAAAGGGTTAAAGAGAATACACTATATCAACATGTTTTTATAACAATTTTACAAAGAAACAAGAAATTTTAATTAAAAAGTGTATATGTTGCTTTCATCAAGTAGACAATTAACTCCTGTTAAGGCATTGGTATTGAAACCAAGTTTTTGAATTACTATCGAAGTCAGTCAAAAATATGTTTTTAACCTTTATCTCTTTTAAAATTAAACCAGTTGTAGAAAATATTGTAGTAAATTTAAACACATTAATTTTTAAAAAATCAAACATTTTTCAAGGTTTTACAGTCATTTTTCAAAATGTATGAGTAGTAAAACATATAAAATATGCCTATAAACATTTTTTATATACCTCGTTAGTTTTATGCATTAAAATAAAGGCAATCAAAATGAGAAATTTGTGTGATGGTACAAAATGACAATTTCCAAGCAAAAAAAATCTATTCTAAATTCAGAATTACCTAAAAGCTTTGATAAGTGGTTTGCTGTCAATGTCCTGGGTGGTGAATACCAAGGACAATTCTTCAATGATGTCTCTGTGATTTTCATGACCCAAAAATAACTCTTGGTGACGTTTGAGAAACTTGGACGTTGCCTGTCTGTCTAAACCTCCGCGTAATATTTCCAGGTACAAGTGACAGAGTAAGGGGAACAACATGGCATGCAACTCGTGGCGACACTTTCCTTCTGGAAGTTCCAAGATCCATGACTTTAATCTGTAACATTTAATACATTAATAACCGACAAGCTGAAGCTTTAGTTCTCAGCTAACTGATTCTCTTCTGAGAACTAATACTAAACATACTTGCAGTTCATAAAAATAAACGACAAACTTAAAAATCATCGGAAATAATGTTCTCTGATACAGATGTACAGGAAAAATGTATAAATAGGCCTTCAGATTCAAGATACTGTCACATATGTAAGTAATTATAATATCACAATGTCTATCTGTGATTCATAAAATTTCAATTCAATGTTGTATACATGATGGCTATTCTGAGAATGTCACAGTTTTGGTGCTTTACGCAACATGGGATCAGTGATTTTATCCAATGCTGTCCGAACTGAGGCACAAAATTGGATCTTTAAGTCTGAAAAATATACGTCATAACTGCATGCCACAAAACTAGTACACTATCAGGATAACCAGATCCATACAAAATTTTGTAATTGCCTTCGACTAAAAAAATGGCTCAGTTGAGTATGGTGTAGAAATTACAGAAGATTAACTGACAAAGTTATTTATTAGGTGTATATTAATTATTATAAAAATTGCACTTACTTGGTAAACTGTTGTTCAGCTAAGGCAATGTCGTTACTTATTGTGCTAAATATTATTGAGTTTAGTCTAGAAACATCTTTGTCCACTGTTGCTGCAACTGTCATCTGCTTACATGTTTGACTTAAAACCAAATCTGATTTCCTGAAGTGATCTGTTTCCTGCATGAAAAAATAAACAAATATAACTCAATGTCTAGTATATATATATTTCAAGTTTTAGGTGTTGTTGGAAAAGATTCCTTTAATTAAATTAATAAGAATTAATAGTATTTGTAAAATGAATACTATCCTGGATCACTCCATTGAATCAGACCAGCGTCTTCTAAAGTACACCAATGATGTATTTGCCGTAGGTGCATATCTATCAAGCCATGTATCGGGAATGCCATAAGCAATGTCCCATGCCCATCAACAAACCCATTTTTTATTGTTTATAACATGTAATTAATTATATCTATTAATTTGAACCATGTGACTAATTTAGTATTTCGTATACATTGATATCAATTGGTAGTTCTCTTACTTGATATATAAAGTATCGATGATTGTAATAAATGGTATAAAAACCAGGTCCACTTATCGTACTCTGTCCTTATGAATATCTATAAGTCAAATGTTGTATTCGATAGTATCAATATTTCTAACTGATAATTATGATTTAATTGTGTTGGGTGTCTGGTATTAGGCTATACTGCCCTTAAATTTGCAAGCCCACCTTTTGAATTTAATTACTTGTGAAAGATTAACAATATAAAGCCTAATCTATCTTCAAATTCTCTACTCCGACAACAGCCTAAGATACTATTTGAATTCATTTTTCTAAACAAAATAAATTAAGCTAAGAGAAAACAATGCACCTAAACTGACCATGTAAATTTGTAATAGACCAAAAATGTATCTGAATTTTTCAAATGATGTATTAAATTTTAAATACATACTAAATTTTGAAATACATAACTGAGGAAATAGACTAGTAGTCTAATATAAATAATTTTAAACATTTGACATAACAGTTTACTATATACCTGTGCAGTATTGGAGCAATTCGGGATTAATTAGACCGATTATTATTATTAATTAGACTTTATATAAGTTATTAAAAGTAAATATAAAGCTAACCTATCAAATTAAATTACCATATAATGTCTGCGCCGCAAGTATGAATTGACTGCACTTTTTACCATATCACTTCCTGAGCGTTTTTTGAAATCATTATCACAAACATTAACTACAGTACAATTCATTTTTAATTATCGAAATTTGTCCTTCAACATAACAACAACCACGGCCTGGTCAAGTTACCTAACAACGGTCACTGCTGCTTTACTTCTAAGCTTCTAAGCTCTGGCCTCTGCTACGTTAGTGTATTTTTATTTTTGAAGTAAACAAACCATGGAGATGAGAGAAAGGCAACATAAAAATTAGCAGTGTTTTTTTTTTTCTTTTTCTTTTGCCACCTTTTTGTGGCGGCCTGGATTAAAAATCCATGAGGCCCCGATGTTCACTTTTGTGGTTGTCCGTCGTTTGTAGGTAGTTCTTACAAGAACTTTAAAAAATTTTACATCAGTCTTCGGTTTGGTAATCTGAGAAAAAAAAAAACATTTAGATTCGTTAGTTAAAACAATAATGTACAGTGGTAATATGTTTTGTAGTATTTATGTTAGTTACAATAAAGCTAGGATATTCTAAGGATTTTGTAAGTAGATGGGTATCAGGAAGGGAAGGTGTAGGAATCTCTTCTCTGCCAGGGGCCGATCAGGCAATGTCCTATCCCGAAAAAAGGTAGGCCAAGGAAAGAAGAGCCCAGGATTGGAATGACATCTATGTATTGTGTCTGTGTATAGATGGACTTTGTTTTTATATTTAAAGTTTTCGTTTGATTGCTTTTAAAAAATTGTTGATTTCATTATACATTTCATACTTTTCTGTGCTGATTACATAGTTTAGATTCTTGGAAAATGTCTCACTAATGATTTTTGTTTTTTTGGAGATAGTTATTTCTTTCATGCGTATATTTTGGACACTGAAAGATTAGATGTTCCAATGTTTCATCCACTCCCATTGTGCAATTTAGACATAATGGTGTAAAATAACATTTAATTCTGTGAAGACATGCGTTAACATTAGCGTGACCAAGCCTAATCCTACAGATATTAACTATTTCACCTCTCGACATTTTAGAGGCTGTGAACCAAGGTGTCTTTGTGAAACATTGCTTGATATTTTTGTACCAATTTGCCTTTAAGGATGATGTTAATATACCAGTCATTTCAGTCCCAATCTTTTTGTTTTGGTGCGATTTGAAATCAGCATTTGTTACATAGAATTCGTAGCTGGTGAAAGTTAGACCTGTTGATTCTTTTGCCAATTTATCTACGGCTTCGTTTTCTTTAATCCCACTATGGCCAGGTATCCATTGTAAAGTGTAATTATTTGTGTTGTTTCTCATCATTTCCGCTATTATGTTCAAAATCAGGTCCTTACTATTATTATTCCCCAATAATGCCTGATCAACTGCTTCGATGACAGATTTACAGTCAGAGCAGATAACTATTTCACTATTTGTGATCTTTCTAGTATACTCAACGGCTTTCAGTATTGCATACATTTCGGCTGTATAGCTCGAAACGATATGGTTGAGTTTGAAAATATGTCTTTCGTCATAGCACGGAATATAGAAGGCTGCGCCAGAGCCCGAGTCAATTTTTGATCCGTCAGTGTAGATCATAATATTATCCTTATAGGTTATGTTTACCATATTATACCATTCTTGTTGCAATATTTGATTGCTGACTTTCTTGTCAAGCAATCTACCATTAATTAGTGTATTGCAGCTTACATTTACGTCAGTAATTTCAATAGGTTTGGTTAAATCGTGGGGTAAAGCAAATAATTTTAAGTTGTTTTCTATGGGGTTAATTGTTTGTACTAGGCTTAATGCTTGTATATATACAGGAGTTTTCTTTTTGTTCCAGAAAGGGTTATTATTAGTTAGCATGTATAGATACATGACACTGTGATAGGCTGGGTGAGTTGTATATGTTATTATTTTATAAATTAGTCGCTCAGTAAGAGATAATCTTCTCAGGGATAGTGTAGGTATAGCACATTCAAATTGCATGCCAATGATAGGGGTAGTTTTAAAGGCCCCAATCGCTAATCGGAGTGCTTGGTTTTGTACTTTTTCAAGTCTGTCAAGTATATAGTTAGGAGCATGACCATAAATAAAAGAGCAGTAATCAATCTTGGATCTAATTAGACTTTTGTATATACTCAGCACAAAATCGGGGTTGGCACCGTTTCTACCACATGATACCATTTTTTAAAATATTTAAGTCCTTCTGACATTGCAATATAAGTTGTTCTAAGTATGGTTTAAATTTTAATTTATTATCTATAGTAATACCTAGGAGTTTTAATTTATCTTCAACTCTTATTGTTTGACCATCAATATAAAATTGTGTATTGAGGTTTGTAATTGACCTTTTCCTAGTAAAAATGGTTATGACACTCTTATTAGGATTTAGGCTTAGATTTAAATCCTCTAATACTTTATTCATATTGTCTAATGCAAATTGCATATTATATTGTACGTTGTCATAACTTTTACCAGATGAATATAAGGTGACATCGTCAGCATACTGTAATGATTTTACCTGAGTAGGTAGACATTTATTTATGTCTGATATATATATCTCAAATAATAAAGGACTCAGGACACTACCTTGCGGGATCCCTCGACAAGTGGTCCTTGTAATCTGATAGTCGGGGAAGGTGATTGTCAGCTGCCTATCAACCAGCCGTTTGTGACAGTGCACAATAAATTTCCTAGGTATACCTTTTAATGAACATTTTTGTCCATAAAGTAGGCAAATGTACATTGTCATACGCACAGGAAATATCTAAAGCCGCCAAAATAGTGGATTCGTTGTGTGTAAAAGCAGTTTGTATATTTGAAATTAATTGCACCAAATAATCAGCACATCCGAGGTGTTTTCTAAAAGCGTGTTGTGCATCAGGGATTATCTTTAAATAGTCTACAAGCCATACAAGCCTATTCTTGATCATTGTGTTCATGATTTTAATTAAAACATGGTATTAAGGAAATTGGTCGATACGATGTTTCATTATCCTTATCTTTACCAGGTTTAAGGAGTGCAACAACCTTGAATTTTTTCCAGCTGTCAGGGAAATCCATTATACCATTCCAAATATTATTATATAAGTTTAGTAATATATCTAGTGCCTCAGGTGGTAGTTTTTTAATCAGGGAGTAGGTAATACCATCTGCTCCAGGTGAGGTGTCTTTTGTCTTAGATTTAAGGGCCTTGTATAATTCTTTGATGTTAAAATTAGTTTCAAGTATATGTGATTTTTCAGAAAATAATGGGGGTTGAATTTCAGTTTTGTGTGGTACATATTGTGGCAAAATGTGTTGCATAAATTTTTGTCCAAGTTCAAAATTATCTATCATTTCAGATTTTGATTTAATATCATGTGGATTTTTTAGTTTTTTAACAATATTCCAAGCATATTTTTGATGAGGGTTTATTGCCTATTTTTTGGCACAAGTTTTCCCAACCTACTTTCTTTGCTGCATTAATTACATCTTTTGTTTTTAATTGAGTTACTTGATAAATATGATATGTTGTTGGGGTCATATTAATTCTAAAATTTTTAAAGGCCAATCTCCTTTGTGCAACAAATTGTGAACATTTCTCCGTCCACCAATGTTTTGTATAAAAATTTGGCTTATTTATCGGAGCTTTAATATTTGGAATGGCCTTTTCCGTGGCAAAATGTATTAATTCAAGCAGCTTATTAAACTGTATTTCAGAAGGTAAGTTTTCAATTAATTGTATTTGGTTTTGTATAGTTCTTGTATAAAGATCCCAATTAGCTAATTTAAAATTTTTTCTTATACAGTTGTTTACAGGTGTTTCATTTGTAGGCCTACTATAGAATTCAATTTGCATAGAGATAGGGAAGTGATTGCTTCCCATCGGATCATTTAAGACATTCCAGTTTGTGATATGAGCATGTAGGTTTGGGGTAGCAAAAGTTAAATCAATAGTAGATTGTCTATTATACAAATTGGGGATGGTGGTAAATGCATTTTTATTAATCATAATATAGCGGGATTGAGAGTATTCCCGGAAAATGTCCTTACCTCGGGGGTTTGCCTTAAAGCAGAACCAATAGGGGTGGTGGGCATTCATGTCACCGCATATTAATGAATATTTATTGCCATTTATAAATAGTTTGTTACTCCAAAAGGTGGGGTCAATTTTACTATCAGCACAATAGATGTTGTATATATGGATATATTTATTATATAGTTTTATTTTAATTTCCAGAAGTTGAACTTTATTATCATTGTATTCGGACATTTTTTCAAATGATATAGATTTATGTATAAGGAAGGCAGTACCGCCATATCCATCGAGCCTATTTACACTAATTATGTTGTAATTGCTATCAGATAGTTTTTTCATTATCAGTTAACCATGTTTCTTGAAATGCTCCAATATGAAATTGATTTTTAGTCAAAAATTGAGTGATCTCAGGCCACTTGGGTTTAAGTGACCTGCAATTCCATTGGAGTATGTTTAGCTTTTCTGTTGTCATACTTTATCAGGGGGGAGAGTGCTATTATTTTTATTAGTACTTGAATAAGTTTTTTTTTGGAGTAGTATTAGCAGAGTTTTTAGTGTCAGTGTTTGAAATTATAAATGTTGCTAGTAGCTCATCTATTTGTTTTTTTGTTGTAACATTAGAAGTTTTAACCTTATTTCTTATTTCTGTAATTTTAGTGTTCAAAAGAGCCTGTAAGTGTTCTCTGTCAACTGTCTTTGTTTCTGTTAGGTTAGGTTTAGGTTTAGGGTTAGCATATATAGGTTTGGTTGAGTTAGGTTTATAGTTAGTAGTGAAAGTTTTGTTTGAGGTGTGGTTTGTGTTTGAGGTAGGTTTCGATAAACTGTGTTTGAAGGTAACCCGGAAGTGGTGGGCGTATCTAGTACAGTGCTAAGGGATGAGTATCTATTAGAGATGGAAATTAGGCTATTACTTGGAGATATTTGTGGAAGATTCGGATAATGATTAGTGTCTGAAGAGTCAAGGGACTTGGTTGCCTCGGCAAAAGTTTGAGGTCTTTTGGGTCCCCTAATATTCTTATAAGTGACCGGGTAGAATTGACTAGATGTAAAGTAGTCTTCTTTTCTTAGGCTCATCCTTTCTTTGATCTGTTTTTGTCTGATGAATTCAGGGCAGTATTTAGAGTTGCTGCTGTGGGGGCCTAGACAGTGAATACATTTAAGAGGGAGTTGGCATGGTGAAGAATGAAATTTTATCGCCACAGTCTCTGCAAATTCTCTCGTTTTTGCATGGGGAATTTGCCACGTGCCCGTATGCAAAGCAGCGGTAGCACTGTTTCACAGGGATTATATAGGGGGTTACTTGAACCCTGACATAGTTTAAATGAATGTAATTAGGGAGAGTATCGGAATCAAAAGTTAACTTGACATAATGTGTGTCACAAAGTTCGCTATTGATTCTACGCTTAATACGTCTGGCCTCAATAATGGTACAGTCTGATTCAGTTTCTTTAATTATTTCATCCTCACTGATACTAGGGTCTATATTCACTACACCATTGGAGTGTATTCTAATTGAAGGTACAAAAACATTGTATTGGGATAAATGACGGGAATCGACAATATTGTTTGCTGTTTGCGCATTTTTGCAAAAAATTGTTACATTGCGGCCGGATGGTTTAACATACTCAATGTCTGTGTGGTGTAGCTTTATAATCTTTCCTATATGAAAAGCATTGAGTTTAGTTTTATTTTTGTCCTGAACAATAATCTCAAAGGGGCCTTTATTTTCAGGTTTATAGTATCTGATTGTGAAAGGTTTTTTTGGTTTAGGGGGAGCAATTTCACTTTTTTGATTATGTTCTAAGTCAGAAATGTCATCGTTTTCATGTTTTCGTTTTATTGTGGAATTTTCATTAGTTAAGATAGACTCTATTGCCTTAGAGGTTTCATCGTCCATCACGTTGCCGGCCAGACCTGACGACATGTCAGGACCAGCCGAAAGGAATATTACTTAAAATTTAAATTGGTTATACCAACAAAGAACAGTAAAATAGAATGAAGGAAATTAAATAAACAAATATGAGGAAAAGGAAAATTATAGGTTAAAATTACATGTTATAGTTACCCAATCTCCAAGGTTGGATGATATAGGATTACAACACAGAACACACAGGAATCTACTTGCGGACAACCACTTAAACAACAGTGCCGTAGTTACGTCTGTTTCACAGCGATGCCGAAGTCGAACTGAATTAGCAGTGTTGCCAAATAATGTTTGTAATAATGAGCATAGTCAACAGAAGAACTCCACAATGTGATACTAATGTGTATGACAATGAAATATTACTCAATATCGGTATTACCTAATTGATCAGGTACATGTATTGTATGACTATACACTGGTAAACAACACCCCAACTTTTACTTTTCGTAATAATTAAATTATTTATCAAACCGTAGCGTTAATATTACATAAATTAAGAAAATGCGTATTGCTTGGTAATAAACTAGTAAATGAATAAGTCAACGTAGTTTACTAATAAGAACTAATTAGTAAATGAGTAATCTTGGATACATCATAAAATCCATTAATAAACTCTTTTTAACAAAAGAAATTTATAGATTTCCTATAACATAGAACAAGTTACGGTGCTTATGATGATACTGAATATGCCTAGAGCTTCATGTACTCAAATAAAGCTATGAAGTTAGAGGTCTTGCTGTATAATCACGGAATATTTGGAAACAATTAATAAAGCATATGGAATTTAGTTACTGCATGTTTCTAAACTGAAAAACTTGGATGTTTCCTACATAAATACTAAACTAGCTTTGCTCTTTATGAGACAATCTCCCATTCATAGTCATGATTACAGTGCCGTAATACTATAAAAGTCGACTACTAAACAAACTGGGCAGATGTGGAATCAGTTGCAGAGTACAGTACATATTATGCTAAAGTCATACCTCCAGAATAGACTGCAGGTTCTCACAGTGGGAGGAGCAACATCTTCACCTATACCTGTGAAGCATGGTGTTCCACAAGGCTCAATATTAGGACCATTATTTTTTCTCATCATAATAAATGATCTAGGTCTGAGAGGGGATGTTCTGCTGTTTGCGGACGACTCTACATTTTTGCAGGGGTAAAACACAAGAAGAATCCATCAGCGTTGCGAATGTTGTCTTTGATGAGGCAGTGGAGTGGTTCTCTACAAACAAGCTTTGCCTTAATACAGAAAAAAACCCAAGGTATGATATGCAGCCTGAAACGAAATGTAGATACCGACGTTAATGTAAAGATACTGGGCTTTACTCTTGATGCAATGCTGACGTGGAGTGGCCACATCAACAATGTTTGCAATAACCTTTCTCTTCAGAAGACTCAGAAACATGCTATCTGAGGCACATTTTGTTACCAGCTACCATGCCTTGTTTCAAAGTCACATGAGATATGTACTGTTGCTCTGGAGTCACGCGGTGGGCTATGAGGTTGTGCTTCTCCTTCAAAAGAAAGTTCTCCGTATAATTTCATCCGCTCGTTATTGGGATCACTGTGCTCCAATTTTTCAGAGACTTGGGATCCAGACTGTTTTCGGCCAATATATTCTTCCGTTCCTGGTTTATATAAGAGAGCACTTAGACTCTTTCCAATCTAGAGCGGACACACACTCTTACAATTTCCGTGGTTTAAACAATAGGGACTTACACTACCGCCGGCTTAGTAAGACAAGAGACTGTTTCCAAGTTCTGACACTCAGGATGTTTAACAAACTCCCTGAGGCCATGTTTTGGATAAAAATGCATTTGAAGCCAAAATTAAATTATGATTACTCTCCTAATCATTTTACTCTCTTGGTGAGTTTTTTTGCTGTTTAGGTGGGTGAAAGGACTCAAATCTCGTATAGTACTGCCTAGAGTTTTATTTTAAATAGTATGTATATAACTGTAAGTCTAATGACGAAATCTATCCAGCTAGTCTGGTCAAAGATGCAATATTCAAGTATACTAGGCTCGTTCAAAAGGCGGCAAATTAGTGGAGACCGGCGCTTGAACATAACAAACCTCCCTTCACTAACCGCTATCATTTAGCGATTTACAGAAGCATCCACTGACATTCCTGCCATCGCATTGGTACACAATATTACCAATAGTAATACTTTCTCGGACATCCGCTCGGTAGATTGTGCGCCCCCCGTTATAACTGAAAATCATATGCCAACGTAACAACTTCCTTTTTTAAAGAGAGGCAGGAAGATGCATTTTTGCACAAATGTGGCCAGCCTGTAGTATGGGACTCTCATATAAGACGTGAAATACCCACTAAAAACCTCCTCTTCAGCATTATAACCTGGAAACTGTTTGTTACATTATTTCAGATTACGTCTGAATTTAAGCCATCAAGGCTCACGCCAATCTAGCCTTCAAATAATTAAGGTGTAGACAGCGTGACGATCTAGATCAGTCTTCTTTACACGGAGGATGTACGGGACAAAGTGTTACAAACAGACCCAGTGTTTCTGACTACAGCATCACTTGGCAGACTGTCTACCGATAAAGCACCTAAGCGTGTTTCCTCGTGGAGGGGCCTTTCCCAACGCGAACAGAGGAAGAAAGAGTGTTCCGTGTCGTCGGGAACGCCTGGGCAATATATGTAGCCCGGTGATCCGGTTTTGCCCATACGTAACAGGTAAGACTGGAAGTATGCCCACTCTGTAATTGGGTAAGGTAGTAGTCTACCTCACCGTGTCGCCATTCCACCCAATGTTGGACCTGCGGGTAAAGCCTTGCAGGCCATCGTCCTCGGAATTCATCTCCAGCTATTGCCGTTAGGTAGGTGTGGGTGCGTTCTTCCATTTTAAATCAGTCGTCACACCGTCGTTGATACATCGCCTTCCTCTCCCCCGCCAGATCTTAATAGGAATGATTCCAGCGATCAACAGGACTGCTGGCTCAAAGACCGTGTATTACGCGGAAGCGACTCGATCTGAGTGCTGCTTGACGCTGCAATCGTCCGGGCTGCATCCTATTTGCTTCGTTATTCAGTACATCTGCCCACACTTCACCTCCGCACAGGAGAACGGATTGCAATGTAGTCATCAGAAGTCGACTAAGGAATTGAACCCCTTTAGAGGACTTGTCCTTATATCAGAAAATCTGGTCCCTCCAGGTCAGCTTACTGTCGACCATTACCCCGAAGTACTTGGCGGTTCGAGTGGTCTGGACCATCACCTCGCACACGCAGAGTGGTGCGTTAGTTTGTATCCTCTTCTCAGTGGATCCAGAGACAGGTCGTGATCTGCCATACAGTTTTTAACGACGCGCATGACTTGGTTCAGCTTCAGCTCTGCCAGTTCAACATTTCGTGCGGCTAACAAAACTGCAAAGACATCGGTGTAACCAACTAAACCCGACTCATCTGACATCACGGACCTCAAAAGACTGGTATCGTGACATTACAGAGATCCGGACCCAGCATCGAGCATTGCGCAGCTCCGGAGGTTACAGTCTTTGTTCGCGGGCTCACAGTCGTATTATAAATAAGAAGACGGAATCCGATGTAATCCTCGATTAACCGGAGCAGATACGCTGGGATGCGAAAGGTGTTCCGCAGTGCGTTTAGCATATACAGTATTGTACCATCTCAGAGTTGAAGGCATTCCTGACGTCAGCGTAACAGAAAGCACTACTCTACGAGATTGGTAGTTGTAGCTCTTGGCCATCTGTTCCATTGGCCAACAAAAAGTTGTGCATTTTCGCAAAATATATTTTTATTGAATTAATGATAAAAGAATAAAAAATACTGGTTTTAATTGTAAGACAAATTGTAACACTCATTAAAAAAACTTGTTTATCAAAAGAAAGGCTGTAAAGTCCTCAATATTTTTAAAAAGTATTTAAAAGTCCACTAAATATTTATTTACATTGAATTTAAAATGTTAAAGTACATTAAAACTGAATAAAAATACAGTTCAATTAAAAACTTAAGTCAAGTTTTTAAATTTCCATTTAAGTCGTAAGTTTATTGAATATTTTGATTAAAAGAAAATAAAAAGTACACAATATACCGCAATACTATCTACCTGGAAATATAATACGTAATGTAATTAAAAAACTTGTTCATTACCAGAGGTTTCAGCAGTAGCGAGTAGTGAAGATAATATTAAACACTGCATTGCTTAGTAGTGAGTATTAAAATGAAGACTAAAGTTCTCTGGTAGTTATTATAAATATCATATTATTACACTACAAGGATAAAAAAACTCGTTCTGGTTTTTGAAGTTTTTATTAAAAAAAGAGAATCAACCAAAACAGGACAGTCATTACAATGATGAAGTGATATAATAAATTAAAACATGGGAATTCACAGTATATAATTTATAAATATGGCTTTAAATGTAATAACAACATTACTGCATATAATAGTTAATATACTAAATCCTTGCATTACGTATCAATACTAATGGATCTCATTAATTTTGTCCTAATTTATTCCTCAGAGAGAAATAAAGTTGGTTTTTATAGCACCAGATTTTATAAATAACAAAAACTTTAGGACAAAAATATTGTTTTGTAGTAATTGTATTACAGGACCAACCACAAGTAAACTGACAGTAGCATACTTTGTCCTAATTACATAAACTGTACTAGCTATTCCTAAAAAAAGCAAAACACTGTTACAAAACATAAAATGCACAAAATAATTGTTTGAGTTGAAATAAATTAAATTTAAACAGGTTATAATTGACAACTTCGCAGGACTACAAAAAAATTATGATAAACAGATATCTAGTTGTTAACGGAACATTTATTTCCACAGATAAACTAAATAAGAGAAGGATGGGTGTAGTTATTCTACTGGTACATACTCAATAATATTGCATCGAATTATTTTCAGATTTTTAAGCCTCGGTCTGTCACAGTACAAAATTAACACTGCATTAGAACTACAGAGATTGATACATTAAGAGATGAACTTGTTTTTTTCTTTCATACAGTATTTTTTAATGTCTCCATTTAATAATACTGTATTCATACAATGTTTATTCTTAAAAAAACCTATACATTTCTACAACCATTAAAATAAAACCCCCTCTGTGCTAGTCGGAAGCAGTAAGTAGATTTTATAACACCTGAAATATTAACGTTTATTTTAGAAATACGGGATTCCAAAGACATTTGTACATGAGCAATTTTTCTCACAAATGCAAAAATAACGGAGTTGTGAATAATCTCTACCTTTGAATAGCCACCATATAGAAACGGAATTGTATACCTTTTTGAATGACCTAAGTAGAGATATTTAATCAAATATTTCAGCATTTTTCTTGCTAGTTCTTGGTGATTGAAAAGTTCGTATGGAATTTATATCTTGAAAACCATTTTAGATTCAAAACAATGGTGTATAAGAAAAATTAAGAAATATTATATTTATTCCCTAACACTACTTTTTTTAGCTACATAAGTAACAGAGTTGTATACTTCTTGGGAAATTATAATGGCTGCCATATTGAAACAAATAGGTGATTTAACCTGCTCAATGAATCAGCTAAAATATTATTTATAAGATAAAATTTTTGTACCAAGATTTAACTTAATGACACGCCTCATGTACAGAAAATGTGAAAACGACACGCCTCATGTACAGAAAACGTGAAAAACAGGTTAAGTATGGTATCAGATAACAAATTCACTTGAGACAGAATTTGAGTCTACGTTATGTATAACGCAGGTTCAAAACAAATTCATAACACTGGTGGTGGTCTATTCCACCATGTGGTCATTGTTTCCACCATTTACTTCATACTCCTCCCAAGCTACCTTTCACCACTGTATTATGTTAACTTGCTCAAATACATAATAAAATGGTTGTTCAGTAGCAAATTTTTTTGCACTGTTCATCTAATACATCGATTTTTATGTACGACACTTATTGAAACATGTAACAAACACAGGACTGAATTGAAATTTTGTATATCCATAATTTACAAAGCTTAGTCGTACAGTGAAACCTTGATATATCGAACCTCAATATATCAAAATCCTTGATAAATCAAAATTTTGTCATGCCTCTTGAATGTGCTGTTTACTTCAATGCTAATTTTACTTCTATATATCGAAGGTTTGACGTAAATAACTTCGATATATTGAATTTTTGATCTTAATTTTGCCTACTGTTAACTGCTATATATTGATGTTTGTTTTATATATTGATCAATGCAACGAAAGTACAGTACATATTTTCCAAGTTGAGACTTGAAATCCCCACTTCTGACACTCCTTTTTTTTATTTGTTGCCTCACAACAATTTTAAACCTCTATGTATCGAAGACTGCCCCAACCAACCTTGATAAATTGAAATTCTCAATGTATCAAAGTTTGTATTTCTCCTTGAGGTTCGATATATCGAGGTTCCACTGTAATATATTTTAACGTTTATCTTCATTTCAAAATGGCAGCTTCTTTTTCATTTCAAAATCACAAGAATCTTAATATTTAACTTGCAAAAAAACATCAGATTAGAAAATTTTGAAAAATACTGATCTGCAGTGGTTTTCATTTACTAAACGTTTTATATTGAGAATGTTAAATTGTTAAAAATTAGTTTTGAAATGAAGATTCTATTACATTTTTACTGTACAGACAGCAACACTGAACATACAAAACAATGATTGCAGTTTGAGATCGAAGATACATTAAACATTACACTTTATCACAATCAACATCGGAAAAACTACAGTAGCAGTGCCACTAGTGATCGGCATGGTGAGTATAGTAACTTACAGCCTTACTTTCAAAAAACCTTAAAATATTAGATGCATATTTTAAATAATTTTATCAATTAAAATATGATCTCTCCATTTTTACCACATACGACTGCATATAAATAATCTGTAGTTACAATAAAATAGAATACTAAACCCATACACATCTACTTCCTTTACTGCGTAATTTTACCTTGGTAACGTTACATGGTGATTTTGATCAGATGGGAACAATTAGGGTATTTTCATGTTGGCAAGAGGCTACGAGTTGGTAATGTCACTTACTTTTGCTATTATTGCAAATGACAAAACTAATTGGAAAAACATTACATTTGAAAGGGCAAAAGGATATTTGACATTTATCATTACTTGTTACAAAAATCAAACATTATGATTTGAATCTATTCTTTTCTTCAGATTCCCAAAAACATCTTATGATGTACGATTAGTATGCACAAAAAATCAATTAATGATTGGTGATTAATTTACCAAAACCAAACTTAACAACTGAAAAATTTGTTTTAAAAAAGATCAAGTATTACCTAAAGTACAGAGTGATCAGGACCATGTCACTGCACAACACATGCTGCATGTACCAGAGAAGGCGACAGACTTTTTGTGCATGTTTAGCTTTGTCTAATGGTTTCCTTTACACCACAAGAGAGCGAATTTTAACTCTCAAAATTTAATGTTCTATTTTTGTAACATTCAAGTAAATATGATAAATGTATGAAATCCTAATATCCATTCTCAATCACTAATTCGCAATAATAAATTTCAAACAATACAAGTACACGTTCACCGTAAACTAAGGTGATTAATTTCTATTGTTGTTTACTTGGATTAGTCAACTTAAAATAAAACGTGTTTTTTTATTACACTTATCACCTGTAAGTTGGTTAGTTGGTAGATTTCAAAATTTTTTAGTGTTTTATATAAAATAATTTTTAAAAAAGATATAAAATCATGGTACATAAGATTTCATTATAGAAGGAGATTTCATTTTATCATAGTTTTATGTTGCACTCCTACTTCAATCAAAACTATCAGGCTCACATAAGAATGGCTAATTAAAATAATTATTGACGATGGTTTACTACATAAAATTTAACACGTTAACTGCCACTATGTCAATTTTTTGTCGGTTGAGCGTTTAGCAAATCCTTTCCCACCAGTTGCTGATGAGATCTCTGTTTTGTCCGTCTGTACGCACAATAACTGTTGAACAAAGTGACCTAGAGAGTTGATTTTAAAGAGTTGAAATCTGGAATAAAACTCTACCATTACATCAGTGTTGAAAATGGTAAACATGGTCAATAGACCACGAGAACCATGACCATGGACCATGGTCTAATGAGAAGTCTCATTTTGTCTGTTAAAAAACGTCCCTGATTAAATTGGTCTGATGGGTAACCAACAAGAAAAGCGCAAACCAAACAAATTTTTTTTTTCCTTGGGGCGGCCTACTGCCATGAACTTAAGCCTCAAGGGCTTTTTGCGCACCCCGGAAACACCATGAGGCCTACCAGTCTACAACTTCAGCAGTTCAACAAACCGCCGAAAACAACCTATCAGGTCCTCCTGGGAAAATTCACCACCCCTGTCCATGCTACCAAAGATGGCATACCGCTCTCTTGCTATTGCAGGGCAATCAAAGAGCAGGTGCTCAGCAGTCTCCTCCTGCTCATTACACCTTCTACAGAGCGGATCCTCCTGAAAGATGCCAACTCTGTGTAGATGCTTCCTCAGGTGACCATGCCCCGTAATGAGACCAATGACCTTAGAAGACATTGATCTGTTTAATGAGAGAAGGTCCGAAGCCACCTTGGAAGAAGGTGACTGTAATACCATTCTACTCACTCTCAATTAGCCAACAAGAGTATATATTGTGAAGGCTAATCATATGACATTTTTCAGTAAGTTATTAACACCATAGACGTCCCACTTTGGACAAATTTGTTTTGAGAAAACAAAATTAGAATTATATCTATATTAATCATAATATAAATATCACCAATATACTTAAAAAGAATCGTATACTTATTTTAATACTATTTTTACTAATATCCACATGATATTAACAGAATTATTTTACTTTTTTCTAGTTTTACATTTAAGAATTTTGAATAAATACTCATTGAAAAATAGGTTTTTAACTAGTGGAGTAAGTTTAAATTTTCTGTTCAGTTAGGATAGATTAGTTAGTATTTTAATTAAATACATAATGTTGCAGTGCACCCTTCAATGTGTCCGCATAACATCGTGTATACCTAATAATTTTCATTTCTGTGACATTTAGAAAATGCATAAGCATATTATATCCAATTCAGAAAAAAAGAGAACAAACCAATTATGAACATAGCATTACTGTGGGACAGATATAGTCTAGTATTGGGGATCATGTTGCGTAAAATACAACAATATTTGGGATTTATGAACTCCTGGTTCAAGAAGACATAAAATTATTTCTTTATTTCATTAGTTCTTAGAGACGGAAAAACTGTTTGAGATTTTTCCGGTTCTACAGAAGATTTCCGATCGGGTGGCCACCCTTTACAATGAAATTTTGCAATTAATTTATTGATTGCAACATCTAGACTTGTGCCCTTAAAACCTTTGATTTTTATAACAGCTACTTTAAAGTTTAATTGGCTGAGCATTTATTTCGGTGTCTCCCACCAGTTGTGACAACAGTAAATCTCTGCCTTTGTGTGTGTGTGTATAGTCTAACTGTACACACAATAACTTTAAAATGAGTTAAGTTAGCAGGTTGAAACATTCATATTAAGACATCATCACTTAAAATCTCTGTAGAATCTGTTACCTGTGCTTTCAACCACTCAATGGTTTACACTGGCACACAGGGGCATTTGTATCACAATAGACATGCTTCGCCCACGTCTCATTTCTGGTAATCAATAACTTTCTACCATTCTTGCCGATAATCTTTGAGAAAGGTCAATTGGCAGCCATTTATATATGTTTGGTGTTCTGTTAGGAGATCCCATTTAGCATAGAATTTGTGGTAATTTAAATTTTCCACCACAAACCAAACTATCAAATGTAGGGAAAATGTTTTCAAATTTCCATAAATTACAAAAGGACATTTTCACAATTGTTTTATTCATGTTCATTATAACTTCTCCAGTAACAAAGTGAGAACAAAAACTGTTGTTCTTGTTGGTACGGAATCAATCCACTGTTCCCTAACTCTGCCTTCACTTTTTATTGCTTTCCGCAAAAATCATAAAACTGGTGATTAATTTCAATGATTTGTGGTTTTTGCCAAAATAAACCTAATCACAGAACACACCTTACGTGTGGTGTGGTTTCTATTACATATTAAACACACTACAGAGAGCAACATCCTGCACGCTGCCTTGGCAGGATGCGTACTGACTGTAAAATCATTTTCCATGGCAGGATGCGTACGTTTTGTCACCAAGATGGTGGCTCTAACCCTACCCACCACTGCTACACACCCACATCTGTTATTTCTTAGGCAGTCCAAGTATTTGCATTTTTTTATTGCATATATTAGTAGTAAATACACTTAAACTTCAAATAACATGGCTTTAGTTGGTATGGTCTGCCTTAGTGGCAACGATTCATGATTTTACAGACAAGATGACTAGAAGAATAAGTGATAAGCCATCATTTGTTTCGCTACTTCCAGTAAATCATGAAAATGTAATGAATTATCTGATATTTTATTTGCCATTACAGGTATGATGATAATGAACATTTCAGGCTGAACTGCCTACTCTGATTTAAAAAGAGATTCTGGTAATTGTGCAACAGTGGAAGCACATACACCCAAGGCTATGCTTCATGTATGTTATATTGCGTTTCATCAAGTGAGATGACATTGATAATTAAGTAAATTTGGTAGGTAAACTGATAAAAATCGAGTAGGAAATGAAAATGTTATGTATTTTGCAGCTGTTTTGATTTTGTATTTTACTGAACTCGCTGTGTAACAAGCGTCCTTGCATAATCTTTGTATAGTATTGGCACATACCAAAAAAAAAATATGACGGAAGCATTAATTTGAACATCATGGTGTAACTAGCCCCCAGCAATAGCTACTATTTTTATAGCCACAAAATAATTTTTTTTTTATAAACATTAAATTTGTATGTTCCTAGTATTTAAAAAGTCTCAAAAGGCCCTTTTCTAAATAATGCATAATTAAGTTTTAATAGCAGGTTTATGAAGAGCACACTACAATGTATTACAATAGAAAAAATAATGCAATCCATTTCTTTCAAATTTGCACAGTAAATTAAAAAATAGTCAAGATTTTCTTGATTTGATTAAAGGTTGAAAAAATTGCACAAGTTTAGAAGCTACAAATCAAAACAAATTATACAGTTATTTTATTGTACTGTATCTAATTATAAAGCTGATATTTTGTTGATTTTATTTGCTAGTGCTCATAACTGTAAAAAACTAAAACTGTATGAACACAGCACAAAATAAACGAATACGCAGAATAAAGTTATGAGATAATCTTGCTGACCTGATTCGCTCGACATGGCAGTTAACGTGTTGCTAATAAAAACTATCACACTTAAAATTATTAACAAACAGGTCAAATCTTGCTTTTGTGTGAAAAGAACAAAAACATATTATAGTAGTAATGCTGCATTTGCTTCAGTGACAAAGTTTAAAAATATATTAAGTCCTTTTATAAGAATAAGAAGTGTCAAGACCAGTTAATTACAAGGAAATCTTAAACTTAACAAATCGTTTTAAATAAAAACAATAATGTTTATAAAATAAATTATAGTTTAGTAATAATTTAATTAACGCCTATTTTAATAACAGTCTACTCCATTCAAAAGTCTTAAATAAAAATAATAATAACACTGTAAAATAAAATCGCACTTACACTAATACCACGTAACCGTTTCAAAGTTAATAAAACTGTTGAAACTTGTGATGATCACAAACGAATCACAACTTTACTCTGTTCTACTGTACAAATTATTAATTTTATAAAAATAAGCTTAAATTACGAATACCTCGACTATGAACCATAAAAACTACAAACTAACTTACGTCATTATTTCGGTACAATAATAAACTTTTCTAAAAATTTAAAAATATGATATATAGCTGATTATGTAAATATTTCGGTATACATAGCATACATCACTCATTCATACGATATAATTCAAATAGTGGTAGTTTCATTTGTATGGAGACATATACAGACAGGGCATGTTGACACATGCAAGCGCACGTATTAACAAATAATCTCGAAATAAATTTAACTACATGTGTTTCACACTCAACACTCTTTTAGATCTGCTGTGTGATGCAATCAGCCTTTTGGTAGTTGCGTAACTTTAGCCGTCAAGTATTATCACCTCTTGAACCGGTTGCCTTTGATCAGTTGTAATGCTTTAGCCATTAATGGAGCTTTCTTCTTTTTTACTGAAACAAACAAGTATACAAAATTATCACTACGATCACTAAATACCATTTGATCAGAGGAATCTGATCACGGTCTTGTTACAAGGGGGTATCATGTGTTACAACACTTAGGGGTAAAATATAAAACACAACGCAAGTATGAATATTAAAATAAAAAACAGATTAAGAAATTAACTTGAAAGGAAAACATTAAAATATACAATAAATAAAATTAAGTTAAAGCTAGATGACTAAAGAGATCCACAAAAGTTGATGACATATTTTTTTATGGGACTCTTCAGACAGTCATGGATTCCTGATTCCAGGAGTCAAGTCTGTGACAGCATAATTTCTGACGCTACACTAAGCGGAATAGAGCAAAACTAAATATTCACATCAGAGTTAAAAATTAAAAATATCATCAGAGTTACTAGAAGAAAGTCATAAGTTAAGATGGGTTTCAGACATTTAATCACCATTTTTGGTACCTTACTGAGTAGAGCACAACTTCTGGTAGTTTTAAGATTGCTACGAGAATTTCATAGAGGGTACATCTTGAAATTTGCACAGTAATAATGATATCATAAGCATTTAAAATTTTCATTTACTACCTGTATCACGTCTTCAGTAACGGTAGTTGGTCATCCACCTCAGTGGTACAGTTGTTCTTATTATTATTCCTACACCCAAAGTCTTTTTTCCACTCATTTCACTAATTTTTAAACGTATATTAATCACTTACCATTATTGATCAGCGATATCTTAAACTTTGCCTTCTACGCAACATAACCCAGAATGCTTAGATAAAATAAAATGTTTCTTAGCTTTAATTTAAGTGATGGACATTGGAAGAAATGCCTCTTCACGTACTCTGGGATAAGTTTCTCCAGAACCTCGTTATGAACGGCAAAATATTTTCAAGCATCCATGAGTTAAGTGAAAGATATTGGAAGAAAACAGCCATCTCTGCTACAATTTTATCTAGCTGCTTCAGGACTACATTTGACTTCCAAAAGAGGGTAACTCTGAACAATGATACAAACCATTCCTTTACATCTGTTTGGAAATTGATCGTCATCTAGAACCATGACATACATAGAGAAATCTTCCTCATCATTCCTGAGGTGGTAGAAGAACATTGGAATAAAGTTCCATGTCTGTAGGCCGATTTTATGCACAATACAAAGATGATTGCATATAACTATATTGTGATTGCTGTGTAGAATAAATATTTGTTTAGTTTCTATTTTCAATTAACCTTTCAACATGATTGCAAATACAGTCTCAGATGCCAAACAATTAGCACTACTGTTGTTAATAAACAATACAAGAATACGAGGTATGGCTATTAAATAACGGGACTGATATTGTAAAAAAATTTATTTTCATTTTAAACATAATTACTTATTATCACCTTCAATATACACCCCTTCTCTATCCCTGCAGCGCTCCATGCGAATTTTCCATTGTTGGAAACAATGCTGAAAGTCATCTTCTGTCAACTCTTTCAGGAGTCTTGCCGCTTTTTTCTTGAACAGCTCCAAAGGATTCAAATCTCGTACCTTTCAATGCAAATTTCACCTTAGGGAAAAGATAAAAGTCGCATGGTGCTAGGTCTGGCGAGTAAGGTGGATGTTCTAACACTGGGATGCTGTACTTGGTCAGGAACCGCTTGACAGATAACGTGCAATGAGCTGGCGCATTGTCTTGGTGCAAAATCCATGATTTGTCCTTCCACATTTCGGGTCGTTTTTTTCTTACTCTTTCACGTAGTTTATTAAGTACCTCAAGATAGTAATGTTGATTAATTGTTTGACCTTCAGGAACCCAGTGAAGGTACACAATCCCACGAATATCCGAAAAAAAAATAATCATTGCTTTAAATTTTGACTTGCTCATTCTTGCTTTTTTGGCTCTCGGTGAAGTTGAGGTCTTCCAATGCATGGATTGGCGCTTCGTTTCCGGATCATAAGTAAAAAACCACGATTCATCACATGTTATTATTCTTTCCAATAAATTTGGGTCATTTTCAATAGCATTCAAAGTGTCAGTACAAACATTTTTACGAGCTGCTTGTTGATCAATCGTAAGAATTTTTTGTACCATTTTTGCACACACTTTTCGCATGTTAAAATTGTCATGTAAAATTTGCCGTACACATTCTTTATCAATGCCTACAGATTCAGCAACTGCACGAATGCTTAATCGTCGGTCACACCGAATCAAAATTAGCAACTTTTACGACATTGTCTTCCGTTTTTGATGTTGAAGGACGACCTGGCCACGAATCATCTTCCACGTCTTGTCGACCATCTTGAAAACGCTTAAACCATTCAAAAACACAAGTCCGCGATAAATATTCACTGACATACACTTCTTTTAGTAAATTATAGGTTTCGGTAGCGGTTTTTTCCAAGTTTAACGTGAAATTTAATAACAATTCGTTGCTCTATTATTACGCTAACCATTTTTCCGGCAAAACAAAATAACAACACTTACATAAATGAAGGTTACGACACAACGATGTTGTTTACAGAAACGAGACTAACTGCATTCTGAAGAGGAAGTCTCAAACTACACAGCTGTTGGTCATTGTTGGTTGGCGCATGCGCACTCATTCCACTGCAGCGTCAGTCCCGTTATTTAATAGCCATACCTCGTAGCTCAAGTTATAATACACACATAGTAATATAAGTTTGTAAAGGCCTGGCATGTAAAGGCATGTTTGATTTGACATAGCTCAAACCTAGAAGAGGGTGCACTATAAGCCAGATGGCTGAGAGGCAATTACCAAGCCTAGAAACCTGGCCCTCTGTTATAAAAAGAAAAAAAGTTATAATACTCACAAAAGTTAGGTATGGGGAAGTCCGACCTGGACCGCGATGGTCCGGGGGAAGGAACAGGAACCACGTCAGGGGCGGGGGAACTGCTGGAAGCCCCCGCCGCCCCCACCATTGCCTTGGACACGAGTTCGTGCTTCACTGCTTTCTGGGTGCCGAACTTCATCTGCCAAAGAAGGTCAATGCGTAAGTATAGATTTTGCAAAAATGACAAGACTAGTCTATGGCTCACAATAGATGACATTATGGTTAAGTTGCAGCGTTGCCGTATCATCCTACGGACTTACATGTCCACAATCCTAAACCTTACAAGAGCAGTTCATGGCATCATAATTACGATTACTTAACAGTTGACTCTTAAAAATTATCAAACAGACACTTTTTGATGCCAGATACATATTTACAAAACGCATAGCTATTTAAAAAAGTAGAAAACAAAAAAAGGTGTACTAGAAATGACAAGAAAACAAACAAAAACAACAGTAATACACTAACCTAAACAAGGCATGTAACTTTTCAAATGAAAAGGCAAAATCAAGAAATTTAGTATGGTAGGAGCAAAAAAATCAGCCACCACAGTAAGATATGAGGTTGTTCAGCAAAAGCTAAATTTAAAAGTAAACTAAAACGGTTTTAAAGTAGCCTCAACATAAAAGATCAGCTGTTTTTGTTGTATATTTAGTTTATTATTTCAAATGTTATGATCAAAAGCATAAAAAAAACCTATCAAAAAATTGAATTAGTAACAAAAATAGCAAATCCAGAGACACTGCAAATATTAACAGCGTATAAACGTTACAAAATGAACTATATAAATATTCATGAAATATGAATTATATGAAGTATTTTTGATTTTGTATTTCTAAACATGTACATAATTAATTTTCTTGATTTCATTACATTTATGTAACTTTAATATTTCTAGTATTTTCACTATTGTTTGAATTTTTGTGTTAGGTATGTGATTTTGTCAAGAAAAGAGTTGTAATTTTTCACATTTAATTAAATTAAGAATGCTACAGTGTGAACCGCAAGTTTTTAAGTTAACAATTATAGACTGTTATATATCAATAATTATATTAGTTTAAGTTGTTCTAACCATAGGTATTTAATATTATGGCTAATAATTCCAGGCAAATGTCTATATTAGTTTAATTGTAAACTAATGGAGGAATAAATTATTTCTTATTCTTAATTACCTGCTTCCTTGCGACATTTCTAGGAGGCTTGACGACACTGTCCACATAAGCTAACTTGGTTTGTCTGATCGGTGTCGACTTGGCCATGGATTGTGATATGTTAGCTTTCAGGGCTTCCAACTTCTTTTCTCTTTCATCCAGCAATCGCTAAAACAAATATTGATATTTTACAATCGTATGTTGGAGGAAACATTTATAATGTAATTATATAAAAAGTTTTGGCGCACAAGAGCAGACTTCTACTTACTCATTACTCACACACAGCATCTAACCGTCCAACTGTGTGTCCCTCAATAACACTGGTATCAGGTCCACCCTAAACCCAGGGTCCTTGCAAGTGGATCTGATAAATCAGAGAGTTTGTCCTAAAGTCGGTACTGAAAGACTGCTCAGTACCGACTCTATATGTTTTATAGAGTGATGTGAACAAAATAATATATGACTGCATCTTGTACCAAAAATTCAAATAAATAATATCCATTTAGACGACTTTGAAAATATTTGTGTTTTAATATAAAAGACTAAAGAAAAGCACAAGTACTTGTGAAGTTATTTCTATTTTTTTCTGATGATATTAGGAATTTATCTTAACACAAAAATTAATTGGATGTCGTAATTTTGTGTAGCCTATGTTATGAATTGTCTGAGACTCAACATTAATGTCATTAATAATAATTTCACAATTACATAGAAACACAAGAGTTTTTATTAACATTATTCTCAATCTGATAGGTAAGTAAACAATACTTATAAATTCCTTTAAAATATAACAAAATTCTTTTTGACCCAAACTTTTATACATATATTAAACATTTATTTTATTTTACTTTAAATTAAACAAATCTTGTATTAAGCTTTACTCAGCTGATAATTAATTTGAAATGTTAAATATTTATATTATTCACATTGTTGTTTCACACCTAATGATGGCATCTTTGATGCTGAAAGGCCTTGTGTATAAAAATAAAATTATTGGAGAATTGTGACTTTTCATTAATCAATTATTTATTACAAAGTAATACTTACAAAAATACAAAGTTTACATCTATGTAATTATTTTATTACATTTAAAACAATACATGTTAAGGTATTATAAGATGATTTATCCCTCTCATCCTCCTCCTCCCCCTCACTGAACCACCCTTGGTATTAGCACCATATTATTTTTGGGATTGCTGATTAAAGGTATATAAACCTTTCCAAATACTTTCCAAATTACCACAATCCAGGGGCTAAGTCCCTAAAAACTTAAAATAAAAAGCACAAATCCTATACGTTACTTTACAGCAGGTTATAACACATACCAGGTACAGTTCTCTCCACGTCTCGTACTCGTCAGGCTTCTTGCCTCTGAAGTCCTTGTTGCAGTGGAACTCCCAAAGGCCATCTGTATCCCCAATGAGATAGGAATTGTAGTGCTCCAACTGATAGAGCTGGTCAGCTGTTGCTCGGTCCAGTACTGGCTTAAGTAGATCGTACGGAACTCCTCCGGTGTACTCCAGGGCTAAAATAACACAGTCACAAAGTTGTACAGCAGTGAAGCATTTGAACTTAACCCTCCAACTGATGACCGATGGCATAGATGTTCATCAATATCACTCGTCAACTTTCCGCTATTATTACACGAAAACTGTTTAAGTTATAAAAACATCTTGCACCGGTCGAATCCTCTACTCATAAAATGAAAATATTAGTTCTGATGATGAAATTGGCATATCGGCAAATGAAATGCGTGATGATAGTTCTTTGTCAGATTTTTTGTCAGGTAGTCTGGATGATTATGAATCTGTGGAATGTGAGTTGGTTTGTAAACAAATTGACAATGACAGTGACAACAATTCATCTTTACCTGATATTCCTCTTGTCCAAAGAATTCATCAAACACCAATATGGATGTGTACTAACAAAAAAAGTAGTACAAAACTTTACACTTTTATCAAAAAACTTGTTTGCATTGTAAATAAGTGCATATATGTCAGAATCCTTTTGTTCACTACAAAACTGTGTATATTTTGTACACAGTATCTTACTATCTCGTTATGTGAAAGTTACATGGAGTGAAACTTAGAAAACAAAAAATTTACAATACACATTTTTAAATTTATGTACAAATAAAGAAAACAATACTCACGTAAGTGCATATTTGTATTATTTTAAACAATTTTCTCTAGTTTCTTACACAAAAATTGATACATAAAACTTATTACATAACATTAAGGGCATATTTTTTTTAATCTCAAAAATATGCTGTGCAAACACAAAAAACAAGTATATCATTCTGGGAGTTTCGTATTATCAGTCAGAGGGTTAAAAAGACAGTGATTGTTTAAAATTAGTCAAAATTTATGTTGAGGTCTGATATAAAATGTTCTACTGAAGTCCATCCATGTATTTTGCAATCAAATATCCCATTTCTATATTTGGTCTTCATTCAGTTGATTAGAAACTTAATATTTTTCACTCAATACACAATTTCTTTACTCTTTACTTCATTACTTTCTCGATAACCCTCATTGTTAAGTATTATTGCATTAAATAACTTGTTTTTTATTGCCTAATATGAAAAGGCTACTTTTATTGAATAATAATTATGTATATATTTTTTTGGGCAATTTATACTCTATATTTGAATTTGTTTACTAAACTGTATATACTACATTAATCCTATATCTCTTTCTGCGGCCTAGTGCCTACAATACCATTCCTTACTGGATTAAAATATTCACGTACAGTGACAGACCAATGAACCATTGTTTCCCGAATCAGCTGTTTACTGTACACTGACCAACCAATCACAACGGTTGACTTATCAATTGCCCACCTTGCAAGCGTAGGCACGCTTGCTCATTATACTCTCGATCCCGCCTGGGGCACTTATGTACTCTCTAGCCACTGCTTACCATACTTACTCTCTCCCCCATGTGTTACTCTCTCATTTAAATATTAGTTTATTCTATTTGTTGTACATTTACATTAACATTAAAGTCAGTGCTCTGGATTGGCAATCTCTACCAGAACGTCTCTGCTCCCGGACACCCGCGTCTACCGTGCTCTACAGGACTGGCCACAGTGTTATGAACTATTCGTTTGCGGTCGTATTGTGCGTGAGTGAATCCGTGAAGGACATCTTCCGTCTTCAACGCCTGCCTACAAGACAGCAGCCTATTTCCAACACTTACTGATCACAACCTGGCCCTCAACAACAGCAGACTACGGTTAGGTACCTCTCATGAAAATAAAGTAACTGTTTATTTTATACACTTTTATTTGAATATGCACTGTTCATAAACTCATTATGTGTAACCTAGTGAACTCTTGTTAAAATCAGTGTGTTCGGCGTCTTCACTGCCTAGTGTGAAGTGGTCCTTCTTAGTCGAGCCTCTAAAATATTATTTCACGGTTCTATAACCAAATTCCATTCTTTTCATGGTCCTTAGCGAGCCGGATAATAAGAACTTTAGTCCATTGGTGAATATCAGTGCAATCTCAACTCTTATAAGCTATATACAGTGCATATTTCAAAGTGTGGTTTCAGGTTCTTTCACGATTTGCAAAGTCCGTGCATATCGATTTTCCAATCCCCTCTCCAGTCATATCAGCTGTGATCATATCAGCTGTGACGTCTGATCATATCAGCTGTGGTGCTCTGTCGACTGCATTGTTTTGTTGACAAACAAGCTTTCCAGACTGTTACAGCACAGGTGAACTGATTACTGTGTTTAATGGTTACCGCTTCTCAATACTTGCTGGTTATCAGCCCTACTTGTAATACGCATTATTCTAAGCAGGTTAAATATAAACAATCTTGGTTATTGACACTTTACCTTGAGCAGGACTTGCACCCTTATTGCAAAATTAAATGTTTATTTTGTCAACACTATATTCTAGTCTCAGCTTAAAAAAGAAAAAAAGGCTACTTACTGCTCACAATTGTTTATTATAATTTCTATTTGAACATTGCTCACGCATATGTATGCATGGTTTATGGTTACTGTCACAACACTACCATACTTTACCACTGACAGTTTACATGTAGTACGTGCGCATAATGTTTCCAGAGCCTCTGCTACATTATAGCTGAATTTAGCTCAAACAATAACCTTAATTGTTGTTTATTATTTAATAACAACTTGTCTTGTTTACGTTTTTCCATAATAACAGTGTATTTTATTTTCTCGAAACAAAACTATACTATAGGCCTATAACGAGCCTACTCTACTTATTGCATTATTATTGAGTTTTTACCTCAAAAAACTAAACAATATTTTTTAAATTGTTTTTCATTGTATTATATTGTTTAGATACTTCTTATTTCTTGGGGAAAATACTTCAGAGGAAAATAATTTAGTTTTCTATTTTTTATCACTGTCTCAATTCAAGAGGACAATATTTTGTTTACTTTTCACCTTTGAAGTTTTACTCAAATTGATTTAATTTTCTACAAACACTTTCAACATGGCGATGTCTCTTAAAGTGGCCAATGCAAAGCGAGAACACCTCTTTTCTCAGATACAAAGTATCTATGATTTAACTAAGAAGACTTCCGATCCAAATATACTTCAGCAGTTGCTTGTCAGAGCTAAATCTATTTCAGAGACTTAGACAGGAATTTTCAGCAATATTAGACTTTGTGCCACGAGTTGGAATTAAAAGTGGATGCCGACTATACACCTAACTATTCCGCATTAGCGAGCGTGGACGAGTTAGTTGATTACATTTCTGCTAACGTGCTTATGATTGAGACCAAGAGACAAGCTAAAGCTAATAAAAGCGAAACTATTCCGCCTGCCTCCCCTCAAGTCAACGTCCGGCTACCGAAATTGGAATTAAAAACTTTCGACGGAGCTGCCTTGGACTTCTGTACGTTCATCAACGTTTATGAACAAGCCGTACACAACAATGAGCACTTAAGCGATGTAATGAAATTTCAATATCTCTTGAGCGTGCTTTCAGGCGAACCACTCTCTCTGATAAAGTCGCTAAATATAACTGAGCAAAATTATGCAATCGCTTTATCAGCTGCTGAAGGATCGCTACCATAATACTAGGCGTCTACTCACACTACATTTAAATCAAATACTAGACCTTCCTGTCATCTCCAGCACATCTGTGAAGAATATCCGTGCTTTCCTTAATCTTTTTCACGAACATACGCAATCACTTAAAGCGTTAAACAATGACATCACTAGTAACAACCCACTTCTCTCAGCCTTGTTATTACGCAAGATTGATAATCGGATGGTCACCCGCCTAGAACAGTTTCGAAAAAAGGAAGAGCTTCATACTTTGCCCTCGGTTGAACAAATAATTGAGTTTCTCAACCTGGAATGCAGCCACATTGAGGACAGTAGTCTACATGACAATATTGTGGACCCCAAGAACGCTTCAAGTTCTTATTTTGGGTCAAAACCCAAATTTGATAAACCCAAATCGTCTCTTAAAAAACGTGAGCTTGTTAGCGGCTTCCTCTTCACCCTCCTCGGCCTATAAACAAGGCCCATCATGTTTTTTATTGCCATCAGAGCGGTCATAAAATTTATGGCTGTCCCAACTTCGGCCAAAAGACACCTCAAGAACGGCACGGGATTATTAAACAGCACAACCGCTGTTCTTCTTGTTTGGGGACGCACAGATTAAGTGAATGTCAGTCTAAATTCAGGTGTCGAACATGTCGTGGTCGTCATCATACCTTGCTACACTTCACTGATCGGCCAACTCGGTCCAGTGTTAGTACGTCGGACCGCGTTCGTCCCGTTGTGGAGAACGGCCGAGACGGCGGCCGGTCTGCGCAGAGCAGTGCAACACCTACACCTGCTGTCCGCCCCTCGCCTGCGACCACAGCGCTCTCACCTCCTAGCCCGGCCCGAACACACCACACTACACGCTCATCGGCACACTGCATCAAGACCTCGCCCCTAGTACCACGGTTCTTCTGGGTACTTCTCTTGTCAAGCTCACCGCCTCTAACGGACAAGCTTATGTCTTTCGTGCCTTAATTGACTCAGGAAGCATTGCTAAATTTTATTAGCGAGAAAGCCTCCCAACTGTTGGGTACACAGCGCCGTCCGGCCACTATTAATGTCGCCGGCCTTTCTCAAACCTCTGCTCACAACACGCGGATTTTTAACTCTGGGCGTGGAAACTATTGCTGGCCACCCAGTTGCCGCCCCGCACTTCGTTCCACATATTGCCACAAATCACTGTAGACCTCCCACGAGTGCAAATATCTCAGGAGGTCATGAATAAGGTTAAAAATATTACACTGGCTGATCCAACCTTCCACCTCCCTGGTGGCATTGACGTGCTTATTGGTGGAGCGCTATTTCCACATATTCTTACTCACGAGACCTACTCTCTTGGTCTCAATTTACCTCACGCCCTGGGTACCTGTTTTGGTTTCGTGCTGATGGGGACGGCTCCCTGCACACCACTGACGCAGTCTGTCTCTACTATGGCTGTCTCTCTTCTCCTCGACTGCTGAGGTGGAACCTCCACGCCTCTCTGCAGCGTTTCTGGACACAAGAGGAACTGCCTGCTCCCAGTAAAAGGTCTGCAGAGGAAACTCAATGCGATGAATATTTTTCTACCATGCACTCCAGGGACCGTGAGGGTCGATATATGGTCCGCCTCCCTTTCAAGAACACCAGTACTCATCTGGGAAGTTCCAAAGTTCATGCTGAAAGTAGACTCTATTCACTCGAGCGCAAGCTCCACGCTCCCACTAATGTGGAGTATTATAATTTATATTCTGATTTTATACATGAATATCTCTCTCTAGGCCATATGCAGGGCTTGCCCTACTCCTGACTTAAGCACTCCCCACTACTTTCTGCCACACCACGGTGTTTTTAAGGCACAAAGTAGCACCACCAAACTACGCGTCCGTTTTTGACGCCAGTGCCAAAACCAGTTCCGGACTCTCTCTCAACGACACTCTGTTGACCGGACCTAAACTGCAAAATAATATTTGTGACATTCTCCTGCGCTTCCGCCTTCAGAACGTAGTGTTTCTCTTGTGACATCAGACAGATGTACCGCCAAATCAAGGTGCAATCCTGACGATCAACATTTCCAACTGATCTTATGGCGTGATCACCCCACCGACTTGATGTCCACGTTCAAGCTCACGACAGTTTACCTACGGCCTGAACTGTTCACCCTACTTGGCCATCAAAACGCTACATCAATTGGCAAGAAGACGAAGGTCACCGCTACACCCCATGCTGCTGAGATTCTCAAGCACCAGAGCTACGTCGACGAACCTGATCTGCGGAGCTGAGACTGAAGAACTCGCCGCTGAACTTCAAGATAAACTCATCAAAACTCCTTCGGCTCGGTGGCTTTGAGCTCCGGAAGTGGGTCCTCGAACTCTCCGAGACTTCTGCAACACCTTCCTGAAGATCATCGGGAAATCCCAGTTTTTCTGCAACCCTCTCAGGAGCCTCATTTCTCTATTTTGGGCCTAAAATGGACCCCTCTGACTGACACTTTTACGTTTAATTTTAATTTTTCTTGTGAAAACCCCACTAAGCGTAAAGTTTTAAGTCTCATTTCTCAAGTCTATGACCCATGTGGTTTTTTTGGCGCCTTGTATAATGCTCGCAAAAAATATCATGCAACTCGTATGGATGTCTGGCATAGATTGGGATGATCCGCTCCCTCTAGAAATATACCAAAAATGGCACGCCTTTTTATTTGAACTTAAAGCACGTTGCTACTATTACAATTCCTCGTGCTATCCCCTACTCTGCTGCTACTCACTGGGACTTGCACGGTTTCTCTGACGCCTCAGAACTAGGCTATGCTGCTGTTGTCTACATCCGCTCTACCTCCAATGACACGGTGCATGTAAGCCAAGTTATGGCTAAAACTCGCGTCGCTCCTCTCAAAAGAGTGACGCTGCCCCGACTGGAGCTATGCGCAGCTCATCTCCTGGCCCAACTTGTGAAATATTGTGTTACTCAATTAGCTCCCACCCGCAAGTTTGGTTCTATTGTTTTGCTGGTGCGACTCTACTGTGACCCTCGCGTGGATCAAAACACCTTCTTATCGCCTCAAAACCTATGTGGCTAATCGTGTGGCGCAAACTCAAGAGCTTGTGGCTGTGGAGTGCTGGCGCTACATACCCAGTGCTTCCAATCCTGCTGACTGCGCCTCCCCGTGGGATCCTTCCCTCTCAATTGGTGGATCATCCCCTTTGGTGGCATGGACCCCGGCTGATTGCGTCTCCCCTCCTCGGCCTGGCCAGATACTGATTCCAGCCTGGACTCGGTCTCTCTGGAGGAGCTAGGGGAGCTGAAGCATTCCACTCCTGTCATTGCCTTGGCCACAGCACCGCCTACGTGGGACCTCCTCATCCAGTACTCTTCCTGGAGGAAATTGCTGCACGTGATGGCCTACGTCTTGCGTTTTATCCACACAACTGTCGTTCACCAAACCGCCACTTCGGACCTCTCTCCAAGACAGAAACGGGACTCCGCCCAGCTGCGAATTTTCAAGACCGTGCAAGAGGAAGCTTTCACTGAAGATCTAGCTCTACTGCGGGACCGAAAGACGTGTTCTACCAGACTTCAACGCCTCGCCCCATTCCAGGGTCCGGATGGACTTCTCCGCGTCGGCGGCAGACTGCGCCACGCTGACCTCCCGCCGAACGTGTCCTCACCCGTGCATCCTGCCCAAGAAGCACCCTGTCGTGGACCTCCTCATTGACCATGTCCATGTCAAACATCTCCACGCTGGCGCGCAGCTTACTCTCTCTCTGCTCTCCCAGCAAGTCTGGATCCTCTCTGCACGCAGCGTGGTAAGATCTCGCATTTTTAGATGCCTCACATGTTTTAAGAATCGGCCTAAAAATAACGCCCCTCTCATGGGCGACCTCCCCAAAGCTCGCATTACTCCAGCCCGAGCTTTTCTCTCCACCGGGCATGGACTATGGTGGCCCCTTTTCGCTCAAGGTCCATAATTTACGCTCTGTCCGCATTATTAAGGCCTATATTTGTATTTTTGTTTGTATGGTTACGAAGGCCCGTTCACATTGAGGTGGTGACGGACCTGTCCACCGAAGCTTTCCTTGGTGCTCTCACTCGCTTCGTTTCTCGTCGTGGCCTGTGCACAGACCTTTATAGTGACTGTGGCACGAACTTCGTAGGTGCTAAAAATGCCCTACTACACAAAATCCTCACGGCTGACCAGCGCAAAGTCCAAGACTTTGCTGCTGACCGTTCAATTCGATTCCACTTCAACCCTCCTGCTGCTCCCCATCAAGGTGGAATTTGGGAAAAGTGCCATCAAGAGTGCTAAACACCATCTAAAACGTGTCATGGGACTCCACATACTAACTTTGTCTCAATTCATGAACGCTCACAAGTCAGGTTGAAGCGATGCTCAACTCTCGCCCCGCTCACCGCTCTTTCCAGTGATCCCAACGACCTTCTCCCCACTGACGCCCTGGACACTTCTTGATCGGCTCTCCTCTGGTTTCCGTGCCTGAAGAGAACTTGATGGACATACCCACGAACCGCCTTTCTCACTGGCATCTGGTTTCAAGCGCTGCACCAACGTATCTGGAAGCGTTGGCAGCGAGAATATCTCCAGACTCTTCAGCAGCGCCTCAAGTGGAGCACTCCTTCCCGCAACCTCCAACCTGGAGACCTCGTCCTGGTGCATCAGGATACTCCCGCTCTCTCATGGCCCCTTGCACGGGTCACTGATGTCACTCCAGGACAAGATGGTACAGTTCGAGTGGTACATCTCAAGACCTCAAGTGGAACTCTCACTCGTCCAGCAGTGAAGGTGTTTCTCTTACCTCACCTCTACAATTAATTAACTGTCTCTCTACCACCGCCTATAAACTTTGTAATTTGAGCCTATATTGCTCTTTCTCTCATTGAATCCCAAGGTGATTCAAGGCGGTCGGTATGTTAAGTATTATTGCATTAAATAACTTGTTTTTTATTGCCTAATATGAAAAGGCCTACTTTTATTGAATAATAATTATGTATATATTTTTTGGGCAATTTATACTCTATATTTGAATTTGTTTACTAAACTGTATATACTACATTAATCCTATATCTCTTTCTGCGGCCTAGTGCCTACAATACCATTCCTTACTGGATTAAAAATATTCACGTACAGTGACAGACCAATGAACCATTGTTTTCCCGAAATCAGCTGTTTACTGTACACTGACCAACCAATCACAACGGTTGACTTATCAATTGCCCACCTTGCAAGCGTAGGCACGCTTGCTCATTATACTCTCGATCCCGCTGGGGCACTTATGTACTCTCTAGCCACTGCTTACCATACTTACTTCTCTCCCCCAATGTGTTACTCTCTCATTTAAATATTAGTTTATTCTATTTGTTGTACATTTACATTAACATTAGTCAGTGCTCTGGATTGGCAATCTTTACCAGAACGTCTCTGCTCCCGGACACCCGCGTCTACCGTGCTCTACAGGACTGGCCACAGTGTTATGAACTATTCGTTTGCGGTCGTATTGTGCGTGTGAGTGAATCCGTGAAGGACATCTTCCGTCTTCACGCCTGCCTACAAGACAGCAGCCTATTTCCAACACTTACTGATCACAACCTGGCCCTCAACAACAGCAGACTACGGTTAGGTACCTCTCATGAAAATAAAGGTAAACTGTTTATTTTATACACTTTATTTGAATATGCACTGTTCATAAACTCATTATGTGTAACCTAGTGAACTCTTGTTAAAAATCAGTGTGTTCGGCGTCTTCACTGCCTAGTGTGAAGTGGTCCTTCTTAGTCGAGCCCTCTAAAATATTATTTCACGGTTCTATAACCAAATTCCATTCTTTTCAACTCATATCACTGTACCAAAAGTGTAATAAATCAATTAAAAATTACAGCAGTTGCGGTGCTCACAGGCTTGAACTATACTGCATAAGCCCATATATACTGCACATATGCATCTTTGAATGATGGTGGTTTTGGGAAATAGGAAGACACAAATCAGAAAAACAAAAAATCTAAAAAATTCTTTCCCAACCGTAGAATATCACGAAAATGAAAGAAATAACATACCTTCAATATTGTCTCGTAACACCTGGATGCATAAATCAAACAGAGAAGGAACTTTCGTATATCCAGTTTTATTTCCAGAGTAGACTTTCGTCCTGTAAAAAAAATTTCAAATTTAATCCCAACAACACTAAAGTTTTAACTGCATTGAGTATTATATAGTAGTTAATTAATTGGATTGAGTAACTTTTTACCTTTTGAAATATAAAATTTTGTTAATCTAGTTCCAAACACGTGAAATTAAAAACTACAGAGATTTTAAAATAACCTAGATCTACATTAGTCGAAAATTTATTATTATATAAACATAACAGAATGCTCTGTAAAGTATCTGTCATTAAAAACTATTTATATAAATTCTTCTACACGTACACAAACACCTTTATAGAAACAATATGAAAGTTATTGGTTGTATTCTTTAATGGATGTTTTCTTATAACCGTTTCCAAATGTATTAAAATTTCAATACTCTTTTTACTTGCTTCTCTGGTTAGAGTTGAGGGTACACCTTCCTAATATATAGGTTCTGAATATATTTAATTAAACCACAGTTGAGCACATGGTATGGACACACACTTATGATCTATAAGGCACAAAATTATTAAATATTTCAGCATCTTTAATAAAAAGTTTTAATACTCAATAAGCTTAAATGTATCATCTGCTATAGAAGTTTGTACAAAAATATATTTCTGAATAACAACCGAGTATCGTAAAAGGATGGAAGGAGTAACTTGCTGAAGATTGGTCTTAAAAATAGATTTCTGTAACTTACCACAAACAAAATCGTACAATATGAATATATCTTTTGAAAATTTATTGCATTTTTAAAAGACGTTTTGTATCTCAGAGTGATAAAATTAAACAAAATAGAAAATTTACGGAAAAATACAGGATAACTAATATTGTAAATACATTTTTGCTATACACAATACCTTTGATTTTTTGTTGCCATTATAGTACTGAGAGCTTCTTCCTCAGACCAGAGTTTAGATCTCTTGGTGACTGGACTGCTGGGAGGAGAGTAGTGAGGCAGAGGCTTGTAGTGAGGTGTGATCTCTGGCAGTGTAGACTTCAGGTCCACATCTAGAGGTTCCAACTTTATATTCTTTGACAACAGATCCGGCTGTTGGCAAACAGAAGTTGGCTGTTTAAACACATTAAAAATACAAGTGTTTACAAAGAGCAACAATATATCCTCCAACGAGAGTTTAGATCTCTTAGTGACTGGACTGCTGGGAGGAGAGTAGTGAGGCAGAGGCCTTGTAGAGGTGTGTTCTGGGGGTGACTTTTTGGGCCCCAAATTTGGGGTTTCCAAAAATTTTTTTCTTTTAAAAAACAACCCCACCCCCCCCCCCCCCCACCCCCCCCCCCCCCCACCCCCCCCCCCCCCCACCCCCCCCCCCCCCCACCCCCCCCCCCCCCCACCCCCCCCCCCCCCCAGGGACAGTGGCTTTTTGGGGGAATCGAAATGCATGAGCAGGAGATTCCTTCCTGTGTTCCTTGTTGAACAACGTGACAGGGACACCCTGCTTGATACGTAATTAAAAGAAATGGGTTCTGCCAGGTAGTGACTGTTAGCGACTATTTGGAAGGCCTACAAAATGTCTGTGATGAGGGATTCAAGGCACTTCTCTGGTCAATCATTCCATAAAATTTTGTTGACCCTGATAATGGTGCACATACAGACACTGGCAACATTCCTCGTTATGGTGTCCAGGGGTGACTATTTTGTCAGGTACCTGGTAGAATTCCTTTCTCTCAAAAATTCCAATTTTTACCCCCTCCCACCAATACCAGGCTCTACCACTTTTTTTGTTGCCGCTCAACTCTTTCTGCCAACACACTAATGCTAAGGTGTTCTCTATTAATGTCCATTTATATATTACGGCTATTTATCTTAAGGTTTTTCATGCATTTCTTACGTTTTTACACTTTACATAAATTTCTTTGCATTTTATTTCAATTTATATTTCTGATCAGCCCCTTTAGATTTTGATATTTTACTGCATGGGTTACTATCTCGAGAGATGCTTTTCTTGAGTTGATTTCAGCGCACGGCCGCAGTCTGCGTTGATGGCCATAGCGTACTTGTCTAACCTGATTAACAACTAATTAATTTGGTAGCTCGAATAATTGAGGATATACATCGTTAATGTATGGCGGGTCATATAAATTGGATCTGCTCATCAGTATTATTTTTCATTTACGTTTTCTCAAAATAGATGGCGACGCATCTGATGATGTATTCGCAATGGTTGAATCATGGTCACAAAAGGTCATCATGAGGCCCATCGCAGATGTACAAACATGGAAATATTGCGTCCACGTGTATGATAACAGTTGTTATTTTCTCAATTTCCACCCATCAAAACATTATATTTGTCTTTGTTCATGTAGGACGATTCAACAATTAATGTGTTAAGATAATGCAAAACTCGTATTTGCTGGCCTGACCCGATCTATTACTTAACTTTGATATTATAAAAATTGTACACATTAAGAGTTATAATTAATTACCGTATCAAGAAGATAATCTCGGAAATTACAATTTTGAAAACATAAATTTAACACTAACATTACAAAATAACAAAACCAACTATGGCCTAGACTTCGGATTATCAAAGAAACCTTTACAATACTTATAACTTGCCCGCTTGATATCAATGAAAAACCGCTTTTGTGTAATCAAGGAAAGAATTTTCCCCCATGGATAACCAGGAGCCAAACCCATATGTTGAAGCCACTTGAACAAAATCTCATCACTTGTAAGTAATATCTCGTTATTCATCGGCTATTTTCAGTGTTAAAATATTAGATATTTCTTGCTGTTTATTGTTTACATTAAAACTAATAAGTTGAAATCATGCTAGGCTAATTAAGTAGAGTTCAGATGAGAGTATTTGATGAAGTATCAGGTGGACCGACCTTGTGTAACCACCGAAATCGTCTCATACCGTAAGTTTATGTTTTACTTGTTTACTATATGCAATAGGCTAGGTTAATTTTCAATCTAGTTCTTGTAAAATTGTACAGAATATAACAAGTTTATATTATAGATTTATTATTTCTATAATAACAACAATGTTTCAATAAATGGTAATTATTTGTTACAGGCAACTGTAAAACCATCAGGATGCCGGGTTTCAGCAGTGTGGGGGACATTCAAGATCTTTGTTGGAAATCTGTCTGACCAAAACTGTATCAGCTGATTATAAAAACCACTGTTTGAAAAGTATGGAAAAGTCGTGGAATGTGACGTTGTGAAGAATTTCGGATTTGTGGTAAGTGAGAGAAACTAAATCTCATAGTTTCTAGTAATTTTCTTCTTAAATCTCATTTCAGTTTTAGGATATTACCCATTGCGGATCGTATTGTTTTGGCACGCGGGCATGAAATTTAATTTACGGTCAGCGGCCACCACGAACAGCAATGTGTTGTGCCACATCGTATCGCTCGCTATTATTGTATACTAGATAATTCAGCCTGTGAAGGTATTCGTTCAGATGGGACATGGGCCTGCTGGGGTATCCGTGATGTAAGAAGTTCCGGGGGTGGCAGGGATGATGTCTGAAATTATAGTCTAAATAAAGCGGCTCGGGCGAAGCGGATTACAACATCCGGACCATTGTCTAGACTAACCCCGCCAACATGTACGTACTGCGTTGTTTTACTTCTGTGTCACTAACCTAAAGTATTATAATAACAACTGAGGGAAAACACCCAATCAGAAGCGCTAAAAAGCAGAGCGTTACAACTCATATGAATGACTTTTCAACTTCGACATACAACTGTGATCTGTAGGATATTTTATAAAACTTTTGAAAACTCTAAATGTAGACCGTTGTTAAACACTCTTAGTTGATAAGTGAAGACGATCGCCCAATCTATCGGACATTAATAGAAACTATTTGGAGGGAAAACTTAAAAGCAGAGCTCGTCATCAACGTTAGGCCGGCCGCTGCGTGACGAGCCTAGCTCGTCAATGATCCGCAATGGGTTAACCCAGGATCTGTTCAACTGAATGAATAACTTACACCATACAGCTCTCAAAAAAACTGGTGGTCTGTTTTTAAATAGAAAAACTAAGTATTTTTGCTTTATAGCTTTAAAACCTTAATGATTTTGTTTATTGTAAGTAGTCATTAAACATTAAAACAACTGAGATTTGTAATCAGAGTCCAAGGTATTTAATTTCATTTCAAGAATTTTGACTTAACGAGAATGTATATGCCTGGTTCCACTTTTAACGAGTTTAACCCTTTGAGTGCCACGGGTATTTTCCGAAGGAGTATGCATAAAGTGCCACGCTGTTTTTTCGCATATTTGTAAGCTTTTGGGAGAAAAGCTGTTGTAAAATAACTACCAAACAGATTTCCATCATTTTGTTGTTGTTTTTTTTCTTATTAAATGCAGAATATGATACATATCGTTACAAATAAAATTTGATTTATAAAAATATAAAAATTTCAGTATTTATAAAAAAGTTTTTTACTTTTGTATAAAAAGTTAACGTTTTGACCTAATTTTGTGTGTATACGGTATTTTTAAAGATTTTTTTCTTTTGTACCATGATAAAGGCCATATGATTTCTAAATAAAACCCATGTGTAATATCTTATTCTAGAATTTTAAAAACATCGGCAATTATATGTATTAACAAAATGCTGCCCGGTACCCAACATTTTTATAAACTGTACTTCATTTGTCAGAGTTTAGAAATTACTTAGTAATGGTGTAGTTTTCCCAATAAAAAAAAAATCTAATAAAACATTTATACAACACAAATAAATATGGATTAGTAAATTTAAGAAAACAAATACTTGCTAACATATTTACATAAAAAGTTTACATATACTAAATAACAACCCTAATAATATTTACACTGAAAATTCACGTTTTTCGCTTGAACACAACTCAAATCATTACTATTACTTTTGTAAAGAAATACAGTAAAATACTGTATAAGTTACTATTTTTATTTTGTATTTACTCAAATGCTTTGGTTATCGGCACATAAACAACAAGAAAGGCCGTTACGCAACACGGGTACTCGTCCGCTTACGTTGCGTGACTGGAAGACAGAATCATCGTACTGGTACTTATCACATCCAGCCCACTATTTTTGGACGAGTTTTCCTTATCAGAGATCAAAATAAACTTCGTTTATACGTTCCTTCTTCCATAATGAATCGAAAAAATACTCGATGAGTCATACTTCCTATCTCCAAATCGTCTCCAAATAGACACACGAATGACTTGGTATTTTCGAATAATGAAACGTCGTTCTTATAGTTTTTGATTTAATTTATTGTCGTAATAACTTGTAAATTCCCAAAATAGGTTAAATAAAGTCAGTTGTTTTTAATACTGTAATTTATTTTGTCCCCGATAAGGAAAACTAGTCCAAAAAATAGTGGCTTCTTGATAAGTACCCAAACAACATAAGTTTCACAGATAAAATAGTAGAGAAACAACATAAAACTCGTATTTATTGATATTTTGGAACCTATTGAATACAGCCGTCTGTTTATTTTGGCCCAAAATAATCTTGTACTATATAAAATATTATCGAAATACGAAACGTCAAAATTGGAGACGCTGGCACTTTATGCACTTTTCGTACCGTCAAAATTAGCGACGCTGTGGCACTCAAAGGGTTAAAAATCTAAATAGAAAAAAATTCTTGAACTATTTAAACAAATATAAAAGTATTGATTTTGAGATACCTTGAATATATGCAACATATTTGTAGAAGTAAGATTGTGTTTGAAATAAAGAGAGTCACCTGAGGAAGCATCCTACACAGAGTTGGCATCCTTCAGGAGGATCCGCTCTGTGGAAGGTGTAATGAGCAGGAGGAGACTGCTGAGCACCCTGCTCTTTGATTGCCCTGTAATAGCAAGAGAGCAGTATGCCATCTTTGGTAGCTTGGACAGGGGTGGTGAATTTTCCCAGGAGGACTTGATAGGTTGTGTTCGGCGGTTTGTTGAACTGCTGAAGTTGTAGACTGGTGGGCCTCATGGTGTTTCCGGGGTGCACAAAAAGCCCTTGAGGCTTAAGTGCATGGCAGTAGGCCGCCCCAAGGGGGAAAAAAAAAAAAACAGGAAGTGCTTTTTATGGAGGGCATGGAACTTTCCTGAACTGGTTCAAGTGGATATACGAAACAAACTATTACTTCTCTGCTATTTCAGGTTTGCCGGTATTGGTAGTTTTTTAAGGTTTTAGCTATTCCAGTCGTACCTTGTGCCTGACAATGTTGATACAATGAGATCATGTCCCTGAAATTCAAAAGCTTTTCTAAAATATAATATTCCAGTATTTTTTTCAAATTGCTTAACATATTCTGAGAAATGCCCCAGAGTAAGCAAAATTTGTAAAATGCAAAGTATTCAATATAATTCAGTCAAAACTAAGGGATCTGTGGTCTTTAGAAGATTTATTGTTTTGTAAAACTACGGGAACCGAGTTTAAAATGTTGAGTGTTATTTTAAGTTAACCCTTTTCCATCCCAGCGTCCGGTTTTCCGGACGTTCGAAAAACATCGCAAAAATCCCCGACGTCCGGTTTTCCGGACGTTCGAAAAACATCGCAAAAATCCCGGCGTCCGTTTTCCGGACGTTATGAAAAAAAATTTTTTTTAATGTTTATTAACTCGGAATATTTATATAAATTATATATAAATTTTCGCAATAAACATATACCGTTATAAAAACATCGATTTATTACGCTATAATTGTTTTATTATTGACAACTTATTTACTTCTTTCTCTTAGTGTTGTGTCATCAACTGTGTTGAATTTTATCAGCAGTATTTGTTTGGGTTTCATTCCAGCTTGTTGTTTGAGAGGGGTAATAACATAAGTATTACAAGTAAACCAAAAATGATAAGGGAGTACAATGACTTTTATGGAGGGATTGATAGAAATGATCAGATGCTATATCATTATTTCAATGAAAGAAAAACCATCAAATTTTGGAAGAAACTTACATTTAATAATTTCTAGAATGCTCTTAAATTTATATACATTGTACAAAAACAACAACAGATAATCCTGTAAGTAGGCTTCAATACATATCAAACTTGGTTGGTGAATTGGACAGTTTAAATAGGCACATGGGAGAGGAGTAGGCCTAGGTACTCATCAAAATGAAGCCAGTAATGCAAACAACGGTGGTACAAAATCATTTTTTGAAAAAATACCAGAAAATAAAGAAAAAAACTGCTGTGTGTGCAGTGCAAAAAGTACAAGAACTGGAAGGAAAAGAAACAAGTTTACTTTTATTTGGGTTAACTGCAAAAAGGGCCTGCACACTAAATGTTATCCTTTCCATAGATGTTTGTAAACAAAAACAAAATTTTATTGACTCGGATGGTAATTTTTAGTTTTTTTATTTTGTTAGGATTAGGAGTTTTTTTTTAGTTAAAAATATGAAATAATTCATTGTTTGCCTATTGACATTCAATATATTTGGTTAGAACTATATGTTATGTAGAAGTGGAACATGATATGCCATATTGTTGTTATAACTGGGGGAAAAAATCCGAACTACAGTGATTTAAAAAAATCCAGAACTTTTTTATTTCTCAACATATCAGTGTGAAGTATGGATTTTTTTGAAGACTGTTAAATGTGGTTTTGTAAAGTGTTATCAATCTTGGTTAAATAATTTTTTTATGCCCATCCACAACGCAACAAAGTAAAAAAATCCTCAAAATATTTTTTAGTAAGTACATATTATTAAAAAAAAGTTATTGTAAATATTTGCATGTCGTTTTATATTTTATTTTATAGTATATATAACATATTTAGGAAGCTAATAACACTTAAACTACTAAAATTGCTTCATAAATAAATTTTTTATGGGTTTTCTAGTAAAATACGACAAAATGAACTAAAAGAGCCTGGGATTTTTGGGTATGTCATTAGTAAAAATACTTAGGATTTTTGGAACAAATTAAAAAAAAGTGTCTGGGATGGAAAGGGTTAAAGAAACGTGATTTTTTTCTAATATATGGAGCTTTCATCCAGCCCTGTTGATTATTTTGGTGCAAATGATTGAAAGATCTGTGTCATCTTTTTTTTGTTTTTGAGTAAAGTGTTTGGTATGGTCGTTACATTTCAGGTCGGTTACCTGGAGAAGTAATTTGACTGTTAATTTTGATTGCAAAGAATCCCTAAATCCTTTATTGTTTTTTGTAAACAGCACATGGAGAATGAAGAGTCGGGGAGGGATGCCATTCAAAACCTGAATGGATACTTGGTTCATGGGTCAGCCATGAAAGTGGAAGCAGCTACCAGCCGGAAGGGACCAAACACACCAACAACAAAGATATTTGTGGGGAACTTGTCCGACAACACCAGAGCTCCCCAGGTCAGAGCCCTGTTTGCTAAGTACGGAACAGTCGTGGAGTGCGACATTGTGCGAAACTACGGATTTGTGGTAAGTTTCTCTATTATACTGTACTTACCAACTTAAGTGTAACTGTACTAGACCTACTCTTGAGAAAAATATCTCAAATGTCTTTTTAACCACACAAGGAGTTAAAATCAATAACTTGTTATATTCATTGTTTGAAAAGAGTAATGTATCCAAACATAAAATGGGCCACAAAAATAATTATTAAAGTATTCAATCTCATAAATTAATATTTATTGATATTTAAAAATCAGAATAATATAAATTAAATTATATGTAAAACTATTTTGTTTTTGTGAAAGTTTTCAAAAGAATGAATAATAATTTATTAAACAATACAGCGTATTAAGCACTCATGAAATGTTTCTTCCAATTTTTTAAAGTTTTTTTGGTAGTTAAAATTACATTTACTGTATTCAATAGTACACCAGAATGTAATAGTACTCCAAAATTTGGTTTCAAAACTAGGCAAAGGTATAATGACAGCTATTACATAGACACTTCACAAAATTTAAAAGGTTATGTTTTCCCTTTATATTACTGAACTAAAAAAAAACTGTACATTTGTTGTTGTGAGAGCGTTAAAGCTTACACTGTCCCCATTCTTTCTTGTTTAGACTGTTGAAAACAAGAACAAACAAGTGTGTGCATAAACAACCGTGACTCAGTTAGTACAGATTAGCTGTGTTTTACAGTCACATCAAATGATACATTTTCTTAAAGTAGAAAAAGTAGTTAAGATATTCAACCTCTTCTTCCAACATACTTATCAACAAGTAAAGAGCTTATGGTGTGTCAGGGTGGCCACCCGACCAGGAAATCTGGAATCTCCCTGTTGAACTGGGAAAATCTAAAAAGTAGTTTTTCTGTCTCTGAGAACGTCAAGAAGTAATTTGCAAGCTCCTTGAATTAGGAGCTGATTAAGCCCAAATATTGTATTTTATATGATGTGATTCGTGAAACTGAAAGAAGATCAACAACACAAACCCAAAGACTGTGATGGCCCACTGCAGATTTGTGGCATTTACACTGCAAATACAGTTGGTGGACAAAAAAACTGTTACCGTTGCATTCGGTGTAAGGGTTAGAAACAAAATTAGGATTGTGTATATGTTTGGTTTGAAATTGGATTTGAGAATCGGAAAATTTTTGATGGTGAAAACCGGGGATTTTGAATAAAAGGTTTTGAGTAGCTTTTCTCTGTATGATATTATCGTGGTACAATAAGTATATTGTAAGAAGGTACAGAAAAATTTAAAACATCCTTTTGATGTACATATTAATTTTTAACTTTTCTAGCATTCCTCTGATATAGTTTAATCATGTAGTCAATTATTTACTAGAACAAACATTGTGTTTTCCAGCATATTGACTCTGCCGATGTCAACAAATGTATTGAGGAATTGAATGGGTCCATGGTAGATGGTCAGCCCATGAAGGTCCAGGTATCCACCAGCAAGGTCCGCCAAAGACCAGGGATGGGCAATCCAGAGCAGTGCTACAGGTTAGTTTTAAGATTTCCATTTTTCACATGAGTAAATGTAGCATTTTTTGTTTGTTTCAAGATTCGTTTCAACTTATAATTGCAACACACTATTTAAATAATAAATTTAAGCCATTTAAAAATACGAGGGACTATTCAGAGAGTAAAGAAACGTTCCCACATGATATTAAATAAAAAATTCCGAGCTGTGATTTTTGTTTTTGTCGGGAAAAAATTGAAAACCAATAGAATTTCATCTGGAACTGTGTGAAGTGTAGAGGAACAATGTAATGACTGAAAGTTCTGTCAGGAAGTGGCTTTTAAGCTTGTTCTGTCAGTTTAAAAAAGTTAAGCTTATGACCTTTATCATTCATATTAAGCTTTATCACCTCTACCTCACAGCCTATTATGGTACCAGTTCCTTTAGTATTTGTTGACAGCGTACTATAATCCATGAATCAAACTTGTAGATGTTTAGCCTTCGACATGCTTGGCTGTGTTTTAATGACGGTTTAATTCCTTAATCTCTGGAGTATGTACATAACCTCATTGTATTTGTTTTTTATAAGGGTTACATTTCCCACTAGGTAATCGTTAATTTTGCCATTACATACAATAATTGTATGATATATGCAGTGGTTCTTGTAGATGTGTCCAGATTTCCCAATTGGTTACTTCAAGAGAGAGTCAAATGGAAATCAGGCTATGTCTTTCTGCCTGTTTTGTATAAAAATATTTTTATTTGAAAGTAAAACATTGAAATTTCGGGGCCATGTTGTGAGTGTTCTTTTTAAGGGGGCACTCCACCCTAGAATTGATGAAAATACCAAAAATGTACAAAATTTTTTCCCCTAGTTTTGTCCCTTGTACTTTTCTGAACAATTTGATATATAACAAATACAGTTCAAATTCTTATAACTTGTTTATTTTATCTATAAATGAAACGCTAAGACTTACTTCAGGCTAGCAGCCATCGCCTTTCTAGGCTGTTTTCCGAAAGTTTGGTTTTCACGTGTTTTCATTTGTTGTGGCAGACATAACTTAAGTTGTATTTGAGATAGCCTTATAAGTTTTTTTATTTGAAAGAGGACATTTCATTCTGCAACCTGTAGTACGGATTTACATTAGTTCCTTCAACAAACATTTTGTTTAAAGTTGCAAAAATAATTTTGTAAAAATATTTTGAACAAAAAGTAAATAATTTTTTTACAGAAATATTTTATATAATTTAGTATCCATACTAGAGGTAGCACAATGAAAATATCCCATTCAACATAAAAAATAAATTATGAGGCTATCTCAAATACAACTTAAGTTATGTTTGCCACAGTAAATCCTAGTTTTATCCGTAAAAAGTTACCCCTATTGGTGGGGGGGGGGGGTGAGGGACCAAAAATTATGGATAAAGTTACCCATAACTAACACTCATATACAAAAGATAAATAATTAATTTTGCTATAAAAATAAAAATAAAAACCATTTTGGGTGGAGTCCCCCCTTAATATAATCTTAAAATGTCTTTTACAGTTTCAAACGGGTGACAATTTTAACTTGCAACACCAATATTGTCATGGAATTAAGAGTTTTACTAATAGATATTGAATTACTAAAGTGTGTACACTGTGCTATATAATCACAAAACCAGTGTCAATAATCTCATGTGCACTCGCATCATAACTGAATCAATTACTTATCCAAATGTTGTATATTATGGCCAAATGTTCTCTGAAAACAATCAGTGGTAGAGAAAGGAATTATAAATTTTATTGTTAGAGGAAGCTGAGTCTGTTTTTCACCTATGTCAGTGTGTATCATTAAAAATACAAATTATTTTATGTTAACAGATGTGGACGTGGAGGTCATTGGTCGAAAGAGTGTCCAAAAACTGGGTAAGCTCATTAGCATGATCTTTTATTACATCATTTATACATGTATTTCCGTTACGTAATTATTTTAGTCCTATGGCAACACATACGTTTACTATGACACAAAAATGCTTTTGTGAGGAGCATCTCTCTTCATTCATGTATGTCAATCAACAAGAAGCTTACAATGTATGTGGGCATTGATATGATTTGTTTTTAATTCCCCATGTAACGAGCAAAAATGATTCTGTTGCCCAATTTCTATTTTATCCTATTTGCAAACTTTTCTTCAAATCTGTTTCTCAAATTAAGTTTGATAATAATAGTTTGAGCATACTTTTGTATGATATTCAAGTCGGGCAGTTCAAGTGGAGTCAATAACATATTATTGATTCAGAAGAAAGTTGTCAGAATATTGGCTGGAGCAGGTTTAGGGACCATTGTTAACTTTAGTTTGTACAGGAAGATATTTTAACTGTATATAGTCTATATTTCAGATGAACTTTGAGTTTAGATGTACCTTATTGTAGGCTAAGTAAGGTAGCCAGTAACTATAAAATTAACTATTAAATGACCATATTTATTACATGTAAATGTGTCTAATGGCAATAAACCATTCTATTCTATTCAGCTCTCTTGTGTTTTTTCGTTTATTTTTCTTATTATAAATATTAAAATTAATATAATTGATTTAGGATCAAATTAAATGTCTGAATTTATTTTATTGTGGTTATTGCAGAATGGGACCAGACCGCTTCCGTGACAGGATGTTTGGTGGACGTGACCCTTACCCTCCACCCCCACCACCTCCGTTCCTGCGTGACAGGATGCTCAGTGGAGGATTTGGAAAGGTAAACATGTCGCTCAGGACTGGTCCGATTTACTAACTTTCTTAGCTCAACCAATTACCTGTTTTTTAACACTACAGTCAACTCCCGATTATCCGCGGGCGGGTTATCCGCTTTGTGCATTATCCGCGATCCGCGCGAACGATAGCCTATGTACTGTACTTACTGTATGCATATTAGTGATAAATGAATTAATAACTAAGTAATAAGTAATATGGCGGAATATTAACTACATAATGTAGCTCTACAACACGTTGAACGACTTATTGAATATTTAGAGGGCGAAGACTTCGGGACAGTTGCAGACGATCTTACATTACGTAAACTTAGATCACAAATTAGGGTTAAGTGCCATAACAAAACAAAACAGAAGAAACTTACTGATTTTTTTAAAGCAAATTAATTTGCAGTTAATCTATCTTCTATATATATAAAAAATGAATGTTTGTATGTTTGTCCTTTATGGAATCGTGAACTATTGGAACCGATCATGATGAAAATTTGTAACGTATAATGTATTTTTCCACGGAGAAGGTTTATAAGCTATGCCCATCCCTTTCCCGATTCAGGATTCCGCCCCACTGGTTACAGAAATACCCATAAGAAATGCATTGCAGCAAACATATGTAAACGTTCTTTTCAAATTTTTAATCAGCTGTTCTTTGTAAACATATATTACACTTATAGTTTTAAAGCATAGAGTAAGCTTAAGAGAAACGACAAATTTTGTTTAAACTGTTTTTGCAATCACTGTTAAACATAGACTTTACTATCCAGATAATACAATTCAAATTTGACGTAAAAATTCACCTTTAACTGCAATATTTATTTAATATAAACCATGCTCATGCTTGATCAGAAGAGTAATGCAGATATCATAATTACTATCTTACGTTGGCTACAAATATAAAGAATGTTTATAAAATCAACCTTAGTTGTTTTTTTTGACAGAAGTATGGTTCTCAAAACTCCGTGTGTGTACATATTCTCTCGATCGAGACAAACAAAGCAAGCTCAATCGTGGCATCGGAGATATAAACTAATTTAATCTAAAAATTTATTATAGTAAAAAAAAAAATTTACTAAGTAATATAAGGACTTCGGTTCTTAAGATTTGCGTGCGAAGCCGTGGGTAACAGCTATGATAGAGGCAGGAATATGGTACATACCTTCATAATACGCCCAAGAGGCTCACGATGGAACGACTATCAATTATCTCAGCAATGTTTAGAATGTGATAGAAAAAGAATAAGTGAATATAGTGTACTGTTTTCAACGGGAAAATTGCATGCGTGCGAAGCCGCGGGCAACTTTTGCAAAAAAATTATTGAAATGCGCAGCAAAGCGCGCCGGGGCCCGCTAGTGTAATATAAAATAGTTTTATTGTTTAGAGTAGGGTATTTACAGAACAGTACTGTATTTTCATTCCCGTCTATGTATATTTTTAGTTAGCTATGATGTACAGTACAGTACTACTAACTTTTAAATTGTTTGTACTCGATACTGTATTAACTGTAGGCTTACGTAACGGTATACAATACCGGTACGTAATTGTTAACTTTGAACTTATTTCCAGCCTTTTAAATGTAATAAAAACTTAGTTATAAGTCATTAAATGTCCTACTTTGCTTATTTTGAGTTTTTCTTTGCCTTTCTTTACGTTATCCGCGGCCGCCAAGCCACCCTATTCCGCGGATAATCGGGAGTTGACTGTACTACCAAACCGTATATGTAATCGAACATATTAGTAACTAGTGTCATCTTTACACTATCAGTTGTGTATTTTGTTATGTGGGTGTCTCCAACAGTGAAGGTATGTTTCAGTGAAGACTGAGTGGGGGGGGACCTATGCACCACTACAGTTTGAAAGTAATTTTTGTACCCACTAAGTGCTCTCAAAACACTCAATTTACACTGATTAAAAAATTGTTTGGTTACTAAGTAGGTTTTTTAATTTTTCCAAAGTTTCTTTTATTTTGTTCTTAATATTTCAAATTTGTTTTAACTGCAAATGATTTTTATAGATCTTACACTTACAGTATTGACATTTTACAGTTTTTTATGTAGTTTTCGCACTAATTTATAGGAAATGTGCACAGTTGAGGAAAGCGCATGTAAAATTATGAAACACAGTGTTTATTTGGCATTTTAAACATAATTATTGATGTAAAATTACAAATTTTCAGTTTTATAAATTTGAGTTCTGTTTCTTTTTGTTCAATTAAAGGGAACTGAAAATTATTTTTTTGTATCTAAAATGAGGTCCATGAGAAAGTGGTTTGTTTACGTACAATTTTGTTGAAAACTTCATAATCCGACATCTAATTTTTGTTTTAGGACAGCTATTACGACCGCTACTATGACAGGCCGAGCAGCCGCTTCGATGAAAGAGATTCGTTTGAGAGGCGTTACCCACCTCTGCCTCCCGCGACCTGGGACCACGACGAGGTGTGACTTCATGCCTCCCCCGCCTTCCATTCCACCTCGAGGCCCGCGTGACTCCATGGCTCTAGGTCTACGTGGTCCAACCCGACTCCTTCGACAGGACCGGTGACTACATGTTCAGCCGGCGCTCCCCCCCCCTCCTTCTACTGATAGATATGGGTAGGTACCAGCAGAAAATGTACAGTTATATCTAGTATTTAGACATAACATTTCTATATAAAAAAATCCTATTTATTTCAACTTATTTTAAATAGGTGAGCAAACTAATATATTTAGCACTATATTTATTAAAATTAAGCTTACCAATTTCCAGAATAGTTTTGCATTTTTTAATCATGATATTACTAAAAGGTTAGCATTCTTAAACATCTTCTTTTTTAATTATAAATTTAAGCAATTTTGTATTCTCCTTAAATAACAAAAGTTAACTCGATTGATCCGAGAATCTGTTAGTACAGCTAAATATTAATTATGAAAGAACGTAAAATATAAATATTGAAAATGGTGTAATAAAGAGTATGTTTCCAATAAGATCAGAGAATAATGACAAAATTTCAATAAAATCTTCAACACTTAAGCTATTTTCTTGTTAAGATTTGAGAGAATCTAAGATGTAGAATCTTGGAGCATTGGAAAAACTAGTTATTGTAGTATCACTAGATAAAGAAATACGACGTTTTCCAATATATAATTTTTTTATTTCGTGCAAGGCCTTTCTGAATCAAAGATTCCATCATCAGGCACTTCACAAATTATCAAATGTTTACATTTTTGTAATAATAATTTTTATAATAACATATGGTAAACAATTTGGATGTATGGTTAGCCAGTATCAAATATTTAATCAGAATTTAATTTTAATTTTTTTATAAATTGAGATGAGAGTAAAACTGAATTTTGAATTGGTCCGTCTTCATTATTGATAATTTTTTCTTGATTTATGGTAATGTATGTAAAATGTTTCCCAAGCATTTAAGTGTGTTGTGTTTGTAACTTCTTTTAATAATCGTAAATTTTTATTAGAGATTGTGTGTCCAGATTCAATACAGTGATTCGCCACAGCAGATTTTTCATTTCTTCCATATTTTATGTGTGCAAAGTGTTCTTTGAATCGTGTTTTAATGTTCCTTTTAGTTTGGCCAATGTACAATTTATCACAGTCGTTGCATTTAAATTTCATAAATTCCTGATTTGTTTTCGAATGTGGTTTTGTCCTTGGGATTTCCTAATATTTGTGATAATTTGTTGTTTGTTTTATAAGTGATAGATTTGTTTGTATGTTTTTTAAAAATTTTCTGCAATTTATTTTGAAATGTTACTGTATGTTGTACAGATGAATTCTTGTTTATTATCTTGAAGTGGTAGTAATGTTGTTTCTAGATTTTCTTAATTTTCTCTTGATTGATTTGTGAAGTATGTTGTCAATAAGTTGTGTGGTGTAACCGTTAAAAATAGCAATATCTTTGATGTAGTTTAACTCTTTGTTGTAGTTATCGATAGATAGTGGAGTATTCAAAAGTCTGTAAATCATTGAGTTGAAACTAGCTCTTTTTTGTTGAGGTTGGATGGTTAGATTCGTTGACAATAAATCTATTTATATGCGTCGGTTTCCTGTAAATGTCAAATTCAAATTTTTGATTGGTTTCTAATTACTAACACATCTAAAAATGGGTATACTATTGTTTTGCTCAATTTCGTATGTAAATTTAATGGTAGGGTAAAACGAATTTAGGGTAGAGATAAAGTTTTGTAGGTTTTCATTTTTATTAAATATTGCGAAGATATCATCAACATATCTTATCCACTTTCTTGGGAAATATTTCATTTTTGTTTTAGCCGTAGTTTCAAAATAACTCATAAATATATTTGCAATGAAGCATGAAAGAGGATTTTCCCATTGCTGTACCATCAATTTGAGTGTAGTATGATTCTTTAAATTGAAAAACGTATTATGATTCATACACAGGGTTTATTAACATGGAATATTCATCAACTATTTCTTTTTGTAAATTTATGGAAGACAACCAATTCAATATTATTTCCATTGTATCTCTAATTGGAACATTAGGATACAGTGAAACTTACGTCAAAGGATATTAGATATTCGTCTTCTTCTATAATAGTGTCTTTAATTGATTGTATAAAATCATATCTATTCTTGACCGAAAATGAAGGAAGAGGTTTTAAATTTTGAAGTGTTCTTGATAACCATTGTGATAAGAAATAGGTTGGAGAGTTTATGTTTGACACTATGGGACGCATTCCATTTCCAGGTTTGTGTATTTTTGGAAGACAATATAATTTGGGAATTGTAGGATTGGGAACTGTAAGTTTTTCTGTATAATTGGTGGTCGATTATATTTTTGCAGTTTTTTAAGGTTTTCCGAAAACAGATTTATTGTTACTTTAGTATAGGGTTTTTTTAAACATTTGCTGTATTGTCCCATTATTTAAAATTGTTTCTACTCTTTCAAAATATTCATCTTTGTCCATAATAACAATAGTATTACTTTTGTCGGCTTTCAAATAAAATACATCCTTTTGTTTTAAACTCTTTACAGTGTAACTGTGTTTATTGAATATTTTATACGAAGATTTTGCTTCATTTTATACTTTTAGAAACAGTAGAATAAATATCAGATCTAATTGCAGTTTTCTTACTCTCATCTAAATTTTGAATGTTACTTTCTACATCTATTATCATATTTTCGTTATCATTCTTACTTTTTAGATTAAAATGTAAACCTTTATTTAAAAGATTCATTTCTTCTTTGGAGAAGCTTTCTGATGACAAGTTACATACCAGTTGTTGATCTTCAAAAAAGCGATTTGTTTTCTTCATAAAGAAGTGGTTTCATTGTCATTCTTAAGTGATTTAAATTTGTTTTCCAATTTTTTGTTGTTTCTTTTTATATTTAAACTCAATACTTTCAAGAATATTAAAGTATTTCTCTTGAAAAATCTCATGATAAATAGGTTGATAAATGTTTAGTTATTTCCAAGTGTAATTCTAAGGCCTGTAACGATAAGTTTTTCTTGCTTAGGAGTAAAGATTTTTTATTTCAAGATTAAAGCCAATTTAATTTTGAATTATATAAGACTTTATCTGTAGTTTTATTTTTGATTGGTATGTTAACTTTAATAAATTTTGGAAAAAACTTTGTTTCTCTTACATTTTCTTAAAAACTGAATGTCTAAATCTAATAACCTTACTTTTTGTTTGTATTTGTGGAGTCTGTTTAGCTCACTGGGCTTGAGTGCCATGTTGAATGTAGAATCTTGGAGCATTGGAAAAACTAGTTATTGTAGTATCACTAGATAAAGAAATACGACGTTTTCCAATATATAATTTTTTTATTTCGTGCAAGGCCTTTCTGAATCAAAGATTCCATCATCAGGCACTTCACAAAATTATCAAATGTTTACATTTTTGTAATAATAATTTTATAATAACATATGGTAAACAATTTGGATGTATGGTTAGCCAGTATCAAATATTTAATCAGAATTTAATTTTAATTTTTTTATAAATTGAGATGAGAGTAAAACTGAATTTTGAATTGGGTCCGTCTTCATTATTGATAATTTTTTCTTGATTTATGGTAATGTAAAATGTTTCCCAAGCATTTAAGTGTGTTGTGTTTGTAACTTCTTTTAATAATCGTAAATTTTTATTAGAGATTGTGTGTCCAGATTCAATACAGTGATTCGCCACAGCAGATTTTTCATTTCTTCCATATTTTATGTGTGCAAAGTGTTCTTTGAATCGTGTTTTAATGTTCCTTTTAGTTTGGCCAATGTACAATTTATCACAGTCGTTGCATTTAATTTCATAAATTCCTGATTTGTTTTCGAATGTGGTTTTGTCCTTGGGATTTCCTAATATTTGTGATAATTTGTTGTTTGTTTTATAAGTGATAGATTTGTTTTGTATGTTTTTTTAAAAAATTTTCTGCAATTTATTTGAAATGTTACTGTATGTTGTACAGATGAATTCTTGTTTTATTATCTTGAAGTGGTAGTAATGTTGTTCTAGATTTTCTTAATTTTCTCTTGATTGATTTGTGAAGTATGTTGTCAATAAGTTGTTGTGTGTTGTTTGTAACAGATTCCTGATGATGGAATCTTTGATTCAGAAAGGCCTTGCACGAAATAAAAAATTATATATTGGAAAACGTCGTATTTCTTTATCTAGTGATACTACAATTAAGAATCTAAGATGATAATATTTTATAATATCAATAAAAATACATAAGCTCATGGTCTATATAAAGCTCTACATATAAGCAATATTTTAACGTAACAAAAACACTCTTTAACTTAAAAGAGATCAATTTCAGTTACTTCACTTTAGTAATAAATAAAATGGTGACCATGTGACATGAGCCCTGTTAAAGTAAATTATTTATTTACAGCCACCTCTATGATGATTATACAAGAGATTCATATGATGATCGCAGGTAAGTAATGAGTTAATTCTATTTAAATATTTGTTCTTGTGACACTAACACGTGTTTGTACAGAAACTTTGTTTTTTAAAGTATCTTTCTCTTTTAATACACTCTGAATTTTACTAGATAGTGGGATTTGAGCTTGGGGTCTTCTGTGTGAAGTTTAAATGACAGTGAGAAGTACAAATACAAATGGAAATTGCTATTACATATTTAAAAAACGGGCTGTAATGAAATGATCTGGTGTATTTTTCCATAAGAACAACGTTTAAACCTCATGCACTTTTAACCTTTCAAGATTCTTTTTTGAATAACTTATAAAAACGTATTTTAAACACTCAAAATTGTTGTTTGGATGCATAATAATCACATCTATAGAAAAAGAAATCTCCCATAATTCTATGACTAAAAATAGTCATAAATGTGCATGAGGTTTAATTTTGTTTTATGGAGAAATGCTCAAGGACATTTCACTACAGCCGGCTCTTAAATCTGTTTACTTAATAAGCTGATTTTAATGAACAATTTTATATCGAGGAGAAGGATAATAAACATATAATGTTATACATTATTAACCCTTTGAGGATTAAGGGCAGATCAGCTGCTGTCCTGTTATAATGCCGGCAATAAGAATCTAAAATTTATATAAACTCTCGTATTTATTTAATACTTTGAGTGCGAATTCCGCAATGTTGCAAAATGCTGAAACTCCTGAAGGATGCGGTTTATGTATTTTACAAAATTTATGTTTTCATTTTAGCGTATTATGCAATTACTAATTTTATGTTGTAATCGCGTTGTACATAATTTGACGTTAATTGTATTGTTAGTAACATATTCACTAGAATGTATTTCATCAGCTGGTTTACAACAGCTGCTTGACTTGCACTGTTTTTTCTTTTTTTTCTTTTTTTTTTATTGTCGTGGATTCACTAAAAAATGTCTTAACTTTGATTAAAAAATATACTTATTTTATCATTACACTGTTTTGTATATAAATAACAATTTCTAAAATATTTTACAAAGAAATTAATTTGCTTCCTTTGCATAAAAAATTACCTGTAAAATTGTGTTCTTTTTTTACTTTCACGGTGAGTTAGTAAAACATGTTTTTATTTTAGTATCTAACTTAATACAAATTTTTTAGTTTTGTTTAAAATAAAATTAGAAACCAAATGGATGGTTTTCTACGGTTAAATTATTTTTTATTCCATCCTTAAAATGCTTAAACTACGTTTTAAAAACTTTTTGTCTTATTTACATACAAATTTAAAAAATATATATGAGGGTGGTCTGAAAAGTTACCGCCCTTATATACTTATTTATGCTTGCTGGTATTTTCTTCTCATTAAGTATGTTAGATCTAAATATTTAAGAGAATAAAACAATTATGACAAATATTATTAAATTGATGATTTTTTAATACTATTTTAAAACATCTATTTTTGCTTATCTTTTTTCATGAGAGTGTAAGTAGTTTTGGTATTTTCAAAAAATAACTTTATAAAATATTAGATCTCAAAGGGTTATAAAAAAAGACCACAAGAATGAAACACAATGTCGATTCTGTTTATTTTCCTTTTTTTGCCAAAACTTCATTAAAAATATTTTTGTTTCTGTAATTTGTTCAGTATTATTTCACGTTTCACACAGACACTTGCTGCTTCAGATAGTACTCAATTGTGTTGTGTTATTAACAACTTCTCCATCATTTTATGGGAATTTGTGTTATTTTTTGCTCAGACAAAATGATACCAACAGTTGTGTAGCTCACACACAATACATTTAAGCGGACTCTCTTTCAATTTCATGTTAGGATTTTATCAAAAACATGACTTTACCATCATCTAACTTGTCATATTCATTTGATTTCAAAACATTAACATAAATAAAATTGTAAGATATTATTGAGTTTCTATTGATAAAACTGAATTTTGATATGAATTCAAAATTCAGTTTTTTATCTGAATTTTGAATCCAGATATTTTCAGAATTTTTAATCTAACTAGTCAAATTATTTATAATACTAGTACTAATAATAAAACTACAGTTTTGCAACGTCACCCTAAAATCAATTTTAATAAAGCTCTTTCTTATTTTTTAATGTCTGACAGTGTACGAACACTGTGCTTACATACATGTTGTTTTCAATAAACAGATAGGTTCTTGGTTAATCTCATAATTAACATTCTTGTGAAAACTAATTTAAAAATTGGCTATGTGCAAATATGTGAAATTGAGCCACTTGCTTGAGCTTTTTAGTGTGTGTTTGTTTGCTAGAAGCTGCTTCCACGTAGTGTTAAATCTGGACTTTTATCAGAATTCGTGGTAAAAGTTAAAAAAAAGAACAATTTAAAACATTAACTACACGGAGGATGTGTGAGACAAATGTGATGTAATTAAAAATTGATGTTCAGTTCTAATAAGTAGTATATGAATTTTCTTAACCGCTAAAACAATTTTTTTTATTTTTTAGAAAATCTCAAGAACTCAAAATCTAACTCTTGCTTCTTTAATAGCCTCTATCTGCAACAAAACAAAATTATGAACCATTTCTTTTTGTATAAGCAAATATATGGGGCTTGAAAACTTAAATATGTAAATTCTTATTAATAGCTGTCATCTTATACCATATTTTATCGAGCATTTCTAATCCAACTGTCAGATTTACTTTTCTAGTTCATTCAACTTTGAAACACCTGTTAAATAATTGTCTTGCTCTACATTCTTTTGGACAAATTTGAGAACATTATTGCTTGCTCTTTTCCAATGCTGATCTTGTTGTATGTTATACATTAAATGCACAAGGTTATACTTTACATCTAATCAATGTCTGTTTGGTGAGTATTGTAGGTAGAATTTTGCGAATGTTAACATCTCTAACGAATGTTTGGAATTTATAAAACATCATTTAACCCTTATAACGTCACAGACGCTGTATGGCGCATAGACAAACTATCTCCAAACGGCAAAGACGCGGTACGGCGCATCGATACAAAACTGTGTCTATAGCAAATTTAAGTTCCTTTTAAATCCGATCAATGTCACTAACGGTATGCATCAACCATGTGTGTGGGTTATTGACCTATGTCAAGCGTCAAAATATAGCTGTCGCGTTACATTGTTTGAAACAATAGACGCGGTGTCTAGACACTCTCCCGCCACACGGCACAGACGCCCTACAGCTCGCGCGCTTTTGTTTGCAGTTTGGCTTCAGGTAGTGCGTGTCTAACCATCGCTGAGTCGGTTTCCTTCGTCGGGTTTTTTCTGTTTATATATGGTTTTTATTTATTTTTAATTTTATTATATATAATTTATTATAAATATAATTTATTTTAATTATATTTATATAATTGTCTGGTAATGTTTATAGTTTAGCTAATAAAATTTTGTGTGCCTTTTATTTTGACTTTATTTATATCTACAATTTAATGTCCCATAAATATATGTACGTACAAGATAATTTTAAAATTTTTACTTTTTTATACTTACCATAATTAGAGAAAGTAAAAATAAAAATGAACTTTACACATTTAAAAATTTTTTTTAAATATTGTGCCGTTTGCTGGAAGTCGTTGAAAAGATATTAATACTGACGTTTATAAGGGTTAAACTCAATTCATCAAAACTCTTCAAATTATCTGTCTGCCTGTACTATTGAGTAAAGTCAATAACATCTTCTGTAAAATATTGAGTACCATTATAACATTGACCTTATTATTTTGCAGTTCATGGTTCAGTAACACATTTCATGTTACAATTTAAAAACGCAATAATCCAATACATATACATTTAAAAGTGCTTCTCTTTCCCTTTAATCTGAACCACGTTCCATTTAAAATCATTGATGATTCTACAAAGTAACATACATTCCATTTACAATGGTGATTTAGATTGATATTTAGATAACAATATATTTCAATATGCATGATTGTGTTTGATTATTATTTGAATTCATAGTTCAAATTTCATTGAATTGATAAAAATATGTTTTATTTTTCTTTTTAACTTGTATTCATACAAATGTGTCCTTATGGGAAGATAATCCAATCTTGAAAAACATGACATTGGGCCTATTAACTTCCTAAATTATTGGCATTGGCTTGGTTTTTCATTCCATAAGGGTTTAGTCAATTTTATTGTTTGTAATGTTCAAAAATTATTTCTTGTGAAAAATTCAAGGATCACTCTAATACTGAATGTTTTAAAGAATTGGTTAATTTGAATAAAATACTCTCCAGTTGGGATATTTTTGTCTGCTTAAATTTGGTAACCCTTTTGTGTAGCTTTTCTTAAATGAGCAAGATTTTTATTTGCAAGTTGGAACCTTTATTCTAGATTTTACATTTTTAACACGTTCAGTCCAGCCCTATTTCGGGGTGTGTAGCATCCAAAAAATTTCATACATATATTTCTTGCCTATTGTATTCATTTAGCATATAATTACGGAGTACTTTTATGTAAAACTGTTTTTTATATAAAAAGTACTGATACCACCGTTGCGTCGTCAATGCTGATAGTTTTGACATGTCGTAGTAAGCTGAAAAACTCATGTCGTAAACATTAAAAAATAATCAATATTTTGAAAACATTTCCGGAACCCGAGATCGGTTTGATATTAATTTTTTAATGTATTTGGTATTAATAAACATTTAATATAACAATAATTATGATTTACTATTAAACAGTCAAAAATTCAGCAGCTTAAAATACTCCTGTACTTGATGCCATTGTTGCGTTATTGATGCTAGTGTTTTGATGTGCACGATGCCTCCATGGCTTCACCGGGAATGAACGTGTTGATTTTACTAATTGCGGATTATTTAATACAATTTGAGTAGCTAAAAAACCTACACCAGAATTTTAAAACTGTTTTAACAACAACAAAAAGCTGAATGAGTTATAAAAAATCTTGTTTGTTTATTTTGACCCTAATTTTAAATGTACAACTCTTACAAAATCTGAGTCGAATGCCATGAATGAATAATTCAACAAGAGAAAGCAAATAAAGCACATCAAATAGAAATTGTTGTTTCAACTAACTAATTATGATTGATATTAATAATGTTACAAAAAAATCCTAAGAACATGAATTATTTTAAAGACATTGATATTAAAATTATCATAATTTGTTAATAATTCCACTCTATAGTTCTTTTTTTTATTAACTCTTCTAATTGTTGGCATTGATTAAATGCTTCTTTATTTTTCGTATGTATCACTGTGCAGTTGCAATTTATTGATATTTTAAAGTGGTATATGCTAAAAGTCAGCGACAATGAAATGAGATCTTGAGTACTCTACAAGGACAATGTTAAATTTTAAAACACTTTCAATTTTCTCATTTTTGGTGGTAGAATAATTGATTTACTAAATGTCTTATTTTAAAGATATAAAAATATTTGTGATTTTTTTAAACTTATATAATTAATTATATATTTATTAACTTATTATTTATATATTATATAATTGATTTAATATGCATACAATTACTTAATTTTTTTATACAACCAATAAAAATATTGAGAAATTTTAAAAGTGTTTGGATGTTTATTAATTACATTTTCGAAAAAACTTATCCCATAATTCTATGGCCAAATATGAGAGTGTAAATGTGTTTGATGTTTAAAATTGTTCTTGTGAGGCTAAAATTAAGATGTCCGCCAGTACAACCAGATTTTAATAGAAAATTTCAATTCATTCAATTATGTATATTAGTGTGTAATATAATTTCAGCTACAATAGGTTTAAATTTCCTGATTGCTTTGTCTTTAGATCATTAACTGTATGTTGATGATTTACGACAAACTATCTCACATAGCGTGTTATGTAATAAGGTGTCGATATATTATATTTTCTCTCTGAATTAACTGTGTGCCTTGTGTTCTGTCAGAATCGGCCTGCGTGGAGGCTCGCGCCGCGCCGGTACACTCCCTATTAAGGCTTTTGTTCGCTCGGCCGGTTACGGTGAACAATACGGAGACCCGTGACGTTGCCGAGGACGACCGTTCCCATAGGATTTAGAATTTAAATTTTTATTTAAAATATCTACACTATCGTGTTGATTGATATTAGTCATAAGTCAGTATAATTATTGCATGTTTGTTAACATATTGAGAGTTTTTTTATTGTGTCGATGTGAGATTTTATTTTTTGTAAATAGCAAATTCCTTGATTTCAAAATCATTTGAATTTAGGGGACTTGGTATTTTAGCTAGCGGTTACATTATATATTATTATGCAACCGTAAGATTCACAAGCAAGAATGATTATTTGTTTCTTATCATTAGTTGACACTTCTTTGTAGGCAACTTTGTATTGTGTAGTCTCGTACAATAAAAATATCGTGCGGCTTCTTGAAAGTTCAAAGTCGTCTTCGGAGAAAATATTGTATTGTGTTGTACTGAACAATGCTTTTATATGTAACAAAACCGATGAGATGTTAGCCACCTTTGTCTTTGAATTAAATAAATGAACATGGAACAGTCTGTACGGGTTGTGTTTTAAAATTCTCCTCCTCAACCGGGCCGACAACTCGGTTAAACCCGATCTTAGAACATTCCGCCGAAGATACCCAGCGAACCGAAGATATCACGGACCGAAGGATATCACGGAACGAAGATATCACGGACCGATTATACCGAGACCGAAGATTGCTTCCAGAGTCGGATGAGGTAGGCTTATGTTTAAAATCACATTCAGATTCAACAAAAGATTGTTCTGCAGAGAATTTTTGTACTTTATAAGCTTCTAAATATTGTTATGGAATTGCACCTTCACACTTTAATGGTATGTTTTCAGCCTGTTTTGTTACTGTTTACTTGAGTGAAACGTACATTAAACTCATGTTTAATTGTTTTCAATTGTTACCAAATATGTATTTGACTGAATAAATTAATTATGAATTGACAACCAAATCATTAAACTTTTTTCAAATTCTTTGTCCAAAGGTCATTATTGGAAATAGATGATTTAAAAGGTTATAAAATATTGTGGTTCCTAGTCAACGTTTTGTGTTAAAAACATTTAAAGTTTTAATCTTTTTTAAGATCTAAAATCCTACCCTCTTATGTGAAATTTCATTGGTTTCATGTAGAAATAGTTTGTATTACTCAGACTTTTACTCAAAGCCATATAATATAAAGCATTAAGAACATATAAGATTGTTTATAACGAACTTTCACAATTAGGGCTTGGGCAAAATGAGAAGAATTATCTTGTATAAGAGAAAAAGTTCCTTTTTCGCTAAGGGGGTTTTAACACTGTGAAGCTTTCACGTGTTTTCATTTATTTACTAATTAATAAATATTGTCATTCTAGAACAACATTTATTTTATTCACTTTAAAATAATATTTACACTCCAGAATATTATATTAGGTGTGTAAAAAAATTAAATGGTATTTTGGTGGTTTTATTATTGCAGTGGGTAAAAACACACCAGGATAAAAAATTGTTACATTGTTAACTTACTAGATAATTAAACTATTATTGAATTGACAAAAACATTAAATGGCCTATATTTTGGTACAATTTTTGATTATTTTAGTGTATTCAAAAGTTAATAGTTAGATTTGTATTTAATTTTGGTATAAGATGAAGTAAGAGAGTTGCAATGCCTTAGAAATGTTGAAAATTGCTGTTCATAAGTCTGTTTCAAGTAAAAACTAGGGTCTACAAGTGGTATAAACTTTTCCAAGAACGCCATGAAGATATTGAAGAACACAAGCACTGTACCCTGGACACCATAGCATCATAACAGCAGATGAAAACATGGAAGGAATTGTTTCAATTTCTGAATCCGTTGGCTCATTGCCATAACTGTCAGCATGTTCTGAGATCAAAATACCTGGCCACTAAATTTGTTCCAATATTGTTGTGAACTTTTTTTTTAAACAACCTCAGCGTTTAAAAAAACTATTTACAAATCAATAACCTCAAATAAAAGTTATTTCAGGAGTTAACAAATGAAGTTAACAGTGATCCAGACTGCTGAAATGTCTTAACTACAGGTGATGAAACATGAATTCACTCATCTTAGTACAAATATTCTGGATTGCCAAGACAGAAAAAGCTTGACATATTTGCGATTGTTTGTCTTTTTTTTGGAGTAGTGCATCATGAGGTTTTGCTATATTGTTAATAATTCAATAACTTATTATACTACAAAAATTACTACTCATTAGTTCAAAAATGTTGCGCAAAGCAATCTGAAAAAAATTTGGAATTTTCTTAAAACAATGGGTTTTTGTACACCAACACAATTATTTGTAATTTTTGCTTGTTCATGAATTTTTGCCCCTTCTCAAAATATAAGTTAACAAAGCCCCTGCCTCAATTTTCATTATACACCTTTGTGGTGTGTGTTTTTTTTTTTCTCAGCATAAAGAACGTTACGATGAAATTGTGTCATCATTAATGAGTTAAAAACATATAGGCATCACAATATCAGCTGAAGCCAATACAAAAATACTAAAATTTAGAAGTACTTAAGGGTTTGAAAGAAATGTAATAATTATTCAAGGGGAATTGGCTACTTAAAAAGTTGTTACTTTTTCGTTTAGAATTAATTATAACAAAGTACATCAGAAGCTTGAATAAAAGGTTCTCTGTTTGTAACACCAGAGATCAGTCACTATGTGGAAAATTAATGTAAAGTAGCCAGCTGTTCAAATATATGTTGCTGGAAGCAGTCGCTTTGTACGGTTAATTTTTTTTTTTTTTATGTTTGTACGTGAATTTTTTAAAATTATTCAGTTGTGTTGAACAAGAAATCAAATGTTTCATTGTCAGAAGACTGCTTAGAAACCTTTCCATTGGACATGTGTTATTAATTTAGGTATTTATTTACAATAGCGTGACCATGGAAAATGGACTTTTTTTCCTGGGGTTGGGCATTTATAGCCAAGTATTATTATCACAGGTGCATATAAACTGGGGGGAAAGTATATTATTGTATTATATTGATGCCTTTCGGGCATTATTGCGTTAAGGATGGAAAAATAACCGACAAAATTTTGTCGAACAACACTTAGAGGGTTAAGGAGCAGGGGCATCACGTGATCTGGGATTCGACTTTTGCAAGCTCGAGTTAATTTTTTTTTCTAAAAGAGCAAGCAGTGCGCAGCACTGCGCAGCGGGCAGGCATCGTTGACAGGATTAACGTACTAGTCAGCATCATTTCAGTAAAATTGACAGAGGTACTGTCAAAAACAGTTTTCAGAGGATTTCAAAAAATCGTAACTCCTTTGATTTTCGTTGCCGACGAATTTTTTCTTCACTATTGTTTTCAGGAAAAATTGTAGTTTTCAGGGGAAAAAAAAATGAACATACCTTTCCATGGTCACGTTATTGTAAATTGATACTTAAATTTAAAATTAATTCCGTATTGCTCCGATTATGAACACATAAAGTAAAAGCGTTTCTGAATGTTGGTGCTATCCAAAGGAATAATATTAAATTATGGAGATTTATAATATTGAATTACACCAAACATTGGTCAGAATCAACTATCAGAGAGACTGTGTGACAAACTGTAAAAACAGGTGATTCACTTATAACGGGGTGATTCTTCCTGTAATTTTATTTTATATCAGAATGAAGAATTTACAACTTCATCAGTTACTGAGCGATACAGTGGATGTTAGAGTCAGTAACAAGTGATGACAACCCTATTTAGGTTTATACTGTAAAATTATTCTTACTTTTTTATTTACTTCTTGTGTTATGACTCCTCTGCAGACTATCTATGTGCCAACAGTAAATTAAGATTATTTTCGGATATTGACAAACAATCTAATGATGAGCCGATAATAGATTTTCAGAAACAGTTGCATACTAAGAAGAAATATTTGGAATATCTCGCTCTCCAAAATATTACATACGCTACACTACTTGATTTTTTTATGTTCAAGCAGTCGAAAACTATTGTCAAATTATGACGATTTGTAATAAAATTGTAATCATTAATTAATAAAATAATGGTTAGAAATATGTTGGGCATTAATAAAAGCTCATTTCAAAACATAAGTGGGAGATCTTCTGCTGTGAATGAAGATTTTGTTTGGAAAGTGAATAATTAAATTATAAAGGACAAACGGTTGACATTGATTTATTTTTATCAGTTTTGAGAACTGTTTTAGATTATATAACAGGACTGCTTAATTTATCACTGGTTTCCAAAAATGCTCAAGGCTGACTGATAAGATTTTTTTGGAAGAGTTTACTCACCAAACCACACAGCCTAGACTTAATTTCCTCTAACCATTAGTTATTCTCATACAATGCAAGCCTAGTGGTACGCGCTCGAATTTGATGGCAGTGCACAAAAAACAGTACAGGTATGGCTGCCTTCACGAGAGGGATATTTCTTTGCGGAAGGTTTATAAGCTCATCAACACATTAGGAAAGGTACATGATGAAAACTGTGTTGAAAAATAGTTTAACTCTTTTAGAACTAGACATTATTTTTGGGTTATAAAAACATTCTCAATGCAATTTAATTGACCGGTAACCAACAAATACTGGTGTAAAAATGAAAGTTTGGTTTATATTGGGTCAAATACTTGTAATAATAATTGTTTTAGTTTATATGAGAACCAAATAAAACTTCCATTAAACTAAAGAGCTATAAGTCTATTTTTAATAAATGTTCATCTAAAATAAGCTACATTTTACTATTTTTAAAATCTGTTTTAAAATCCTCCATTATAAATACGTAAATTTAACATTTTTTGTGCATGTTCCTTGAGGCAGTGATAATATTAAATGAGATGATAGGTTATACAATGTGTAGTTAAAAATAACATAACATAACTAAGTCCTATCAAAGTTGCTTAGTTTTTTAGAAATCAATACATTTTTAAAATCTAAAATCACAGCTGTTTTTAGATTAATACTTTCACACAATACTACTAAAGAAACTATAGCTTTTTTAGACTTTTTACATAGTAACAAATTCACAATATTAGTAGATTTATTTGTAAAACAGAATATAGTTTTAATTATAAAAAGTATTTGAAATAACTAATACTCAATTGTATAGTTAGTGCATGTAGACAATACTTATACTTAGTTAACATGTTATTGTGTACATATATGTAAATAAAAATTGTAAGGATTTTAAAAAACTGTATTTAATACTATTATTTTTTCTAAATAAAAAAAAAATTAATGCTATGATAAATTATGTCAAAACACATAGTAATATAAATCAACTTAATTTTGAACTTCTTCTGATTTACGAATGTTATAAATGTATTTATTTGAAAAGTAATTAAGAAATTCATTTGCAGAAGTAATTTTCAAAAAGTTGTAATATTGTGGAAACTAAACTAAGCCGCTTTAATTACTTAGGGTGGTACGGTTATTAAATAACACTCCTCTTAAATATTGTTGGGTTACAGGACACTTTGTATATATATTATATAAAATAAAAGTTGTTACTTCAACTAATGTAACAGACAAGGCAAATAAAACTAAAGCGGCCTACACACGTTCAAATCGGCTTGTCAATTCGATGTGAACAAGCCGAACTGGACAAGCCGAATTGACTGTGTGTATGCAAAAGTTTGTTCAAACGATGTGACCTCAAGCCAGAAATTTTGAACCGATGGCATGATGGAAATTCATCATTTCGGCTTGACACATCGGCTTGACGGCAAGCCGAACTGACCGTGTGTATGGGAGCGTCAGTTCAGTTCCTCAAATCGACTGTTCTGCGCATGCGCACCAATGACAGGCGTCTGTTTTAGCAACTGTCCCGCGTGTTTGCTGCTGTGTCCGTAAGTCAGTGAAATTTATAGCCCTTTTCAAGTGACAGCAGACTTTGAAAAAGTAGTTTTTTTTAATTTACATTACACTGTGTTGTCAGTGCAATGAGTTCTTGGAGTAAGGATTTCCTTCTTCAGTTCATAGAGTTGTTTAGGGGAAAAAGAATGTTTCTTTCGTTCATCCGCAAATAATTATGCCAATCTTTGGGGTGAAACCGAAGTTCTTTTAAAAGGTTAACATGGGAGTACTGGGCTTGTTTTCAAAGCCAGTCTTTAGTCCACTGATTCCGCTTGAGTTGACGCTTTCTTATTTTCACAATTACACAAGCCACTGCACCATATATTAGTAATAATTCATCGACCGAAAACATTATTTAAACTTGCAATTTCCGAAACACAAGCACAACAAATTTTGGAGTTAATTAACCAGATCGAACTGACAAGCCAAACTGAACGTGTGTATGTGATTGCTGTGTCAGTTAGAATTGACAAGCCGAACTGACAAGCCGAAATTGAACGTGTGTAGCGGCCTTAACATTATTGTATGTCAAATTTACCATGACCTATTTGTTGTCACAACCCTAAAATTGGGTGATTTAGAGGAAGTTTTTGGCAGACTAGACATCTTTGTTAGTTCAAACTTTAAACAGTCAAGCACTGCTCAAGCCACTGGTGAAACATCTGCCTCGGACAGCTGTGTTGGTCATTACGGAGACTGGACAGTGTCTGATCCTTCCGACATTGGTGAGTATTCACTATCTAAGCACTACCTGATTTAACTCTGTAACACAAACCACAGACATATAAAAACTTCATTTACTGTATACAGTGTGTCCACAAAGTTATGTCATAACTTTATTAATTGTTTACAGTTGCTCTATTGTTGATTGCAGGTCTGTGGAACAGATGTAAATTAAAACAGCTGTTTCGTTGTTGTCATCTAGTAGTTTCCTTTGCAAAGGTAACTTCAGTAGGTTTTGTGGGTAGCAAATAATAGTACTGGTTTCTTTTTATTTTAGCAAATAATCTGTGTTTTTAATGATGATGAGGCCACATTTACTTATTTGGAACAGTACATCGTGTCGTAACGTTCGTATCTAAAGAAATGAGAACCCTCATGCTCTGTTCCAATACTGTGTTTCCGGTCCTTTTTTATTTGCTGAAAACATTTAAAGTTTTATCTATTTTGATAAACTAGAACCTAGAACACTATGCTCTTCTACAAACTGAAAATGTAAATGTGATTTTTCAAGCACCTCACAATGGCAAAATTGTTCGTGATTTTCAGAACGAGAAATTGCCTGAAAGGTGGATTGTTAGTCAATGTGGATGGAAGACTTGGCCACCACACTCACTCAATCTTGCCCCTTCCTATTTTTATTTATGGGGTTATCTCAAAAGTGAAGTACTTAGTAAACATACACGAATATTGAATACCTAAAGCAACAAATCAGTGCTGCCCTTGAATTGGTTACCCCAGAAGTCCTGATCAAGTATGGGAGGAGGTCAAAGTTCACTTGTATGTATGTAGAGAGCGCCTCATGGTGCTCATGTTGAGCTCAAATGGACGTAAATCTGTTAAAAGTTTTCTTTAATCCGATGTTAATCTGATTCTTGTGCTGTATATAATTTTGTAAATAAATTTATTTAAATAGTGTAATACTTTGTGGACACACTGTATATTTTATCTTAAATATAACACACATATAATCTGATTTAAGTAGCACTGCCATTTAGTTAGACGACTTAAATTTAACCATTGTCAAATTTTGCCATTGGTGACGATATTGAAATGCAAGTAAATATAGTCAAATGATCGCCACTTTCATTATTTACTATCATACATAATGCAACACTTTCATAAATCATACAGCCTTTTTGGGTCTGAGGTGATACAATAGAATCATTGCTCGAGAGTGAGGATTGATAACTCTTATTACTTTTGCTACAAATTTTTGTGTGTGTAGTTTATGTATTTGGTTTAAGTTTTATTTTCAGCTACCACAGTTGCAATGAAAAATTTAACATTTTCTTAGACATAACATGAAAAAGGACATTTTTTATTTGACAAATTATTTATTGATTTTTAGTATTGCTGAAACATTTTGTTATGATTATTTTAATTAGTGGCTTCAAATCATAAAATATATTGTTGCATACATGTATACAAAATCATTTTTAAGATCAACTGAAAGATTTTTCAAGATAGGAGCAATAAACGAGTTCACCAATCATAGTTGAAGATGCCTTTTTATTTCAACAAAGGTGAAAATATTTTTAAAAGTAATGCACAGTTTTTATTTGTTTTTATTTATTGTAATTAACATTTTTGAGTGCTGTCCCTCAAATACATAGTTCTGTAAACTGCTGTTGTTTTTAATTATTTTTGGAAGTTATTGGTTACAAGTTATATTTAGTACATGGCTTGTACCTTCCCATACCCTTTTCCTCTTTATCTACAAAATAATTATTCCAAACTTATTCAAAGCAACTTGCACTCAGAACAACTGATGATGCTTTGTAGAAGTTGTCAATATTTTACTAGGTTAAAAAAAAATATATCTTATACTTGAAAAACATAATGGTTGTGAGCCAATGACCTTTTACAATAAAACAGTTAATAAAGTGCTGGACATTCTAGCATTGAATTGTGTTGCTAAAATAATTGTAAAAATAAATGTGAAATCTGGATGTTTTTTAGAGTCAGCAAAGTGATGTAAATGGGTTTGCACTCAAGTGTTAAAATATTTAAAAGTTTTCAAAATAATTTATGAATTTGTATGTACTGTTACAGATACATTAAACAATTATAAAGATTGTGGAGTGTTCATTTACACCTATACAAATTTTAAATACAATTAAAGGAAAACTTTAATTTTATGTAACCTCAAATCCTGTGAGTCACTGTCAGCAGATCAATGTCATTGTGTGAAAAAAAATCTTGGAGTGAAAATCTAATAACAATTATTTATAACTTTACATCTGAAAATGCTTATATGCCTCTGTTAATCTATCGCACACTAACCTAATAGAGGCAAACCTCAAAGACTATTTAATAGAGAGAAAGCAATCCCTTTTCAAAACCAGAAATAAACAAGGGTAAATCCTTAAACCTACGCACCATGTCAGACCTTTACACAGCATTGTCGTTAATATTAAAATTCGGCTTAACCTCATTGTGCAACTTTCTCTCTTGTGCTATAGAAAAAAATTGTTTTCTTCAGTGCAAACAGAAACTTTGCATAATGAGTCAAAGTCAAGTTGTAGTAATTATAGTAGGGTTCCCATTTGTGTATACTACTTACTGTAATAGATCGGTGTCAAGCCAGTTAAATACACCTCTCATTGGACCGTGTTCACACTTGGTGTAAACTGGAAGCGCACACTTAAACTAGTTCTGTACTCTCACAATTATACACAAGTGAACGCTTCCATTTTGCCGTAACGGAATCTTAAATTTTCTTGAAACAATGTTTTTATTTTTAGATGTTACACCATTTGGGAGGAAATGGGTAAATAAATACTTTGCAGACAGATTAGAAGGTGGGGAATAATCCTTAAGTTTTCCCAGGACCTTTAATATGGTCTCTGATGTTATGCAATTTCGAAATTCCATCCCTTCTTGGTATTTTTTTTTTCTTTGGAATGCATATATGAGTTGATTCAGTATCCATAATCAGAACTGATGGACAAGTAAAATAAGCACATGAATAATCATTTTACCGTTTTCACTGCCATCTCGAGGAATGAGCATGTTTACATGAGAGCAAACAAAATTATTTTGTGTTTCGGGAGAGAAGCGGCGCAGGCTTGTCCAAACCTGCACTTGCCAGTGGTGATTATAGTGAACGGCATAGGTATGTCTGACCAAGTGTGCCTGCAATGGGAATGTGGTTACAAGAGCCAATAATATACTTCAATATGATTTATCCTGAAGAGTTGCACACTAAAACACTTACATTACTAAAATCATCTATATTATCCAGCTCATTATCAGTGTGGGTACTGTCATTCACTCTGAATGTCTACCTTTTAAACAAGCTTATTATATTTGTAGAGCTCATGGAATTAGTAACGTGGTTAATTTTTGTTTGAGACATGAGGGGCAAAGTAAATTGATATATAATTAGTTTGCCAACCATGAGTTAGTATAGGAGATGTCTGAACATTTTATTTCCATATTCATTTCAAGAGAAGTGTTTAAACTTAATTTTACGAGTAAGAAGAAATGGACATTTAAAAGATCACTTACAAGTATGGTGGAGCAGTAAACCAACACCATAGAACCATTAAAGGATGAGCTCTTCTTATTGGAATAATTTCTATTAATTGATGAAAGAAAAGTCACAATTATCCAAGGCCTTATGTATAAAAATAAAATTATTGGATAATTGTGACTTTTCTTTCATCAATTAATAAAAAATACCATGGAACCAGTTAAGTAAGAAATTTGAGTTTGTTGGTTGAATTTATTTTGAGTGTGTGTCCAAAGAATTGTTGGTTAGACAATTTCCGCACTAAAACTGTGAGCACGACCACTTTGAAGGTACGCTTGCACAAGCTTTGAGCAGCAAATATTTTGTCTTTTGATAGGTATCAGCAGTTTTACATTGGTTTCTCGAAAGAAGCAATGTGGTTTAACAGATGACATACAAAAGCACGTTCCACATCTCTTTCTTCTTTGAATGGGAGACCTAGTGCCATGCCCTTAAGGCTGGTACTATACGGACGCTAAATGCGTCGCGTTAACGCCAAAGTTCGGCGCATTACTAGTCCAGACTATACGGACGCAAAATGCGTCGCGCTGTTTTTGCGTCAACGCCCCCGTGGCCAGACTATACAAGCGCAGAAACCGCCACGTTGCTTCCCAGATCACTTTATTCCAAGTTGCCAATATGGATGCAGTGCAGATCGGTGCTGTAGGGTTTCAGTGTCTACTAGAGATGTATTTGGAAAAGACCAAAAGGCAGGATAGACGTTGGGGTACCCATCCCGTTCTAAGCAGCAGATTGACAACAGGTGCGTTTCATTTGATGTTTGAGAAGCACAGACAATATGAAGACAAATTTTACCAATATTACAGGATGTCTGTTAGCTCATTTGATGAACTTTTACATCTTGTCAGTGACGGTCTGATGAAGAAAGATACCAACATGAAAAGGAGTATTGAGCCAGCTGAAAGACTTGCTATAACCATCAGGTAAGCCGTTTATGGGTTAAATCGAAGGGTAGATCCATGTCAAGTGTTCCAGCAGTGGTTGCTTGACATTTTCAGAAACATTAATATTTGGTAGATCCATTTTGAAATGGGGACCCTATTTGTTTTGCCCGCTAGCTGTTTTCGCCTTTGCAAGCATCCCCCAAATATAAGGAACTGACCTACCAAATAAAATTTTTTCTGAGATTATCAAGCAACCAATATTGTTTTCCTGGACCTTGGGATGGATTGACCCTGAAGTGGTTTTTAAACATTTAGTGTATATTATTATTTTTTCCTTCTAGAATAATGTTTGTTTGAAGTAAGGGTTATATAAAAAACGCAAAAACAGTTCTGGAATATGTATTAGTTTTAGTTTAATGATTCTTTTAAACATAGTATTATAAATATTTCTATCAGGTGTACAATATGTAACATCGGATATTGAAAAAAATACAAATAAGAGCCTCGTTCAGTTTAAATTGCAGTCAGACACTTACAAACACAATAGGTACGTTGTAATCATTTTGTGATACATTATAATCACTAGGTTAACATATTTTGGTAAACTTAATGTAACTGATTTTTATGTATTGATTACGGAACAACATTAAATTTCATTTACCTCAAATTGCTCTGAAAGTTAGCAGACCAATTTTGACCGAGTTATAAAATACAACCTTTTTCTATATATTTGTAATGAAGGAACAATGTAAGCCTATAACATTTTCCAATAGTTATATTAGGTTAGTCCTTTTGTAAACAGATAACCTACAAACAATAGTAAACTAACCACATATTACAAAATATGAACTACTTCGGCGATTCCACAATCTTCAAAAAACTCAAAACTTTTACAAAAGACTGAATGCCGGCCAACAGAGAAACCGCTTTCACCAGAAGGCCCCACAGTACCTTTCGTATTTCTTGGCGATGAAGCTTTTGGTTTAACTAAACGTGTGATGCGCCCTTACCCACAGAAGAAACTCACAAAAGAGAGAAGTGTATATAACTATAGGCACTGCAGAGCCAGACGTACAGTTGAATGCGCATTTGGAATTATGAGCAACAAATGGCGAGTAATGCATTCCTGTATCCTGGTGAACCCGATCTTTGCAACGAAAATCATTCAGTCTTGCTGTGTATTGCATAATTATGTAAAAAGGCGGGATGGTTACATTTTTGAAGAATCGCTTACATGTGACATGGATTGCTTGGTCGTCGGAGCAGCAGTAGGAAGTGGTCGTAGTAACGGACTTGTAGTAAGGGACTTGTTCTGTGAGTATTTCAATGGACCAGGAGCCTTAAACTGGCAAAATCAATATGCCTAAGCACAATCACTTGAAAAAGTAGGACTTAGTAAAAAGAAGAGAAAAAGTAAACTTAGAAAAAGTATAACAATATTATTTCCTATGTAATAAAATTTAAAATAAAAAGTTTTGTAATTGACTACTTTGAATACATCCTGTTATGTTATTGTAGCTCCTCTCAAATTAGACCTTTGTATCATAATCTAGTGTCAGTTCTATAAACAGTATTGATCAACTCGTGAATAGATTTAGTGAAGGTTGGCAAGGAAGAACAGTGACCTTGGACGACTCATAGCGCAGAAATAGACTTTTCACCCCTCCCCTTTCTACCAAACCTACCGCCCGGCGCGACGGCGACGCCGGCGCCGGTGCCGTCTAGGCTAGCCATGCGTCGTAACTTCGATATCTACAGCAGTAGATTTTTAAGTGCCAAAAACTGTGATCATGTACGCAATGGCACAATTAAATTACTAATGTTCTTTACAATACGTTACAAATAACATACGTTTAACATACATTTCAATATTTAAACCTTTTACGTCAAATAACCACACAATTAAAACAAATAACCATATAATCAAACCGTAATTTAAGGAAAGAGATGATTTCAAAACGGTGTTAAGTTATTATCACAACAAAGTTGTAATTTCATTTTTGTCTTAATATACTTCCCATATTTATGTACGGTACTATTATTAATTATTGTCTTCGTTACTATTGTAAAACAACAAAGATAGTTAGTTGTACTTGGTGCTTAGAAAAAATATGTTTACATCATTACACCTTTGTTTATAAATATATCAAACTTAGTTACCTGCTTCGTCCTTCATTTGGGGAGTCATTTCCTCCCAGTTGTCGTGCACAGCTGCTCCTACCTCCATCCAGCACTGAGCTTTAACATTTCTGTTTGAATATTCTTTTGACTGGACGTCATAAAGTGGAGGTCGCTTCTCTACTTCTAAGATGAACTTCTCAGTATCAAACATGTTGATGACTCTCACACAGAAGCACAATAACTACTCACTCAAGACTGCGACTGCGGGCCACGCATCTAGCGTCCGTATAGTCCGGCCCTAGCGTTGCGCAGCGCTATCTACGTCGCGCTGCTAACGTTTTTCCAGGGCTGGTCGCGTAAAAATGCGTCGACGCCGAGTTGGAGGGCAGCGTGCCGCGTAGACTGCGCTCGTATAGTCGCTCAAATTGACTTGCATTGCCATCCAAAATTAAAAATAGCGCAGCGTATTTAACGCGACGCATTTAGCGTCGTCCGTATAGTACCAGCCTAAGTCTCAAGGGCCTTTTGTGCACCACAGAAGTATACGATGAGGCCAGCCTTTACAGTTTCAGCAGTTCTAAAAACCGATTTCCTCCAGGGGAAATTCACCACTCTTATCCAAAATTACTAAAGATGGTGTGGTCTTGGTAAGCCTTGCTATTGCAGGCCATTATAAAAAAGCAGTTGCCTCCTGCCCGTCACAATCTACAAGGCAGATCCTCCCGAAAAATGCTGACTATGAAGATGCTTCATCAGGTTATTCATATATATAGTTATTAGATCCACAAACCTGTGAAGACGCTGATCTATGTAAGGAGAGATTAGACGCCACTCTGGGGCTAGGTGAGTAATATATTCATCTTTAGGCAAGGATGGAATCTTCACCTTCCCTCATATTCAGTGTGAATCCACTTCGAGACAACCCCAACGGATTCCCACCTAAAAATATGAGCAGTAACTCATGACACAGTCAGCAAGGACAATTTCCTTTTGGTGAGAACCTTTTCCAGATTGGATCCCCAGTTAAGACCCTTATGAAAGGTGATGCCTGGATACTGTAGAGTTTTAACTCAATAAAGAGCCTTTCAATAAGAATGGACCAATACCGTCTAATTGGCGCCTTCTTGTGCAGGCAGCCTATAATGCTTACAGCAATACATGGTCTGGTATTATTATGGACATAGGTGCTAACAAGTTTAGCCCTTGTCATGTAAGCCCTGATAATTTTCCCTTAGAAATTCACATTTTAGGGCCACGTGAAATTCTTCATCAGAAAAAAAACGTTACAGCTGAAGCTGCGGATTGACCTGAAGGACCTTGATTCCAATGATCAACCACCACACCCTGCGTTCTCAGTTGGAGTTTGTTTTGTCGTAGACTCCATAAAAGCCTCTCTATTACTGAAGAAAGAAAGGTCCACATGAGCTGTCAAGGCAATTTACGCTTGGGAGGGCTCAATTTGAGATACCATACCCCTGCATTATGCATCCCATAACCACTAATCTGTTCACATAAATAAATAAATATTTATTTTCCAACATTTACATTCATGTTTACAAATAAGTGAAAAAAAACTTAGGAAGTCACTGACCAAATACAAGTAGCTGGTCATTGTAACAGATACACAATACACAAAATAAACAGTTTATTGCTTGCTCTCACATAAAAAAAATAAAAAGACATGGGAGGTCCCCAGTGTTTACAAGTATGTGTGTGGGATTGGTTTCGGACTGACAAGCCATGCCCAAACTGGCACCACTGCAAAGCGCTGAGTTCAATCGCCGTCGCAGAGTACTTTCAGGGCAGTAGTCTAGATCTTTGAGTTCAGAAAAAGCAGCGCCACCTCATGAAGGATGCTTGACAAGCGTTGATCCAAGTCAACCATCGGCTAGACTCAACTCTCCGCATTGGCCTTGAGTGACACCTGGAGAGGTCTTTCCGAGGGAAGTTCATTGGTGATAGCTATAACTGGGTCAGCCCATCCCCTAGATCTCTCTAAACTAGCATCTCTTTATTTCGAATTGCGTTTAGATAGTTTTAGTAATAAATATTTTATGTGAATTGATCGCCTGATGTGACAGAGGCTTTTACCTAAATTGACCACTGACACTGCATTTGATTCTGCTGAATTTGTAATTTATATTGACACCATTGTTGAGCTCCGCCCTCAAGTAATAAAGCTATTCTCTCCCCCCCCCCCAAATAGCACCAATAACCGAAGAAGAAATTAATCTTGGCACCGGTCACTACACGTGAGAACCGGGACTAGTACAGATGACCCAATTAGCTTTTTAACAAGTTGAGCGCCCTGGCGCGCCAATCGATTCTAATGACAGTCTAAAGACAGCTAGGCTATATTTAAATTTACGTGTTGGCCGATCTGTGCGACAACTACGCAATAGTCTTTAATTCAATGCAGACGCGTGATAGGTGGGTGTTAGAGACTTAAACCGAGGCTTTCGTATTGGCTTAATGTTTCCATAGTCAGACCTGCACTAATGTATAGGGCTGTTGTCTGGATTCCAAGTAGGCGGTAGCTTGTCTGGCTGGCATCCAAAGGATGGCTTGCCTTGCTATCACTGGGGCTTTTCCTAGTGCTCCGGGTGCAGCTCTAGATTGTTGCCTCAACATCGTCCCTTGGACATTGTTATTTGGGCTATGGCAAGAAGTAGTGCCTACTGTCTTCAGTACGCGGGACTCTGGTCGGGCTGCAGCGGTGGGTACTGTAGAATCCTGATTCATGAGGATGCTCTGCACATGATCTCTGATCAGATGCTACAAAAGTTTTCCTTTGACAAACCCTTTAGGATTGTGATACCTCCTAGGGACGATTGGTCGGAGGGAAGAAAACCTCTTCCACCAGCGGAGCTTGGATGGTTTACATACGGCTCTAAAACAAAACCCGGCACAGGCGTTGGAATTGTGGGGGTGAGACCATGCAGGGAGCTATGGGTCAATAGACAATAGACAAATATTTATTGTACAATATGTTTTCTGGTATCACAATGTAATAAAAAACTGGTACATAGTCAATGATTAAAAACTACATAACTAAACTTATTCTAAAACATTACTTTCATACTTATAAAAAATAACTTTTGACACATTGATCTATAAAACATAAAAAAGAAACATTGATTAAATCTAAGGCTAAACCTATTGTAGATATTTTAAAAATATATTTTTACTATTCGTTATCATCATAAACTATCTTCAAAGAATTCATTTATACTATAATATGTTTTTTGACAAAGTACTTCTTTTAATTTTTTAGTAAATGTAGATAAGGGAAGTTTTTTATATGCCTGTGGGAATATTATTATATAATTTCAAACCTAGAGAAAGAGGACTAGTTTCAAATTTTGTTAGTTTATGTGCCGGATATTGAAACAAATTACAATTTCTTGTGTGGTATCTATGATTAAATTTGTATTTTTCAAATTGATCAGGATTCTTATGAACTAATTTAAGCATTTCAAAAATGTATATACATGGCAAAGTAAGGATGTTAAATTTTTTAAATAACGGTTTACATGTTGTTCTTGAGTTGCAATGACCTATTGTTCTAATAATTGACTTTTGACTAATAAAGAGTTTTTACACATCTGAGCAGTTACCCCACAAAGTAATTCCATAACTCAACATCGAGTATACATGGGCATAATATACAGCTAAACCAACTTCCAAAGATGTTATTCGAACTAGTATACTCAAAGCATATCTGGTTGAATTAAGTTTCTTATTTAACATATTGATATGGTTGGAAAAATTTAATTTAGTGTCTAAATGTATGCCTAAAAATTTTACTACGTGTGTATTATTACTAAACCCTTTACAAAAATTATCATTTCTTAATTTAAAGCGTAATGTATTAGTCTTGTCTCGATTTAACAATCCTCCGGTCCTTATGCTACAGATTTTAGGCGGAAGTCGCAGCTATTATGGAATGAGCTCGTGAGAATTTTCGTCTGCGATACTGGAGTAAGATGATCAATATTTTCGCGGATAGTCAGGCAGAACTGATTGCGTTGGACTCTTGTGTGTTCAAATTCAAACTTGAATGTGATTGCTATCAAGTAATTTTGTCTCTTGCTAGAATCAACAATGTGACTGTTTGTTGGGTTCTTCGTCATGAGGGGATCCCTAGAAATGAAAGAGCTGATGCCCTGGCCAAACGAGGCTCAGCGTCAATTATGACAGGTCCTCAACCGTTCTGCGGTATTCCAAGGTGTGAATCCTTTGGGGCTGTCTCGAAATGGGTTCGCGCAGAACATGAGAAAAGGTGGAGGTTGCAACTGGGTATGAGAATGAGCAGAATGGTACTACAGTCGCCTTCCTCTAGAGTGGCATCTGACCTCTCACTAAGTAGATCGATGACTTCTCGGGTTATAAGTCTGATCACGGGACATGGTCACCTGAGGACGCGTCTTCACAGAGTCGGCATCTCTCGGGAGGATCCGCTCCGTAGAATGTGTGATGAGCAGGATAAAACTGCCTGAACACTTGTTCTTTGATTGCCATCTTTGGTAGTTTGGACAAGGGTGGTGAATTTCCCCAGGAGGACCTGATAGGTTGTTTTCGGCGGTTTGTGGAACTGCTGAAATCATAGACTGGTAGGCCTCGTGGTGTGCTTCCGGCGTGCGCTAAAGGCCCTTGAGGCTTAAGTGCATGGCAATAGGCGCCCCCAAAGAAGAAGAAGGGTAACTAGATGTAAGATCTAGTTGCAAAACATTTTAGGCAACTAGATCTTGCCTTAGATAGCAACTAACATAACATTGCAGCAGTCTTGAGCTTTTTCAACTGAACAGAAGACCTTCTAGATATAAAAACATCACCACTGTACCTGTTAAATCAGCTGATTGGCCCAAAAAACACTAAATAGTCAGCTTTGTCGTTACGATCGGCAAGTGTAATTTTCAAACTTTGATTGGGGAAAAATAATAAACAACATACAATGAGTATTCATTAAATTGCAATTAATGCATTTTTATCGCAATAAAATGGTATGTTAACCGTAAAAAGGTGCAGGATTGCCAACGTTACACACCTAAATAACACAGTTCTAAATACGTAAATTATGGTCAGCCCGGCAAGGAATTTTACGATCACATTTTTATTTTGTAAAATTACATATCGGCCGACACTTTGTGTATAAATGTATATGTATATAAAAATTTAGAAAAATAATCGTAACTGTTCCTTTAATGTAAGAAACATAAATAATATCAATATCATGAGAAATTATGTGTGGCATCGCAGAGTAAAAGTTTGTAAATTACCTAAGGCACCTAACGTGTTTTTTAACTACCGGTCCTTGAAAACCGGACTCAGTAGTGTACAAAACTGCTTTTTCTGTTACTATCTATTACAAGATTGCCTTTGTCCCAAAAATGCCAAATTTTGGGTCTAACTTAATAAAAAATAAATGTAAACTCCCATCAAGTTACACGTCGTTTTAAAAGCCTCTGATGAAAGAAAATAAAATGATTACTTAAACTTGTAAATAAGTCTATCGAAAGCCAATAAAAAATTGTGACTAATTCAAATTTTAAAATATTTTTTACCAGAAAAGTAACTAGTAATAAATATCAACATTAAATTTTGTTGTTTACCGTAACTGAACAAAATTTGCAATAACATTTTTAACAAGCTTTTTACCTATCTCGGAAAATGAGGATCACCAGTTCTATCAGTTATTTATTGTTCGACCTGGAGGGAATGTGTATTAGTTTGGCGTTTGTTTTCACAAAGTTAAGAATTGATTGTTTAGTCAATTACCTATACTATACAGTTTTCCATACTGTTAGTGCTAGTGATCTGAACGTATCACGATTTTAATGATACACGGCTATGGATATCGGATTAGATCTTATAATGAGGCGAAAAACTAATACTTGTGCTAATCGAACCCTGTTTCAAAATCAGGAGTGCAGAAACCACAAAATGTTTTGAAGAGACAAGTGAAAACAAGGACCTTGGCAAAAACCAGAAGAGCAAAGTCAACTAATATCGATGAACTGTAATGTGTTGTAGAGAATCCTAATGTAAGTAGGATAAATGCGTTCTGTTCCAAAAACAATAAATATTTACCAAATGTCAGCATGTAAATGTTTACTCAATAAACAATTTTAAACCTAACAAAGTAAACTTAGCTGGCGAACTTTCTGAGGATGACTTCAATCGCCGAGTTTAATTTTGTGAGCATTAAATAATATTGTTTTTCATACAGATGAAGCCTCATTTATACTAAATGGCAATTTTAACCTGACATTACCGTACTGTATGAGAGCATCGTACGCAGTTTCCAGGGAAATTATAATTGTGGCTGGGTGTTGTAGGCGATCAATTTGTTGGACCCTTTTAACTGAAGAAAATCTTACTGCACCAGTATACTTGAAAATGTTGCAACGCAAGGTTATCCCGGCTGTTCGTTAAAGCAACAAATAATTTCGATATAGTCTGGTTCCAGCAAGGATCACCACCGCATTAGAAAGCCTTTCTTCGTAACGTATATCAACGAACAGATGTTTGAAGCTTGAAAAATGATGAAGTTGAATTTGTTGAGAAAGAAATTTTAAACGCAGTGATGTAGTCGAAGCTCATTCCTAAACGAAATTTCCCGCGGCAAAGATATACGGGAAAAGTCGCGTTTTTTCGCGTTCTCTCGAAGTGCGTGACTGGACACGGCACATTTGTTTTGCAAATTTATAATTTCGGTGCATACTTATTACGCATTATTATTCAATAAACTTTATATCAAATAATTGTGTGAAACATTCCGATTAATTTGGTACAATATTTGTTCTACTTAAGTTTATTTTCGATACCAAGTTTGATTAAATAGATTACTACAAAATCAACTAGTGACTAGACGTTCAACATTGGAGAAATATTGTCCAGCGCTAGCGACTAGTCACTAGTTGTCTAACAGATGGGGGGTTAACTGTATTTTATCGAACGCAGTGTATGTAACCAGTTGGTTTCCGTTTCGTGGTATAATAAAATCAGAGTAAAACCAATTTTAGTATGAATCTGCTCAATTGCTACGAATGCATATGGAGAAATTTAGCTGCATGCGCGTAACCCAAATACTACCCTTTCAACAAATAAACGTTATCTGTGTGGCGGGTTGCGTTTACGTGCTAGCCGCTGAGTGAAGGCGCAATAATCTTTTTAACATCAGTTTAAAATCACGATTTCGATTTGCCGATTATTTTCGACATATAAGTTAGTTTAAAAATAACTTTAAACGAGACTACAAAAATGTAATAAAGAAAACAAGTATGTGTCCTATTATTACTAATATTTAAAATTCTCTAATTATTTAATTTTTAGTGAATTCAATAATATTGGAATAAGTATAATTTTATAGTAACAAACGTAACATATACATGATTGTTTTTCATTGAAGTTCTTTAATCACACACAAATGGTCCTCCTATTCTGGGCCACTGTCACTGCAGTCTGTATCCGAATCATCTTTAACTGATACAATAAAAGATTCTATAATACGAGTACATATTCTCAATCTGGGGTTCTGCGGCTGCAAAGTCCTTTTCAATTTTCTCCAAGTGCATGCAGTTTACTGACTTCTCAGAGAGCTTTAGCTTGAGACAGATATGATGTATTCCTTTTAGCTATATAACTTTTTACTTCGACACAAATTAACTTAATGGGATTGAGGTCTGGGTGGAAGTCGTAAGACATCATGACCTTCCAGCTGAACAGTTTTGTCCAAGACGTACTGGGCATGTCTTGGTTTATATAGCTGCACAAGTTTGTACAGTTCAGGTAAAAACATATCGTTGCTGAATGGCAATCCATTTTTTGAAAGCCACGCCTTCACATCTTTCTTGCTTCGTACTTTTTGAAGTAGAGGAGCCTTATCGATTTGTTTCTTGTGGTAGGGCACGTTATCAACAATTTGTAGTGAATTTTGTTCTAAATTCGGCAACACTTTTTCCTTCATCCATTTCGCAAATATTTCTCCATTAGGGTTGTCGTGGTAGTCCCCACTTTGGTTGTTTACTTCCAACAGGTAAAAGCATTAGGCCTGAACTCTTTCTCTCCACCTGTATAAATAATTATCAGTCTCTCGCCCTTGTAAATCTGAAAGAGTAACCCTCTATTTGAGCCATCAGACCAAGTTTGGTTAGATACGTGAGACAATGGTACATTAGACTCATCTAAATAAATTATTGGGCGTCCTTGCTCCTTGAAGCGTCTTAATGCTCTGAAATATGTTATCCTTTTCTCTCGGATATCTGGTTTTTCAATTAGTATTATTCTCTGGTTAGCTGTCTATCACCAAATAAACCTCAGGTTCTTTAATATCCACCTCAAACTTTTCTCACAGCCCTGGAAGTTTATTTTTTCCCTTAGTGCCTCCCTCAATAGTTTTGCAGTCGATATTTGATGTTTTACAATTTGAAATTGTACACTAGTCTTCTCAGTACACACTTATCGAGTCATCTAAATAAGTAACTGTTTTACGTCATCGGCTTTTTTGTGTAGTAAAACTTGAGTTGCACTGATTACAAACCATCAATTTTTTAAGCTCACCGTTTATTTGAGTCACAACTCGCTCTGATACACCAGTTGCTGGAGCATTTCTTTGACGAGCCTTCGACAATGGAATATTAACGGTTTGATGGTCTGTCTCTTCTTTCATACATTTATAAACATTACTCATGATTTCGGGAATTATTCTACCTTTGAACTTCGACTTTAACTCATCAGACATTATCAGTAAAAACAAAGCTCCAGCAACCACCACACTCAGCACCGTCACAAAACAAATTGATTTTAGCGAGTGAGATGAGTTTATTGAGTCAGTATGATTCAGAGAAAGGGGGCTGTCTTCGATGAGTCATAGGAAATGTTTTCGAGACGCAGTGCATAATGCTACCCCGCCGCCCCTCCCACCTATCATCACACACTCAAGGCCACGCGCGCTGGTAAAGTCCTCGAACTGTACAATCCTATAAGGGTTAAACTGCCTTCTGTCTAATATAATAAAGTTCGCTAGTAAAAGTCAGATTCAAACTGCTTATAAACTGTTGAGAATAAGAAACAATTGTACTGAAGACAGTGTCAATTCATGATTTAAAGGTAGGAAACCATGTAATCTGGAAGTGGTAGTCAGCTTTTCTCATTAACTAAGCCGATAATAATTGGAATCACTGTTCACAATTTTACTTTTTGTTTCTTTGTGTATAGCACAAAACAAGTACATGAATTTTATTGAAGAAAATTTAACTAATACTTGTAGGTAATAAGAAATATAATTTCTCTTTGTATACATATATAATTTCTGTTTGTATTATACTTAACTCCTTACAAACAAAATTATGTAAAAAAATAACATTGTGAAATAACAGCCTGGATGTGTAACTTTAACTTCAGCGTGGATTTAAGATACGTACTAATTACTCGTTTGTATTATTAGTAAAAAAATTGATGGAAGGTCGTTTCACTTCAGCATGGACTTAAGATACCTTCTAATTCCTCGTTTGTATTATTATTAAAAAAATGATGGAAGGTCGATTCAATTGAGCCTGGACTTAAGACATACTAATTCTTCGTTTGTATTATTAGTAAAAAAGTTGATGATGTTATATCATTAGTAAAAAGATTGATGAAGGTCGATTCAATTGAGCCTGGATTTAAGATACCTACTAATTCCTCATGGGTATTAACAGTAAAATATGGATGGAACAGAACATATATTGAAAAGAATATCCAGAACATTTCAATATGGTATGCTAAACAAAGGAAATTGAATAATTGCAGCAAAAAGTACAAAAGTATTTTATTTGCAAGTTGTAACTAATACTACACGGTAAATATGCAAACCAATTTGTTCAAATTAAAATAAACTTTGACATTACAAACCTATGTATACTAAATAGACTAACAACATTCAATTTCTATGCAATAATATATATTACATTTCAGTTAAAGTATTCATAACAAGTACAAGGGTCGTTCAATAAGTATAGAAAATCCAAGATAAAGCGCTGGTAGTATCGTATCAGGTATGGTATCACTAGACTCCACCTCATTTTAATACTTGACTGAAGCAGCAAACTTTAGTTTATTAAAAATAATGGGAAAAGGTGAGTTTTTAGTGGCGATTAAACATTTATATTTAATTGGCTTAATACCAAAGGAGGTCAAAACTGATTTGAACGAAGTTCACATTATATTTGCTCTTGTGTTTGCAACAATTATGTAAATTAGTTTAAACATGGTAGTACAACCACAAAGATAAACAACACTCCGGTTGTTCCGTGGGAGTGAGTGACCTTTGAAATGAGTGACAAAGTACACGATTCGGTTTGAGTGATTGACAGGTCAAAGTGTCCACAGGTGTTCCACAAGGTGGCGTGATCAATTTTACACGAGGAATTGGCTTAGAAATAAATCTTGGAACATGGGTTCTGCGCTTGTTTTCAAAGGAGAATAAACACAATCGTGTGCAGACACACACTTTACATTGATTATTTTGATAAAGAAAAACACAATATCTGGAGAGTATTATACGACATTATTGAACGGGTTAAGCGCAGAAATAAAAAAAAGTCCTCAAAGAAAGTCATCTATCAAATAAAAATAAGCCTACATCGACTACCATCCAACATCATACTTTTTGGATGAAACATTTAAACAGATGTGTATAGAACTTAAAAAGATTATGTTAAAAAACAAAACATGTAACAAAAATAATTTTTTTTAGAGCCCTACCTTTTTTGAAGGATTTATTGAACGACCCTTGTACACTGTACAAATGACTTTTGGCATTTAAATAAAACGGTTTCAATTTCAGAAGTGACAAACATAATATAAAACTTATTTGTTGTATAAAAATAATTAGACTTTTTTTAAAGAATAAGAGTACTACGTGAAAGTCTACAGCAAGTAATGTAAAAATAAAGAAATAAACTGAATTTTAAATTATTGACAGAAAATATAAATTTAAAAGAGCACCTTGACATTAAAATAAAATAATTTTGAATTTAAACATTTCCTTATATTAAAACACAAATATATTTATGAAGGCTTATTACCAGCTTAACAGTTAGTCAGAACTAGGTTCATGCAACATCAGACCTTGTAACAGATATAACAGCTGATATTAAGAGGATTTCATACTAAAATACTGCATTAAAAACAATGTTTTTTTTGTGGTTCTATAGTATTTAAAGAAAAAAACAACATTAGACGTTATAAGGAGTATAAAAAAATGCATTATTAAAAGGCAGATTAGTTCTTTTGTTTAATGTTTACAAAGCACAAAAAAATGCCTAATCATGTAAGTGAGCATTTACAGACTACAAAAACATAGTATGGATTCTTACTTCTGTGGAACCTCACAACTAGTGTAATATTTAAAAATCATCCACTATTTGGGTTTTTCTTTTAAAGTAATATCAAAATATTGTTCTTTGTATAACTGCATCAATAAAACTATTTACAACAAATACGTAACATTTAACTTATAACTACAAAAATATTTACAAAAAAATTTGGCAAAACCCAAAAAGTCACAACATAAACCAAATTTTCTATAAGAACTCAAATATATAAAAACACGCTTTTCACCTTCTGTAGTGTAAACAATGTTAAGCTTGACTTTTTATAATTTATAAGAAATTCAAAGGAAAGCTCAGTATGGAATCCCCTTAAGAGAATATTTGTTTATATAACATTCCCGTAAAGAAAACTCCCTATATCCAGCTTGATACATAGGAGACTATACAAGACTTAGAGTCAAACTTAATTAATCATTTTCAGGTACATTAACTGCCAAATACATATCAACAAAAAACAGTTGCTGTCACACAACTTGTGAATATTTTATGAGACAGGCCCCTGGGTCCCAACTGCCACCAAGTTCCCTCGAGGTAGACATTGCAGACTGAGCATCGTCGAACAGTTTGTAGTATACTTGGCTGGGTTCTCCGTAGTTTCACTGAAACACACAAGGTGGCGTCATGTACTCTGTGTAAGGTTGCTCCTACTTCTACCTCCTCAGTTACACAGAGAGTAAGTAATAATTAAAACTAACAAGTAACATCCAAGTATTTAGTACACAGTAAATATACATATGACCTTAAAAGAATCTCTGAAATCATTGACAAGATAGGAGTGACCAAACAGCCTCATTATTGGAGGTATTTTTTCCAACAAAGCTCTAGAAAAATGCACACATTGACTCTTTATTCCTGATAAGAATATGGTTATTCTAGCTTTACCCCCCTCAGGTCAGGTGTACAAAATGACTTAATGGTCCTAACTTTGCCTTTCATAGTAAAATGTTTGATCAATCTCCCTGAGGTGAGAATTCCTTAACATCTTATGATGTAATAACATGTATAATAGTAATAACAAGTCATTCTCATAGTCCATGAATGAGAAAGATAGTCATGCCATGGCCAGTGCAGATTGTTCAAGGTTAAAAAGATTCCCTTACTTCACTCACACTCTAAAATAAACGAATTATAGAAACCGTAATTCAATGAAACACACAGTGCTAATAAATTGCGGTCAGATACAAGCTAATATTTTGATGTAAACATGTGCTCTCAATATAGTACCAAAGTTGTAAACCAGGCTACGACACCTGTCAAGAAGCTCTTCTGTTATCGTAGTACTGAAAATAGCCACCAGAGAGCAGGCAATGCTCTTTTGACAATAAGAAATAACCAATAACCAGCTGTTTGTCAAAAACGTTTTAACATGAGAGTAGCTGTAAGGGCACGACTGTAAGGGGGTAGAACTGTAAGTAAACACAAGAGTAATAATAATAATAATGTTGTCTTTATTTTCATCAAGCGTTTCTCAGTTACATACAGAACAACTGCTTTTCAGAACAACTATCGTCAAATACAACAGTATACATGAAAATTAAATAGAAATAAATAAATAAAATCTATACATTAAGCAAATTCTGCATCATCTTATTCTTAAATGTAGCTATTGAACATTGTTTCACGTTTGGTGGGAGGTCGTTGTACAATTTCGGGCCGAAATAAGAGAAGCTCCTCCTTCCCAACTCCAGCCTAACTTTGGGAAAATGAAGAAGATTCCCCATGGCGGGTTTCTGCGCTGAGAGACCTCATCCCGAAATGAGAGCTTCTCACTAAGGTACTGAGGCTCCTGAATTAACAAGAGCCTTGTGGACCATGCAACACGTCATGACCCTGCAGACGGTCTCTACCGACATCATCCCAGCGGCATCTCTGTAAGGAGAGACATGCTCAAATCGTTTCAAATTAAAATGAAACGGATAGCAGAGTTTTGCAACTTTTGAATGCGATGCATGTCTTCTCCAGAAATGCTATTCCCGTAGGTGGGAAACAGTAGGCGGGAAAACGGACAGGACTAGTGACTGCATGATTCGTAGCTTCGCAGACTCAGGTAAAAATATCTCTAAATCTGTAGAGTCCCCTCAGTCTACCGAGTGCTCGTTGACAGGCATGCGTGACATGGTCAGAGAAACGTGAGGCCACTGTCTTAGCACAACGCCAAGAGTTCTCGCCCTATCAATACAGCCAAACTCTGGCCATCGAGCCTCACATCACTCCTCTTTCACTGAGGGACTGCACAATGTTGTGTGGCGCCGTATGCAACACAGTGCACTTGCCTATGTTTAGTTTCAGCCCATTCGCCATTGACCACCCCAATATTTTTTCAAGGTCGACATTGATCATATCAATGGCTGACAACCATCTGCGATGGCTCATAAGACAAGTGCAGCTGCAAAATCGTCAGCATACAAATGAACTGTGCAATTTTGCACACAGCTTGGCATATCGGCTGTGTACATATTGAACAGAATAGGCCCTAGGCAACTACCTTGAGGAATGCCTCGATACTTCACAAGCGGGGTTGATGTTTTCACTCCCTAACGCGTCACCTGCAGCCTGGAGTCTAAGTATGACCTTATCCAATTGACTACGCTCAAGTCAAAGCCATAATAGCTCATCTTCGCTTAAAAGCATCTCATGGTCCATTGAATCAAAGGCCTTAGAATAATCCAACATAACAATGGGAGTTATATTTACCCCTGTCTTTGGCGTCAATCATATCACTGAAAAGATTTGTCAGGGCTGTACATGTACTATGATTGCGCCTGAAGCCCGATTGCAGCTTCGGTAAAATATCCGATGTTTTCATAAAACTGTCTATTTGTCTAATGGCAATCTTTTCCAGTATCTTAGACATGGCTGGGAGTATTGAAATTGGCCTAAGCTGGTCTACCTGATTGGAAGCTTGCCCTTTCGGTATTGGCCGAATAATACTTGTTTTCCATGACTTTGGAAAACACGCTGCCAACCAGGGAAACGTTTACCAGGTGTGTAATGGCTTTGACTGCGTAGGGGCTCACTGACTTGATCATGTCAATCGAAATTTCAATCGCTGCCCACAGCTTTAGATTTTATTTCATTCATTGCCGAAATAACGTCTCTTTTACTGACAGCGTTAAAACTTAAATTTATCTCTAATTTCTTCTCGGCCATTGGTTGCAAAAAAATTCCCATACGCTTTTTATCAATCTTCGGGCCAGCTCCCATGTTTATAAAGTATTCATTGATCTCATGAGCTTTAAGTTCTGGTGGAATGTTCGAGCAATCCCTTGTTTGTACAATATCATTTTTCTTAAGGCATGTCCAGAACTCCTTTGGATTTTTTGAAGAGGATAGCTTTTCAGAAAAAAATCTCTTTTTTGCATTTCTGATCATATTATTCAGTCGGTTTCTTATTTCTTTGTACCTCTCCCAGTCATCTATATGCCTGTACTTCCAATATCTATTTCGCAACTTATTTTTAACCTTCGTCATCTTTCGGATGTCATCGTTTCGCCATGGGGCTTTTTTCTTGGACACTTTCTTACATACTACAGGGGCAATTTTTGTCATATACTTTCCTGATATTATTTGTTATCCATGCCTCCACAATATCAACGTCTTGTTCGTTCAATATACCATCCTAGTCACAAGCCGCTATCTCGCTTACTAACTTTTTCTGGGTCACAGCTGCTAAAATCTCTATATTTAATAATTCGTGTTCTATTTTGTTCTTTGTAACCCCAACAATGCAATAGGTTAACTTGTGATCTGTAATGCTTACGCCCCTATGATCCTTTATACTCGAGACATCCACGACGCCGTTCCTCTTGACCTCAACCGACCTGTCCACAATGATGTGGTCTAACAATGTGGCTGAGGTTGTTGTCACTCTGGTGGGCTCATTGACAATCTGTGACGTATTGGATTCTTTCAAGTAGTCGGCAGTAATATATCGAGATACGTTGCTTGTTTTTGACATGAGATCAACATTCATATTCTCCTAAACATATCACACCCCTCACTTCGATCGCAAGATCCACGAAACAGAGAGTGAAACAAAGAAGCGAGACAGGTATGCCTAACAATGGGCGGCCTATAAGCCACACCAATTGGTAGTGCAAATTCAGTAGTGCTCGAGGTGTTCAGCTCGTTGAATTGCTCAGCAGTTAAGGAGTTTTTATATATATATATATTAATGTACATGAAAATTACAGAATGAGGTAGTTGTTTGGAATTGCTATCAAGTTTTCCCTTGCCAGAACCAACAACGTGACTGTTTGTTGGGTTCCTGGTCATGAGGGGATCCCTGGGATTGAAAGAGCTGATGATGCCCTGGCCAACCTGGACTCGGCGTCAATTATGACAGACCCTTAACTGTTCTGCGGTGTTCCAAGGTGTGAATCCTTTGGGGCTGTCTTGAAATGGGTTCATGCGGAACATGAGAGAAGGTGGAGGTTGCATCCGGGCATGAGAATGAGCAGAATGGTATTACAGTCACCTTCCTCCACAGTGGCGTCTGACCTTCTCTCACTAAGTAGATCAATGTCTTCTAGGGTTATAGGTGTGATCACGGAACAAGGTCACCTGAGGAAGCATCTTCACAGAGTCAGCATCCTTCAGAAGGATCCGCTCTGTAGAATGTGTGATGAGCAGGATGAAACTGCCGAACACTTGCTCTTTGATTGTCCTTCAATAGCAAGGCAGCGGTATGCCATCTTTGGTAGTTTGGACAAGGGTGGTGAATTTCCCAGGAGGACCTGATAGGTTGTTTTCGGCGGTTTGTAGAACTGGTGAAATCATAGACTGGTCGGAATCATGGTATGCTTCCGGGGTGCGCAAAAGGCCCTTGAGGCTTAAGTACATGGCAGTAGGCCGCCCCATAGAAGAAGAAGAAGAAGTAGCACCATATACAGCCAATAGAACCCGCCAAAACAATCTCATAATGTAAATAAAATATGACAAGTACACTAGGGCCCATATTTCGTTTGGAAAGGATTGCAAAAGTTATTGTAAATAGCATTCTTTAAGAAACAATAAAAATCCTTTTTCACTTGGATGTTTCTTAATGTACTGGTCGGTTAGAAGTACAATAACAGCCTATGAAGTCAATAGCGGACGGTAGTGTGCTACCTGGTAGGGGGCTTGAAGTGAAGTGCAGAGTTCCACACGAACACGGTGCCGTCCAGAGATGCTGAGGACAGAGTGCTACTGTCTTTACTCCAGTCGAGGGCTGTGATTGGTGCAGAGTGACCCTTCAACTCTGCCAGCACTCCTCCTGTGGCCAGATCCCACACCCTCACTCTGCGGTCGTCTCCTGCAAATCCACAAGAAGGCACTGATTAAAGTGGAGACGTTACTACGAAAATATGACATGTCAATGTCCACACTTCATTGGGAGTGAATAGCATTTACTATAATCTATAAAACGTGGACATGATATTTGGTTCATCATACTTAATAAAATATTACTTTAGTTAAAAAGAAAAAGAGTATTGTTAAGTACTGACCACCAGAAGCAAGATGTTGGCCATTAGGACTGAAGGCAAGGGCGAGCACGCTGCCGGAGTTGCCGTAAACTCGCACCAGGCTGCCATCTGTGACGGACCACAGGCGGATGGACCGGTCCGCTGAGCCAGTTGCCAGGTAACTGCTGTTGGGATGGAATTGTACGCACTGGAACAAAACAATTTCATGAAGTTTTTATATTTTTTAAACCCCTTGACGGCTTTCTTGTACCTAAAATTATATTATTTACTTAATTTTTTTGTTGTTTTTTACAAAGACTGATATTTGATATGATATTTTTGATGCAAAATAAGTTAGTTGCCTATTTCCACATACACTCTTTATACGATACTAGCAGTTACTCGCAGCTTCCCACAAAATTTTGTGTTGAAAAACAGGGATACTATGGGCTTATTTATGGCCATTGTAATTTAGTCTGTTCTTAATATTTTCTTGTGCCATAGTTGATTTTGCCTCATTTCCCTAATTAAGAAAGTATATATATATATACATAAGCAAGTCTGAAAAGCCTACTTCTGTCAAAGGCAACTAAGATGTAATTTATAACAGTCTTTAAATTTATAGCAAAAGTTAACTTTGTCTTTGCATTACAGTACTGTCCAAGCATAGCATATTTAATATCTGCAAAAACATACATTTAAAAGTACATTTTCCCTAAAACATAATTTTCTTAAACTCTGTGCTCAACAGCGATTCCAGGAAAAATTTAAATAACAAGAAATAAAATAAGATTTAGGAATAGGCCTATATGTTAACCAGCAACCGTAAATGTCCATGTAAAATTCCAGTACAACCGGTCCTGTAGTTTTTATGTGATTGAGTAACGCGCACATACACAGAGACACCATTAGATTTTTATATAATAGTATAGATAAGAGCATTTTGTAACCTAATTTTACTACGTAAGTAAATTATTTTTTACAGGGGTGAGTGTTTACATGGGCACGGCATAAAGTTAGTTTTATGTAAGTGACCGCCAAAGTGATTTTTTGAGTATTTTTATACTTATATGCATACTACAAAAACACCAACAAACAATGATACCTTGAAAGTGAGAAGACTACTGTACGTGATACTTACATTGACATCCTGGCAGTGACCAGCAAAGATGCGCAGGGGATAGGTACGATCGAGGTTCCACAGTCGAGCTGTACAGTCTTGTGAACCTGTTGCTATGTAGACCCCCAGCGAGCTGACAGCCACTGACCAGACAGGGTAGTTGTGACCTCTGACAGGCACAACAGTCAGTGGGAATTGGAACAAGAAACAAACAGTAACTGCTAGACAACTTATCATGCATGGTTTGTGAGACAAACTACTTAGTAGTAAATAACCAAAAGACTGAGAAATACTGATTACTTTAAATAGGAATTATAAAGTTAGTAAACCTGTAAAACTATTAGGAGTATACCTCGACAGCAAATTAAGTTGGGAGCATCACATAGATCAATTGTGTAAAATATTGTCTAGAGTAGTCTATCTGTTTGATCTCTTGAGTAAATTGAAACATTGTATAACTATGGATATGCTTCTAGTCTCCTATTATGCATTTTTTCATTCACACATAAGTTATGTTATAACTCTATGGGAGAATAATAATGGTGCAGTAAGAGTATTGAAATGGCAAAAAAATCCATTACGTGTTACGAAAAATGTTTCAAAAAGAGAGACCTGTGTTCCAATTTTAAGATGACTAAAAATAATGACTATTCTTAATATGTACATATTCTACTGTCTTATAAATGTAAAGGAACAACTTGAAAAATTTACAGACAGGATATTCATGATTATCCTACTAGAACAAAGCATTTTTTACAACTTTTACCAGTTAAACTAACCAAAACAAAATGCAGTCATCTTTTTATGAAAATTAAACTGTTTAATAAGTAACCATTAAATGCTAGATCTGTATCTTTAGTCAAATTTAAAACAGTTTTAAAGTGCTGGTTAAAAGTTAATATATGTTATTGTGGTGATGGGTTCTTAAATTGTGATACCACAACATTACTTTTTTAAATTTTGTCTCTCAATGTATTAATTTATTCAGTTTTTATATTGATAAGTTTTAAAATTGTATCCATGTTAAATATGTTAATAGTTATTTAATTATTTTTTTAAATTTATATAGATCTGTTGGTTGTTTGATTATTATTGTTTTTAATTATATAGATCTTCTTTACTGGTAGACTGGATTGAGTAGGTAGAATCTGATTTTTTTAAATTTTTAGTTCAGAATATTTTAGTAACTTGACAAAGTCTATTGCACTGTTGAATGTGTTTTAAGACCAATAAAGATCTCGAATCTTGTGTCCTTAGAACTTTCAAATCTGGAGTTAATTTTTTTTCCTAAACAGAAATAATTAATGCCAGATATAGTTTGGTTTTTGACAAAATTAATCAGAACTTTTTTTATAAACATACATATCCGGTAACATATAAAGCAAATTATATAGAACACATATAGTACTGGATACCCTAAAGTACTCATCAATAGAAAGACTTCATCCACTATACAGACAACTCAAAACCTTTAAGACTAGAGCTTTGTTAGTGTGTGTGTCTCCATGTAGGCTAAGCTTGTAGAACCTACAGTGAGCAAATTTCCTCCTGTAAACTGGAGATTTGTCACATGTAGTCTCTCTGCAAATTATGAATAGTTTTATTTATCCACTTCACTTCCGTAAGCACCGTGATATATGCTCCATTACACATAACTTTTCATTAGCTCTTTTTGTCATTATCTATTTTTTTTAGTTCATTTCGAAAATCCGGACATTTTAAAAATCCGGACTAGGTCAGGTCCCAACTGATCATTGGTAAAGTTTACTGACTTATGGAAAAGATAGTTTGAGAGAAGAGTTCTGGTAAAAACTCCACGTTTTAGTAAAAATTTTAAAGTAAATGAGATTTATTTAGCATTTTGATTTGCTGCCAAATTAAGAGGGCTATGCAGAAATTAGATTACTTTTTGATACAAGCAAAAACCAGTACAAGAAAAAGTTTTGTTAATACATTTGAAAGTGACGCTAAGTACTATTTTGAAATCACTAAATTACTTATTCTGTGTGAAACTTAAAGAATTTAAGATTGAAAAATTGTGTTGTAGTGTAAGAGAATATTCAACCCATTGTCTAAACATTAAAATAAAAATATTTTTACTCTCAGGTATGGAATTAATTTTTCATTTTGCAAGTGTGGGTGCTTAAAGTCAATTAAAACATTAAACGACGATATAACATGTAAATTGTATTTTACTATCACATAATTTAACCCTTTTAGGACGACAAAAATGTTGGGTATTTTTTAGGTACGCATTTTTTGAAGTGACCATATTTCATAGTGGACATACCGAAGAAGACGACGGTGAAATTGCGCAAAATGTAGTAGTTTGATAAATATATTATAAATCCATTATTATAAATTGTGCCTACACCATTTTTTATCCACATGTACATAATTAAATTGTCTACAATATGGTAGGATTTATTACTATTTACAATAACCAGAAAAATAAAATAAAATTTTAGAATTTCTATTTTTATTTTTTAGTTTGGCTTCAGTTTACTAAGATAAAAAAAATATTTTTAGTGTGTGAACTAATATTACTATGTTTCTTACATAGTTATCAGTTTAAATACCAAATTTTATTAACATTGGTTGTGAAATAATTGTTTTACAACAACAAAAACTTACATTACAACAAAGTAACCTAATATTTTTTGGCGGGGATGGTGTGGGGTTAATAAAATCTTCAGAGTCATAAAATATATCTTCAAGCTGGAAGTCAGGGTCTTCGTCCGTGTCGTCTACAAAATCAGAACTAGAATGTTTAGATGCACTTTCTGAGTATTGTAACTCACGGTCCAGTTCACTGCTGTGATCAGCTAAATTAAATTGATCCATGTTCACAAAAGAAGTTGAACAAAACATATTTCACTATAAATCTATAAACACTAAGTTTATAACTGATCTGATACAATCAACTACAGTCAACGCGACCGCACTGTGACTGACTGAATGTAAACACACTAGACGGAATTGGCGCGCTCCGCCAACTGGACTGGCACTAGAATAGGCGCTCATGTGCAGCTGTTCTAAAAATAGACATATGTTGTATTGTTTGGCCAAGATAAGTTCTGAAATACTCCACTTCCTGTCACAGGATGTGCCTCTACAAGGAAAACTAATTTTGTTCATCGTATTTTCGATATTACGTGAGTATTATGCAAATGTAAACCGGCGGGCACATAAAAGTCCGCTCGTCTTCTTCGGTAAAACTAATGCGGACTATTAATAGTCCGCTCGTCCTAAAAGGGTTAAGTATTTAGTTGCCTAGCAATAATTGGATTTATACCAGATCTACTACAAAAATATAAAATTATATGGATCATTAGCTTGCCTTGGTCACTCTCAAGTTTGAAAATTAGGCCTTATCACATAGTTTTCTTAAATTTCTTCATCAAAATTTCACCATTACAGTTATCATCATTCACTTTATTTTTACTTTCATTGAGTAAGTTCTCCAGAACATCATTTTAGCATGACGTCATTTCAGATGTCAACTAATCAAAACTACCAATCAACAGATAACACAAGAGTGAGTCGATCAGCTTCAAAATTGAACATGTTATATTTTAACAAACCATTGATATAATAGAACAGACAAAGGCCAAAATAATCAAATCGGGAATATTCTTGTACCCCAAAACTATGAACTTAGCGTGACAGGCAGCACCCATCATTGTTAATAACGTCAATGCTAGCCTGATGACAGGCAATATACGTCATTGGTAGCCAATGGTATATTAAATGATAAAAAAATTATAACTATGCTAGTAGTTCTAGTTTTGGCTGATGTTAGTTTTAACTATACGGGATATTAGTATTTTATATTCTGACAATGCACCAGTTTGTGTTACATTGTTTGTAAACCTGATGAACGTTTTGGAATAAATATCATATCTTTATAGTTAAATTGCGTGCAGTTATTATTGAGTTTCTAAATAACTAATGCACCAATCAGTTGAAATAATCTAAATATAACAGACAAATCACCTGTAAATAGCAGCCGGTGAATAATCCGCCATCCTCCAGGCTCTCATGGTGGTGTCGTGAGAAACAGACAGCAGGACTTCAGCATCGTACAAGAACTCAATCCCTGTGACAGGTCCACAGTGTCCTCGAAGATTGCTGTATCTCTGTTCTCTGCAATTTATTTTCAGTATATTAAAATTCATAGAAAAGTCCATTTCAAAAAGCGTTATCTGATTATAAAATAAAACTTTTAAACTTAAACATGTCCAATTTTCTAGTATCTGCCATGTTTTACTCGTTGAAAATAACTGTTCTCTCCGAAAGAAAATAATAAGAGAGAGAGAAAACATCCATGGTGATGCTAATTTCCACATAAAAGAACATCTAGTTTTATTTAAATTAGCATTTCGCAATCCTATAAAAGTAGTAGGAGCATAAGCTAAATATAAATAACGCAACTAAGGATATTCTATTTTTACCTTCGATTTTATAAAGACTAGATATATTGGAGAAAAGGGAAAACATAAACAATCTTGTTAATTTAGTTAACAATAAAAACAATCAACTTCCCTGATTGTCTAGGAGGGGGGGGGGGGGTTATCAACATCACTGGTGAACGAATCAGTCAAAAATGTAATACCACCCAAAAGAAATATAAAAAGAACAACTTTGTAATATAAAATACGGTAATATATATATATATATATATATATATATATATATATATTACTTGACAGGTATTTGGTCTTCCGATCATATGTTAGTTTGCTTATTTAAACGCATATGTGACAGATACGGCCAAATACAAAATAATTGAATCGGAAAAAGTAAGCGCTCTGTGGTGTAATGGTAGCACATTCACCCGGCAAGTGAGAGATCCCGGGTTCGACTCCCAGCGGAGCAAGTACTTTTTGTGATTCAATGTTTATTGAAATTATATATATATATATTAAGGCTTTTAGAGCAATAAAGCCATATTCTGTAGTTTTACTGTATGCTGTACTGCATATTTAGTTCATTAAACCGCCACTACTGCCTTACCTACAACATCACCATCACCGATCCAGGGGCTTCCTGACACACCGATTGGTACTAAAGCTTATTTATTCTACCTCTCATAAGAATTTAGAGTGAGAAGAGAACTAACGGTATTGTGAGGGTCTGAAGAGGTGTGTTGGTGGCCAGATTGACAGTGGAGTAGTGGCCAGCCGCTGGACCGATCTTGGACTCTGACAGAGACCAGAGCTTGAGTTGTGATGACGAGTACCCAGACGCCATCAGCTTGCCTGAGCGCGACACCTTCGCACAGCACACGCTGTAACAGTGTATTTTAGTCATTATTATTTTCATGCTCACAACACACTATACAATAGTTTATTGTATTGATTATTATTTTCATGCACAAAAATTGAAAATTTGTCACAACTAAATTAAACCACGTCAAACTGTCAACCGTTTGAGTGCCAAGAGCCGAAGTAATCCAGAGAAGTGCTGAATGCTCTCTACTGCTTACGAAAGATGGCAGTGCAATCAAAGATTTCTAAATACGTGTTTCTTTTAAGTCATTGTCCCTTAAAGGAAGTTTTCAAGGTAAGTTTGCTGATTTTCCTATACATTTAACGATAACCATAAACTGAGTTAATAGCAATTGAGACAATAATTCAGAAAGAAAAAAAGCTCCTTTGAACAATGATACTCATAATAATATAAAACAAAAAACTCTTAACAGGGAAATCTGACAAACAAAAGGTAATTTTTGTTTCTTAAAAAACGGTGACCAGAAATGTCAACATTGAAATTACTATTATAAAATAATATAAAAGTTAGTTATATAATAATAATAATCAAATCTTTATTTGTTGTTTGGATTTTACAATTATTAAAAAAGTCAATTCAGCATAATGCTAGGTCAATAACGGAACATGCTAATAATAATAATAAAAATAACCATTACTATAAGTATTATAATACACATAAAATAAATATTAACAAACACACACATACATATCAACACTAATTGATTCATGTGATACAATTTAATTTATTATAGACTAATTAAAAATTTATATTGGTTAAACAAAAGAATTCATATGAATGTAGAAAGGATTTTCCAGGAGCCAATTAACACGTTCACGACAACGGGTTTTTCCAAATTTTTTTATTTGTCGTTGAATTTTTCAATAATGACACCAAAAAACCGTAACCGTGTTTTTTACATTAAACATCTAAGTATTACGAGAAATGTATGTAAGCTTCGCAATAGCGATAAATTTTTTCTCCATGTACCCCAAGGGGTACCTAAAACAATTGATTTAACTTCAAAATTAAAAATTGGCAATTAAGCCAGACGGAGTACACAATAGTCAAAGATATTTATTTAAGCACGGGAACAAATTTAACAAACCACCAAAACATGCAAACAATCAAAATGTAATAAGGATATGCATAGCAATGAGTACCCCATTGGGCGCACAACATGCTTTACGAAAGCCCGGTGTGTATCTGATTGGGTATACGACGGAAGTTGTGAAAGATCGTGTGTACCCGATGGAGTAAATGTTGTGAATGTGTTAAAAAAATTTTCTAAAAAGGAATGTAGGGATGCTTCCTGATTAAAGGTTCTATGCGATTATATAATTTAAATGATGAGACAATATGGCTTTTGAGTGTTTTAGTTTAAAATATCAATGATATCTGAAAATGTCTGTAGCATTTAGATCTTTCTTTATTTACAATGAGATTGCAACTAATAAATAACTAAGAACGGACAACAATATTCAAGATAATACCTTTCAGAATTATTCAAGGAGTACAGCAACAGAGGCGGAGGTGGAGTGGGACTTGCTCGGACCTGTCTGATCATCTCTTGTAAATGACGCATTTCCTTATCGTCATGTGTTTGTTGATACAGGGACTCTAGGTAGTCTGCTGTCTGAAATCATTTCATTATACTAAATGTAATGTTTACTCCTCGTTATTACTCAAAAATATGTCTAAATTCATTTGAATTATCTGAAATAATGCTAGGTAGATTTTTTATACACTGAGGTAAGCACTTGTATTCACTGAAGGTTATCAACTAGATAGCCAAGACTGATAAACTCAAAGTTCTGACACTTCTCCTTTATTCCATTTTGGGGAAATGGACAAAGTTGTAACAGTGACTAAAAAGTTCACTTTTATTTCCTAGAAAGGTGTCTCGAGTTCCATCTTTATCTTTCAAAAACTAAACAGAGAGTATCCATACTTTTAACTTTTTATAATAGAAAACAAATTTAATTGTTCAAGCTCTAACTAAATACATTTTAAATTACGGTTTACTGCCATTATAATTTAAACTTACTTCGTCTACATAATCCTCCAGCACATAATCTTCGCTCTCAAAAACACTGTCACTGGATAACACTTCAATATCAAACCACGTTTGAAGAACCTATGATAAACAAGGCAGTTTATTACAATCCAATCACATTTAATGTTGTAATATTTAAATTATAAATGGTCTTTAGACTTCGTCTAAAAATATGATTTTCAAAGTAGCAGTGGAGGGAAGAGGGGCCAACAAGGATGAGAGATGGGAAGATAGTATAAGGGGGACTGATAAACAGGCTGAGTAATGGAGGAATATTTAAAAGTTGCTGATAATCATGATGTCAAGCTTTAATTAAGTTATAATAAATTGAATTTACATTAAATTTTGGAAGCAGGGAAAATATTTTCAACCATTCCACATAATTATTTAATAAGTCTTAACAAAAGTAACTTTATTTTTAATAAAAAAATTTCAAATAGGGTAAATATTTCAACAAAAAACTAAATAATTCAAATGGGTTCACTTTCTGACCTATATTTACCTCTACATAACTTTTTTATGCATAAAATAATTGCCAATCATGCATATGTTCCACAGTTATATTATTACAGTAATTTTCTAATGCTAGTTTTCTAATGCTGTTGACAAAGACATAGACAATATTGTATTGCCATAAAACATGAGATGCAATAGGCTGAATTACGTAAGAACTTTAAATCTAACCTATATCACAATGAACAACAGCTTGTAAGGCTAAAGAGCTGCACATAAACAAAGTAAATGTTATTACTTTGTACAACAGGTCAGTTTTTAAACATAGTTTTCTGATCAGGAAATTTTTGTGTGTATATCTTTGTTTTTAGCAAATTCGTGTAAGAATAGTACAAAATCTGTGTTCCGTGTAGTGCGAAAAAGAATTCTACACTTGGTGTTTCATTCTTCATTTTTTTAAATTTTTTATTTATTGAAATAAAATTATTTAGTTTAAAAACAACCCTCCCATTATAAACAAAATTTAAAACAAACAGATATCACAATATAAAAAAGTTTTATGATCAGCATAAATATTTAATAAACATGAAATCTATATTGAGTTTAAAAGTAAACATGTAATTTGAGTTAAAATGTGTACATTGGCGCTGTCATTAAAAAAACAAATATGTACACTACTTTCATCCATTATTCAATTCCCACAAAGTCACAATGATGGATTTCAACTTGTTTGTATTTTGTTGTCACCAAAAATCCAATCACTGAAAGGACTCCACAAGCGGGGGGATTTTTAATTACAGAACTCATTTGAACTAGTCACAGAGAGAAAATTAGGTGAGATATAGATCATCCGCTTCCACAGCTCGATACAAACTGAGCACATGTATCATTTTACTCCCAAGATGCGGCTCAAGCCCTTTCCACTACTGAGCTAGTCCCAAACACATGTTACTCTTTGGACAACCCTTTTACTATGCCATAAGAAATTAAGTTAATACAGTATTGTAGATTTTAATTCAAATGTAATATAACATAAATATAATGAAATGACTTAAGTTTAGTTCAGCAGTAAAAATTGGATCAGACAGTATGTCAGTAATAAGTACACAATGTTATATTTATGTGTTTTCTACAGATCAGATCTGTAGGTAATCTACATGGTATTTTAATGGATACAGTAGTGTTGAAACAAAATGCAACACCACAATCTAATGGCAATCGATACAAAGATACATTACCTGAAGCAATATAACATGACTTTGAGTTGCTAGATACTTTTGCAGTGCAGCCATTGTTGACGAACTGATCTTTAATTCGTATTTACATGACCTGTTAGTACAAACAGAATATACATTTGTGAAGAGTGAAATAACTGTTTTTAAGACATTTTAAAACTAATTTGTATAAACGAAAACTATAACAGGGTTGCTACAGGAGTCCAATAATGAAATTCCCTGACTTTTCCCTGATTTCCAGACCAAATTTTTCATTTTTCCCTGACTTTTTTCGACGCAATCCCCAGGGTTTTTGGCAATTAATGGGTGGAAAAAAGCGGTGTTGAGGCTAACAGGGTGGCAAATATAAAAAAGCAAAAAAGCCTGCTTCATGCGCCGCGTCATCTGCAGGCTTGGACTCGGCGCGGCAGCAGTAAGTTTATTTGTGTAAAGGGATTTTATATTTTCCCCTGACCAACGTCAAAATTCCCTGACTTGAGACCGGATTCCCTGACTTTTCCCTGATTTCCAGTCCTGTTTTTTTTTCCCTGACTTTTCCCTGATTTCCCTGACCTGTAGCATCCCTGTATAATCAAGCCTACTTTTCAGTGGTGTAAAGCTATCCACCGTTTATAAGATCCGTCCGGCTATTCTTATACCGTTTTATAAGGATTATTTATGCAAGCACCAATCCATAAATAAATTGCAGGGAAAGTGGTAAAAACCTATAGGTTGACTTTTTTTACTTTTCTATGAATCAAACCTATGATTTTTTAGAGACAACATGATCGCTTGGTTATGGAGAAGGAAATTTAAAAGCTACCTACTTAATTTGTTGGTCTGAAACCCATTTCATCTGTTAACACATTAACTGCGGAATTGTTGCCTTTAGGAATACTGAAATAATTGTACAGTGATAAAACTAAGCTTGTATGCCTGCGAGTCCGTTTGAATTTTGGAGATCTATTTCTGAAACACTTTGATGTCACAAGACCGCTGATGGGTATTAGAAGAATGGATACCCTTTCAACTTATATAGGTCATATACCTTCAATGTAAACACGTGATGTAGGACATGCACTGCCCACATCAGGGTCACCTTCATTTCCGTACTGCTCAGAATCGTCTGTGTCAACATCGTCAACCAATTGCCACACGGGATCGGCTACAAAATACTTATCAACTTTTTCCAAAATAACCTAAAACTGGCTATGAAAATTTAAGAGGGGCAGAACAATCCATTTTAATAAATAATAAACTTTAAACTCACTGAACAGCGCATAAAACCAACAGATTACAAGAACACTTCACAAGAATAGCGGGTAGCCCACACAGCGCCGTGGGAATGGTGAACCAATACTCATGCAAAATAGCTTTAGGTTCAGAGCAACATGTGATAAAATCAATATCTTTGTTTTCACAATAATCAAAGAATATCCTAGTGCTGATGGCAAGTTTTACCTCGAGTTTAATATATTTGAAATTTATTGTATCTATATAAAATATTTAGAATATTCTCATCATACCTCCAAGACCAGTTATGGCAAGTAAAGGTTTAAAACTTATTTATCACACTTCTGCAATAATCCTAATTGGATTACTTAAGTTAAGGGAAATGCCCCATTATAAGGTTCACTTTTAACCCTTTCCATCCCAGACATTTTTTTTAATTTGTTCCAAAAATCCCAAGTATTTTTACTAATGACATACCCAAAAATCCGAGGCTTTTTTAGTTAATTTTGTCGCGTTTTACTAGAAAACCCATAAAAAATTTATTTATGAAGCAAATTTATTAGTTTAAGTGTTATTAGCTTCCTAAATATGTTATATATACTATAAAATAAAATATAAAAGGACATGCAAATATTTACAATAACTTTTTTTAATAATATGTATTTACCAAAAAATATTTTGAGGATTTTTTTACTTTGTTGCGTTGTGGATGGGCATAAAAAAATTATTTAACCAACATTGATAACACTTGACAAAACCACATTTAACAGTCTTCTAAAAAATCCATACTTCACACTGATATGTTGAGAAATAAAAAAGTTCTGGCTTTTTTTAAAATCACTGTAGTTCGGAGTTTTCCCCAGTTATAACAACAATATGGCATATCATGTTCCATTTCTACATAACTTATAGTTCTAACCAAATATATTGAATGTCAATAGGCAAACAATGAACTATTTCATATTTTTAACTAAAAAAACTCCTAATCCTAACAAAATAAAAACTAAAAATTACCATCCAATGAGGATCGGCATCTGAATCATCCACGATATCAGAAGAACTACCACGATATCAAACAAGTCGTCAATCTCATCAAAAATACAATTACTAATTGTATTATCACTAATTGATGACCTACAACGTTTCATTTCAATTCCTTTCACCACACAAAAACAATCAATTCACTAACGAAACACGAATAACCTCTAAACAACAAGCTGGAATTAAACCCAAACAAATACAGCTGACAAAAGTCAACACAGTTATGACGCAACACAAAGAGAAAGAAGTAAATAAGTTGTTGTGCAATAATAAAACATTATAGCGTTTAATAAATCAATGTTTTTTATAACAGTATATGTTATTCCGAACATTTATATATAATTTAAATAAATATTCCGAGTTAATAAATATTTTTAAAAAACCTTTTCCTTAACGTCCGGAAAACCGGACGTTGGGATTTTTGCTGTGTTTTTTGAACGTCCGGTAAACAGGACGCTGGGATTTTTGGAACATATTACGAACGTCCGGAAAACCGGACGCTGGGACGGAAAGGGTTAAAGACAATACACTACATCAACATGTTTTTATAACAATTTTACAAAGAAACAAGAAATTTTAATTAAAAAGTGTATATGTTGCTTTCATCAAGTAGACAATTAACTCATGTTAAGGCATTGGTACTGAAACCGAGTTGGCCAATTTGGATTACTGTCGAAGTCAGTCAAAAATGTGTTTTAAAACTTTATCTCTTTTAAAATTGAACCAGTTGTAGAAAATATTGTAGTAAATTTACACATGTTAATTTAAAAAAATCAATGATTTTTCAAGGTTTTACAGTTATTTTCCAAAATGTATTAGTAGTAAAACATTCAAAATATGCCTATGCAAATTTTTTATACATCTAATAGATTTTATGCATTAAAATAAAGGCAATCAAAATGAGAAATATGTGTGACGTGGTACAAAATAACAAATTTCAAGCAAAAAAATCTAATCTAAATTCAGAATTTTTTTTAATTACCTAAAAGCTTTGATAAGTGGTTTGCTGTCAATGTCCTGGGTGGTGAATACCAAGGACAATTCTTCAATGATGTCTCTGTGATTTTCATGACCCAAAAATAACTCTTGGTGACGTTTGAGAAACTTGGACGTTGCCTGTCTGTCTAAACCTCCGCGTAATATTTCCAGGTACAAGTGACAGAGTAAGGGGAACAACATGGCATGCAACTCGTGGCGACACTTTCCTTCTGGAAGTTCCAAGATCCATGACTTTAATCTGTAACATTTAATACATTAATAACCGACAAGCTGAAGCTTTAGTTCTCAGCTAACTGATTCTCTTCTGAGAACTAATACTAAACATACTTGCATAAAATTTGCATAATACTTGTTCATAAAAATAAACGACAAACTTAAAAATCATCGGAAATAATGTTCTCTGATACAGATGTACAGGAGAAATGTATAAATAGGCCTTCAGATTCAAGGTACTGTCACATATGTAAGTAATTATAATACAGGGTTGCTACAGGAGTCCAATAATGAAATTCCCTGACTTTTCCCTGATTTCCAGACCAAATTTTTCATTTTTCCCTGACTTTTTTCGACGCAATCCCCAGGGTTTTTGGCAATTAATGGGTGGAAAAAAGCGGTGTTGAGGCTAACAGGGTGGCAAATATAAAAAAGCAAAAAATAAAGTGGAACACAGTTTAATACGTACAAAAAGATTGACTTAAATGATCTTTTACAAGTCGCTGGTAGGCGAGTCTGTCGCAACGGCCGGGCCGGGCCAGCCGAGCCGCCTCGGCTGCCTGCTTCATGCGCTGCGTCGTCTGCAGGCTTGGACTCGGCACGGTGGCAGTAAGTTTATTTGTGTAAAGGGATTTTATATTTTTCCCTGACCAACGTCGAAATTCCCTGACTTGAGACCGGATTCCCTGACTTATCCCTGATTTCCAGTCCTGTTTTTTTCCCCTGACTTTTCCCTGACCTGTAGCATCCCTGTAATATCAAAATGTCTATCTGTGATTCATAAAATTTCAATTCAATGTTGTATACATGATGGCTATTCTGAGAATGTCACAGTTTTGATGCTATATGCAACATGGAATCAGTGATTTTATCCAATGCTGTCCGAACTGAGGCACAAAAGTGGATCTTTAAGTCTGAAAAATATACGTCATAACTGCATGCCACAAAACTAGTACACTATCAGGATAACCAGATCCATACAAAATTTTGTAATTGCCTTCGACTAAAAAAAAATGGCTCGGTTGAGTATGGTGTAAAAATTACAGAAGATTAACTGACAAATTTATTTATTAGGTGTATATTAATTATTATAAAAATTGCACTTACTTGGTAAACTGTTGTTCAGCTAAGGCAATGTCGTTACTTATTGTGCTAAATATTATTGAGTTTAGTCTAGAAACATCTTTGTCCACTGTTGCTGCAACTGTCATCTGCTTACATGTTTGACTTAAAACCAAATCTGATTTCCTGAAGTGATCTGTTTCCTGCATGAAAAAATAAACAAATATAACTCAATGTCTAGTATATAATATTTCAAGTTTTAGGTGTTGTTGGAAAAGATTCATTTAATTAATAAGAATTAATAGTATTTGTAAAATGAATACTATCCTGGATCACTCCATTGAATCAGACCAGCGTCTTCTAAAGTACACCAATGATGTATTTGCCGTAGGTGCATACCTATCAAGCGATGTATCGGGAATGCCATAAGCAATGTCCCATGCCCATCAACAAACCCATTTTTTATTGTTTATAACATGTAATTGTAATTATATCTATTAATTTGAACCATGTGATTAATTTAGTATTTCGTATACATTGATATCAATTGGTAGTTCTCTTACTTGATATATAAAGTATCGATGATTGTAATAAATGGTATAAAAACCAGGTCCACTTATCGTACTCTGTCCTTATGAATATCTATAAGTCAAATGTTGTATTCGATAGTATCAATATTTCTAACTGATAATTATGATTTAATTGTGTTGGGTGTCTGGTATTAGGCTAGGGTAGGGTACGATAAGCGGACCCGGTTTTTTATATCGAAAAATGTAATCATCGATACCTAATATTCGCATCTCAAATCCTAGACTATCAATCGATATAAAGTATCTACAGTTCTCAATAACAATCATATGTTTTAAATTAAAATATGAATCTAATATTTACAGTGATCAAACAAATTATTATAACCAAAATTACAAAAACTGAAGACGACCATATTTGCTTCTCACAGTTACAGTTGTTTCTTTCCACAAATTTCACATAATGGGTTTTTCAGCACGAGTCCAACATGTTGAAGTCATGAAAAACATGTCTTATCATCTTCCAAAGCAATGTCGTGTAGTTTTCTAAAATTGACTGTCATTTTTAATAATCAAATGTTACTTACAGTATATAAAATTGAAATGTTACATTAAGAGTATTATTTGAATGTGTTTACAGCTAGGCCTATTGATATAGATTATTTAATTAATCGTTGAAATAATTAATCAGTATCGATTGATTATATCCAATGGTTATGATTAAGTAATATCGTTTGCCAATTTTCGATATAAAAAACCGGGTCCGCTTATCGTACCCTACCCTTAGGCTATACTGCCCTCAAATTTGCAAGCCCACCTTTTGAATTTAATTACTTGTGAAAGATTAACAATATAAAGCCTAATCTATCTTCAAATTCTCCACTCCAACCACAGCCTAAGATACTATTTGAATCCATTTTTCTAAACAAAATAAATTAAGTTAAGCTAAGAGAAAACAATGCACCTAAACTGACCATGTAAATTTGTAATAGACCAAAAATGTATCTGAATTTTTCAAATGATGTATTAAATACATTAAATTTTAAATACATACTAAATTTTGAAATACATAACTGAGGAAATAGACTAGTAGTCTAATATAAATAATTTTAAACATTTGACATAACAGTTTACTATATACCTGTGCAGTATTGGAGCAATTCGGGATTAATTAGACCGATTATTATTATTAATTAGACTTTATATAAGTTATTAAAAGTAAATATAAAGCTAACCTATCAAATTAAATTACCATATAATGTCTGCGCCGCAAGTATGAATTGACTGCACTTTTTACCATATCACTTCCTGAGCGTTTTTTGAAATCATTATCACAAACATTAACTACAGTACAATTCATTTTTAATTATCGAAATTTGTCCTTCAACATAACAACCAAAGGCCTGGGCCAGTAACCTAACAACGATCACTTCTGCTTTACTTCTAAGCTCTGCTACGTTAGTGTAGTTTATTTTTGAAGTAAACAAACCATGGAGATGAGAGAAAGGCAACATAAAAATTAGCAGTGTTGCCAAATAATGTTTGTAATAATGAGCATAGTCAACAGAAGAACTCTACAATGTGATACTAATGTGTATGACAATGAAATATTACTCAATATCGGTATTACCTAATTGATCAGGTACATGTATTGTATGATTATACACTGGTAAACAACACCCCAACTTTTACTTTTCGTAATAATTAAATTATTTATCAAACCGTAGCGTTAATATTACATATAAATTAAGAAAATGCGTATTGCTTGGTAATAAACTAGTAATTGAATAAGTCAACGTAGTTTACTAATAAGAACTAATTAGTAAATGAGTAATCTTGGATACATCATAAAATCCATTAATAAACTCTTTTTAACAAAAGAAATTTATAGATTTCCTATAACATAGAACAAGTTACGGTGCTTATGATGATACTGAATATGCCTAGAGCTTCATGTACTCAAATAAAGCTATGAAGTTAGAGGTCTTGCTGTATAATCGCGGAATATTTGGAAACAATTAATAAAGCATATGGAATTTAGTTACTGCATGTTTATAAACTGAAAAACTTGGATGTTTCCTACATGGTGGTTCAGTATGCTGACGACACGACTCTCTGTGTTAAAGCCAAAACACTTCAAAACTTGGAAATAATTACTTTTTCTGAGTTGAATTCCTGTATTCAATTTTTTTCTGAAATAAACCTGAAACAAAATGAATCAAAATCAAATTTCATGACATTTTCGCTAAGCAAACGAGAATCTGAAACAAGACCTTCAGTATTTGTGGATGATCTCCCGCTCGATGAAACGGAATCCACAAAATTCCTAGGAATGTTCCTAGATCGAGGACTAACCTGGGACGTTCACGTGGATCATGTCTGTGCCAAGGTTGCATCGGGCATCTTTGCCCTTCGCAATTTGGCAAAGCACTGCCCTATTGCGGTATTAAAAACGGCCTATTATGGTTTAATTTATCCCCACTTGGGATATGGAATCAGACTTTGGGGCAGTTGTGCACAGCACAAGCTGGAGCGAGTCTTCAGGCTCCAAAAAAAAGCCGTAAGAGTAATTTTGAATTTAAACAATAGAGAGTCGTGTAGAAGCGCGTTTAGGGAGCTGGGATTTCTGACTTTGCCCTGTCTCTACATTCTCGAGGTGATCCTCTACTCCGTGTCAAGGTGTGCTTTGGTTAGGGGACGGGATGTTCACCAACACGGGACGAGAGGCAGGGACAACTTGAGCGTCCAACAGCACAGGACAAATGCGTTCAGAAATTTACCATCCCAGGTTAGTGTCAGATTGATCAATAGTCTCCCTGAACACATCAAACAACAAAATGGAAAAATATTTCAAAACTCAGTTGAAAAACTCTTTTAATTTCGAGGGCATTTTACTCGGTTGGTGAGTTTATGATGGGTCGCTGGGATGATTAAAACCTAAAATTCTCAAAGACCATAAAAACAAATAAATTTGCCGGGCCTGTAAATCGTGTGAAAGAGGCGTGAGTGACACAATGTATGTCTGAATGGTGTATTGTCAGTGTGAATGATTAGGTTAGGTAGAACGATTGTGATACAATGTGTGCATTGTCTGTTCACAATAAAGTTTATTATTATTATTATTATAAATACTAAACTAGCTTTGCTCTTTATGAGACAATCTCCCATTCATAGTCATGATTACAGTGCCGTAATACTATAAAAGTCGACTACTAAACAAACTGGGCAGATGTGGAATCAGTTGCAGAGTACATATTATGCTAAAGTCATACCTCCAGAATAGACTGCAGGTTCTCACAGTGGGAGGAGCAACATCTTCACCTATACCTGTGAAGCATGGTGTTCCACAAGGCTCAATATTAGGACCATTATTTTTTCTCATCATAATAAATGATCTAGGTCTGAGAGGGGATGTTCTGCTGTTTGCGGACGACTCTACATTTTTGCAGGGGTAAAACACAAGAAGAATCCATCAGCCTTGCGAATGTTGTCTTTGATGAGGCAGTGGAGTGGTTCTCTACAAACAAGCTTTGCCTTAATACAGAAAAAACCCAAGGTATGATATGCAGCCTGAAACGAAATGTAGATACCGACGTTAATGTAAAGATACTGGGCTTTACTCTTGATGCAATGCTGACGTGGAGTGGCCACATCAACAATGTTTGCAATAACCTTTCTCTTCAGAAGACTCAGAAACATGCTATCTGAGGCACATTTTGTTACCAGCTACCATGCCTTGTTTCAAAGTCACATGAGATATGTACTGTTGCTCTGGAGTCACGCGGTGGGCTATGAGGTTGTGCTTCTCCTTCAAAAGAAAGTTCTCCGTATAATTTCATCCGCTCGTTATTGGGATCACTGTGCTCCAATTTTTCAGAGACTTGGGATCCAGACTGTTTTCGGCCAATATATTCTTCCGTTCCTGGTTTATATAAGAGAGCACTTAGACTCTTTCCAATCTAGAGCGGACACACACTCTTACAATTTCCGTGGTTTAAACAATAGGGACTTACACTACCGCCGGCTTAGTAAGACAAGAGACTGTTTCCAAGTTCTGACACTCAGGATGTTTAACAAACTCCCTGAGGCCATGGAATGTTTGGATAAAAATGCATTTGAAGCCAAAATTAAATTATGATTACTCTCCTAATCATTTTACTCTCTTGGTGAGTTTTTTTGCTGTTTAGGTGGGTGAACTCAGGACTCAAATCTCGTATAGTACTGCCGTCTTGCCTAGAGTTTTATTTTAAATAGTATGTATATAACTGTAAGTCCAATGACGAAATCTATCCAGCTAGTCTGGTCAAAGATGCAATATTCAAGTATACTAGGCTCGTTCAAAAGGCGGCAAATTAGTGGAGACCGGCGCTTGAACATAACAAACCTCCCTTCACTAACCGCTATCATTTAGCGATTTACAGAAGCATCCACTGACATTCCTGCCATCGCATTGGTACACAATATTACCAATAGTAATACTTTCTCGGACATCCGCTCGGTAGATTGTGCGCCCCCCGTTATAACTGAAAATCATATGCCAACGTAACAACTTCCTTTTTTTAAAGAGAGGCAGGAAGATGCATTTTTGCACAAATGTGGCCAGCCTGTAGTATGGGACTCTCATATAAGACGTGAAATACCCACTAAAAACCTCCTCTTCAGCATTATAACCTGGAAACTGTTTGTTACATTATTTCAGATTACGTCTGAATTTAAGCCATCAAGGCTCACGCCAATCTAGCCTTCAAATAATTAAGGTGTAGACAGCGTGACGATCTAGATCAGTCTTCTTTACACGGAGGATGTACGGGACAAAGTGTTACAAACAGACCCAGTGTTTCTGACTACAGCATCACTTGGCAGACTGTCTACCGATAAAGCACCTAAGCGTGTTTCCTCGTGGAGGGGCCTTTCCCAACGCGAACAGAGGAAGAAAGAGTGTTCCGTGTCGTCGGGAACGCCTGGGCAATAGATGTAGCCCGGTGATCCGGTTTTGCCCATACGTAACAGGTAAGACTGGAAGTATGCCCACTCTGTAATTGGGTAAGGTAGTAGTCTACCTCACCGTGTCGCCATTCCACCCAATGTTGGACCTGCGGGTAAAGCCTTGCAGGCCATCGTCCTCGGAATTCATGTTTCCACATCTCCAGCTATTGCCGTTATAGGTGTGGGTGCGTTCTTCCATTTTAAATCAGTCGTCACCCCGTCGTTGATATATCGCCTTCCTCTCCCCCGCCAGATCTTAATAGGAATGATTCCAGCGATCAACAGGACTGCTGGCTCAAAGACCGTGTATTACGCGGAAGCGACTCGATCTGAGTGCTGCTTGACGCTGCAATCGTCCGGGCTGCATCCTATTTGCTTCGTTATTCAGTACATCTGCCCACACTTCACCTCCGCACAGGAGAACGGACTGCAATGTAGTCATCAGAAGTCGACTAAGGAATTGAACCCCTTTAGATAGTCCTTAGATCAGAAAATCTGGTCCCTCCAGGTCAGCTTACTGTCGACCATTACCCCGAAGTACTTGGCGGTTCGAGTGGTCTGGACCATCACCTCACACACGCAGAGTGGTGCGTTAGTTTGTATCCTCTTCTCAGTGGATCCAGAGACAGGTCGTGATCTGCCATACAGTTTTTAACGACGCGCATGAATGACTTGGTTCAGCTTCAGCTCGGCCTGTTCAACATTTCGTGCGGCTAGCAAAACTGCAAAGACATCGGTGTAACCAACTAAACCCGACTCATCTGACATCAGGGACCTCAAAAGACTGGTATCGTGACATTACAGAGATCCGGACCCAGCATCGAGCATTGCGCAGCTCCGGAGGTTACAGCCTTTGTTCGCGGGCTCACAGTCGTATTATAAATAAGAAGACGGAATCCGATGTAATCCTCGATTAACCGGAGCAGATACGCTGGGATGCGAAAGGTGTTCCGCAGTGCGTTTAGCATATACAGTATTATACCATCTCCGAGTTGAAGGCATTCCTGACGTCAGTGTAACAGAAAGCACTACTCTACTAGATTAGTAGTTCAGGGTTGCTACAGGAGTCCAATAATGAAATTCCCTGACTTTTCCCTGATTTCCAGACCAAATTTTTCATTTTTCCCTGACTTTTTTCGACGCAATCCCCAGGGTTTTTGGCAATTAATGGGTGGAAAAAAAGCGTTGTTGAGGCTAACAGGGTGGCAAATATAAAAAAGCAAAAAATAAAGTGAAGACGGTTTAATAGCCGGCCGAGCCGCCTCGGCTGCCTGCTTCATGTGCCGCGTCGTCTGCAGGCTTGGACTCGGCGCGGCGGCAGTAAGTTTATTTGTGTAAAGGGATTTTATATTTTTCCCTGACCAACGTCGAAATTCCCTGACTTTTCCCTAATTTCCAGTCCTGGTTTTTTTCCCTGACCTGTAGCATCCCTGTAGTTGTAGCTCTTGGCCATCTGTTCCATTGGCCAACAAAAAGTTGTGTATTTTCGCAAAATATATTTTTATTGAATTAATGATAAAAGAATAAAAAATACTGGTTTTAATTGTAAGACAAATTGTAAAACTCATTAAAAAACTTGTTTATCAAAAGAAAGGCTGTGAAGTCCTCTTAATATTTTTAAAAAGTATTTAAAAGTCCACTAAATATTTATTTACATTGAATTTAAAATGTTAAAGTACATTAAAACTGAATAAAAATACAGTTCAATTAAAAATTTAAGTCAAGTTTTTAAATTTCCATTTAAGTCTTAAGTTTATTGAATATTTTGATTAAAAGAAAATAAAAAGTACACAATATACCGAAATACTATCTACCTGGAAATATAATACGTAATGTAATTAAAAAACTTGTTCATTACCAGAGGTTTCAGCAGTAGCGAGTAGTGAAGATAATATTAAACACTGCATTGCTTAGTAGTGAGTATTAAAATGAAGACTAAAGTTCTCTGGTAGTTATTATAAATATCATATTATTACACTACAAGGATAAGAAAACTCGTTCTGGTTTTTGAAGTTTTTATTAAAAAAAGAGAATCAACCAAAACAGGACAGTCATTACAATGATGAAGTGATATAATAAATTAAAACATGGGAATTCACAGTATATAATTTATAAATATGGCTTTAAATGTAATAACAACATTACTGCATATAATAGTTAATATACTAAATCCTTGCATTACGTATCAATACTAATAGATCTCATTAATTTTGTCCTAATTTATTCCTCAGAGAGAAATAAAGTTGGTTTTTATAGCACCAGATTTTATAAATAACAAAAACTTTAGGACAAAAATATTGTTTTGTAGTAATAAAATTGTATTACAGGACCAACCACAAGTAAACTGACAGTAGCATACTTTGTCCTAATTACATAAACTGTACTAGCTATTCCTAAAAAAAGCAAAACACTGTTACAAAACATAAAATGCACAAAATAATTGTTTGAATTGAAATAAATTAAATTTAAACAGGTTATAATTGACAACTTCGCAGGACTACAAAAAAATTATGATAAACAGATATCTAGTTGTTAACGGAACATTTATTTCCACAGATAAACTAAATAAGAGAAGGATGGGTGTAGTTATCCTACTGGTACATACTCAATAATATTGCATCAAATTATTTTCAAATTTTTAAGCCTCGGTCTGTCACAGTACAAAATTAACACTGCATTAGAACTGCAGAGATTGATACATTAAGAGATGAACTTGTTTTTTTCTTTCATACAGTATTTTTTAATGTCTCCATTTAATAATACTGTATTCATACAATGTTTATTCTTAAAAAAAAACCTATACATTTCTACAACCATTAAAATAAAACCCCCTCTGTGCTAGTCGGAAGCAGTAAGTAGATTTTATAACACCTGAAATATTAACGTTTATTTTAGAAATACGGGATTCCAAAGACATTTATTTGTACATGAGCAATTTTTCTCACAAATGCAAAAATAACGGAGTTGTGAATAATCTCTACCTTTGAATAGCCACCATATAGAAACGGAATTGTATACCTTTTTGAATGACCTAAGTACAGATATTTAATCAAATATTTCAGCATTTTTCTTGCTAGTTCTTGGTGATTGAAAAGTTTGTATGGAATTTATATCTTGAAAACCATTTTAGATTCAAAACAATGGTGTATAAGAAAAATTAAGAAATATTATATTTATTCCCTAGCACTACTTTTTTTAGCTACATAAGTAACAGAGTTGTATACTTCTTGGAAAATTATAATGGCTGCCATATTGAAACAAATAGGTGATTTAACCTGCTCAATGAATCAGCTAAAATATTATTTATAAGATAAAATTTTTGTACCAAGATTTAACTTAATGACACGCCTCATGTACAGAAAATGTGAAAACAGGTTAAGTATGGTATCAGATAACAAATTCACTTGAGACAGAATTTGAGTCTACGTTATGTATAACGCAGGTTCAAAACAAATTCATAACACTGGTGGTGGTCTATTCCACCACGTGGTCACTGTTTCCACCATTTACTTCATACTCCTCCCAAGCTACCTTTCACCACTGTATTATGTTACATACAACTAGCTCAAATACATAATAAAATGGTTGTTCAGTAGCAAATTTCTTTGCACTGTTCATCTAATACATCGATTTTTATGTACGACACTTATTGAAACATGTAACAAACACAGGACCGAATTGAAATTTTGTATATCCATAATTTACAAAGCTTAGTCGTACAGTGAAACCTTGATATATCGAACCTCAATAAATCAAAATCCTTGATAAATCAAAATTTTGTCATGCCTCTTGAATGTACTGTTTACTTTATCTAATTTTACTTCTATATACCAAAGGTTTAAAGTAAATATTCTCAATACATTGAATTTTCACCTGTAATTTTAGCCGTTAACCACTATATATTGATGTTTCGGTTTATCAATGCAACGAAAGTACAGTACCGTATTTTCCAAGTTGAGACTTGAAATCCCCACCACCGACACACTTTTGTTTTCTGTTGCCGTCTCACAATTGTAAACCTCTATATATCGAAGTCTGCCGCAACCAATCTATCAAACCCCATTAAATCGAATTTCTCAATGTATCAAAGTTTGTATTTCTCCTTGAGGTTCGATATATCGAGGTTCCACTGTAATATATTTTAACGTTTATCTTCATTTCAAAATGGCAGCTTCTTTTTCATTTCAAAATCACAAGAATCTTAATATTTAACTTGCAAAAAAACATCAGATTAGAAAATTTTGAAAAATACTGTTAAAAATGCTTTTTACATGTACATCTGCAGTGGTTTTCATTTACTAAACGTTTTATATTGAGAATGTTAAATTGTTAAAAATTAGTTTTGAAATGAAGATTCTATTACATTTTTACTGTACAGACAGTAACACTGAACATACAAAACAATGATTGCAGTTTGAGATCGAAGATACATTAAACATTACACTTTATCACAATTAACATCGGAAAAAAACTACAGTAGCAGTGCCACTAGTGATCGGTATGGTGAGTATAGTAACTTACAGCCTTACTTTCAAAAAACCTTAAAATATTAGATGCATATTTTAAATAATTTTATCAATTAAAATACGATCTCTCCATTTTTACCACATATGACTGCATTTAAATAATCTGTAGTTACAAGAAAATAGAATACTAAACACACTACACATCTACTTCCTTTACTGCGTAATTTTACCTTGGTAAGTTACATTGTGATTTTGATCAGATGGGAACAATTAGGGTATTTTCATGTTGGCAAGACGCTACGAGTTGGTAATGTCACTTACTTTTGCTATTATTGCAAATGACAAAACTAATTGGAAAAACATTACATTTGAAAGGGCAAAAGGATATTTGAAATTTATCATTACTTGTTACAAAAATCAAACATTATGATTTGAATCTATTCTTTTCTTCAGATTCCCAAAAACATCTTATGATGTAAGATTAGTATGCACAAAAAATCAATTAATGATTGGTGATTAATTTACCAAATCAAACTTAACAACTGAAAAATTTGTTTAAAAAAAGATCAAGTATTACCTAAAGTGAAAGTACAGAGTGGTCAGAACCATGTCACTGCACAACACATGCTGCATGTACCAGAGAAGGTGACAGATTTTTTTGTGCATGTTTAACTTTGTCTTATGGTTTCTTTTACACCACAAGAGAGCGAATTTTAATTCTCAAAATTTAGTGTTCCATTTTTGTAACATTCAAGTAAATATGATAAATGTATGAAATCCTACTCTCCATTCTCAATGACTAATTATTGTCAATAATAAATTTCAAACAATACAAGTACACGTTCACCGTAAACTAAGGTGATTAATTTCTATTGCTGTTTACTTGGATTAGTCAACTTAAAATAAAACGTGTTTTTTTATTACACTTATCACCTGTAAGTTGGTTAGTTGGTAGATTTCAAAATTTTTTAGTGTTTTATATAAAATAATTTAAAAAAGATATAAAATCATGTAACACAAGATTTCATTATAGAAGGAGATTTCATTTTATCATAGTTTTATGTTGCACTCCTACTTCAATCAAAACTATCAGGCTCACATAAGAATGGCTAATTAAAATAATTATTGACGATGGTTTACTACATAAAATTTAACACGTTAACTGCCACTATGTCAATTTTTTGTCGGTTGAGCGTTTAGCAAATCCTTTCCCACCAGTTGCTGATGAGATCTCTGTTTTGTCCGTCTGTACGCACAATAACTGTTGAACAAAGTGACCTAGAGAGTTGATTTTAAAGAGTTGAAATCTGGAATAAAACTCTACCATTACATCAGTGTTGAAAATGGTAAACATGGTCAATAGACCATGAGAACCATGACCATAGACCATGGTCTAATGAGAAGTCTCATTTTGTCTGTTAAAAAACGTCCCTGATTAAATTGGTCTGATGGGTAACCATGTCGACAACAAGAAAAGCGCAAACCAAACAATTTTTTTTTTTCCCCCTTGGGGCGGCCTACTGCCATGCACTTAAGCCTCAAGGGCTTTTTGCGCACCCCGGAAACACCATGAGGCCTACCAGTCTACAACTTCAGCAGTTCAACAAACCGCCGAAAACAACCTATCAGGTCCTCCTGGGAAAATTCACCACCCCTGTCCATGCTACCAAAGATGGCATACCGCTCTCTTGCTATTGCAGGGCAATCAAAGAGCAGGTGCTCAGCAGTCTCCTCCTGCTCATTACACCTTCCACAGAGCGGATCCTCCTGAAGGATGCCAACTCTGTGTAGATGCTTCCTCAGGTGACCATGCCCCGTAATGAGACCAATGACCTTAGAAGACATTGATCTGTTTAATGAGAGAAGGTCCGAAGCCACCTTGGAAGAAGGTGACTGTAATACCATTCTACTCACTCTCAATTAGCCAACAAGAGTATATATTGTGAAGGCTAATCATATGACATTTTTTCAGTAAGTTATTAACACCATAGACGTCCCACTTTGGAAAAATTTGTTTTGAGAAAACAAAATTAGAATTATATCTATATTAATCATAATATAAATATCACCAATATACTTAAAAAGAATCGTATACTTATTTTAATAATATCCACATGATATTAACAGAATTATTTTACTTTTTTTAGTTTTACATTTAAGAATTTTGAATAAATACTCATTGAAAAATAGGTTTTTAACTAGTGGAGTAAGTTTAAATTTTGTGTTCAGTTAGGATAGACTAGTTAGTATTTTAATTAAATACGTAATGTTGCAGTGCACCCTTCAATGTGTCCGCATAACATCGTGTATACCTAATAATTTTCATTTCTGTGACATTTAGAAAATGCATAAGCATATTATATCCAATTCAGAAAAAAAGAGAACAAACCAATTATCAACATAGCATTACTGTGGGACAGATATAGTCTAGTATTGGGGATCATGTTGCGTAAAATACAACAATATTTGGGATTTATGAACTCCTGGTTCAAGAAGACATCAAATTATTTCTTTATTTCATAAGTTCTTAGAGACGGAAAAACTGTTTGAGATTTTTCCGGTTCTACAGAAGATTTCCGATCGGGTGGCCACCCTTTACAATGAAATTTTGCAATTAATTTATTGATTGCAACGTGTAGACTTGTGCCCTTAAAACCTATTGATTTTTATAACAGCTACTTTAAAGTTTAATTGGCTGAGCATTTATTTCGGTGTCTCCCACCAGTTGTGAAAACAGTGAATCTCTGCCTTTGTGTGTATGTTGTGTGTGTGCGTGTGTGTGTGTATAGTCTAACTGTAAACACAATAACTTTAAAATGAGTTAAGTTAGCAGGTTGAAACATTCATATTAAGACATCATCACTTAAAATCTCTGTAGAATCTGTCACCTGTGCTTTCAACCACTCAATGGTTTACACTGGCACACAGGTCGGCATTTGTATCAACTTCTCATCTCACAATAGACATGCTTCGCCCACGTCTCACTTCTGGTAATCAATAACTTTCTACCATTCTTGCCGATAATCTTTGAGAAAGGTCAGTTTGCAGCCATTTATATATGTTTGGTGTTCTGTTAGGAGATCCCATTTAGCATAGAATTTGTGGTAATTTAAATTTTCCACCACAAACCAAACTATCAAATGTAGGGAAAATGTTTTCAAATTTCCATAAATTACAAAAGGACATTTTCACAATTGTTTTATTGATGTTCATTATCACTTCTCCAGTAACAAAGTGAGAACAAAACTGTTGTTCTTGTTGGTACGGAATCAATCCACCGTTCCCTCACTCTGCCTTCACTTTTTATTGCTTTCCGCAAAAATCACAAAACTGGTTATGAATTTCAATGATTTGTGGCTTTTGCCAAAATAAACCTAATCACAGAACACACCTTACGTGTGGTGTGGTTTCTATTACATATTAAACACACCACAGAGAGCAAAATAGGAAAGCAACATCTTGCACGCTGCCATGGCAGGATGCGTATTGACTGTAAAAATCATTTTCCATGGCAGGATGCGTACGTTTTGTCACCAAGATGGTGGCTCTAACCCTACCCACCACTGCTACACACCCACATCTGTTATTTCTTAGGCAGTCAAAGTATTTGCACTTTTTTATTGCATATATTAGTAGTAAATACACTTAAACTTCAAATAACATGGTTTTAGTTGGTATGGTCTGCCTTAGTGGCAACGATTCACGATTTTACAGACAAGATGACTAGAAGAATAAGTGATAAGCCATCATTTGTTTCGCTACTTCCAGTAAATTATAAAATGTAGAGAATTAACTGAAGTTTTATTTGCTATAACGATGATAATGAACATTTCAGGTTGAAGTGCCTGCTCTGATTTGTAAAGTGATTCTGGTAAGGAACTGTAATTGTGCAACGGTGGAAGCACATACAACCCAAGGCTATGCTTCATGTATGTTATATTGGGTTTCATCAAGTGAGATGACATTGATAATTAAGTAAATTTGGTAGGTAAACTGATAAAAATCGAGTAGGAAATGAAAATGTTATGTATTTTGCAGCTGTTTTGATTTTGTATTTTACTGAACTCACCTGTGTAACAAGCGTCCTTGCATAATCTTTGTATAGTATTGGCACATACCAAAAAAAAATATGACGGAAGCATTAATTCAAACATCATGGTTTAACTAGCCCCCGGCAATAGCTACTATTTTTATAGCCACAAAATAATTTTTTTTCATAAACATTAAATTTGTATGTTTTATTTAATTCCTAGTATTTAAAAAGTCTCAAAAGGCCCTTTTCTAAATAATGCATAATTAAGTTTTAATAGCAGGTTTAAGAAGAGCACACTACAATGTATTACAATAGAAAAAATAATGCATTCCATTTCTTTCAAATTTGCATAGTAAATTAAACATAGTAAAGATTTTCTTGATTTGATTAAAGGTTGAAAAAATTGCACAAGTTTAGAAGCTACAAATCAAAACAAATTATACAGTTATTCTAATTCATACTGAATCTCGTTATAAAGCTGTTATTTTGTTGATTTTATTTGCTAGTGCTCATAACTGTAAAAAACTAAAACTGTATGAACACAGCGCAAAATAAACGAGTACGCAGAATAAAGTTATGAGATAATCTTGCTGACCTGATTCGCTCGACATGGCAGTTAACGTGTTGCTAATAAAAACTATCACACTTAAAATTATTAACAAACAGATCAAATCTTGGTTTTGTGTGAAAAGAACAAAAACATATTATAGTAGTAATGCTGCATTTGCTTCACTGACAAAGTTTAAAAATATATTAAGTCCTTTTATAAGAATAAGAAGTGTCAAGACCAGTTAATTACAAGGAAATCTTAAACTTAACAAATCGTTTTAAATAAAAACAATAATGTTTATAAAATAAATTATAGTTTAGTAATAATTTAATTAACGCCTATTTTAATAACAGTCTACTCCATTCAAAAGTCTTAAATAAAAATAATAATAACACTGTAAAATAAAATCGCACTTACACTAATACCACGTAACCGTTTCAAAGTTAATAAAACTGTTGAAACTTGTGATGATCACAAACGAATCACAACTGTACTCTGTTCTACTGTACAAATTATTAATTTTATAAAAATAAGCTTAAATTACGAATACCTCGACTATGAACCATAAAAACTACAAACTAACTTACGTCATTATTTCGGTACAATAATAAACTTTTCTAAAAATTTAAAAATATGATATATAGCTGATTATGTAAATATTTCGGTATACATAGCATACATCACTCATTCATACGATATAATTCAAATAGTGGTAGTTTCATTTGTATGGAGACATATACAGACAGGGCATGTTGACACATGCAAGCGCACGTATTAACAAATAATCTCGAAATAAATTTAACTACATGTGTTTCACACTCAACACTCTTTTAGATCTGCTGTGTGATGCAATCAGCCTTTTGGTAGTTGCGTAACTTTAGCCGTCAAGTATTATCACCTCTTGAACCGGTTGCCTTTGATCAGTTGTAATGCTTTAGCCATTAACGGAGCTTTCTTCTTTTTTACTGAAACAAACAAGTATACAAAATTATCACTACGATCGCTAAATACCATTTTAACACCGAGTACCTGATCACAGTCTTGTTACAAGGGGGTATAATGTGTTACAACACTTAGGGGTAAAATATAAAACACAACACATGTATGAATATTAAAATAAAAAACAGATTAAGAAATTAACTTGAAACGAAAACACTAAAATATACAATAAATCAAATTAAGTTAGAGCTAGATGACTAAAGAGATCCACAAAAGTCGATGACATATTTTTTTATGGGACTCTACAGACAGACATTGATTCCTGATTCCAGGAGTCAAGTCTGTGACAGCATAATTTCTGACGCTACACTAAGAGGAAGATGAACTGGAGCAAAACTAAATATTCACATGATCCATAGACAAATTTTTCTTTAAAAATATCATCAGAGTTACTAAAAGAAAGTCATAAGTTAAGATGGGTTTCAGGCATTTAATCACCATTTTTGGTACCTTACTGAGTAGAGCACAACTTCTGGTAGTTTTAAGATTGTTACGAGAATTTCACAGAGGGTACATCTTGAAACTTGCACAGTAATAATGATATCATAAGCACGTAAAATTTTCATTAACTACCTGTATCATGTCTTCAGTAACGATAGTTGGTCATCCACCTCATTGGTACAGTTGTTCTTATTATTTATTATTCCTACACCCAAAGTCTTTTTTCCACTCATTTCACTAATTTTTAAACATATATTAATCACTTACCATTATTGATCAAGGATGTCTTAAACTTAGCCTTCAACGGAACATAACCCAGAATGCTTAGATAAAATAAAATGTTTCTTAGCTTTAATTTAAGTGATGGACATTGGAAGAAATGCCTCTTCATGTACTCTGGGATAAGTTTCTCCAGAACCTCGTTATGAACGGCAAAATATTTTCAAGCATCCATGAGTTAAGTGAAAGATATTGGAAGAAAACAGCCATCTCTGCTACAATTTTATCTAGCTGCTTCAGGACTACATTTGACTTCCAAAAGAGGGTAACTCTGAACAATGATACAAACCATGAAATATTCCTTTACATCTGTTTGGAAATTGATCGTCATCTAGAACCATGACATACACAGAGAAATCTTCCTCATCATTCCTGAGGTGGTAGAAGAACATTGGAATAAAGTTCCATGTCTGTAGGCCGATTTTATGCACAGTACAAAGATGATTGCATATAACTATATTGTGATTGCTGTGTAGAATAAATATTTTTTTAGTTTCTATTTTCAATTAACCTTTCAACATGATTGCAAATACAGTCTCAGATGCCAAACAATTAGCACTACCGTTGTTAATAAACAATACAAGAATAGCTCAAGTTATAATACACACATAGTAATATAAGTTTGTAAAGGCCTGGCATGTAAAGGCATGTTTGATTTGACATAGCTCAAACCTAGAAGAGGGTGCACTATAAGCCAGATGGCTGAGAGGCAATTACCAAGCCTAGAAAACCTGGCCCTCTGTTATAAAAAGAAAAAAAGTTATAATACTCACAAAAGTTAGGTATGGGGAAGTCCGACCTGGACCGCGATGGTCCGGGGGAAGGAACAGGAACCACGTCAGGGGCGGGGGAACTGCTGGAGGCCCCCGCCGCCCCCACCATTGCCTTGGACACGAGTTCGTGCTTCACTGCTTTCTGGGTGCCGAACTTCATCTGCCAAAGAAGGTCAATGCGTAAGTATAGATTTTGCAAAAATGACAAGACTAGTCCATGGCTCACAATAGATGACATTATGGTTAAGTTGCAGCGTTGCCGTATCACCCTACGGACTTGCATGTCCACAATCCTAAACCTTACAAGAGCAGTTCATGGCATCATAATTACGATTACTTAACAGTTGACTCTTAAAAATTATCAAACAGCCACTTTTTGATACCAGATAAATATTATCTACAAATGGCATAGCTACTTAAAAAAGAAGAAAACAAAAAAGGTGTACTAGAAATTGCAAGGAAACAAACAAAAACAACACAAAACAAAAAAGTAACATACTAACGTAAACAAGGTATATAACTTTTCAAATGAAAAAGTAGCGAAATCAACAAATTTGGTGTGGTGGGAGCAAAAAATTCAGCAAAACACAGTAAGATATGAGGTTGGTCAGCAAAAGCTAAATTTAAAGGTAAACTAAAGTTAAAGCAGCCTAAACATATAATATTAGCTGTTTGTGTCGTATATTTTGTTTATTATTTCAAATGTCACGATCAAAAGCATCAAAAACCTATCAAACAGTTGAATTAGTACCAGAAATAGCAAATTCAGAGAAACTGCAAATAAATACAGTATATAAAAGTTACAAAATGAATTATATAAATATTCATGAAATACGAATTATAAAGGAATTATATGAAATATTTTTAATTTTGCATGTGCAAATATGTACATAATTAATTTTCTTAATTTTATTACATTTAAGTAACTTTATTATTTCTAGTATTTTCACTATTGTTTGAGTTTTGTGTTAGGTATGTGTTTTTGTCAAGAAAAGAGAAGTTGTAATTTTTCACATGTAATTAAATTAAGAATGCTACAGTGTAAATCGCAAGTTTTTAAGTTGACAATTATCGACTGTTAATATATAAATATTTACGTTAGTTTAAGTTGTGCTAGCTGTAAGTATTTAATATTATGGCTAATACTTCCAGGCAAATGTCTATATTAGTTTAATTGTAAACTAATGGAGGAATAAATTATTTCTTATTCTTAATTACCTGCTTCCTTGCGACATTTCTAGGAGGCTTGACGACACTGTCCACATAAGCTAACTTGGTTTGTCTGATCGGTGTCGACTTGGCCATGGATTGTGATATGTTAGCTTTCAGGGCTTCCAACTTCTTTTCTCTTTCGTCCAGTAATCGCTAAAACAAATATTGATATTTTACAATCGTATGTTGGAGGAAATATTTATAATGTAATTATATAAAAAGTTTTGGCGCACAAGAGCATACTTCTACTTACTCATTACTCACACACAGCATCTAACCGTCCAACTGTGTGTCCCTCAATAACACTGGTATCAGGTCCACCCTAAACCCAGGGTCCTTGCAAGTGGATCTGATAAATCAGAGAGTTTGTCCTAAAGTCGGTACTGAAAGACTGCTCAGGTATATGTTTTATAGAGTGATGTGAAAAAAATAATATATGACTGCATCTTGTACCAAAAATTCAAATAAATAATATCCATTTAGACGACTTTGAAAATATTTGTGTTTTAATATAAAAGACAAAAGAAAAGCACAAGTACTTGTGAAGTTATTTCTATTTTTTTCTGATGATATTAGGAATTTATCTTAACACAAAAATTAATTGGATGTCGTAATTTTGTGTAGCCTATGTTATGAATTGTCTGAGACTCAACATTAATGTCATTAATAATAATTTCACAATTACATAGAAACACAAGAGTTTTTATTAACATTATTCTCAATCTGATAGGTAAGTAAACAGTACTTATAAAGTTTACATTTATATAATTATTTTAAAATATAACAAAATTCTTTTTGACCCAAACTTTTATACATATATTAACATTTATTTTATTTTACTTTAAATTAAACAAATCTTGTATTAAGCTTTACTCAGCTGATAATTAATTTGAAATGTTAAATATTTTATATTATTCACATTGTTGTTTCACACCTAATGATGGCATCTTTGATGCTGAAAGGCCTTGTGTATAAAAATAAAATTATTGGAGAATTGTGACTTTTCATTATTTATTACAAATTATTTATTACAAAGTAATACTTACAAAAATACAAAATTATATCATATCATAGTTATGGGAATAATTTACATTTTTCATTTCATTTTTCATTTTATTCCCTTTCTGATAAGAGGATTCCATGGTTAGAGTCCATACAGATAATTCATCCCTCTCATCCTCCTCCCCCCCCTCACTGGACCACCCTTGGTATTAGCACCATATTGTTTTTGGGATTGCTGATTAAAGGTATATAAACCTTTTCCAAATACTTTCCAAATTACCACAATCCAGGGGCTAAGCCCCTAAAAACTTAAAATCAAAAGCACAAATCCTATATGTTACTTTACAGCAGGTTATAACACATACCAGGTACAGCTCTCTCCACGTCTCGTACTCGTCGGGCTTCTTGCCTCTGAAGTCCTTGTTGCAGTGGAACTCCCAAAGGCCATCTGTATCCCCAATGAGATAGGAATTGTAGTGCTCCAACTGATAGAGCTGGTCAGCTGTTGCTCGGTCCAGTACTGGTTTAAGTAGATCGTACGGAACTCCTCCGGTGTACTCCAGGGCTAAAATAACACAGTCACAAAGTTGTACAGCAGTGAAGCATTTGAACTTAACCCTCCAACTGATGACCGATGGCATAGACGTTCATCAATATCGCTTGTGAACTTATACAGACGGCACAGCCGTCGGTCAACTTTCCGCTATTATTACGCGAAAACCGTTTAAGTTATAAAAACATCTTGCACCGGTCGAATCCTCTACTCATAAAATGAAAATATTAGTTCTGATGATGAAATTGGCATATCACAAAATGAAATGCGTGATGATATTTCTTTGTCAGATTTGTTGTCAGGTAGTCTGGATGATTATAAACCAGTGGAATGTGAGTTGGGTTGTAAACAAATTGATAGTGACAGTGACAACAATCCATCATTATCTGATATTCCTCTTGCCCAAAAAATTCATCAAACACCAATATGGAAGTGAACTAACAAAAAAAGTAGTACAAACTTTACACTTTTTAAAAAAAACTTGTTTGCGTTGTAAATAAGTGCATATATGTTATAATCCTTTTGGTCGCTACAAAACTGTGTATATTTTGTACATTTACAGTATCTTACTATCTCAAGTCATTTAAAACTTACATGTAGTGAACCTTAGAAAACAAAAAATTTACAATACACATTTTTTATTTTATTACAAATAAACACAAAATCAGGTAAGTGCATATTTTTATTATTTTCAAATTTTCTATAGTTTCTAACAAAAAAATTGATATATAAAACTTATTACTTAGCATTAAGCACACATTTAAGAAAATATATCTGAAAAATACGCTGAGAAAGACAAAAACTATAGGTCAACCGCTATTAAAGGTGCCCTCCCAGAACACCTTAGAAAAACTGAAAAAACAGCAGTTTGTACGAAGACTGAAGAACTGGTTACTGGAGCATCCGTTTTACCAACTGAAAGAATTTTATGAGTGGACTAATAACAATGAATGTCAGCAGTGAAACAGTTTTATATTAACTTGACAAAATATTCCATACTAGACTTCCATGACCCTTGTTCTTATCTCTATGATAATGTACAACAGAATGTAAATAAAAAAAAAAAAAAAAAATAATAGAAACCTGTGCAGAAGCAAATTTCTGAGCAGTACTGCGCAGGAGGGGGCCCCCTCCGGCGGGGAGTTGGGGTGGGGAGTGAGACCAGCACCTTCTTGTATCTGTTTATCAGCTGTATGGATCGTATCTCGTTCTCACAGTTTTGTTTACACTGCAGCTACTTTACCTGTTCTATAACTATATATTTTTGTGTGTTAGTAGGCATATACAAGTGTCGAAGACTAAGCGTAAAATATTAATTAAACAGATTAATATAACCATAGATGTATACAGGAAACATTGTTATTTTGAGGTTAGCCGTGCAATGGCAGTGGCCATTAAAGATGTGTCGTTCAATTCAAACGGGTCAGTCAGGTGAACGAGTGATCCGGATCAGTGTTTCAAAAAACCCGTTAACTTTGAAAGTTTTGTTCAATTTTGCCTGACAACTGAATAAATTTGATATTTTTTTCCAAATCAAGTATATGACATGAAATGAAAATGGTTTATTTTCCAAAAAATAGTACAATAATACACATATACGAGTACATATGCACGTAGTGCAACAAACGTATGCACATACATACAATGTCTGAAACCATGTATCAGAGTGTGACAATACGGTACTAATACATAGTTTGTTATTTCTTATTATATAAACCTTGTAGTAATTCTATTTAATTCAATTAAAATTTGAAAAAAGAAGAGTAGTATAACTGGAAAGAGCCTAAATGGGCCTAGGACTTGTGTCCAATATTTCAATATTCTGGTCGTGAATATTGGAACTCAAAACTAATTATAGAACAAATGATATTATAAGTAAAAAAATAGTAGTTTTGTAATTTTTGAGATTATTAATTAATGGTTATAGAATGTATTTTTACTCTGGCTGGATGGCAATGACAACAGTGACCACGCAGGCAATTGATGAGTCACATTGATAATGATACGTAACCGAGTATAAATCTAGTTTTGCTGCACTGTCGTATGAAGTATTAGTTATGGTAATTATAGTGAAGGACAAACCGAATAACAATAAATAGTGAGGAAGGGTTAGAAGTTCAGCGATAATAAGGGACAACAAATCTATATACTTCTTCGCCATCTAACGATAGTAACCAATCCTTCACACGTGTTTTTAAACCAGTAAAGATTAGGTAATTGAAACACATAAGCAGTTGTAACTCAAACACACGTTACGGCACAAAACATGAGAAATATAATACAAATTTGTTACGCTGAATGTTTTTTTAATATAGAAACTGTAATGCCGACTTGATGCGAGTATCGTGTGTTATGAGTATAAGTTGTCAACGCAAAAAGAGTATGAAAATTAGTGTATAAGTATAAGAGTGTATATATAATTAAATAAGAATTGCTTTGATAAACAAATGTCTTATAGTCATTAGTTTTGCCTAAAAAAAATGAAAGCAGCACCATAGACTATAATACCAAATGAAAGTTGGAATTGAACGAAAGCAAAATAGGCCACTTTAATTTCCTTATCTGTGAGTACTTCTCGTAAATTGTCTGAATTCTGTACTTGCGGATTCTATTTTTCAAAAAATTGTATTTTTCACAATGTTTTTGACACATTCAAATTATGATGTGATTTTTAAAAATATATTTGCAGGTATTGAATCGTGTCCAGGAGCGAAATTTCCTCTAAAACTGGATACGTATCGTATCAACATTTTGTAACAGTGCGTAGTTTGAAGGTCAAATTAAGCATATAAGATCGGTCATTGAAAAAATTGTTATATTTGAGCCATTAGAGTTCGCCAAGTTCTGACCCACATTAGTAAAGAATTCATTAAATTCGTTGGCTACTTCAAGCTTAATTTTGTCATTGAATAATTTGGTATTTGGCAAATATTTATTTAGCTAGAAAGAAACTTTGTTAACCTCTCTACCACTCAATTTATTTACAACCCCCCTACCAAAACATTTTTAAATCCCCATTAGCTCGGTCGAATTTATCACAAAAATAATATTTTTTAGTTGCTTTAAATTTCTGCTTAAAATTTTCCTGTAATTTACATAGCGGAGTTTAAGCTCCACATTAAATGGTTGCTTTTCCACCAATTTAATTTATTTATTTCTTTCTCTTATAGCTTGGACTAAATCTGAAGTAATCCATGTTTTAGCTTTTTTGACCTAGTTTTAAATTTATTCGACTGGCTATTGAAATTGTAATAATATTCTGAAGTTGTAGTGCAAAAACATTTACATTACTGCTGTTATCATGTGGTAACACATGGTTGACATAGGTGCAATGTGCAGGGTCGATCTGAGAGGAGGCGTTATGTGCAGTAGTGTGAACTTAATCGGTTAAATGTATAAAATGTGTTATTTATAAAAATAAATTATTTTCAAACCAGCATATGTCTGTTTGATGTTTAGTAATTTATTGAAACATCTGTAGTGAAATAACCTTATGATAAATCAAAGGCATATCAATCACAATGTCCATTGTTCATAAATATTAACATTTAAAATATTTAGTAATGTATATAGTAACATACAATTAATTTTTTTTAATCAGTTGTAGGCTAATAACATATATTTACATTTACTAGATTCCTGAAACAATATATTTATTGTTATATATCTATCCATTTACTGTAAAATATGTTGTTTCTTCCTATATTCGAACACTTTTTTGCAAGCGGATCCTTTCGTTCACTTGGTCATTCCGTTCAGTCGTTCATTTTGTTGAACACGATGACCGGTAAAACACGCTCTAGCGGGAAGGCCTAGTAACTCTGTACTGACCGGTTCAACTGAACGGGTCGCAGCAGTGAACGATACCGACTGAGCCGGATTAGTCAGCTGATCAATTAGGTTAGAGAGGCAGTGGAGGGGTATTTACCCCACCCTGCGTGAACTCAAATCAACCAAGGTTTTTTTGTTAGTGGTTTACCTATAGTGTATCATTCTGGGAGTTTCTCATTATCAGTCGGAGGGTTAAAAAGAAGATTATTGTTTAAAATTAGTCAAAATTTATGTTGAGGTCTGATATAAAATGTTCTACTGAAGTCCACCCATGTATTTTGCAATCAAATATCCCATTTATATAATTGGTCTTCATTCAGTTGATTAGAAACTTAATATTTTTCACTCAATACACAATTCCTTTACTCTTTACTTCATTACTTTCTCGATAACCCTCTTATCACTGTACCAAAAGTGTAATAAATCAATTAAAAATTACAGCAGTTGCGGTGCTCACAGGCTTGAACTATACTGCATTTTTTTTTTTTTTTTTTTTTTTTACGTAGGGGGAATGCATTTTGCGCACGGAGTGTGGGACTCCCTTGCGGACTACCCACTAAACCCCCTACGGGCCACGGAGAGCCCAGGCCGGAACCCTTTCGGATGACATCTTGCCTGGTCCGTGTGTCTTATGTCTCAACCAGGACAAAAACTACTTGTTTCGGAAGCTAGGGGTCAGCCAGGCATCCGTCTTCACGCTTCTGATGAAGGATCGCATGTACGTGAGTGGTGACTGCATTCCAGGCGTCCTCATTCTGCAGCATCATCTCCACAATGGTCTCTGCCGTAACATCACCAACTGTGGTGGCGAGCGTTTGCCTGGCCTCGGTGAAGCGCCCGCAAGCGAAGAAGGTGTGATGAACATCATCATCTTCCTCCGGGCAGTAAGCACACCGAGGCGACCTGGACTTTTCCCATCCTGTAGAGGTACTTCCTAAAGTAACCGTGCCCCGTCAGGAACTGACACAGGTAGAAATCTATCTCCCCGTGGCCCACGATCTATTCCAGGATTGAAGCTCTCGAATGAGACGGAAGGTCCAGCGGCCGTCCAATCCTTCCGTCCACCTCCGCGCTGCCAAACCTGCAGAGTCTCCGCCCTGGCAGCAGCCAAGGCATCCTTTCTACCCCCGCTCGGCAGCCTCCCGGAAGACGGTCTGTCTCTCGATGGCCAGCAGGTCAATAGGAATCACCCCAGCCACGACCGCCACGGCTGAACCGGAAACGGTGCGATAGGGCGCAGGCGACCCTAAGTGCCGCTCTTCTCTGTACCGATAAACAGCTTTTGACTGTATCGCCTTATCCTCATGACACCCGCCCCAAACCTCTGCGCCATACAGAAGGGTTGAGTTTTACAGTAGACATGAGGAGGGGGCCGTCTCTTACTTGACCTAGGGCTTCCTACGTTAGCCATCAGCCTGCCGAGAGACATAACCAACCTTAGAGGCTTTGTCACACACACCGCCTGAATGTGCTCCCAATACCGAAGACGGCAGTCGAGTAACACACCCAGGTACTTCGCCGCAGTCCTTGTCCGAACCTCGACACCCCCCACATTCATAGAGATCAGAGTGGGGATTCTCCGTCGAGTGAGCATAACGATTTCGGTCTTGGAGACCGCCAGCTCAAGTCCATGGCTCGTCATCCAGGCATTGACCCGAATCATTACCTGATTAAGGCGTAACTGTGCCAAGTCCGGCGTCCTCGCCGTGATGACTGCAGCCACGTCATCAGCATAACCCACGAGGTAGAACGTCGTGGGGCATCTCGAGGCGAAGCAAAACCATCGTATGAAACATTCCATAGGTCTGGGCCGAGAATAGACCCTTGAGCCGCACCGGCAGTGACCTCTTTTGTTCTCCTTCCGTCTTTTGGTTTCATACAATAGCCGTCGGTTCTTCAGGTAGTCCTGCACAATGACCAGGAGATAGTCGGGCACACTGAAGTCCCGCTGCAACGCCTCTAGCATGTCCTCCCACCGAGCAGAGTTAAACGCGTTTTTTACGTCAAGTGTAACCAACAGCACAATCGGCCGAGCCTGGTGACAGGCTGTTTCGGCCTGCTGGACGGCACTGATCACCTCTGAAATGGCGTTCAGAGTTGAGTGTCGCTTTCGAAAGCCATGCTGCCGGGGAGAGAGATCTCCGGCGGCTTCGATGGACGACAGCAACCTGGGTTTCAGCAACCTTTCATAGAGCTTCCCCGCGGTGTCAAGCATACAAAGTGGCCTGTATGCCGACGGGGAGTTCGGATCACTTTTGCCTTTGCTGATCAGCGCCAACCTAGCAACCTTCCAGCGCGACGGGGAACACACCCGCTACCAAACATGCATTAAACATGTTCAGCAGCAAGAGCGGATAACTCGCCGCCACAATCTTCAAAACCTCAGCTGGAATGCCATCAGGTCCCGGAGCCTTCTTGTTTCGCATGGTAGACACCGCCGCTACAAGCTCCTGCTCCGTAAAAATGGGAACGTCTGTAACCGGTCTCGCTACTCTCTCCTCCCGCCTTACAGGGTGACTTGGGAAGAGAGCTTCCACGATCGTCGAAATCATTCCAGCAGGCATTTCCGTGCTTTTTCCCTATTCCTCCTAGCTTTTTTTCGCACAAGTTTGTATCCTCTTCCCCAAGGGTCCGAGTCCACTTCCTGGCAGAGCTCACGCCAGCATCGTGCTTTGCTCAAACGAATTGCTGCACTCAGAGCTTTCTTAGCAGCCTTGTGCTCTGCCGACCTAGTTATAGCTTCAGGCCGGTTTTCGAGCTCGCTGCGCTCCTACGTCTGCACAATTAGTGCAGTTCTCCTGAGCTCGCCAATTTCGTCCGTCCACCAGAAGGCTTGGCGACGGGCGGCCCCGGTAAGGTCGTTTCCGAGGCATTGACGAATTGCAAGGCGTGTTCTATCAGTTTCATGGAAGAGTCGATATAAGCCTCAACCTCAGCTGTTTCAGTGGACTCGGGAAACCCCAGAACACCAGCCTCGATACTACGATCTAGCTGCTCGACAAGTTTTCCCCTGTCCAGCTTAGCCAGATTCCAGCCAAGAGTGTTTCGGGTATTCGCTAGCCGCGGCAGCCGATTATCGATGAGATGGAAAGCGATGAACTCGTGGTCACTAGCAGTGTAGACGTCCATCACTCGCCATTCCGCTACTAAAAGGAAACAAATCGGCCGATACCATCGTAATGTCTGGTATTGACTCACCGAGAGTGCTTCGGAAGGTCCGGCCTTGTCCCTCTATTCGCGACTTCCAAATCGAGTCTCGAGACCATCTCCAAAATATGTCTTCCCCTCACGTTAGTCACGGGCATACCCCATTCGACCGCACGGGCGTTGAAGTCACCCGACCCGCCACTATAACCACGCCCAGGGACGCTTCGGAGACTGTCTTCCAGCGCTTCCAACCTTTCCAGGTACTCTCGCGCGGAGTAATTGGGGGAGAGGTACACACTGTAAATGGTAACGCTGTTCAACTTAACCCAGACATAACCGTCACCGGAACCATGACTCAGTACGCGGACCCCACGACTGTCTGCGATCCAAACAGCCGCAGTGCCGAGTCCATCGTAAAACCAAGATGAGCTGGTTTTGGTTCGGACGGGTTTCACTGACGATCACTATCTGGGCTTTGGTCTCACAGGCCAGCTGTTCAAGGATTGCGTCCGCTGCGTGACATCTCTGCAGATTGGCCTGGATAAATCGGATCATTTTCGTGGCCTAGCACGGGCTTTCCTGTCGTCCAGGGCTTTCTTGAAAACCCCGCAGGCACCTGATCCTGGAACATGATCTGTCTTTGATCCAGGGTTTCCGGTACATAAGACGCAAGAAGGAGCCCCCGTGCAAAACCGCCGCCTTGTGTTCGGCGCTGCCGCATTTCCAGCAGTTACTGCTCCTATCCGGTCCGGAACAGTTCCTCCTAGTGTGACCGTAGCCGAGACAGCGGAAGCATCTGTCCACCTCCACACGGCCCCGAATCCGGCAGACGACCCACCCGACCTTGATCTTCCCCCTTTTGGAGTACTGTCAAGGAGTCACTCTCGAGCAGCTCAACCACGGCCACGGCCTTCCTCTGTTCTTGCCGGTTAGGCTTGAAGAGAAAAGGTAACCCTAATTTCGCCACCAAGGACAGGAAAACTCCCTGCAGGGCGTCCGAGATGTCGGCTTTCGAGTGGTCAAGGCATCCAGATCTAGGAGGCTCACGCCTTCCTCTAGCCTTGCCTTAGGAACAATGGAGCGAAACATCGCCCCTGTCGCCCAAGGCCCTTCTAGATCTCTATGCCTTCCTGCGAGCCTTTTCCTTCTGTCGTCGCATTTTGCGATTTCCAGTAATAACTCCTCCCGTGACAGTCTTCCTTATGTGGCGTACCACGGTGCCTGACTCTTCGGGAGTAACTCCAGCCCTCATTGCACCAAGAATCTCGGCGTATGACTTGCCAGCTTTAGGCTTGACAATCACCACCTGCCTCCCAGGCCTGGAACGCGGGAGTTTCTCCGGCTTCTTTACTTGTGGGGGAGGAGGTGGAGGTAGGTCTTGCCTCTTCCCGCTCTTATCTACGGCCTTCGCTTTCCTTTTTTTCTTTTTAGAGACTACCGTGGGCGAAACTCGCTCTCTTCTGTCTCGTTGACAGAAGCAGGCTCTCCGGCGTCTCTCTGCCGCTTTTCCTCCCTTGGATGTTCAGGGGGACTTCCGGCCGCTCTTTTCCCAGCCGTGGTAGAGGCTGCTGCACCATAGATGGTGATGGGGCCTGAGTCCTCTTTTTCGCAACTTTCTCTCTGCAGTCTCTCCATCGATATCTTCCAGACCTGCCAAAATGTACCGATCAGATCTAGAGACGACTCCAGAGAGACCATGCCGTTCCTGACTGCCGTGCTTAGGCTCTTTTGTCTCGACGTAGCTGCTCGCATGTCGAGAAGGACGTCTTTCATCCTCTTTACCTCCGTGAAGATGGTGTCCCGCCGCATACTCCCATGTTCTTCCCATCGGGGGAAGCCAAGGGAAAAAATATTTCCTGACTTCTGACTGGTGTCTCCTCCGACTGAAACTCATCAGAGACAACCGGTGTACCCGTGTCTTGTGAGGCACAGAAGCCATGGCCTGCAGAGATGCCGAAGTCGGAGTCTCGCTATGAGGTCGCGAAGGAGGGGACCTTAATAAACGACTACTCTTAGCAAAACGGGTCTGCAGTACACGAAGGGAGAGGGGGGAATTCCTTCTCCAACCTTTCTGTATCGTTGTCGATGGGTTTTTGCAATTCCATACTTTAGGTTTACCAGCGCATCGTGCGACAAGGGCGGCCCGGAAAAATCGGGAACGGGTGTACCCTCGAGGACTGAGCCTCTACCCCCAGTTCCCTGGGGCCCGACCTCCGTACTCACCAGCACCGGGAACCAGACGTGCCGGGGGCCGACCGTATAGCAATGCAGAGTCCGACCTCTGCATCCATGGCGCACTTCCTGACTAGGGCCCGAAGGGGCTGGCTCCTGGCGTCATACCAGAGAAAACACCATCGGCAGTGCAAAGCACACATCAGTCCCTGCGACAATATCAGGGACACTCCCGGGTTCTCCGGTATGCGCCGGTCGAAAAGAAGGAGGAAGTGACACCCACGTGGGGTCGAAGAAAAGAAGAGGTGGGTGAGATTTGCCCAGAAAAGATAAAAGAATGGTAGAGCTAAGATCCGAAAGAGAGAAGAAAGACCTTAGCTCTAGAAGGACTGTGAGGAGAGTCTCACAGCTAGGCTCAGGTAGCCCCGGGGTCGCCAGCCTCCCCGAAGAAAGGGGAGGCCTCCCGTGTAGTCGAAAGCCGACTACCCCTGAGGGGGGGGGGGAACTATACTGCATAAGCCCATATATACTGCACATATGCATCTTTGAATGATGGTGGTTTTGGGAATAGGAAGACACAAATCAGAAAAACAAAAAATCTAAAAATCTTCCAACCGTAGAATATCACGAAAATGAAAGAAATAACATACCTTCAATATTGTCTCGTAACACCTGGATGCATAAATCAAACAGTGAAGGAACTTTCGTATATCCAGTTTTATTTCCAGAGTAGACTTTCGTCCTGTAAAAAAATTTCAAATTAATCCCAACAACACTAAAGTTTTACTGCATTGAGTATTATATAGTAGTTAATTAATTGGATTGAGTAACTTTTTACCTTTTGAAATATAAAATTTTGTTAATCTAGTTCAAAACATGTGAAATTAAAAACTACAGAGATTTAAAATAACCTAGATCTACATTAGTCGAATTTATTATTATATAAACATAACAGAATGCTCTGTAAAGTATCTGTCATTAAAAACTATTTATATAAATTCTTCTACACGTACACAAACACCTTTATAGAAACAATATGAAAGTTATTGGTTGTATTCTTTAATGGATGTTTTCTATAACCGTTTCCAAATGTATTAAAATTTCAATACTCTTTTTACTTGCTTCTCTGGTTAGAGTTGAGGGTACACCTTCCTATATATAGGTTCTGAATATATTAATTAAACCACAGTTGAGCACATGGTATGGACACACTTATGATCTATAAGGCACAAAATTATTAAATATTTCAGCATCTTTAGTAAAAAGTTTTAATACTCAATAAGCTTAAATGTATCATCTGCTATAGAAGTTTGTACAAAAATATATTTCTGAATAACAACTGAGTATCGTAAAAGGATGGAAGGAGTAACTTGCTGAAGATTGGTCTTAAAAATAGATTTCTGTAACTTACCACAAACAAAATCGTACAATATGAATATATCTTTTGAAAATTATTGCATTTTTAAAAGACGTTTTGTATCTCAGAGTGATAAAATTAAACAAAATAGAAAATTTACGGAAAAATACAGGATAACTAATATTGTAAATACATTTTTGCTATACACAATACCTTTGATTTTTTGTTGCCATTATAGTACTGAGAGCTTCTTCCTCAGTCCAGAGTTTAGATCTCTTGGTGACTGGACTGCTGGGAGGAGAGTAGTGAGGCAGAGGCTTGTAGTGAGGTGTGATCTCTGGCAGTGTAGACTTCAGGTCCACATCTAGAGGTTCCAACTTTATATTCTTTGACAATAGATCCGGCTGTTGGCAAACAGAAGTTGGCTGTTAAACACATTAAAAATACAAGCGTTTACAAAGAGCAACAATTTATCCTCCAACGAGAGTTTAGATCTCTTGGTGACTGGACTGCTGGGAGGAGAGTAGTGAGGCAGAGGCTTGTAGTGAGGTGTGATCTCTGGCAGTGTAGACTTCAGGTCCACATCTAGAGGTTCCAACTTTATATTCTTTGACAACAGATCCGGCTGTTGGCAAACAGAAGTTGGCTGTTAAACACATTAAAAATACAAGCGTTTACAAAGAGCAACAATTTATCCTCCAACGAGAGTTTAGATCTCTTGGTGACTGGACTGCTGGGAGGAGAGTAGTGAGGCAGAGGCTTGTAGTGAGGTGTGATCTCTGGCAGTGTAGACTTCAGGTCCACATCTAGAGGTTCCAACTTTATATTCTTTAATAGCAAATTATTTTAACAGAAAACCACAAATTATGCACAACCAAGAATTTTGAATGTCTTTGGTATAGAAAATGTAATAAACCGCAGTCCTAAAACGATTTAATCAAATAATTTATTTTATTAAAATAACATTCCGATGTTTCAACTATAACATCTAAGCTCATGGTTTCATTACAATTTCAGAGTTTCACATAGGATGGTTCACAGCATTCATCGTAATAATTTTAACAAACATTGTTTTCGGACATGGTTTTGAAAACGCCTGTAGTGTGAATAAAAGAAGTGTGAATAAACATACCCACAGATAATGCTGATAAAAAATACAGTTTCCTGTAGAATATTCTGATACAAGATGAGATATTTTTCCTTTATTTAGACTCATAAAAAGGGTCAATTACACTGCTCTGAAGAGGGCAATTCAAAATTTAACTAAGTGCAGCCCCTTTTGTCAGAAACCCCCTTCCAGCTTCTAAAAGGGGTAATGGAAAGACTTGGCTAAATTGATGGTCCTTCACTAGCCATCAAATGCAACAAGAGCAATTTTCCCTTCAGTGAACTGCTGTTTGAATATAAGTAATATCTGAAGAAATTGTTGGGTCTACTTATTTTTGTACATCTCAAGGGTAGCTATGGTGGGAAGACTTGATTCAATGCAATGTTGAGTTCTGTTCAGTTGACAAATTTTTTGGATCTCTTCCGATAGATGTGGATTTTAGATTTCAGGAGTCAATTCCAGGAGGTGAAATGGAGCTGAACTGAACATTCGCACCTGAAGGGTACAGTACGCGCGCTGAAGGTTCGGCCCTGTCGTTGCCCTACTAACCAAATAAAAACATTGACTCTCCAATGATCCGTCACGGACGGCAATGTTTAATTCTCGCTCGACAATCAACTTATGGTTAGACCAACTTCCTGTACAAATAAAATTCTGAAACTTCGCAGATCTATTTTCCTGTTTATTCCAATGCTAATGGATGTATTAAGTTTCAATGTTTTATTACTTTTCTTCAATAAAATATATTTTAAAATTAACTGTGCCAAAATTGCGATACAAAAAAGTTTGTATGTGAGGATTTTTTTATTATTTGGTCAGGAAACTTTCACCAACGGGAAAGTTTTTCTAAATGAACTGAAGTTAATTTTAGATTTAACTTTTTTCAGATACATAGTTTAGGTTAGCCATAACTTAGTCTGAAGTGGAATGTATCACCGACACCGCTGCCCTACAGTTTATGGCCCATTCACGTAAATGCAACACGGCAATACCATTTAAAAGTTTAACATTGAATCACTTTGCAATAGTTTATTTCTGAAAAAAAAAAAAAAAAAAACACTTTAGCCATTATAGTGGTGATCTGTGATAAACTAAAAGTTTAAACTTTAATGAAATTATGTTGAATTTCATTGTATTATATTCGAATAGAAAGTGTTTTGGGGTGTATTGTTTATACACTAATTTTATGACAGATGAATGAATACGAAACACTGATGTATAAAGAATCCTGAGAACAGGGACAATAAATATTCAGACTGCAGTGGGCCAAACATTGGCGGATGTCTGCAGAACAGTTGTTATATCAGCCAATCCACCCGTCCCCCGCCATAAGTCTGCTCGGTTGACTCGGAGCCGAACCTTCAGCGCGCATACTGTAAGTCTGTAAATAGTGCTTAGCTAACTGACGATGTTGGGATTAGGCAAAAAATCATAATTCTTTACACATATTAAAACGAACTTGGATGAGATCAATGACTTAAAAATGAGAAATCCACCATCTCATACAAAAAATTGCATTTAAATGTAGATGTAACGCTAAAAATTTTGATCGATCTTCCCAGCAATCAACTACTCTCGGAGATCACCTAGAATGTGTTTATGACGTATAAAAGTATAAAATGTTTTTTATCATTGGAATAATCTGTTAAAGTCATGAGGTATACACCAGTTTTATATTATTTTAATAGCAAATATACTCATAATAAAAGACTAACACTATCTATATTATAGTACCTCTTTAACTAGTGATTTTGATGACGATGATGATCCTCCTGTTGATGAAGGGCGATAATCTGATCTAGAAGAAGTTTTTGGCTTTGATAAACTTCTATCAACAGGCTTAGGAGATCTTTCCTGACTGGGTGTGGTAGGTTTCCTTTTAACTGGTTTCTTTTTAGTTTCAGATAATCCTAAGAGTGCATCACCGAAACTAGCTCCTGCAACAAATGTTACGTAAAACCACAATGTTATGTATGTTTCTAGATAAATAATAATGTGTGTAATACCTGATTCCTAACATTATAAATACCTTTTTCTGATATAAGGTTTATTTTCAGGTCTATTATTAATGTTTTATCTCTCAATTTAAATGTAATAATATTTTTAAGTTGTAATATAATTTATATTTCCTCCTCTAAACAAACTTATCATCCTTTTGACTTGACGGTATAACAGTGAAATTCAATATTCAATGCAGAGGCAGTCAGCGGAAAGAAATATATGACTGAACCGTATAAAGATTCAAAATTCATTCAACAAACTGTACATAGTAAATTAAATAATGTTCTTAGTTAACTCAAACATATAACAGTTACACCAAATAAAATATTTAATGAGAGTTAAATGAAATTACAGTGCACTATAAATACATCTGTATAATGTATAAAAGGTAAATTCAAATCATTAATAGTTAAAGACGTAAGCATGCATAACTATCCTCACCTTGTAAAAAGAACTACATTGGGGTATTTGGGGTTTTTTGATAAGCCAATTAGATCTAATTATTACATTTACTATTGTGTAGGTTTTGTGGATTGACACTAAAATCTTAGTGTACCATAGTGTTAGGTTTTGTAAAATCAGTAATAGAAGTATGCAGTATATCCTCTACATTAACACAATCCAAGTATCATATCAGTCAATGTGTTGAAAAAGAAAAATATACCTAATATTCAAGATTCTTACTTACCAGATTCACAATCAATGCTACCATCTTCTTTCTTCTCTATTTTAACTTTAGCTTTTTTGTCAGTCTTACTGTCATTTTTACTTGAACTCCCAGAGTGTGAGCTACTTGATTTATGACTTCTCTTATCACTTGAAGTCTTTTCCTCCTTTTGTTTTTGTGGCTTGACATTGTCCTTATCAATCTTCTCTTTCTTAATTTTTACATCTTCAAAGTCCTTTTCTTTTTTTATAACTAAACTACTTGGACTATAATTTTTAACATTACTTGAACTATGACTATTTTTTCCACTACTTGATTTTCTTTTTTCACTATCGGAAGATTTTGAATACTTTGGTGGACTCTCTTTCTCTCTTTTAATTTTTACTGGAACATACTCTTCTGGTTCGGACACTTCTTCACTTCCACCAGAGTCACTATTTCTTTCGGATGGACTCCTTTCATGATCAGTTCCTTGAGATGAGCTTCTGTCATCGTTTACCTCATTATCACTCGGATTATCTTCTGCACTTCTATTTGACATCTCACTTTCAGAGTTGTGTGAATCCAATTTTACCGATCCACCATTAACATGCGTGTCTTCATCAGAATCACTTTCGACACTCTCTTCTGAACTATCATGCTTTCTTTTCTTAAGAAATTCATTATTAAATGGCTTTTTGCTATATTTACTGCTGTATTTCTCCTCTTCTTCTGAGTCAGACTTTTTCCTTTTTTTGTTACTAGGTTTATAAACATTTTCATCATCACTAGTATCAGAGTCAATTTTCTTTAAATCATATTTTTTTGAAGTACTAGGTATGGAATTACTAGAGGTATTTCTACTTGAGTGATCTTCAGTCCTATGCTTATCCTTTGAGTATTTTAGTTTTGTATCTACGTTTTTACTGTCGGAACAACTCGAAACAGAACTTGATTTACTATGCTTAACATTATCCGTCTTTTCTTTTGAATGTGATTTTTCCTTGGTGACTTTTCCATTAACTTCTGACTCAGATTTGTGACTTGAATGGGGTTTTTTATGGGATCGTGAGTCATATTCTATTTTAGACTTATGAGATGAGCTATGTTTCGAATCCGAGGCACTACCGCTTGACTTAACCGAATCACTTCTGTGTGACTTGTGATCAGACTTAATGGAAGTTCTGTGATCAGAACTTCTTGATGATCTACTGTCTGATCTCGATGATTCATGTTTTTTATTTGAACTTTGACTGGAAACTATTTTTTTATAATCTTCATTATTACTAACTGGTTTGAGTTTCTTATCGATTTCAACACCACGAGGAGGTGAATGGTGATCCTTTGACTCGTTAGTTTCAGCATCAGACTCTGAAGCACTTTCTTCCTCTTCGTTCTCTTCTTCTTTCACCACCATATTTTTCCATTTTGCCACTAATGCACTTGCAGCAGCTCCAACTTCCCCACCACATTTCCTAAGTTCGTTCACTGAACGTCCCACTCCAGTTTCTTGTAAATGTCCTATTGTCACTGGTAATACTGTAAGTCTTTCGATGCATCTGAGCATCTGAAAAAAGACACACATAATAAAATACCAACAATCACAAATATGTATTTTACAAATTGAAATTGATGTGAGAAATTATTTTATACAATAAACAACTTATGAAAGATTAATGATCAACTAAGTGATATTGATTATCAACTTTTTAAATCTTTAGAGGGATTATGTCTTACCTGCCAACTCTTAATCAATAATACTGTAGTATCATTTGATCATTGGAAAGTCCTTATAATTCTAAGTTAATCCTGCACTAAATAATTGTAATTGTAATAGTTTCAATTTGTAATTATATACATGTATGCATACATTTTCCTATAAAGAGATACCTCGATGTTCGTGGTTTATTTACTTATGCTGCACTACCCTAAGGTCTCATTAGAGATGGGAAGAAAGGGATTTAGATATTTTGGTCCAAAAGTGAACAACAACCCCCCTCCTCCCCCATGACCCCGTTCACTTGCCCTATACTGCAATTAAGACAAATTTAAAATTAATTTACAATAAATAAATATATATATATATATATATATATATATATATATATATATATATATATATATAGCATATATAAAACAGGCAGGGGATGGCACACTCGTTTATGTCTAGGCTAACAACAGCCCTTAACAATAAGAACCCTGACAACTTCAACAGTCATCTCCCTAGACCTATAAATCTACCCTTGCGCCCCAGAATCTCAACATTTGCAGTTAGTGATGTGCCGCTCCTGGACATCAATGAGGTTGCCCAGATTTAAGTGACATCAGTTTTTGCTGTACCCAGTGTAACTAGAAGGTGCCTGCTGAAGTGAACCCTACTGGGGATTCTTTAACATTAATTTGAATCAAATTTAGTACAGTTACTCTTGTTATGGTTTGTAACAGACCAACTCAAGATTTTAACAATAAGTAAAATAAACTTGACATTTCGTAAACTTTTTTATATAAAATTTTGTATAAAATGTAAAAATGTCATATAATTATTTGGTCATTTATCAACATTATGTACCTAGAGATACTCAATTTAATATGACGGAGTGGCTCTAACAGATTTCTCATGGACTTCACAGCTGTAATTGTAATGTACATTTCAAAAAACATAATAAACTACATTTTTTAGTTGTACAAATATTTGTTACTTTTTTACCTATATCTTCCCCACATACAATTCACCCTCAAGTAGAATATAATACAATAAAAAATAGACTTCTCATTTTGATGTTCTGAAACCATACAGTCTGCCTACTAGAAGCTTAATTGCCTCTATGTAGTCAACCATCTGATCACAGATTGATTTTTATATGAATTCTGAGACCGTTGGTAGGAGTGATATTGGACGATAGTGACACATGTTTCCAATATCCTATTTATGGAATAGAGGCGTAACCTTGGCAATCTTGCAGGCATCAGGGAAAGTGCTACTGGATTTTAAATTAGATTATGGTGCAATAAGCAGCTGTAGTATACAAAGCGGCTGTATTACACAATTATAAGCGGCCACCAACATAATCGAACCATAGATATTTATTATTATCTAAACTACCTAAACCAAAATGTCCAACCGAATAACGTTATAGGTACTTCAAACTACAGTATAGTAGTATATCTAATAGGGAATAAATTAATGATGAATGAAAAACTATCTAGACTATGCATATTTCTAAAATGTATAACAAACAAAACAGTGCAACATTGAGGCTAGTAATTTTTACTATTTAGAAGGATAAACACACATGATACTTTATGACACAAATAACCCATATATACGGTTTTACTTTGTTTGAATTAATTAGGGACAATATTGTTATATAATACATAAAAACAAACTGACAATAATAACAATAATTCAAATGTCTTTTTACTTGATAGCTTAGATATTTATAATTGATAATTTGGTACCCTGATTTGATTGTGGTGATGGCAGCTTGGGCTGCAGTATAATAAGAGGCCACCACCATAGTAAAATCATAGTAAGAGGTGTATCCAAAAAGTATCCGACCTTAACGTCTGGCATGAACTGATGTTACTCTGCGGCAAAGGCAATCTGGTCCCCTTCAAAGTACTCCCCTCCACAAGCCACTACCTTATTCCAACGCTCCTCCCACTTCCGGAAACACTCCTTAAATACATTTTGCGGAATGGCTAACAGGTCCTTCATCGCATTTTGTTTTATTTGTTCAACATCGTCAAATCTTTTTCTTTTCAAAGGAATTTTTACTTTCGGAAATAGCCAGAAGTCACAAGGAGCTAAGTCAGGACTGTAGGGAGGCTGTTGTAGTTGGTTGATGTCGTGTTTGACCAAAAAACACTGAATAAGATTTGAGGAATGAGCTGGTGCGTTGTTGGGGTGCAGGATCCAGTCCCGGCAAATTTTGCCGAAACACGGTTCATTTTTAAATCTTTGTGTAAAATGTTACAAACTGACGATTTAGGTATTTCTAAATCTTCTTCCAGCTCTCGGACAGTCAATCGACGGTTTTCATTAATTGTTGCACGAACACGTTCAACATTTTCAGCGTTTTTGTCCGTTGAAGGCCTGCCAGATCGGTCATCACTCTCCACTGATATGCGGCCATTTTTAAACCGCCTAGACCACTCTTTTATTTGTGTATCGCCCATAGACACGTCACCATAAACTTTCCATATCATAGTAATCGTCTCTGATGCTGAATGGCCAAGTTTTTGGCAAAATTTTTAATGCAAATGCACTCAACACGTTCAGTCATATTGAAATGCGACGCACACACGGCAGTACTGTACGGAACAGAGCGCTGTGACTCACTCAGTGACCGGATCATATTTAATGCCTAATACGGGAAGGAGTAGGCTCGCCCCTCCCCTCCAATAACCGGTTCGAGCCGGTCGGTTACACCGTGGCCGTCTACTGGTTGGCGGTCGGATACTTTTTGGACAGACGTATATCCTTAAAAACAGTAAAAAGTAACTAAATGTTAAACTGTTTTGTTTGTTACATTTTATATGTACATAACATAGATAGTTTTAATATAACATAATTTGTGTCAACATTTTTGTTTCTATAATTTAGATAATTATAAATATGATTCTATTGTGGTGGTGGCCTCTTATTATACTGTAGCCATTCACTTAAAAAAGAAAACAAAATAGCATTAAAACATGATAAACTATGTTGAGCATTGTTAGCCAACCTCCAGGACAGAAAATATATGTAGTTCTAAAAAATTATCCGGTTTCTTGTCCTAATTGTTTGTTTTAATTCGGTTTCTTTATTGTTTATAAGATTTTATCTCTGATAATTTTATAGTTATTGATCCTTTATTGATTATTAGCCTAGTTTGTCATTGTATGAATTAATACTTTAAATTTTAAACGTGTTTTTTTATTTAGTATTCATAGTTGATACTGATTAATAGTTCTGTTGTTAAGCAAGATATCTTAAGCACTGATAATTTATACTGAGCAAAATAAAAAGTGGGTCTGTTTAGGCCTATCTTACTCTGTTCATAATTTTACAACTGTGATGCTATTATTGGACTCATTCAAATTTGCAGAATAAGTGTTTTGTAGAGTAAGTAGGTCACTGTTAAAAATTAAATTTGAATTATAAACTAAAATTGTCTCAATACACCCTATCAAATGCCTCAGAAAATCCATGGTGAAATGTTAATTTTCTAGTCTGGAACATATGGTAATAAATACAATCTATTTACCAAGAGTTCCAATAGACATCACTCTTGCTTTTAAAAACCACTGCCACTCTGGCATTAAAAATGTATAGGCTTAAATATTATTCTGACACAACACTTAAATGATAAATTGTTTCTCAGAATTTTTCAAACTCACTAAAGTAAAATTATATTTTACCTGTATATCTATCACTACTTGTAGCATATGCTAAACTTAATGCTTATTTACATTATAATACAAATTTGTACATACCCGTTTTGAGTCGTCAGGCGATTTGATTATATCCCTCTGATAATGTTTGATTTGGTCTAAAATAGATTTGTCGGACATTTTAAATACACATGAGGTAATTTGATTTATAAAAAAGCAGACTATTATTGAATTTAAAACGTCTACATACACGGTCAAACTTTTCTATCCATCCATTACATATACTGCAAATCCAAAAATGACCATCCGTCCAACAGACCATCAGAGATCAGTCTGCTAATTTCTTCTTCTCAAAAACAGGTGTTTAATCAAAGATGGCTGAAACACAGCTGTCATGATTTGATGGAACAATCCCCAATATTAATGTTGTATAATCAACAAATCAGCATATAATTTAAACATGTTGATATTGAGGAATTTTAAAAAAATGCTGAAGAAGTTAAGGAAAAGCCTTTTTATAAATGCATGAACGAAAAGGAATTTCTGTATCAACGTTGTGATGCGTACGCTACATTTAAAAGCCCAGAGGTTCAATTCAATAATGACAAGCTTCAACAATATATTGCCAAAATGATTTATGCAAATGAGTGGATTGAATATAGTTGACTCTCGTTTTATTTTCGTTTCTTGACGTCATTTATAAATGCCCACTCGTGTATAATTGAATAAAATGCATACTCACTTCAAACAATGAGACAATGAGAATTAATAATTTTGTGGGAATAACTTAACTAAAATATCTTTTTAGTTCAATCATTTCGAATTATATAATTAATTGGTTATTTTTGTTGCAATCAGTTAATTAGTCTTAAGACATATAGTCTTTTGTTTTTTGCATTAGAAAAACAATGGTTGATTAACATTCAAAGACCTTAGCCAACATAAAGAACTTAAAAGCGATTACTTAAATCAAGGCATTCGTTCCTTTCAAGTCTATGCACATACCCCATTGTCAATTAAATTCAAAGCAAGATGAGTTTGATATCCTCCAAACTTAATTATGTAGCGTAAACTAAACACTAAGCATTGAGAACTCTTTTACATATGCAATTTAAGTGTCTCTGTGATTCACCACATTATTAACGAATCGTAGAGTTTGGAGAATAATTGTTCTCAGTACTTTAAATTGGAAACGTTGAATTATTTTCGGATTCGATAAAGATGCAGTGACTCACAGTTATTAAAACAACCTTGTACTGTAACAATTTAGGAAGGAGATGTAATTTTCTTCCAAAAAGCCAATACATTTTAGAAAACTGTATATTAGTTGCAGCCATTTGTTCCAAATGTGGGTTCGCCATTTCAATCGCCTATCAAGGTGGATTTCCAAATATTTCACCTAATTTTGTTAGTTACTTAATGTTGGTAAAGAAAACATGTAAACAATTTTCCACTTTAAGAGAAAATGTAACATACATAGATTTATTTTAATTTGCTTTTATTGTCCAGCGTTTGAGACAATCAGTTATTGAATTCAAAACTTCTTGGAAGATCTATGAAGTTACAAATGAGTTTTGATGAGAAGAAGCCAAACTCCGGCGTCATCTGCAAAGGTTGTAGTTAACGTCGCTCGATTCGTTGGTATATGTGATGTAAAGAATAAGTACAAAAATTGGCTCAAAACACTCCCCTGCGGAACTCTAGATAGTATTTTTCAGACCTGAATAATAATTTAAAATTTTAATTATAAAGTATCTTTAAGACAGATCAGATATAATATAACATTGTAAAAGGTATGAAGTAGAAATGGTTTTAAATTAAACACAAGGCATTTGATCTTAAATTGATGATTCGAAGCCAAATTTAGCTCAGTAATCAATGACTGCAACCGTTTCAAAAACAATTTTTCAAAAAACTTCGAATGAATTGATGGGCTTATCAGTGTTTCTGAAGAACCCTGATGATGTGATTTGCTAGGTCTCAGGATAATAACTATTTTTATTAAGTTCCATTGAAATGGAATGTACTAAAGGCTAAAGCCTCGCGCGCACTACGACGGAACGGACGGAACGGAAGGACACGACAGAATTTTTCAAATATGAATAGTATTGATTGTTATGAAGATGCGCGCACTTGGACGGACGGGACGGAAGAGACGCGTCGGACGTCAGTCAGATTATCTGAGGAAAAGAACTTTTGAACAAATTCTGCGCGTCGGCTCCGTCGGCGACGTCGGGTTCGTCCCGTCCGGTGTTGTAAGCGCACACACCTCAGACGGAACGGAAGGAAATTTTCTCTATTCCAGCTATATCTTCTGAGCCAAAATGGATGTCTCCAAGTTAATTTCTCTTGTTCAAAACTACACCGAGCTGTACAACATGCGTCATCCTGAATATTTTAACGTCAATAGAAGAGAGAATTGTTGGGAAGAAATCGGTGACGATGAACAAACTTTTCATCGTCTTCTATCAAATCTGGGAATAACGTATGAAACTCCCCCAAAGCTAACCTTTTAGTGTTTATTATGTTATGTACCCAAAACCTGGCTTTTCTTCGTCTTCTCTCTGCCTCTTCTTCTTCTATTACGAATGCAGCAACAATAATTAATTCTTCATCTAAGCACTGAAGCATCTTTGACATGTTTTAACACAGACTGAGAACTTGATTAAAACACCCAAGACGAGTCTGGCGTGGCGCGGCGGTTCCGTCCTAATGCGCGCACCCTATCTTAAAATTTTCAGTCGTCCGTTCTGTCGTTTCCGTCCGTTCCGTCGTAGTGCGCGCGAGGCTTTAGAATGGCATTAAACAATACAGTTAGGGAAATTATTTCATTTTTGGAGAACTTTCGTAACAAATTGTCCCGTAATGAGGTCATAACCTGGAGATTTTTTAATATCCTGCTATCTTATTGTTTCCTTTACTTCCGAAGGTGTGAAATAGCTTATCAGCATTAAAAGCTGGTTTAGCGATTCTATTGATTCCTTTATTGCAAGGCTTCATCATAGTTGTTGTTACAGGATAAGCTTTGAACACGTTACAAAAATGGCATATGCAAATATTCTTAACATTCTTTTCCAGTTGTCTTGAAATTCTATTAAAGTTGTTTTATCAATCAATATTCCTTGAATTTTGCCAGATTCTCCGCAAGCGAAATTTTTCATTAATATTTTATTTTATGTACAATGGATAATTAACTATACTAGTATTTTTATTTTTCAGTTTAGGGAAGTTGAGTTTTCAAGCTTCAAAAGAAAGCAGTCAGAATAATTTCAAACACCATATTTTAGAGAGTTGGGGCGAGATGTATCCAGAGCTTAAGATACCTGACCTGGCGGCTTTTTATTCTCGAGGAATCCATGCACTGCAGGAACAGATGCCATTTGACTCTTGGGAGGGATGTCCAAGGTTACTTAAATAATAAATACATTACTAGATTTATGTTCAGCTTGAGGATTTAGCAATACTGTACTGAACGACTGTGTTTGAGAAACTTCTTTCACAGATTGGCGTCAAGTTAGTCAAATGGCTCCCCGGGGGCATGAAGTAATAATTGTGAAATGAAAATAATTTCGAAGTCGAAATAAAACATTCTTTGGTGTTATAAGCCTTTTATTCCCTTGGGGTTCACGGAGGAGGCTATTTAAGCAAGTGGATGTAATTTTTACTTTTACTTTTAATTTTGTGTATGAATGAAACAATGGTATAAGTAATGTATAGATAGTTTTATGAACGATTTCTCTACCATTGTACAGATAGGAAAAGCGACTGTTTGTATGTGAATATTTTCTTTTGTAATAATATATATTTAATTTTGTAAATGCTCTGATAATAACGTTGTAAATATTAATGATTATTAGGTACTTTGGGATTATACCGACCACACCCAGACATGAATCGTTATTTCACATTTCGTTTCTACTGATTACTAGATTAGCGTAGAACAATATTTCGTCAATATAAAACAGGAATTGTCTTATCGCAAACACCTCCCCATCCTCAGACAGAGGTCAAAGTCGAGCGTCTAGTAGATAACGTGATTGCAGAGTCTCGTCGCCCGTTCAGCTGGTGCATCGCTTTGTTGTACTTCCGTGTTTTACCTCTACATTTCTCCAAACACAAAAATTCAACAAAAACAAACATTTACCAAACTAAACTTTTTATTAAAAAAACACTCAAAACTTGTTTTTATTCTTGATCACATTCCGCCACCCAAAATGCGAGTGCCTCCGGCCATCAGCGCGGGCTTCGGCAGCACCTTCGGTGCTGCCCCGCGCTGATGTCGACGAAAGAAAAACATCCCTCGAGATAGTACCTATCAGTAAAATATCAAATTCTAGAGGGGCTAATCAGAAATATAAATTGAATTGTAATGGAAAGGCAATGATGTACCGTGCAAATCACGTGATGCCGCGCGGCCTGCCGTAATCAGGATTCTCGAGAAAGATAAGATAACAGCGACAACAATACCGATCACAATACCTGGAAATGCTTGTAAGTTTGTAATTTTGTAATTGAAGAGTTGTTTTTTCGTTCTATCATGTTTGTTTCTATAAATTTATATTTTTGTGTTCTTCATACTGGTGTGGTCGGTATAATCCCAAAGTACCGATTATTACAAAATACCAATTATTAATCATAGACATTGTTACCAAAGTCTGTCTCGAAAAGACCTAGAACAACAGCTGTGTTTTCTTTTTGTGTCGTCTGCCAACTTAGCTCAGTGAACTGAATTATAGTTTTTTTATTCCCCACTGTCATGTCATTGTCAAGCAGAAGCAGTTGCAACTTGCAGTACGTTTAGTTGCAGTAATATTTCGCTGTTGTCAACAAAGAAGTTAATGATTTAGCTTTTTATCATTGTAATTTTGTATTGTAGTTGAAACAAATTGCTGTACTTGTTAGTGTTTCAAGACTATAACAATTTACTTGAAATTTTGCTATAAAATACACCTTTCAAGAAATGATTTTACGTTTAGTTTAACATAAAATAAACTCAAGAGAGGTTTCTAAATATTTGGTAAGGTATGTTTTTTTTAATTTAAATAATAGTTTTACGAAAAAGAATAATATTATAATGTGTTAAATAATCCTAGGCTGTAGAATTAGTTAAGCATCTCAAGAAAGCTTTAATATTAGTAAGCTTTCATTATATTGAATTACTCTAGGATAAGCCTAAATACAATATATTCCACCAAATTCCATCATGTATAAATAGTGGTTCTAAAAATACAATAGTGATAAAAAATTAATTTACTTCAGACTGGTATAACTTGGTCAAATATATTTAAATACAACAGCAGGTATTTTATGAATCCATGTGTTATTTAAGTTCATAAATAGCCTATCTCTATGCCTCATAGATTAGGTGTGGAAGCGTAATTAATATAGATATACAAATTTTTTTGGGCAGGGTACGATAAGCGGACCCGGTTTTTTATATCTAAGAATGTAATCATCGATACCTAATATTCGCATCTCAAATCCTAGACTATCAATCGATATAAGGTATCTATAGTTCTCAATAACAATCATATGTTTTAAATTAAAATATGAATATAATATTTACAGTGATCAAACAAATTATTATAACCAAAATTAGGAAAACTGAAGATGACCATATTTGACCCCTCACAGTTACAGTTGTTTCTTTCCCACAAATTTCACATAATGGGGTTATATATCCGCACGAGTCCAACATGTTAAAGTCATGAAAAACATGTCTTATCATCTTCCAAAGCAATGTCGTGTAGTTTTCTAAAATTGACTGTCATTTTTAATAATCAAATGTTACTTAAATATAAAATTGAAATATTACATTAAGAGTATTATTTGAAAGTGTTTACAGCTATTGATATAGATTATTTAATTAATCGTTAAAAATAATTAATCAGTATCGATTGATTATATCGATGGTTATGATTAAGTAATATCGTTTGCCAATTCGATATAAAAAAACGGGTCCCCTTATCGTACCTTACCCATTTTTTTATTCGGTTAAATTGAAGAGCTTCAGGTAATTGAAAAGTTCCTATGGGGAAACTTGGGTAATTAAAGCTTCCAAGTAAGCAATGCCAAAATTTTCATTGTGTAATGAGCGAATTCAAACCATAAATTTATTCATCGATAACTTTTATTATTGGGCTGCAGTATAATAAGCAGCGTGTAGAGTATAATAGTGGCCTTGTCTTTTGAGGTCCATATTAACGAAACGATATTGCTTAATTACACCCATCTATATAATTAACCAGTACTAATTAATCAGTTTGAACAATTAACTAAAACCAACTGTATTAACGTAAACGTATATTCAGTTTGTAAACATAATATTTTAAAAGTGACTTTCATCTCAACTGTATTAAACTAACCAAAATAGCAGTGAAAGATGATGTAATGTGTTTATCGTGGAGATAGAATTTAATAAGCGGCCTACACTCTTTATTTGGTTGTTTTTATCAAATGGTTGGATTGTTTTATCCGAATGAATAATTCAATTACAATTTCTTTAACAAACCATATGGTTCCTATTTATTAGTTACACAGTCATTTGTCATGTAAAAAATAAACAGCAAAAAGTAACTAATTTGTTGAAAATTTGAAAATTACGATGAATATGAGGAAATTATATGATACATTTCTAGATATTCATGTGGGTTTGGCTACTGCCTTCACATTGCTCACTGGTATTTGTGCAATCTATAAATATTGTAATATATTTCTAATGTGTAGGTCTAAGCCATAGTTGGATTTGTAATTTTGTAAAATTTTTTGTTAAAAAGTATATATCGTTAAATTTAAGTTATTAAAAATTGTAATCTATTTTAATTCTTGTTTCATACGATTAATATAAAATATTGAATTTGGATAATATATCGAATAGTTCGATAATACAATCTAATAAAGAGTGTAGACTGTTTATTAGTCTCCCCTTACTTGGTTTCAATATGTTAATTTCATTGTTATGGTTTCTTTATTACGTAATTTAAATTTGTCCTATTACCTATCCCATTGTTTGTTTGATCATTATGTTTCCTTTATTGTTTATGAGGTAATGTAATTTTTGTGCATATTAAATTTATTCTTTTAGTATGAAGCATTGTATTTTAGCTAGACAGTTCTTGTACAGTAGTTTAACACATGACTGCGACTGACATCCTTGAGCACATCCAGTCTTATGAGAGTAGTTATCATCACTCAATATAGACCAGCAGTGAAGGTGTTAAGTACACGTGTTGTAGCTAGACAGTTCTTGTACAGTAGTTTAACACATGACTGCGACTGACACCCTTGAGCACTTGCAGTCTTATGAGAGTAGTTATCATCACTCAATATAGACCAGCAGTGAAGGTGTTAAGTACACGTGTTGTAGCTAGACAGTTCTTGTACAGTACAGTAGAGTCCCGTTAATCCGACCTAATTGGGACCGAGCCCTATTCGGATTATGTGATTGTTCGGATTAGCCAGAATTACAGAAAAATACGGTTTTAAACTTGAGAATGGGTCTATTTTGTTATAGAATTATCAACATTGTTTATTAAAACATGTTATCTGACTGTTGCATTGTATTTCTTGTACAGTAGTTTAACACGTGACTGCGAATACTAAGCACATTTACCGTATTTAGTGTGAGTAGTTCTATTGTTAAGCAATGTGAGCGTACTGGATATTGTATGGGTCCACGCGTTCAATAGTTGTACGAAAGTACGCGTCATCCAATAGACTCTCTTTAATGCGACAGAAGACGATAACTGAATTAATGTCTTTTAACAATTAATATTGTACTCAATAATAATATCAGTACTGTACATCCAATTTTTGTTTGATTTCACTTCTTAATACAGTAATTTAACTCATACTTAACCTATAAGTTTCAATTTGGTACTGTATTTAACTTCATTATTTATGTACTGTACCGTACACAATTTGTCTTAATAAAATACTGTATGTCTATTTAATTAAAGTTTTCTTTGTTTATGTACGAAATGATGCACCCATTTTCATTTTTTATGTAATTAGTTCCTATAACTGTTGATTATCGTTATAAATAATTCCTCCTGGACCTGTTCGGATTAACCGACGTTCGGATTACACGTGTTCGGATTAGCGGGACAGTTCCACAGTAGTTTAACACATGACTGCGACTGACACCCTTGAGCACATCCAGTCTTATGAGAGTAGTTATCATCACTCAGTATAGACCAGCAGTGAAGGTGTTAAGTACACGTGTTGTAGCTAGACAGTTCTTGTACAGTAGTTTAACACATGACTGCGACTGACACCCTTGAGCACTTGTGGTCTTATGAGAGTAGTTATCATCACTCAATATAGACCAGCAGTGAAGGTATTAAGTACACGTGTTGTAGCTAGACAGTTCTTGTACAGTAGTTTAACACATGACTGCGACTGACACCCTTGAGCACATCCAGTCTTATGAGAGTAGTTATCATCACTCATTATAGACCAGCAGTGAAGGTGTTAAGTACACGTGTTGTAGCTAGACAGTTCTTGTACAGTAGTTTAACACATGACTGCGACTGACATCCTTGAGCACATCAAGTCTTATGAGAGTAGTTATCATCACTCAATATAAACCAGCAGTGAAGGTGTTAAGTACACGTGTTGTAGCTAGACAGTTCTTGTACAGTAGTTTAACACATGACTGCGACTGACACCCTTGAGCACTTGCAGTCTTGTGCGAATAGTTAAATCATCACTCAATATAGACCAGCAGTGAAGGTGTTAAGTACACGTGTTGTAGCTAGACAGTTCTTGTACAGTAGTTTAACACATGACTGCGACTGACATCCTTGAGCACATCCAGTCTTATGAGAGTAGTTATCATCACTCAATATAGACCAGCAGTGAAGGTGTTAAGTACACGTGTTGTAGCTAGACAGTTCTTGTACAGTAGTTTAACACATGACTGCGACTGACATCCTTGAGCACATCAAGTCTTATGAGAGTAGTTATCATCACTCAATATAGACCAGCAGTGAAGGTGTTAAGTACACGTGTTGTAGCTAGACAGTTCTTGTACAGTAGTTTAACACATGACTGCGACTGACACCCTTGAGCACTTGCAGTCTTATGAGAGTAGTTATCATCACTCAATATAGACCAGCAGTGAAGGTGTTAAGTACACGTGTTGTAGCTAGACAGTTCTTGTTCAGTAGTTTAACACATGACTGCGACTGACACCCTTGAGCACTTGCAGTCTTGTGCGAATAGTTAAATCATCACTCAATATAGACCAGCAGTGAAGGTGTTAAGTACACGTGTTGTAGCTAGACAGTTCTTGTACAGTAGTTTAACACATGACTGCGACTGACACCCTTGAGCACTTGCAGTCTTGTGCGAATAGTTAAATCATCACTCAATATAGACCAGCAGTGAAGGTGTTAAGTACACGTGTTGTAGCTAGACAGTTCTTGTACAGTAGTTTAACACATGACTGCGACTGACACCCTTGAGCACTTGCAGTCTTGTGCGAATAGTTAAATCATCACTCAATATAGACCAGCAGTGAAGGTGTTAAGTACACGTGTTGTAGCTAGACAGTTCTTGTTCAGTAGTTTAACACATGACTGCGACTGACACCCTTGAGCACTTGCAGTCTTGTGCGAATAGTTAAATCATCACTCAATATAGACTAGCAGTGAAGGTGTTAAGTACACGTGTTGTAGCTAGACAGTTCTTGTACAGTAGTTTAACACATGACTGCGACTGACACCCTTGAGCACTTGCAGTCTTGTGCGAATAGTTAAATCATCACTCAGTATAGACTAGCAGTGAAGGTGAAGGTCCCCAAATCATGTTGTGTATTTTCTTTTTGAAGTAATTATACTAATTAATTAGTTCTATAATTTCTCTTTGAGTGCCAATTTTCCCATTCGGGAATATTTGATTTCTCTCTGAAAAAACAAGTAAATATTATTTGATTTACCAACAAAGGCAGTTTTTTTAGTTTTATAATTCACTCAATTTATTTTATTCTTATGTAATCACACATTACATCATGATTTTATGACAGGGAGATTTTTATGGAAACTATAAAGACTAAATTACAGTAAAACACTTAAAATATATATTAATGTAATCCAAAAGGCAATAAATATAATAATTAAGAAATATTCTTAATGTAGGACATGTCTTACATGAGCAAACGATTTATAAAAAAACTATAATTTTACCTTATATTAAGGGTTATAAATTCAATAATTTTTGTCATTGAAATCTGTGTTTTGTAAAACAATATAATACAAAAATAGGTTTAAAAAATGTTTAAATACACACAATATATAAATAACAGTAACTATAATAAGAAAAACAACAATTTAAATATATATGTCTATTAATTATATTAAACGCAAGATATTTTTTTTTAATTAATATTCTAATAATTTCGAATACGCCACTGATGTAGAATTTTTTTGAATTTACTTATGCAAGTAATGTCTTGGAGATGAATAGGTAACTTTGTACACTTTTGGCCCCACATACTGAAGTGAATCTTCAAACAAAGTTAGCCTATGCTGTACGCGTTTTACATATGTTTATGCATTGTATTATGGTTGTGGACTGTTTGACTTTCCAAGAACTTATCACAATTTTGACTAAACGCACTAACTTCAAGTTTAGCTGCACATAATGTCTGTGAAGTGTTAACATCTTTAGATTAATAAAACTAGTTTTTGCAATAACCACATGGATATTGTGTTATTGTGCCTGCTAGAATTCTCACGGCATTTTTTTGTTGTATATAGAATAGAATAGAATAGGATATATTTATTGTCCCTTTAAGCCTTGTGAGCAATGGACATTGTCAATAATAAACATATGGCATTATAATGAGATAAGGAAAAAAAACAAACAGAGATCGTCCTACTGAGCCACCAACAACATCAACATGAAACATATTTAACACAAGGGACACAGGGACAAGAAAGGTAAATAACTATTAATAATGTTTGAATAATAATAATAAAAACATTTATTTGGGTTGCCAGTATAAAACATTATCGGAATGTCTAGATAGCTGCCATAACTGATAAACCATAATTCATGAGTCCATCAACATGGAGGAGAAATAAGCATGATAAACAGTAAGTTGAGTTTTTAATGATGTATTGTATTATATCAAACACAATATTAAATAAGGATACATAATGGACAATAGGTTTTTTGTTTAATTTGCAGTATGTAATGGTAATGTAATTACATGATCAATACCAATGTAAGTTGTTCTGTTTTAGGACTTGATAATCCAAATTCCGTTAGAGCAGGGCTAATCAACCTACGGCCCGCGGGCCGAATTCGGCCCCTCCAGTTTTATGATACTGCCTTGTTGCCAATATAAATACCAAATTAGTTTACATAGCATTTGAGTCCGAATCTTAAATAAATACAAATTTGCAGAACCAAGCAAGAGCTCCCTCTGGACATTTCAAAAAACGAGCCGTATTATTTATGGGAGTATGAGTGTTACAAATGAAGTAAAGTAGTAACCAGATAGATTTCACTTGATGCATGTACGGTATTCTGCCGGCTATGAATAGAGCGCGCGTAAAGCACAGCACAGTCTATTGTCGGTGCGGCGACGTAAAGTCCCCTACATATTATTTAAACATTCAGATACGAAACATATTGTACAAGTAGCCTAGTAGATTAAAATTTATAGTCAATGTATTCAATTTATTGTTTAAAACTTTTTTATTGTTCCCTCAGAATTAAGCAAAACAGTCCATGTCTGGGTTACAGTATTTAAAACTACTAAAATGTACCTAGATACACCCCATACTGATATTATAAACCTTTACCTAATTCAATGTTATCAACATGGAGGAGAAATTACAATAATGATAAACAATAAGTTGAGTTTTTAACCTTAAAACTCATATTATTGCACAAGATTTCTTAAACAAATAATAATGGAAGAATACGTTTTTGTTTTGGGGTTAATTGCCCTGGATGTTGGCCCCGCCTGGCCATAAATGATCAATACCAAATGTGGCCCTTGTTCTGTTTTAAAAAAGGTTGGGCACCCTGCGTTAGAGTATAAAAATTTAAAAATATTGTTCAGTTATAGTTCATTGTTTTATTATTCAATTACTGTACTTCTCCATTACAGAAAATCAGTCGAGTTCTGTCTCTACAGTGTGTTTCACAGAGGCAGTGCTTCGAGCTACGCAAATCAATGTATCGTTAGCATATTGATAAACCTCCATTTGTGTTATATGAACCAAACCATTAGGATACACATGTGTTATGAAAAGAAAGTGTCCAAGAATTGAACCCTGTGGAACACCGTATTCAAGGTTGCTCTAGTTTGATTTATAATTTTTATTCAACATTTTTTTAAGCTATTCTTGTATTCTGAATTTGAAATATAAACTGAATTAGTTCTGTATTTTGTATTACAATACTTAACAATTTAAATTGTAAGATTTCATGATTAACACAATCAAAAGCCTTTGAGATGTCACAGGGAGTACCAACATACCCACGTGACAAATCCAAAGGCAGAGCGTTACACACGGTCAATTAGATCTGTGATTGCTCTATCAGTGTTGAAATTGTTATGGAAGCCATATTGTGATGAATTTAGAAGACAGTTCTAGTCTAAGTATTTATTCACTTTAATTTCTGTTACCTTTCATAGATTTTAGAAAAAGTCAGTGGTAATGGAATTGGGTGGTAGTGAAAAAGGTCATGCTGTCCGTTAGTGTGATAACACATCATAGTAAAGTTCTTGAGACATGAAATATGGTACATAGAGTCCTCTTTGCCCAAGGAACCCTATTGAATTTGAGGGTCCCTCAAACGTCAAAGGGCAGGAGAGTTGCAAATTATCCTGAGATAAAGTTAAAATTAGTTCTGTAAAGTCTCATTATGTTATATTGGATCATTTGATACTCCATTGTATTGGAGTATTTGTATTAACTTTATTAATTATCTACCATAGAGGAAACATTACAAGGATGCAAGAAATGTAAATCCAAAAAAATTATCACATCCATGTATCTAATTTCAAAATGTGTCCAATCTTATCTTTATGATACACACATATGAATAGTGTAAATTTTTAAACAGCTTACAATTAGTACAAGAAATCCGATTCGAACATATGTATTAAAATTAATTAAAAAAGAATTAGGGTTAAAAATTCAAAACCTGAAATTCCCATTCAAATTAAGGATTAAAGTTTAAATTGTTTTATAAAACCCCATTACTTGTGAATAATTTCATACTTAAATGAAACGGTAAAGGAATTGAAATCTCATCTCATTTTAAATCACATGAGATGCTTAAAATTGCTATCATGTACTTGACAAAAAATAAAACTTGGATTGTAAACCGTGTCTCGCCGAAAAAAAACAACTTGCTGGGACGATGAATGCACCACCTTAAAAAATTCGTATATAGAAGCCTTAAACAAGGAACTTTGTACTGGAAAACCTGAAGACAAAGCTGAATCAGCACGGAGAAAAAAAGGAATATGACATGAAGCTCAAGACGCTAAAAAAACAACAAACATCAGACCACATCTCTCAGGCCGACAATAAATCAAAAGCACTTTGGCAAATAATAAACAACGAAAGAAAAAACAACAGGCCAAATCTCAGTAAATGGCAAATTGTCACAGACGGGGAAGTACTGCCAAGATCCCAAAAAAGTAGCAAACACCTTCAACTCCTTCTTTGCCACAGTCGCAGAAAGGACACTAAAACCAAACAACCTAAACAATGGGCTACTTAATATCTACAATCCACCCAACATGACAAATAGCAACCTAAATCTACGACCAGCAACAGAGACTGACGTTATAAAAGCCATAAACTCCCTAAAACCCAAAACATCCTCGGGTATAGACGAGATCTCGGCTAAACTCATCAAAACCTGCAAACATGAACTCACTTAAACCCTTGACTGCTCTAATAAATAAATCGCTTCAACAAGGAATATTCCCCACTATGCTAAAAATAGCCAAGGTCTACCCGAAACATAAAAGTGGATCAACGAATGACTTAATGAACTACAGACCGATCTCCCTGATATCAACCTTTTCAAAAAATCTACGAGAAAATTGTCTTAGATAGGCTATTATCCTACCTAGAACAAAACAATCTAATGACCAACCAGCAACATGGATTCCTAAAGGGACGGTCAACAACTACTGCTCTAATACAGTTAACGGAGTACATCATTGACCAACTCGACAACGGACATGCAGTCACTAGCCTGTTTCTTGACTTCAGTAAGGCATTCGACTGCCTTAACCATGACCATCTCCTTAACAAAATGAAGTCCCTAGGGATAAATGGGAAGACGGGGGAGAATGGTTCCATAGTTACCTAAGTGACAGAAAGCAAATAGTTGAAATTGAGCATGAAGAACAAAAAAACAAGCGAAAAAAAAATCTATTCTGACATGACAAGCATTGCCAGAGGAGTACCACAAGGGTCAGTACTGGGGCCGGTACTGTTTCTCCTCCTAACAAACGATCTTCCAGACTACCTAAAGGAATACTGTGAAACAACAATGTATGCAGATGACACAGTCCTCACCATAGCAAATAAATCCATTCAAACCCTGAAAAGAACTACTGACACTGCTTTTAGTTACACAAAACAATATTGCCTAAGAAATGACCTTGCCCTTAATGAGAAAAAAACAATACAGCTAATTTTCACCACAAAAAACAAAGAATCTACCTCTACCAATCCCTGGAACTGCAGCTCAGGATGCAGTCAAATACCTGGGCATTACAATAGATTCAAAGCTCACATGGAGAGCACACATAGAATTACTTTGTAAAAAAACTCTCTTCAAGCACTTATGTAATAAGAAGGGTAAAAACACACAAGCAATCTGGAAACTGCAAAGATAGCCTATTATGCACTATTTGAATCTCATCTCAGGTACGGAATTGTGACCTGGGGCGGAACATCTGCTACCAACCTGCAAAGAATCCTAAAACTTCAAAAAAAGGGCAATAAGATGTCTAGCAGGCCTAAAACTACCTCGAAAGCTGTCGTGATGCCTTCAAGGAACTCAAGATCCTGACGGCCCCAGCGCTCTACATGCAAGAGGCAATCATGCATGCTGTTCTCACCAATCAAACCCGACAAAGAGACATACACAACCAAAATACACGCCATGCTTCAGATTTTGCTCTGCCGCCTCACCATCTAACACTCTTTAACAAGCAAGCCTTCCTATTAAGGGAGCCTTGCTCTACAATCAACTACCAGTCCACCTCAGAGAAAAAACCAGAACGCCACCTCAAGAAACATCTCACAGTCTGGCTCCAGGAGCGACCTTTCTACTCTATTCAAGAATTTTTAAATCCTGTAACTCTCAACTACTAACATTCTTTAACTATCTCATGTATTGACGCATTGTACTGTTCTCTATGAATATGTGAAATAAAGAAAATTGTCTATTGTCTATTGTCTAACAGTTTGTAAGATTTCAGCGTGATGGGGTGGCAGATGTCTTCGATCCTTGTCCTTAATTCATTGAGGTGTGCATGCTTTGTGTCAGAAACTTTACTTTTGAGAAATCCCCAAAAGAAAAAAAATCAAGAGGTGAAAAAGGTCAGGTGAATGTGCTGGCCACTCTACCATAGCACCTTGTTGACGTAGCCATCCGTCAGGAAGCGTTTGATCTAAGAATGTTTAGAGAAGCACATTGCAATACAGTGGAGCACCATTCTGTTGAAATAAAGGCTCATAAGCACCTTGTACGAGAAATACCTAATCATGAACAGAGAAAGATCTAAAGTAGGCCTAGATAAATATAATTTAGAAAATAAATGTGAATACATAATGAATACAATGTATCAATTTATCTTTTGTTCAGACAAATGGGTACGGTACTTGAGATTTTAATATTAACTTATGTGCCTGTTCTAAATAAGTTCGGTTTCTATCTTTGAGTACTTTGCAAATACTGTTCAGTAAATAACATTGTTCAAAATTTTGTTGATGGTTTAATGCGTATTGAGAAACTAATTTTGCATCCTGTTTTTTAGAACAATAATGATTATTCATTTTTATGTGCAATGGAGTAATTGTGTAATTGTTGGATTATGGCAATCCAACATAACCGATTTCACAATTGTTATATGTTAATTGTTAAATTAATATTATAGTTTTACAATTAGTTTCTCCTCTAATCCAATACGTTTCCACAGCTACTTCAACCTGGCTTGGGTAACTTCTTTTTCATTTATGATTTTCATAAAACAAAAGTTTTCATAATTCTTTAACAAAATACTGCTTTATACATGTTCAAGTGAATTTTGTGGCGGTTTGATTTTTAAGGTGTAAATTTAGAAGGTCAGGTTGTTTTTTTACACCTTGTTTTATTTTATTTTCCTGTTAGCAGTATTATAGTGAGGCTTACTTTTGTTAATTACTCTCAACTGGCTTTTATTTTAGAGTTCACTAGCTTTTACTGTAGAACTGTTATCTTTCAAGTAATGTAAACATAAGTTTGAAATATTGAGGGAAGAACATTTTGCAACTCTACTACATTTACCAAACTTTCTTTTAAAGGATCAAAATCATCTTTGGGAACTCATCTTAAAATTTCTGACAGATACGAAAATAAAGATTTTAAATTACAAATTTATTATTTATAAATGTTACTTAACAAATTAGTTATGGAATAAAAGTTAAACTGAAAAAATGTGGCAATTAACTGGAATCAATTAATACAATTTGAAGGCAAAATACGTATGGCTTCATGGTATTAATACCAAAACCATAAATAAAAAGAACTTCTTTATTTTTACTTTTTCTTTAGTGAACTCATATTATGAAAATCAAAGTTTTTTTTAACAATCTTTGGTAATGGAATAAATCAAGAGCTAGGGTGCAAAGTTCAAACAGATAGAGAAGCAATAAACTAACTTTATAAAGAACCACAGTTCTGAGTAATGGAGTCCTTCAAAAATAATCAGTGCCAAGATTAATTAAATGCAATCTTAGTAAATCACTATTAACACTGATAAGTCTGTTCAGTTCAGTGCGGGCTGAGGCACACACACGCTGGTTCGTTATCACAGAATTAGACCTAACTGCGCATTTCAGTATATAAACATTAACTTACCTTGGACACTGAATGGAGTGTAACACTGAATTCTCCAACTAATTCTACTTTCTTTTGTTTCAGGTTTAATAAGGTATTCAGAGCCTGAACTGTTAGAAAATGGGATATTGTCTTCAAGACATTGTCTCATGGTAAGTGTTGTGAATATTTTACACGCCTTTCTTTGCAAAGACAAAATGCATGTTTGATATCTAGTGTTTTTTATTTATTATATTTTTGGGATGAAAATTAAATTTTAATATGAATTATGGTGGTGTACATGGGTGTATATAAGAGGGAGGGGCTCAGGGGGCTCTAGCTTCCCACCCGAAATTTTGAAAAAACAAAACATTAAAATTGCACATATTTATGAGGTAGTTAAAGTTCAAAAATTTCCTTAAAAAATTATTAATTTTTGAGGAAATTGTGTATTTCCAAAACCATGCAAGGTTTCAGCCCCTCTCTCCTCCCCCTGAAATAATTTCCTATGTACACCACTGATGGTGTATGCTATCTGATTCTTGTGCAGTTAATTAATCACTCAGGTAATATAAAAAAATCATCATCTGAATCAAGAATCAAGAATTTTTATTGTCTTTAAATACATTGTGCAGTAATTGACTCAGTCAGATTTATAATATTATTAATATCTTCTTAATATAAACACAAATCTCTGTCTAAAGGACAGTTGTCAAATTCTCGGTAGTTACCTATAAGTTAATAACAGGTGTAACAATGAAGTTATAATAATTAAATAAATATATAAATAATCTACACTAAATAATAGTTAAATAAATATATAAATAATCTATACTAATAATAATTAAATAAATATATAAATAATCTGTACTAAAACTATGATAACAATAACAAATACATACTGTACACTTAATATACAAACAGAAATAAATAAAATAAAAAAAATATATCAATGTAGTTTAAAATTTATAGTGCTAGGATAACAGGCTAAAAACAATCAACAGAATAAAATACATTCTCTTTTAACCAGATTTCCACTACTATTTTAAATCTTTTTATAGGTACAGATCAAGCTGTTTCTGGTAATTTATTAAATAGCTTAATTTTCATATATATGTGGCTGCTTTTACTTTTTCCAAGTATGACAGTAGGTAAATCTAGAATATGGGTTTTTCTGGTAAAATAACAATGAATTTCCTTTCTAGTTAAAAAAATTAAATCTTTAACATTCACTAAACAACGATAAACATAAAAATTTGAAATTGTCATTATTTTTAGTTCCTTAAAAAATGGTACACATGTTTCTCTTTCAGGTACATTCTTAATAGCTCTCAATGCCCTTTTCTGCCATTTAAAAGCTTTTTGTACACCACTACTATTGCCCCACAATGTTATTCCATATCTTAAATGTGAGTGAAAAAAGCATAATAAGTTGAAACTAGCATGTCTAAGGTAATACATTTTCTTAATTTACGTAATAGATAGACAACTCTTGACAATTTCTTACATAATTGTTCGATATGATGGTCCCAACCCAGTCTACTATCTCGATGTATTCCTAATAACTTAACAGGTTTAACATATTTATAAATTGTATAATTTAAAGAAAATATTATTTTTTCAGTTTTTTTATCATTACCAAGTAATAAATTGGGTTCTAGATTAAATAGTAGTTTTTAGTTTTTATCACTAAGAGCAAATATTTTTTTTTATAAAAAGGAGAGACCGATCCCCTTTTAAGCTTTATTCTGTCCGTCCTCATGGGCCACTGGCCTGTGCGAGGATCTTATGGTTTGTGGAAATATGGTTTGTTTTGTGCGTAATCATGTTTCTGAACCCAAGGTCGGAAATACTAATAAGCATTAGTCATACTGTCATAGTTTACATACCAAAAACAGTTGAAACAAATACAACTTACTTGAATTGAATGTTGTACAAGCTGTATTATAACAATAATAATAGGTTATTTGTACTGAAATAATAACAAAGTTTGAGGTAAGTACTGAAAGTTTTAATTGTGCACTCAGTTGATTTTCAGATTCCTAAAAAAAAAACACCTGTTGTTTGTGCAATATGATAAAAACCTATTTAAAAAATAAAATTTGTAAAGTATAAATACTTTGTTTGTGATGCAGGTACCAAAAGAAAATTGGAACGTATGACAAACAACCTTGGGAAAGAACTGTTGAACAACACATACTGAGTGGCTTTACGCCAGTTCCAAAGAAGACTGCTAAATTGAAAACTGAACTTATAGACATAGATTTGATAAGAGGTAAGTTTATTTATAAACTGCTGAAACCAACTAGATGATTTTATAGTCATCATGAGCGATCATAATTTGTTTAAGAGTATTTTAACCTGGTTCTGAAAAGATGTACAGTCGCAAAATGTTGTTGAACAGGCTCTTCGTTCACTAAGGCGAAACCGAAACATGGGTTTCTGACTGTAATCAGACTGGCTGTGCTGAGGTTGTTGTTCCTGCCACTTCAGTCAGCATGGTGGGCTCAGCAGACCTCCTACATTGTGTTTGGTGCCTTGCTGCTGCTCTACATACTGCAGATCGTCAACATGATCTTGTACTTCTACTTTTCTCCTCACCAAACCGATGGTGATGAAATAGAGGTAATCCGTTACAGATTTATCTTTGAGTTTTAATTTGTTAAGGAATAAGAAGGTGCTAAAATTAATAGTATAACTTGCAAACAATGAAATTATTCTTGACAGAGGCCCATCAAGAACTTTCGAGAATTTATTCAGAATTGTGTTGGACTCCATATGATGTTCTTTGCTAGTTTGGTTGGATCATTTTGCGACCATGGCTCCCCCCTATATCCCAGGTGATCTTTTCAGCTTGTAAGAACTCTCTCCAGTGTAGCTTCAGAAACATGCTTCAAGAAAATATTTGGAAAACTTCTTCCTAGTCAGTCCAAAGTCTTTCAGGAAAATTTGCAAAGACTTTGCAGGAAGACTATGTGATTTGACTTTTATTGCACATGAGTGATATTTATAGTCATATTGCCTTGCTGATGAGTATAGTGAAGCGACTGTATAGTAGTGCGATGATAAAGTGTTATCTCCGAAACATGTAACTTATCGCAACACCTTACCGGTTGTTTTTGGATTTGACGGGGATAAGCATATCTAATTAGCTATCATAGTAAAGCGTACTTATATTTACCCAGCAGGGATCACTTCTGGCTGGTTTATACATTCCAGTTGAACCTACCACTGGGCACAGCAAAAACTGATGTCACTTAAATCTGGGCAACCTTATGGATGTCCAGGAGCGGCACATCACTAACCACAAATGTCGAGATTCTGGGGTTCATTGGCAATTCGATAGGTCTTTTCTACTGTGGGAGATGACTCTTGGAGTTGGTGGGGTTTGTTTCCTAACCTCAGAGGTTCTTGCTAGCCTCATTAAGGGTGTGCCACCCCCTGCCTACTTTGACTGGAGAGGCTGGTTCAGAGCTGGCCTCCCCTTCTTCCGGGGAGATATGACTTTGAGGTTTAGTGCCCTAATTCTTCCTCATGGATCTCGATAGGAGACGGCCCCTACTCCCTAACCTTACCCATCCTGTCAGTCCGGAAGCAGCACAAAGGTTCTTACAGGACTAAGTGCAATTTATAAGCTCCTTGTCCTAAGAGAACAAAAAAAGCATACTTATTAGTTTTATATTCATGATGAAATATTAGTGTCAAAAGGTACAGTCAGTGCAACCAAGTTAACAAATTTTATCCCAGCTGACACTACTATCAATTTAGGACATAAGTATCTGCTACTTTTAGTAGAAACTAATAGTGGAATTTTCCAGTTATCACTCTTCTTGACTGCAGATAACACTACCTTCAGCTTTGATTTCAAGCTTTTTCCCCCAATCTTGTTGTACTGGATTTTTGTTACCAGCCTTCTTAAAATGCCAGGCCGTTGCAATAGCTAAGCTGAGGTTACACGAATTGGGTTAATGTGCACTGAAGTCAATTTCCAAAAAAAATAAATAGCTCAGGGCACCACACATACAGAAAAACCTTGCACATCATCCTTAACCTTTTGTGCTAGACAAGCTAGCAGCACTGGCCACACCAAGGTTGTAGACACCTCGCGTTAGTTTTGCCGTAGTTTGTCCTCGCAACTGGTACGGTCAGTACAGATGGCCGCGCTACTTTCATTAACAGCTCGGCTTCCATATTTGTTGTTTGTCTCCCCAGATCGGAATTATTGTTCAATTTTCTCTGCGTTGTTTGCATAATTTAAAACGATTAAAGAAGAAATGAAAATTAATTGTAAATTTATTTTTAGTGAATTTTTCTATATAAAGATAAACATGCATTTGGGAAATTTAACTCTTATACATATATTGTTAACAAATATATGTAAATAAAAATGTTTATACCCAGACATGAACTATTTTATATTTTTCTGTCTTTATATTATTTTACGGAATAAAACTATTAAAAATCCATACCAAGAATAGTTAGCATACGTCTTATAATAAAATTTTCTAGGTTTCTATCCCTTCTATCACTTCAGTGTATAGGCCCACTACGCGTCATCTGTCTTATTTGTACAGTCAATGTTTGGAGGAGAATTATAGGCTAATTAAAAATTTACTGCTTTACTTAAAAATTACTTTAAAATCACCTGGGCACCAACAGCTTGAGGACGAATTCCGAACCACCACCATCACTTCTGGGCAGGCACCATTAGCTGCCCAAATATTTGCAGCAGCTATACATGTATTAGCTGTGAAACATAATCTTTACATCTTATTCATTAGCCTGATTTTTAACAATTAAATCACTCATTCCTGCAAGATATCATATCAGTTCCCTGTTCAAGATAAATGTTATCATCATTTAGTATTATTTATTTATCAACAAACTGAATTATGATTAGATTTTGTATAATCTAGTCACTTTGTCAGCTGATAAGACTGATAAGAGATCAAAATAGAGTGCATCATTTCCGACCACATTCTTCCTGTGATAATAACATTTGATAACATGATTGCAGATAAAAAAACAAAGCTACCAAAACCATAAGCATTGAGGTAACCATTGTCAAATATTTTGTACATGAATGAGTCAGTCAGTTTTGTGGTGCCATTGATTGTGAATGAATAATAGTGGGTCCACAATGTCAAATTTGTTATATTTTTGAGAACAGAAAACAGTCAATCAATTAACTTAATGTTTAAGATTAAAAGCCTTGGTGGGGTAGAATACAAAGTAGTTCATGTCTGTCAGAACAAATATGACCGTTTTAGTGACAAAATTTTTACTTAACAGTTGCAAAAACTTTTACCTCAGCACATTAAGCAGGTTTTGACTAAATCACTTGTACTTTCGTATTATTACACTCTGTAATAAATGATATGATAGTAGTACTTAGTAAGAAGCTACAAAACATTCAAAACTGTTGTATTTGTTAGTTTTCCAATGTGATACAAGCATAACACGCCACATTGTGTTTCATACCATCAAACCGTTCTTGTTCTTCAAATTACAATCCTTAAATCAAATATTCTAAAGAACAAAGAATGATCCAATTTTAATGTTTTCAATCAAATTAACAATCTTAATTTCCAAAATACTTGTATAATTATATCAACAGTCTATAAAAGTCATTGCTGAGAAGAATCTCTGGACAGGCCTGTCGTCTGGTTCATAGGTAATCTGTATCATTGTCAAATTGGTCTTGGATACCACTTACTTTAGATTTAGATAACAGTCTAAACTTTATTAACATAATAATAATAATAATAATTTATTGGTCTTCCAAAATATACAATACATTTAGTTACAATAACACATACATATTTATATGCAAACACAAAATATACAGTCCATCACAATTACAATAAAACAAACAATGCATATATATATATATATATATATATATATATATATATATATATATATATATATATATATTATATTGCCATAACAAAGTTTTTTGTGGAAGAAGCAATATTGCACCTCAAGGCAGAGCCCGTTTTGAGGTTGCAAATGTTAACATAACCAACTGATCTAAACAGAGCTCAAAGATAATACAGTTAGTTCATCATACAAAAACTACTAAGAATATAAAAAAGTGTGCATTTTAAATTAATACTATTAAATCTACTTAATATGTTTGTTTGTATTTAATTACTTTAAATTCTTTACTATTGCAGAATATTGAAGAGAAAATCTATGTCTTCCAAACATAATAGCCATTTTTTCAATTGTTTGATAATTAATCTATTTGATGGTAAATTCTTTATTTCATCTGGAATTTGATTGAAAATTCTGGGAGCAATAAAATTATAGGTTTTTGTGAAAAATGTAGTGTTTGGCTTAGGTACATCAATGTTATTTGGATTTCGTAGTTTAGATCTAAAAATAGCTACTCTGTTATTTTCTACTCTATTACCACTCTTTGAAAAGAAAATCTTCATTACTTTAAAAACATACAGATTTTTCAAAGCCAAAATCTTTAAATCTCTAAAAAGTGGCAATGTGTGCTCATACCTATGTTTATTCCTTATCAATCTTATAAAGCGTTTTTGCATTAAATAAATAGGCATAATATTTGTTTGGTATTGGTACATTCAAATACACTTTTGCTAATCGGCTGAGCATTAGCGAAGCCTATCACTTATGGAGCTGAGAAAATTCCATTTCTTTATGTTTGTCTGTCTACACAATACCTTGAAAACAAACTGAGCTAAGATTTGAAATGTTACAGGAAACTTTATTGTATATGAGAAACACCGAGTTCAATGATGGTTCACGTCCCTCCATGGGATTTGGGTGAACGTTAGTCACTTTTAATGTACCAGTTTAAATCGTGTGGAATATTGTTTTTCAGTGTTGCCACACCCTCAGAAAGTTCTGATAAATAAATAAATAAATAAATAAATCTTTATTTGTCATTCAAATTCTTACAATCATTGACAATGTCATATTGCAGCCCAGGGCATGGTCAAAATAAAACAATTTTATCAAAATAATTTAAACTTAAACTAACATTAAAAAAAAGATAAAAACAGTGCTTTAGTAACATAAATTAGTCAGTGAAGGTTAATTTAAAATAAACTAGGCCTAGATATATAAATTAAATAGTAAATATACAATTGTCAAAATTTACATATAAAAATTATTATATATCTAAAATGTAATGTTTTTTTAATTCCATAAACTCGTCTAAACTATAGAAAGGGTGTTTCAAAAGCCAACTATAAAAAAGTTTAGTGAAGGTTTTATGTGGATACTTATTTACCAGAGGTTCTAAAAAATTATAGATTTTCAGCAATGTCACCATGTGACTATTTAAGGTTTTACTGAGGCGGTGATAACCAATTGATGATAGGTCTAGGTTGAGATGTTTAGGTCATCTTTTCAGTTGAATTTCTATGCAAAATTAAAGCTAAATTTGGAAACAAATGATTTCTAAGGAATGTATTGTATGCTATTTTTAACCATGCAATGAGCTTTTAAGGTTAAGTATAAATCGCTAAGCCTTTACAAAAAGAGATTTGCTCTTTAGGCCAAACACATTTTTGCATAAAAAGCTGGATGTATTGGCTTTTAACCCTTTGGAATGGTTTGACGTAAGGGCGTGGCACCTTATGATCCCTCTATGCAGTTTGATGTTCATATAACACCAGCGATTCAATTCAGTTGAATTGAACAGCAACAGTGGCTAACTTAAGTGAAAGATATGTCAGGATGGCTGTGTAGTCTAAGGTGCTACTCTCGGATACGGGAGTTAACCTTAGTGTTAACGGGTTCAATTCTCGTGCCTGACGTTACCAGTGTACCAGACCCTAAACACCTGTTTTGCATTTTTTTGTCTTCACAAAAAGACCACGTGTGTTTATGCTCTACGAGGCATGTATTATTGGATCATGACCGTAATAATAGTTTTTAACATATACAAAACAAAACCATTTATACTACAATAACCATTTATATACTATAAGTACCACATCAAAGGTACTTAAACTAAAAATGTTTGAAATTGTTAAGGAAAAAAAACACAGTCTCACTGAACACCTTTCACTGTGCGATCCGATTGCAAGACCTAGGAACTACTATTGACGAGACATAATGTTATCACTAGGAAAATCTGTTGACTAGTCTTGGTAATTAAACTCATTAAGATATCTGGGTTAGGGCTGTCTTTAGATATTCTCTCATGTTTAGATGCACTGAAAATTCATTGAAAATACTTTTTCATAAGTTAAAACTAACATGCTATATTTTATCAGAAAATCCGTGTACATAAACTGCATCAATTTAAATATATCCTAAATGAAAATGATCTCTTTTATAACTTTTGAGCAGGTATATTTTAAAAGATACAGTTGATATAATTTGTCTTACGCTTGATGGATATTAAACATAAATAATGTAAAGTTTATCAAATAGTAAAATGCAGGTTTTTATAAAATTGTTGACCAAATAGATTTTTTTGCAGTAAATCCATAAAATGTAAGTATTGTCCACACATGGGAAAAACCTTTCTATTATTTACTAAGTAACTGCACCCGTTTGCCAAATTTTACAAAAAAATCAGTCTGTTTGGTAAAATTGCTTTCATAAACAAATTTTTCCAAAAATATTTTTGATCAGAGAGCCCCAGAATAAAAATTGGGAATATTCTACCAAAGATCAAAATTTGATTTTGTTACTGCTACAATTCTTTATCTTATACTATAAACAGAGAAGAAAGTATAAATGTTGAGTTGACAACTTATTTAGCTATCATTCCTTGAAATGCTGTTAGACTAGTTCTTGAAATGCTATATGACAATGGTTTTGCATCGAGACCACCCAGCTTAATGTGTGCAGCTCAGGCTGGTGTCTACAATTATCATTTCAGTTGTCCTTCCTTGTTTACTTACATAAATAATGTTACCCAATCAATATCTTATCAGTTTTGCACAACAACTTGTAATTCAGTGCTGCTTCTGTTAATCTTTGTAAACAAAAGTCTTTCAAATGATCTTTGACGTTTTTGTGGCTAATTTACAATTGTTGAATTGTGTTTACTTTAAGGTTTATTTGAAATATTGTAAAAGAAACTCGGTTAAGAGTTATTGTTTTAAAATTAAAATACTTAACACTGTTCAACTTAACTCACTTGAAACCAACTATTAAACCCATAAATAATACTCATATCAGCCAACAAGGTTAAGATATTAATAAATATATGAAAGTCACCTTTAACCCATTGACGTAGCAGTCACTGGTGGATGCAGTAGAGGGGCAATGGCCCCCCTCATAGATAAAAGACATTTTTATGAAAAAAATTTGGCCACTTTCGTATTTTAACTACAAAAAAAATTAGCTTACCATAATAAACTAAACTTCATATTGGAGTATGAATAAAGTTTTTGGTAAATATTTACTTTAGCCACTTCACACTATTTATCAAAATTTCAACTGAAAATAAGAAAATGAATGTATAGGAGAGTAGTACAATAGATATAAAAGGGAGGAAGGCCTGAATAATAATAATGGAAATTATATCGGAAATGCCCCTGGCCATCAGTACAGGCTTTGGTGATGCCACCCCACACTTCTGGCAAAAAAAAAAGAAAAATATCTTTGAGTACCTTGGTTCGAGCTCAGATCACGTGAGTGCTTGTTTCTGCCCTACCCAAAGTTCGTCCAACGTGATCTAACGTTAGAAAAGTGGCCTACCCAGGGGCCATACAGCCAACAAAAGAATTAAAGTAATAAAATTTCAAACATAATTAAGTAAAATAATAAAAATGAATAAAAATTATAGAAAGTTACAAAATATTAAATGAAGAGGAGGATGCAACTTGGTGACTGCTATGGGAAAGTTATGGAGCCGATCCAAAGTCTAAAACAACAATAGACAATATCCTCTGCTAGAGGACAATGACCACCACATTTTATACACAAGGAAAATACGTTTACAACTCCATGTCGAACTAAAACTGAGACATTTTACAAATTGTTTATTGGAACGCAATCAAATATCTTTACAGAATACCCACTGCACATATTATTTAAAGGTAAAACCTCTTCACTATTTGTTGAAGGTAAATAAAAATACGAATACAACATGGCTAATGGCGGCGACAGAACACAAAGAACAATGTTTTTATTTTGAAACGTCTTACGCAGCAAAATCTAATTGAAATGAGTAAAATTAATTTAATAACAAGATTTGCGTTAGTAGAAAATGATGAAAAAATGTCGAGAAAGAGGAACAAGACTGAGAGTACAGAGGAAAAAACGTCAACATTGAGGTATAATCTGATGAAATAAGTCAATCAGTCTTCACCATTGAGGTAGAACCTGTTTGCAAAAATGCTCTGACCTCTAAATTCCTTGCTTTTCATTCGCCTGAATGTTGTTATCCTGAATATCCCCTCCACTAATGACTATCCCTCCTTAGCTTGTTATCCACCCCACCCAGAACCCTGATTCCCCTCGGTCCTCTAGATTGATGGACTTTTTGAGATATTATTCTAAAATTTCAATCAAATCAGTTAGGTATTGAAGATTATTGGAGCATTGGAAATAATTTAATTAAACACAACTAGTGAATTACAACATATTCCACTATTATTTAATTTTGCGAGGCCTTTCAGAATCAAGGATTTTTGTGAAGTTGTCAGACAATAGAATCCTCGATTCTGAAAGGCCTCTCAAAATTAAATTAATATTGGAATATGTTGTTACTCACTAGTGGTATTAAATCAGTTATAGTGCAATTATGAGTCACGACCACCTAAAAATTCTATAATTGAAAACATACTATTTTAAGAAATTGATAAAAGTGGTTTGAGATAGCTAACATGGTTAAAGTAAAGTAAAACCTAATTTCTTTCAAAAAATCAAAAAGTCTAATCTTTTCTTGCATTGAAATGCAAACCACCTGTTATAGTAAAGATAATAGTAAACTAAAACCAAGATGGCCCCCTCCGGAAATCAGTACTAGATCCATCCGTCCTTGGTAGCAGTAGTTGTTTTATGAACACATCCAGGAATTCCGGTTTTAACAGGTTTTTGCAGTGATTTGAAAAGAATACCGTAAATTATATTTTGTTTGTTACACTTGAATGTAAAATTTCATGAAATGTTGTTCAATAGGTGTTTAAAAATATGTTTGTAAATAAATCACGTAATAATATTTTATGATTTAGCAGTTAATTCATAATAGAGTGAGTTTTGAGTGTTTTAAAAATAATATTTTTAAGTTAGTTTTTTAGGTCTAGTAATTGTTTTGCTAGGGTGGATGATACGTCAAAAAAGAAGCACAGGCCTAGTTCAATCCCACAAACAAAAATTTTTTATTTTGCAGCAGCTGAGTGTAAGTGAAGTATTAGTTCCTCTGGCAATGATGTTTGGGCTGAGTCTACTCCACTCCCAGATCGTCTCTCCATACTCCTGCGTGAACCAGTGTACCTCGAGCAGGAAAACTAGGAGGGCCAAGCGAAGTAAACGTCGTCCAGCTCCAAGCACAAGATATCGCTCTAATATAGGTATTCCGCAATATCACTCTGTAATAGAATTTGATTGAATGTTTTACAATCTTTTATGTTATTATTTGCAACCGTAACTGTTTTCCATTCATTTTTCGTAATGAAAAATTGAGATTAACTTCAGATTTCAGAGTAACATGTTTTTATTAATAAAATTATGTATAAACTAGTTATGGTTTTTCCAAGAAAGAAACTGGTTTAATTTAGGCTTTGCCTTCTTGTTTGGCCAGACATACTTTGGATTTAAGAAATAGATTTTAATCACTTTGCAGAATAAGCAAATGTGTGCTGTACTATTGATAGGCCAGTCCCAGGACCCTCGATCAATCTCCGGGAGTCTGAGTGAGAGACATCAGAAAAGAGAATCAATCTCAGGGAATCTTGAGTGAGAGACATCAGAAAAGAGAATCAATCTCCAGGAGTCTGAGTGAGAGACATCAGAAAAGAGAATCAATCTCAGGGAGTCTTGAGTGAGAGACATCAGAAAAGAGAATCAATCTCAGGGAATCTTGAGTGAGAGACATCAGAAAAGAGAATCAATCTCAGGGAATCTTGAGTGAGAGACATCAGAAAAGAGAATCAATCTCAGGGAATCTTGAGTGAGAGACATCAGAAAAGGAGAATCAATCTCAGGGAGTCTTGAGTGAGAGACATCAGAAAGGAGAATCAATCTCAGGGAATCTTGAGTGAGAGACATCAGAAAAGAGAATCAATCTCAGGGAATCTTGAGTGAGAGACATCAGAAAAGAGAATCAATCTCAGGGAATCTTGAGTGAGAGACATCAGAAAAGAGAATCAATCTCCGGGATTCTGAGTGAGAGACATCAGAAAAGAGAATCAATCTCCAGGAGTCTGAGTGAGAGACATCAGAAAAGAGAATCAATCTCCAGGAGTCTGAGTGAGAGACATCAGAAAAGAGAATCAATCTCCGGGAGTCTGAGTGAGAGACATCAGAAAAGAGAATCAATCCCCGGGAGTCTGAGTGAGAGACATCAGAAAAGAGAATCAATCTCCGGGAGTCTGAGTGAGAGACATCAGAAAAGAGAATCAATCCCCGGGAGTCTGAATGAGAAACATCAGAAAAGAGTGGCGCCTTCAAAATCTCAACTACTTGAGGGTTTCTAAAGTTCTCATTCTAAAGCCTAAAGTTCTAAAGTTTCTAAAGCCCTCAAGAAATATAGGCAATTGGCACCCTATTCATCGCAGCCTATTAGATTGGTTATAAAAAATATATATTTATCTTTGTACAGCCCATGAAAATATCTTGGAATTCATGGAAAAGTCTATTTGAAACATTCAAGTTATTTATTTTTACTTTTACTGTAGTTATTAAAACTGCTCTGAAATAAATGAGTGCCTTCCAGTTGTGATGTAGAATAAGTGTATACAAACTTCCAAACTGGTAATTTTCTATAGCATATATCAAAAATAAATAATATTAAATGTTATATCAAAAATGTTATTGATAATAATACAAAATTATTGATTTCACAGGTTCCGACTCAAAGTCATCCCCAGACACAGGATCTGAACTGACAGCTAATCAAGGCAGTAAATGTAGAAAAAGGGTCAGGCTTCGAAAGTAAGTGTTCTAAGTCAATTTCGTCTGTGTCTTTGTTTTTTTGTGTTAATTTTTTGACTGGGTGTTTATTTTGTGAGTGTTATTGGCTGGTTATGGTGATCTGAGGATTTTCAACATTAACATAGTTCAAATTGAGTCATTCGGTTAGTAAATATGATCAAGAACTTTATTTAAACTCATTACTGCAACTATACTTTGTACAGTTTTTAACCTTGTTATTGTATTTTTATAGATTAATAAAATTATTATTTGTATATTTAAGAAAATTATTGGGAATATCCTATACAAAGGGATAAAAATGTAAAGATAGATTTAACAAAATTGAGCTATAAATTCAGTGCATAATATTGCTACAGAAACATAATAATTGATTTTTATTATATTATAAAGGGTTGGCTTGTGTTATATAATGTTAATAACTAACTATATACGGGTTACCTGTATTGGAAATTACTTATTAAATTAATGTTGTTTTGTATTATTTTGTGTGGATGTTTGTTTTGTGAAAACAGCTACACTGAGGTAGATTAACAACGAGGATTTAATTATACTGGGAAAATGTTAACACATTTGGACGTAAAAAACCTTTTAGTCAAATTTTTCCAAAGAGAACATAATCGCAAATCTTTATAATCTTTGCAGTATTCTACAACATGCACAGACAGTATCTTTGCAGCATTCACGTAACAAACACACCATAAAAAACACACACACAATTTACTAATATTAACTTAACGATAAAATAGCAAAAATTAGCATGGAAGCTAACGTGAATATCTTGGAACTGTAAACCCTATAACCATTATCTGCAAGAGAATGCTAATTTTAGTGTAAGAAAGTCAACTCTCGCTCATCCAGTGTAGTTTTTACCTAAATGTGAATGTTATCAAAGCAGTTCTAAAAGCATGTAGAGTATAGTTTAAAGGAAATTACGCAAAGTTAGAATATTGGGTATAAAATGGTGCTTTGGTAAATAATTTCATAACATTTTTCTCTGTCTTTGTCTGCTTTTGGACCAAACTGTCCCATTGTTAGTTTTGATTCCAGTATATCAAACACGTTTTTATCAATTGATATTTCGGTTCCAGTTTTGTAGTCAATTGCTTTGACTAATGGCAGGATTTTCACCTTTTTCTACTTTGGCCATCTTAAATGAGTAAACGATCCTGAATCTAAGTAAATGAAGTGTATGGCTGAAAGGATATTTTTTTGTGAATATCGATTTGTTTCACCCACTGCTCTAGTGGATTATTTCAAAGAATGAGAAAGATAATATTTCATGTAAAATATATTAAAATTTGAGGGAAAGATCTTTTAAACAGCTATTAAGTGAAGAAAACTGTTAGATACTAACAGACACCAAAAAAATGAGCTATGTTTTCACCGCTTTCCAAATCATACTTGCTGGTATCCTAGATTAAATTTAGTTGTAGATTAGATTTGTTGTTTTTGAATATTTCCCATCAAATTATCTGGAATTGTCGAGAGTTGACTGTAGAGCTAGCTAGACTCACGTGGTGTGGCCTGAGGCAGTATCGATTGGTGCATGTTTTAGCGTGTCTCCGGAAGACTCACTGTTTAACCACGCAAGGAAGGCTCCAACGATGACGGTGGAAGTGAAGGAGCCATACTGTGAAGAGTTGAGATTCATATGCACTCCACCACCTGTCAGGTCAGTACCGGCAATCTTGATGTGTACCAGGAGTATAGTGTTGTGGAATTCCATCAAGAATTAACCACTTTTTGCTTATTTTTTCCATAATACTCAAAGGTTAGTGCATTATTTTATCTGGATCAACTGTCTCCATATAAGTCCGGACATCGGAGTGTTTACTCTATAATTATTGGTGTTAGTGATTCACTAATACATATTTTGCTAATCCTGGTACAGAAACTTCTAGATTTGCATGTATTTCACAATAATATCTAAAATGTTATGTAACTATTAATGACTTCTTTTGACACAAAGAAAGTTAAGTTATGTATATGTAAACAGATACTTCAAATAATCAAAATGCTAGATAGATATAAATAAAACTAAGCTTTTTAGGCCTCAATGGTTTTGCCATATAATTGCCTTTGAGAATTTATTGAGTGCTAAGAAATAAAAAAAATACTTGTTGATAAGGATAATAGAATTTCAGACATTTACCATCGTTATATGTTACAAAATGTGTAATACAACGATTCCAGGATTGCAATCTATTCTCTTCTTCATCAGGTGAAAAAATAGTAGTACATTACAAAAGAAAGATATGAAGAAGAGAAAGAAAATAGGATACTAATCCACTCTTACCTGGAGTCACGTGATAGTGCTTTTGAATTCTCGTGCTTGTGCTTTTGAATTCTCATGCTAGTGCTTTTGAATTCTCGTGCCCGTGACTTGCATCCTGCGCAGTGACAATACCTGGGTTAATTTTCTCCTATTGGTCTCCAAGCAGGTTTCGGTTGTATTTGATCCATTTTCTTTCTTCTTCTTGTATCTTTCCTTTCTTTTGTAATGTTCTATTTTCTCACCTGATGAAGAGAGGTTTTGATCATCGTAACTACATGTCATACATGTTGCAACATATACAGATGGTAAATATCTGAAATCATATTATCCTTTCAAACCTTCCATCGTGAATTGGAAAATTTTAACAAAGACTTGGTTGATCCTGAAGTGATAGAGAGTCAGCGTCAGGGGAGGTGTCGTCAAGTCGGCCGTCGCAGGTAGATGACGGGTTCGAGAGTCTCAACGGTAACGGGTCCAGTGACAACAACGAGGAGGAAGGCAACAAGTCTCACGGTAGTGACGGGGATACCGGCCGAGCTGCAGCACCAGCGCCTGCGGGAGATCCTGGGGAAACACAGGGGGAAGGTGTGTTGCATGGTAGTCACATCCCCACTTCCTCCCCCTTCAGTAGTGACCCAAACACGTCAGGTAGGCACCGTCACCTTCCGCACAACATTTACTTTGAGATACGGAACACAAATTTGTGTATTGGTAATGTGTTTGTTCACTACAGTGCACATTGTTAGTGATTAGTTTTGCACATAATAAGTATCACAAAAATAATTTTTCTTCTTGAGTAATTGTTCTGTTAAACAATTATGTAACAGATATTGATTTAAAGTCTTCTTTTATTAAACATTCATTTGGACTGTAATGTGTGTAAATACACAAAAACATTCTGAAGACCGAGGACAGTCGAAAGATCAAGCACTAAATAAAGAAAGTAGATTTATGAAACATTTTATATAACAATAAAAACATTTCTGGATTTTTTTTACCAAAGTACAGCATAGATAGAGCACTATTCATAGAGCTTTTCGTTAATTAGTTTACCATCTTTGTGTTTTTATTACATTTTATTTGTGTAAACAACTTTAAAACGTATTGAAGACTTGCTCTATTGCATATATAAATTAAAATCCCTAAAGGATGTTATTATATTGTGAAACTGGTTTATTTTAACATTATTACTTGAAATATATAAGAATTTTTAGTACTTATTGTACGTCAGTAACTTGCATAGAAACATTTGAAAATGGTTAATATGACAAATTTAAGATGAATATTCTTAATTAATATTTCATTCTGTATGAATGTGAAATTCACTATAAATGTACTTTATTTTATGTGTAAAATTTATCTGTAGGAAAATACAAATTGTATGGTATTAGGAGTTTAATTGTAAATTCATTTTTAGTTTTGCCCTTTTTTATGTAGGTACCACCGCAATGCATTATAACTTAAAGCTTACAATGCATTAAAGCTTAGTAGTAAAATGTATATTTTGGCTTTTTAATTTTATTTTCATATAGACTATAAGGTGTTTGAGGTTGCATTGTATTCTATACTCCACTGATGTTCACAATTTGTTATATATACAATCTTAAAACATATTTATATTATATTTTTATGCTTCTTGATATTAATCTTTTTTATGTCCATTCACTGGTATGCTACTGGAAAATGTTTTTTATATAAAGCACACAAACTAATGTTAATTCCATCCTGTTAAAACAGTGCATTTTTAACAGTTCAATTAATTTTCTTTGAGAATGATAAATTTTTCTTCTACTGAATCTAGTCATTATGTGCAGGTGGTATAGGTGAGGCAGATGAGACGGACCAAAAAGACACCGATTCTGAGCCTTCCAGACCTCGGACTTCCGTATGTTCTCAGGTATATTCAATTAATTTATTATTATTGTTTTGTGTGATTTAATAAGACCTATTTATCTCAAAGTACTAAGTTTTCGGCCAGTTTACATCTTGTCTTGGTGGTTTGACTTTTCGAACCCAATATCAGTTACGTTCTTTTTTGGACCAAGAGCAACCCATGGGATAAGTTTTGTCTAGGACTTTTTTTATTGAGTTACCACACAGAAAGACGGACACTTCAATTTTAAGAAGGCACTGTCAGGTCCTTGAAAATACACAAAATGATATGGTGATGCGTTACATTCTTCTCTGACCTTTTAAAAATATATATGTTTCCTTTTACACATTGTTCTCTGCTGATGTTTTTGTACATTTGGATTCAACACCAAACATGACAGGCCCTCAACTATTCTGTGGGAACCCCAGATGTATGGCCTCTAGAGATAATTCAAACTGGATGCAAACTGATCACGCTGGAGATAGGGGTGATGCCGGGCTTTTGGATGCCTATCCTTTATTCATCTTCCATATGGTACCATATTTCTTCTTCGTATGAGCACATATTCATATCATTTCTTAGGCCTCAGACTGCAAAACACTTGCTAACTAAGGACCGTTTACCATCTTTGGCACATTAGCCATAAAAGCTGATGTTCCATAGAAGTCCTGTTCAGTTGTTTTTAGCAGTTTGCAAAACTAAAATATTCAATACGCCCTTGAGGCCCAAATGCTTGGCAAGACGACATCTGGTAGAAGAAGAAGAGTGTGAGATTGTCTCAAATCCATCAACAATTTATTCTTGATTGTTTGTTGTGACAGAAGCTGCTAAACAGGCGATGAGTGTCTCTGCAAGCTCTCAACATCAGGCTGACCGAGAGCTCGTACTGTACCAGTGGCAAGAGTGACGGTGAGATTGTCTCAAATCCATCAACAATTATACTTGATCGTTTGTTGTGACAGAAGCTGCTAAACAGGCGTCGAGGGTCTCTGCAAGCTCTCAACATGAAGCTGGCCGAGAGCTCGTCCTTTACCAGTGGCGAAAGTGATGGTGAGATTGTCTCAAATCCATCAAACCACAATACTTGATCGTTTGTTGTTGACAGAAGCTGCTAAACAGGCGTCGAGGGTCTCTGCAAGCTCTCAACATGAAGCTGGCCGAGAGCTCGTACTGTACCAGTGGCAAGAGTGACAATGAGATTGTCTCAAATCCATCAACCACAATACTTGATCGTTTGTTGTGACAGAAGCTGCTAAACAGACGTCGAGGGTCTCTGCAAGCTCTCAACATGAAGCTGGCCGAGAGCTCGTACTGTACCAGTGGCAAGAGTGACGGTGAGACTGTCTCAAATCCATCAACCACAATACTTGATCGTTTGTTGTTACAGAAGCTGCTAAACAGGCGTCGAGGGTCTCTGCAAGCTCTCAACATGAAGCTGGCCGAGAGCTCGTACTGTACCAGTGGCAAGAGTGACGGTGAGATTGTCTCAAATCCATCAACCACAATACTTGATCGTTTGTTGTGACAGAAGCTGCTAAACAGACGTCGAGGGTCTCTGCAAGCTCTCAACATGAAGCTGGCCGAGAGCTCGTACTGTACCAGTGGCGAGAGTGACGGTGAGACTGTCTCAAATCCATCAACCACAATACTTGATTGTTTGTTGTGACAGAAGCTGCTAAACAGACGTCGAGGGTCTCTGCAAGCTCTCAACATGAAGCTGGCCGAGAGCTCGTACTGTACCAGTGGCGAGAGTGACGGTGAGACTGTTCCGGACCTGACTACCAGCGCAGCCGAGTGGATTGGCATCACAACCAACAGCGAGGAATGCAGTTACAGCTCTGACATGGATGACAGGTCCAAACAACCAACAATTCAGAGCTCACTGATCATCATCCATTTGCCTGGGAATTCCAGATTGTAAGGTTCTTTAGTAGCCTAAATGCTATTTATTTATTTTTCATTATTATCCATCCACTATGATTTTCCCTGTAAAAAAATATTGGTAAAGAATGTTCACGACAGACATCAAAATAAATAAGCCTTGTTGTTTATTCGTTCAAAAGGAAGGATAAAAAATTGTACGTTTTGTTTTATATTCACGTACGATATCATTCTGAACAAAGTGGCTATTTTATTGTAGTTAAGTTTAAAATGTTCTAGGTTTGAAGTTTCACAGATCTGAGAGATCTATGCAATTTAATTATGCAAAATGATGTTTTCTTCATTGAAATGAAGTTTCATCCAAACTTTCATGTCTATAGGTCAGTTAGTTTTCGAGATACATGTGGACAGATAAGCAGACAGATAGGAATAAAATAGGGGCATCCCCTGGAGTGATTGATCTCTAGGGCTAGAACTAAGATTATGTTCTGTTTTCAGAAATTTCACATTCAAAAATGTTGCATTGGTATAAGTATCTGTGGAACATTATAAATTGTTCTACAAAAAGGCATAAGGAAGGGGATAAAATTGTCACACAAAAAGATGGCACAACTGCTAGTTTTTGCCCACATTAATGGTCTAATTTAGAAATGTATAGCATAAAGGGGTAGCTTTTTTGTGAAAAACTGCTTTAATTTTGTAGCTTTTTTAGAATTGTTTTAAAATGTGAGTCGGAAAAACTCAGTCATTCTTGTTATTCATCGAGACATTTTACCAGGATCATAAAGTATTATTTGTTATAAAATAAAATATCACTGATGTTTATATTGTTTTTACTTTTATATTGCAAACTAAATTAATAAGAACGCTGGTTTAAGGGAATTGCTAATATTGGTACAAGTAATTGGTCACTAGTACAAAAGATTAGAATGCGTAACGTTTAGCAGTATGGGAAAAATCTCCAGCAGTTTTTTCCCAATTGAAACTGAAAAAATGCCACTTTCGGTATTGACAACATCTTGTAATGAATACATACTTAAAGTACAAAGTTATGGAAAGTTTATTTCAGCTTTAATTAATATTATTTACATACAGTTTGTTGTAATATATTTTATAATATGTGTTATTTAGAGACGTTTTAACATTGAAGGATAAAATGATGACACAAGTGTGTTGTTTCAGTCACCTGCTGCTATACTGAGTCCAAGTTGTGCATCTTCAGACAAAGGTGAGTATCGTGGAGCTCCTTCATATCTAAATTGACCCATGCTGGAGTGTTGTTACCATATCCAATGAGAATTGTGTTCGTGTCTCAGTGAGCTGCACCATGTGGGACAAGCGTGAAGTGAAGAAAGCAGAGCTCTCAGTTCTGGACATCAGTTCTGCCATCATAGCACGAGTGGAAGGAATGCCTGAGAATCTCGATTATTTCTATGGAGGTAAGCGTGCCAACTGAAGTATATATATATATTTTTGTTCTCTTAGAACAAGATGCTTATAAATTGCACTTAGTCCTATAAGAACCTTAGCGCTGCTTCCGAAGTGGCAGAAAGTTCAAGATGGGGTAAGGTTAGGGAGTAGGGGCCACCTCCTATCGAGATCCATGAGGAAGAATTAGGGCACTAATCTCAAGTCATGTCCCCTTGAAAGAGGGGGAGGTCAGCTCTGAACCGGCCTCTCCAGTCAAAGCAGGCAGGGGGTTGCACACTCTTGTTGAGGCTAGCAAGAACCTCTGATACTTAAGGAACGAACCCACCAACTCCAACAGTCATCTGCCGCAGTAGACTAGACCTAAGAAGTAGTCCCTGTTGGATGGACTCCAGTATAATTCAAATTCAAAACAACTTTATTCAATATAATTTGTACAATTACATTTAAAATTATACAAATAGAGAACGGCATTAGTCATATTTAATTTAATATATTTTTATATTTCCTTAAATTCTTCAAATGAATATAAAACTTTATTAGTTAAAAATATATTAAAGTGTTTTTTTAACAATAAATTATTTTCTATACTGAGTAAGAAAATGACTTTTGGAATTTTATTTATAAACTTAATTTCTGCCAAGCTTGGTTTCTTATAATGAAATTCCAACGAGTGTTTATGTACTGCCAATTGGTTTTTATTTCAAGTAAAGTAGTGTAGTAATTGGAAACTTGTTCTGGTCTGTGTTTTGACAATAACTACTTGTGTTATTTTGTTAAACACTTCCGCTAGTCTAAGATTAATCAAGGAGAAACACTTCCGCTAGTCTAGGCTTAATCAAAGAGAAACACTTACATTAGTCTAGGCTTAATCAAGGAGAACACTTCCAACAGTCTGGGCTTAATTAAAGAGATACATGTTCCCTAGTTTAGGCTTAATGAAAGAGAAAGACTTTCGCTAGTCTAGGCTTAATCAATTAATACAATACATTCTGTTTATATCTTGTCTCAAATATATAATCAGGGAAATGGTAAAAACTTATCAGAAAAATTAGTCTTTTATACAGAATGAGCTAGTAGTTGTTATTTTAGTAACATTAGTTGAGTTAAGTTCCATTTAACTTCAGCGTAGTGTAGGCTGAATTCTGTCACTGCCACAGGCTTGACTCTTGGAATCTGAAGTCCGAGTCAATCTGGAAAGATCCCAAAAAAGATGTTGATAAAGACACGCGAAATGAATTGATCAGACTTGGTTGCTATCGTATTCTTTGAGATAACATCCAAAACATCGTAATGCACTCAATTGTGCACCTGATGATCATCTAGATTACACTGGATGGCTGCTGGGTAACCTCATTATAGCCTAGGTGTCTGATATCAAAACGATGGATAGAGTTTGTTTTGAACGTCTACGTCACCACCGACTTTTATTGGCACTTCAGACTGACGTGGGCTCCAGATTCCAAAACTCAAGTTTGTGAAAGTGTCAGATTTCAAACGCTACACTACATGAAAGTATAAATGGAGCTCAACCAAACATGCATTCCACTTTTTAGTATTCTAAGTAAAGAAGAAGCTCATTGATGTCTCTCTTTGTGTTTCTCCGCCAGGCCTGTTCGCTGCAGTGTTATTGGCTGCAGTCCCAAGTCTCTGCCGTCTGAGCACATCCCTCGGTGATGTCACAGTGGGAGGGACACCCCTCAATGTTTCGTCACTGTTCTCTGTTCAGTCTCTCTCCGACTCTTTAGATGCCATCATCGTGTCTGCCTTTGGGGCATCTCAGTGGTCAGTTGATAGCATGTATTTTGTGCTCAGAAACATACAAGTGCTCTACTGAATTAATTTCGTATAGAAGTTCTATCTCGGTGCAATGAGTTTTATATTGTTGTAATGTGTTAATAATCTTGCTATACTCGGTTCAGTCTTGCTCCAATGAAGTATATAATGATATAGTGAGTTCTTTCTTGTTGTAATGAGTTAATCTTGCTATAGCAGGTTCTAACTCAATCCAATGAGTTCTGTATTGTTTGATTGAGCTATATCATATTATAGCGAGTTTTGTCTTGTTGTAATGAGGCAATCTTGCTATAGTCAGCTAAATCTCCCCCCAATGAGCTATATAATGATAATAGTGAGTTCTTTTTCTTGTTGTAATGAGTTAATCTTGCTATAGCAGGTTCAATCACGCTCCAATGAGCTATATAATGATAATAGTGTGTGAGTTCTTTTTCTTGTTGTAATGAGTTAATCTTGCTATAGCAGGTTCAATCATGCTGCAATGAACTATATAATGAGTTCTTTCTTGTTGTAATGAGTTAATCTTGCTATAGCAGGATCTTTCATCAATCTAATGAGTTCTATATTGTTTGAATGAGCTATATCATGTTATAGCGAGTTTTATCTTGTTGTAATGAGTTAATCTTCGTATAGCTAGCTCAATCTTGCTCCAATGAGCTATATAATGAAATGGTGAGTTCTTTTTGTTATAATGATTTAATCTTACACTAGCAGGTTTTACTGTATCTCACTGCAATGGATTATACTCTTTTTGTAATGTATCATGTTTTGCTGTTTTCAAACACTCACACGTGTTTCAGGGAGAGAACTATCATATTGATAGGCATGCTGGAGAGATGTATTCTAGGAGCCCTTTTCTTCTTTCTTCTGGCCGTTGCAGAGCGAACCTTCAAACAGCGCTTTCTCTATGCAAAGTTTTTTTCCCATCTCACATCTTTTCGGAGAGCTCGCAAATCTGAGCTTCCACATTTTAGGCTAAACAAAGTGAGGAACATTAAAACTTGGCTTTCAGTCCGGTCTTATCTCAAGGTGAGTCCAGGGTGTGTTTTAAATTGCTTTAAATATTGTAATTGTAAGTGAATAATAGTTGTTGACTGTATTTGTTGTATTAGAAATTCACTTAATTATATTTGATCAGATGTCGTATTATTTCAATTATTTTAAATATTTTTCATCCTGACTTTATATCATAGGCTACAGAACGTTTAAATTTCAACTACGCAATTCCTCGCTCATGCATTCAGAGTACAATTTTAGCGTGAAAACCTAACAGCTTTTTTTAATCAGCTTTTTTGAGCAGTTCCCACTTTGTTTGGAAACAAATCACCTGTTTATATGGAAGATAACAATGTAGCCTTTAAATATAGTGAGTAAAACGTATGACATCTCTTGTCTATTTTTGTATCTCCCTTCCAATACTTAAAACGCTCTGATATCTTGTTTTGCTGCATTGTAAGTTCATTGTTTCCCACATTCAGCACATAGATATATTTGCTTCGGTCTCAGAATCAATATATTTTTAAAATGTTATTTTCTAAATAATATTTTCAATTTAATAAAATTATTTCAATTAATTTTTATCTACTAAAACCGCAGTCACAAAACATCTCCCCTCTATTCCCACCAGCCAGCCACTTGCTGATGACTCAGTCAGGCCGTGGCCTTTAAAACTTTAAAGATCCACAACAGTTACGCGTTACATAGGAAGGGTTAAATCTATGTTGAATGTTGAGTTTAGTTCCAGATTTTGGAGTTAGAGTTAGTGCAGTTTCAAATCCTGTCTGTGACCGTAGCACTTTTTATCAGTACCATCGACCTTGTACTGTATCGACTCTCCCCCTTATTCTGTTTGATGAGATCCTTGCACAGACCAGTGGCCCATGAGGACGGGCAGAATAAGGTTTAAAAGTGAATCGGATGCTCCCATTAAAAAAAGAAAAAGTCCATCTTCCTCTTTTGCCCTCAATTGTGCACCTGATGAGACAATGAGAATACCTGTTAACCTAGATTTCAATAGTTTGTAATTTAGGTGTCTCTGATGTCGAAACAATGTAAAGAGTTCATTTGAGGTTCTTCGTCGCCGACTTCTAGATCAACATGACTCCAGATTCCAGGAGTCAAGTCAGATGCTGCACTGAGAGGAAGATGAACTGGAGCCAAACTCTAAATTCACAGATGCCCATTCTTTGTTTAATGAATTTTAATATTGTGGGAAGAAGTAAACGTTTTGTGGGTAAATTTTGTTTTTAGTATATTTGATGGGTGATGAACTTTTGTCACATACTCAAGACACGTGAAAAATCAGTCACTTTACTGGGTTTCCTGTTGTTTTTTTTTTGTATAAAGCTATTTTAATGATCAGGGAAATGTAGTACAGGTAGTAAAGGTGATATTAAAGTTGTGATTAATTTAAAAATAAAAAGTGTTCTGGCCTTAGTCAAATTAGTATTATTATTCCGACTTCATACTGTAATTTCTGGTAACAAGCATTACCATATATATTTTGCATGTAATGTTAGTAGGTATTTGTTCAAAGGTGATTCAAAGGCAACAAAATCTTTGTCTTGAAATTGAAATTGTTTGTACATAATCACTACTGCTTGTGTGTGATGATGTATGTCATAATGAGTAATTAACTATCATCACTTGTGGTTACAGAAACGGGGGCCTCAGCGCTCAGTTGACATCGTCGTCTCTGCTGCTTTTATCATCACTCTCTTGCTGCTATCTTTCCTCAGTGTTGAGCTGCTTAAGGTTTGTGTTGTTTCATTATGGAGTTTCTTAAGAGGTTAACTCTGGAATTAAAATGAGAAATCCATGAAATCAATTAGCCTATTAAGTGGTCAATAACAATAAATCTACTTTGACATGTATTTGGTTTACCGAAAGTCTGAAGACTCCAAAGTTTGAACAGTTGAGAATTTTAAAACATTTTTTTCATTTTAAACTTTAAATCGCAGCATGCTGAGAATGTGTAGGAATGCGTACATGTATTGATTTATGACAGTCGGGAAGCAAACTAGATTGTGTATCACATGAAAAATGAATAAACAATCAGTGCTATACTTTGATCAAAGTTTTGTATTTTGATGCAAGGCACGGTATGCGGATGTAACCTTCATAATGAATCGGCACACCCATGTTTACAAGTAAAAAAGAATTGAATTGAATTTATTTCCAACAGCAAATATGTACAGTCATTAACAAAATACAATCTTTGGAAAGACTGACCACTTTTACAAGTAGTGTGGCCAGTGCGAGTACTTAATTACAAGTATCTTATCTGCGTCCAGATAAAAGTTCAATTGTATCAGCCAGGCTGCTCTCTGTGGCGTCCACATAAGTCTTATCACTACTATTTATCTAAAAACACTACGAACTTAAACTCAGAACCAAATCTAAAACTGAACTAAAATCTTTCTGAAGTACAACTTGTACCTTTTACTCTAAAATAGTTTTTATTTATTTACACACCAACTACTTTTCCTTTATATATCATAAAAATAAGTTTCTATGTTGAGAATGGAACTACATTAAATAAAAATAAAACTTGGTTAGCAATTTAAATGAAATTAAAATAAACTTTGTACACAAAAATAATTAAAATTCAATAATAAAATAATAATGATATAATAGATTACATAACATTTCAAACAAACTTAAAAATTAATCCTCGTTTATTTACATGGTTTTTATTATTTTTATTTATTCAGTCTTTATTTGTACAAGTAAATTTTATTTGAAAAATAACAAAACAATCCTCTATTGTCAGTAAAAAACTCTTTTAATTTCCTATAAAAAAAACTTATCGTTAACGGCAATTTTCAACTCATATGGTAATTTATTGAATAGTTTCGGCCCATTGTACATAAAGACTGCTTTACGATTGATTTATTGACTTTTGGTAGTCGAAACATTCTCTGGTCTATGCTTCTAGTACCGTAATTTAAGTCCGTAGTTCCTAAATTACCACTTTTAATGTAAAATAGCCTAAGTACCTTAAATACAAATAGATGTTGCAAAGGTAGTATTTTAAGTTTTAGCAAAAATTGGGAAAGAACTATCACGTCTTTTCTTATGAGAAATAATTCTTATAAAAATGGTTTTGCACAACTCTTAATTTCTCTATTAGATATTTAAAAGTACTTCCAAAGCAAACTAACCCATATTGTAGTCTTGATTCGACCAAAGCAAAATACAGAGTTTGTAAACAAATGTTCGTCACAAAAATTTCGTATAGAAAGTAAAATTTTCTAATTGAAGATTTTAATTTTCTTTGCAAAACTGTTACGTGCTTATCCCATGTTAGCTTCCGATCAAAAATGACTCCTAAATATTTTAAAATTATCCTGTTTTTCAATTCGCTTACAATTACATAGATTTACGTCGCCTCTGCAAGTAAATTCGTGAAATACAAATTCAGAATGAAAGTTGAAATCATTAAAACCAAAATTTACATATTTTGTTTTTCTCAACGTTTACAAGCATTTTGTTTGTAAGACACCAATTTTTTAAAATAAAACAAATCATCATTAATTTGGCTATATAATAATTCCGTATTCTTCTGGGAATAAAAGAAGGCAATATCGTCGGCGAAGGCACTAGCCTTGCCATTAAAAACCGAGTTCTAATAAATCATTTATAAATATCAGAAATAGAGTGGCAGATATGACACTTCCTGCGGCACCCCTGTAGTGACCGGCAGTGGCGCGCTGGCAGCGTGACCAACCCGCACACGCTGCTCCCGCCCCGTGAGGAAGCTGCGGAACCAGCTCAAGGCCACACCCCGCACTCCCCGCCATCTCCATTTTTAACAACAATATGTCATGATCAACCAAGTCAAATGCTTTTTTGGAAAATCAATGAATAATCCCGTCGATTTACTGCCCTCGTTTAAACTAGAATAAATCATATCCGTTACATTAACAAGTGCATCCTCGGTAGACGACCCCTTTCTAAACCATATTGATTGCCACTAAAAAAATGTATTTTTATTCAAATAACTAACTAATCTTATTTTCATTAATTTCTCGAAAAGATCTTTGAAAAAATAGAAAGCAAAACTAATAGGACGTAGGTTGTCTAATTTAATGGAAGTGTTCTTCTTATAAATAGGGACAATAATACTAGACTTTAATTTCTGAGGAAATAAACCTGTAGAAAAAAACTTAAATTAATTATTTTAGCGAGGAACAGGAGACAATACGCGAGAGCAACATGTTTCACCAATGCAACACTTATATTGTCGAAACCAGAAGATTTTTTACTTTTTTAAGCTTTTTAATAACTTCAAACACTTCATTTTTCGTTTTGTTGGAAGAATAAAAAAAGAAGACATCCTAGGTAATAAGTTTAGCTCTATAGCATCGTTATTGTAGTATTGTATATTATTTTGTACAGCGATAAAATAGTTGTTTATTGTATCAGCTACAATGATTGGATCAGATAAAATTTCTACCTTTTCAACAGGACTTTTTATTAACTGCCCCACTCAAATTATTAAACTATTTTCCATTGAAGGGCTGTATCTCCCTTCGCTTCATTAATTTTCTTAGAATAATATTGGTTTTTTTGTAAGATTTATTTCAAGTTTTAATTTATTACAAAAACCCACTATAAATAGCATGAAAAATTTCTATTATATGGCCTGGATTTATAAAGATGATATAACTTATTTTTTCTTTTCAGTTTTTCTAATAGCTTATTATTTATCCAAGGACTGATTAATTTAGCTTTGTTTAATTTATCATTTTTCAAACGTTGGACTTTTCTTACATTTGTCTATAGTATTTAGTAAAGTTTTTAAAAAACAATTAAAACTATCATCAATATTATTATTTATAAAACATTCATTCCACTGTATCAAATCCAAATCTAATAATAGCTTATCGTAATCTATTTGGCCTTGAAAGTTATTATGATTATTTACAACCTGATTTTTACAACTAGGAAGCGTCATTTTTAAGCCTAGCATACAATGATCAGTTAAGTCAACATCAAAATATTGCACTCTTAAACATGGAAACATCACGGTGTCTGACAAAAATGTGATCAATACACGACTGTGAGTTGGCAGTGATTCTAGTTGGACGATCAATTAACTGAACAAAACCATTACTACTTAATAAACTTAGATAACTATTTGCATTTCGTGTGTTATGTTTAAAATTTATGTCCCCAATTAATACTGTGTTATTATAAATTGATGTTAATTCATTGCCTAGCTCCACAATAAAAATCATTTTCACTAAAACTGTGTAGCCTATAAATGCAAAAAAGATTAAAAAAGAAGTCTTTAAAGATAATTTTTAAAAGTAAGGTATCAGCTGTTGTTAAGCTCAAATTTAGGTTCGACACACAGCGGTTAGCTTTAAAAAAGCGGTAGAGCTTATTAAAAAAAAGGTTTGTTATTTCTTCTTTCAAGAAATAGAAAACAAATTTAATTTTGGCAAAGTAGAATTTGTTTAAATCTCTAAATGCACACTAATTGCTCATTTTTATGATCGGGTTTCAACACGTTTGCAATAAAATTTAGCAACTTTTTATCCTTAAACAATTTCACAATTTTAATAGTTTTTATGGTATTAAGGTTTCAAAACTTCAACAGCCTGCCATTTTCAAAATTGATAGGATAGTATAATATTAATTTTTCTTTTGATTTTAGACTGCAAAAATATAATTGTACCAAATTTAAATTGTTTATTTTTGTGATTTCTGGAGTAACAAATAAAAACTAAAAAAACATATGCAGACAGAAAATGGAAAGAGATAGAGCATTGGTTGCATTTAGTTTTAGCTCCTCTTGATCCATTGAACAATGTCCTAAAGTTTGTGTATAGAGTTTTGTTACACCAGTGTATATTTTTTACTCTCATGGCAATGGATACCCAAGATGGAACTATATTTGGCCTTTTTAACTAGCTGCCTCCATCTCTTAACAGTCTACTACTTAACATGTTAAATAATATTAAATGTTGTATACAAAATGTATTATAAATATTGTTAGTTACCCTTGTTTTCAGGATTCAGTTCACCTACGCTCTACCTACAACGTTGAAGCGCTTGCGTGGACTCTAGTCTTGGGTGTATTCCTGTTACGCTTTATGACTCTAGGAACTAAGATTAACCGAAAGTATCGCAATCTCTCCGTTCTTATAACAGAACAGGTGTGTACAAGTTATATATTTTAATATATTATTTATGGTATTAGTACGAGTAAGTATTATATTATATGCATGGTAGTTTTTAGGAAAGAATATCATTTGATAATAAGTATACTTACTAAATCTTATCTTGTTTATCAAGTTGAGTACAATCTTATCTTGTTTATGACATTGAATAAAATATTATCTTGTTTACAAAAAATTACAATCTTATCTTGTTTATGGAATTGAGTACAATCTTATCTTGTTTATAATATTGAGTAATCAAAAATGTAATGAAATATGTGTCTTTGTTTTAATTCTGTGTTGGAGTTGTATTTATGAATAAAACAATGTATTTTTTGGAATAAAAATATTATATTGGATTTTATACTCTCTGAAATTATTCAGACATGGAATACTTTATTCTGTTTTAACTAAACAAGCATCAGCATAAATCAGTGTGACTTTGTAATTGTTATTGTGTTATTGTTATAATGTTATTGTTGCAGATTAACTTGTACCTGCAGATAGAACAGAAACCCAATAAGAAGGAGGAATTGATGGTGGCCAACAGTGTCCTCAAGTTGGCTGCAGATCTACTTAAGGTAATGCCTTTTTTAGGTATATTGAACATTAAAATCAGAATGTGTTTCTTAACCCATTAACCACTTATCACGGTACCGTCTTGTGATCAGTGTTTTGGTACCGCGTCGGCCGTCATGAGACAGTACCGTGATGACGACATACGTTATTAAATATTTGTTTAAACAATAGTATGGGCTCAAATAATAAGGTTTATGTATTAAAACTAAACAAAAGAACATGTACTATACATATAAATATGTTTTAATCCCAGAAAAAGAAAGTGAATCAAGGTATAATACTACACCCTTGCGCTTTTTGCGTGTTTGCTATGATTTAACAATAGACAATAGACAATAGACAACTCTTTATTCACATATTCATCAAGAACAGTAATGCGTCAAAAATACATAGGTTAGTTTTATAGTTAGTTATTTAAAAATTCTGCCTCTGAGTAGAAGGGTCGTTCCAGGAGCCAGGTCGTCAGCTGAAACTTGAAACGTTTTGGTTGTTCTCTCTTGAGGTGTTCTGGGCAGGTTGTTGAAGTAATAAGGCACCTTTATAGCTGGGTTTTTGTTCAAAACAGTCTCAGATGATGTTGCGGGGATTGTGAAATCGGTTGCATGTCTGGTGTCGTACTGGTGTTGATCCCTGTGTCTAGGTTGTGCTGTTGTGAAGGTGTGAAGGATTACTTCTCGGATGTAAAGTGAGATGGCTGTAAGAATTTTCAGTTCCTTGAAAGACTCTCGACAACTGTCCCTGTAGTTTTAGGTTAGCCAGGCATCTAATTGCTCTTTTTTGTTTAATGAGTACTTTGTCTAGGTTGTTTTTAGAAGCTCCTCCCCAGGTTGCAATGCCATACCTAAGGTGGGACTCAAACAGAGCAAAGTAGGCCACTCTGGCTGCCTCTGAGCTGCACACTTGCTTGGTTCTGCGTTATGATAGATCCCAGAGCATAGTTTCTTGCAGAGCTGGTCTATATGAGGTTTCCATGGACAGCTTAGAATCAATTATGATGCCCAGATATTTCGTGGTGTTTTCAGTTACAAGTCCAGGTAGCGATACAGCAGTGTCAGTTTGTTTGGTAGTGAAAGTCATATGTACTGTTTTGTTTTCATTCAGGGTCAGATCGTTGGAGGAGCAGTATTGCTTAGTCCTGTGGAATTGTGTACTGGCCCTTTCATTTAGTAATTCTGGTGTCTTATCGGCAAACGTTAGGACTGTGTCATCGGCATACATGACGGTATGTCCATCTTCACCAATCCAACTAGGGAAGTCGTTCATGAGAAGGAGGAAGAGGACTGGTCCCAGTACAGAGCCCTGCGGTACACCCCTTTGTATGTTAACAGCTCTGGATTGGGCCTTATATCTTGTGCTGTTTTTTGTATAGGCTATTTCCACTATCTGTTTTCCTATCACTAAGGTAGCTGTTTTAAACCATTTTGCTGCTTCCTCTCCCACACCCAAGTTCCTCAGTTTGAGCAGAAGGAGGTCATGGTTCAGGCAGTCAAAAGCCTTGCTGAAGTCAAGGAACAGGCTTGTAGAAGTGCAGCCATCTTCTAGTTGGTTTAAGATGTGCTCAGTCAGTTGAATTACAGCTGTAGTTGTAGATCTGCCTTTGAGGAACCCGTGCTGCTGTTCAGTGAGGAGTCCGTGCTGATCTAGGTGATGCAGCAGTTTGTTTTAACACAATCTTTTCGACGATTTTTAGAGAATGTTGAGGTTAGAGAGATTGGTCTGTAGCTATTTCTTTCCGTAGTTGGTCCAGCTTCTTGTATTTTGGATAGACCTTGGCAATCTTTAGCTTATCTGGAAATATACCCTGTGAAAGTGATTTATTTATTAAGTCTGTTAAAGGTACTAATATTTCAAATTTAATGATTTTTAACATTTTGGCTGAAAACCTCATCAATTCCAGCTGAGTCTTCTTTTGTTTCAAAGAGTCAATGGATGCTTGAAACTTCTTCTCGAGTGATTGGTCCAAAGTTAAGAATATGATGTGTTGTTGGTGGAGAAACTGGTAGGGTATTCATTATCGTGTGTTACAACTGTTCTGTAGTGTTCTTTCAGCTATTGTTGAGAAGAATTCATTGAAACAGTTTGAGGACTTTTCTTGGGTCATCTATCATTCTGTTGTTAATTTGAAGGATGAACTGGTTTTCGGTGGTGGGACTGGCTCTTCTTTCACAATTTATAGTATACCATAAAGCTTTTGACTTGTTTTTCTGAGCTATTGATGTGGGGCGGTAGCGTTTTCTCTTCGGAGTTTTTTTAGATGTTGATCGTACTCTTTCTCTGTTGATTTGTGTAAGGAGAATACAAATGTCGCATTTAAAAAAAATCTACATAAAACTGACAAAAATTAAGATAAATCAATGAAGTAAAATTTTCCACTTAAATAATTAATTTTTTTATAGAAGTACACCAAATATGGTAGATTATAACTGTGTTTTGTACTAAAAACAATTTCTTGCTTTCAAAATTAAAACTTTTTTTCAATTATTCTCAAAATTAAAAAAAAAATCTTATATACTTTAGTGCTTATAAATTACAGTATATTATAACCTGTTTCATTAGCTAAGAAACAATGGCTCAGTCAACCAAATAGCAATAAAATTGAATGTTTTATGAGAGTTTTGCTAAACCCATGCATTTTTTGCATGTTTCATTGGATTTGTACAAGGAGGTTAGGCGCACGAATATTGAGTGGCTAATGGGTTAATAGTCATCATGATTGCAAATAGTGTCAATATTTAATTTTTATTCTGGACTCAGGTAAATTCTCGAAAGTTACTAAAAGAAATGTTTCAAGATGCTAAAAGGGTCAGTCCATGAATAATTCTTTCAGTGCTCCTTTCAGTGAGTGCCCTCTCTTGTGTTGCAGTTCTTGTGTTAGTGTATTGTAAAGTGTCCTGCCAATGCAGGATAGTTTAAATTCATACAGCTTCAGATGATGTGCTGGAAGGTTGTATAATTTACCATTCTGGTATTGTAGTGGTGAATATTTCTGTTTCTTAGCACATCTTCTCCATCAGCATAGATTACAACTTCTAGTATGTATTGAGCAACAAATGTCATAATCTAACTATTGTGATAATCAACTAAAATCTTTCTTGGTTTAGTTGTCCATTCCTCACAGCCCAGCAGCACTTGAAAAATAACAACATCATCCTAAATTTGTTAGCATAGATTAAAAATGAAGTTGAATATTGGTTAAACTAATTACTAAAAGTCTTTTATCAACACAATAAAATCAGTGCTGGACAAGTGAGTTAATGATGTTATTCATTTCATTCGGATTTCTCTTAGCTGGTTGGAATCGTGCTGATTCCTTCATGAACTTTGGCTATCCAAAAGAACTGGGAAAATAATGAGGAGAGAAAGTTTTGGTAAATATAACATCGAGAAGCAAATACATTGCAGAACCAGAGAGTGACTAACCCATTTAGCACAAATAACAATATGTTATTAGTTTCGGTTATCTATATATATAAAAATGAATGTTTGTATGTTTGTCCTTTATGGAATCGTGAACTATTGGACCGATCATGATGAAAATTTGTACGTATATGTATTTTTCCACGGAGAAGGTTTATAAGCTATGCCCATCCCTTTCCCGATTCAGGATTCCGCCCCACTGGTTACAGAAATACCCATAAGAAATGCATTGCAGCAAACATATGTTAACGTCTTTTCAAATTTTTAATCAGCTGTTCTTTGTAAACATATATTACACTTATAGTTTTAAAGCATAGAGTAAGCTTAAGAGAAACGACACAAATTTTGTTTAAAAACTGTTTTTGCAATCACTGTTAAACATAGACTTTACTATCCAGATAATACAATTCAAATTTGACGTAAAAATTCACCTTTAACTGCAATATTTATTTAATATAAACCATGCTCATGCTTGATCAGAAGAGTAATGCAGATATCATAATTACTATCTTACGTTGGCTACAAATATAAAGAATGTTATAAAATCAACCTTAGTTGTTTTTTTTGACAGAAGTATGGTTCTCAAAACTCCGTGTGTACATATTCTCTCGATCGAGACAACAAAGCAAGCTCAATCGTGGCATCGGAGATATAACTAATTTAATCTAAAATTTATTATAGTAAAAAAAAAAAATTACTAAGTAATATAAGGACTTCGGTTCTTAAGATTTGCGTGCGAAGCCGTGGGTAACAGCTAGATAGAGGCAGGAATATGGTACATACCTTCATAATACGCCCAAGAGGCTCACGATGGAACGACTATCAATTATCTCAGCAATGTTTAGAATGTGATAGAAAAAGAATAAGTGAATATAGTGTACTGTTTTCAACGGGAAATTGCGTGCGAAGCTGCGGGCAACTTTTGCAAAAAATTATTGAAATGCGCAGCAAAGCGCGCCGGGCCCGCTAGTAGATTATAAAAAGTATATTTGCCCTTCCAGTACTAACGTCCAGATAACTGGAAAAATGTTCTAATGATGATAGATTTTGTATTTTTAAACATATTATATCAACTAACCCTTCTTACGCTGTAGGCAGATATATTAGAATGGTAGACTTTGATCAAAACGCCAAATACAGTTATATCCGATATTATAGACTATGTCTCTTGGAGAGTTTTTTAGTTCACAAAAGGTCTTTGAAATGCCCGGTGCACGCTCCGTGCTTGTCGCACTTGCCAAGGAAGTATTTATAAACGACCTTCACTCTGCGGCAAGAGGTGGGGAGCGCCCTTGTATAACTCTGACCACCTGCTCGTTAATTTTGCGTCTCCTACAGAGCCATAACCTAACATATCCATGGCGTGTATTACTGCTTTCTCTGTTGTCACAATTGCACATCTACTACGTATCTCGTTATTATTCTTCATCGTGTGGTAGTGTTGTGATTAGTTTGAAATATTTATCTTGTTTTATAGTGTGACGAGGTGTATTTAATTTAATTGAAATTCATTTAAAATAAACAGTTTTGTAAAAAGTTCTTTTTTATTTTTTATCAATAAATACACTAATTTTAAGTAAAATACCCTGTTTTATAATTTTTTTGCTTTTACCTTTTATAATTTAATTATAATCAAAATTAGCTTTGAACTTAAAGAAAATTTGTTTACTTTTCTTGGCATTATAGGAAAGTTAGTGGATTTATTAGTGGCATACGAAAGGTTAAAATAAAGTTTTTTCTAATAAACTTGTTACATGCTGTATAAACACAGCTAATCAGTCAGTAGCAGTAACAAGTAACAGTCAACCATCAATATTACTATAATTTATTAAAGAAAAAATTTTAATATTTGAATTAATTATAGGCTGTAGCAATAAAAATTGTTAGATATCTTGAAAATATCTATAACATTATATATATATATATATATATATATATTTATTTATATGTAATGTTATACATTTATTAAATTTGTATAAGTGGCAATAGCCTAATTTAATTTCAATAAACATTGAATCACAAAAAGTACTTGCTCCGCCGGGACTCGAACCCTGATCTCTCACTTGCCGGGTGAATGTGCTACCATTACACCAAAGAGCCCTTACTTTTTACGATTCAATTATATTGTATTTGGCCGTATCTATCACATATTCATTTAAATAACCAAACTAACATATATTATGATCGGAAGACCAAATACCTGTCAAATGACTTGTTTACATTTATTAAATTTGTATAAGTGGCAATAGCCTAATTTAATTTCAATAAACATTGAACCACAAATTGAAGAACATTATATATAATGTTCTTTTAGTATAGATGGTTTTCATTTAGTGTCAGATAATTTTAGTACTTCTTTGGGCATTGACCCTGAAAATAAAAAAAATACCATAGTAAGATTTTAGTTTATTTTTCTTATAATTTAAGATAATTTTGAGTATATAAAATATCAATGAATATAAACATATTTTTGCTCAAAAGAAAAAAAAACATAAAAACGTTAGCCATTTTTAAATGTTAGAAACATTTTGAGAGATTTGGGAATAAAATTGCACTGTATTTGTTGTAGAAAAGAGTATTTATAGAGTATTAAAGTAATAATTATTTAGAATAGAATTATTTGAATAATTATGTGCCATCGACAGAAAGAATGACAGAAGTTTTGATGGTTCTATTGAAATGTCTTTCAGTATATTTTTGAAGATCATTAATGTATATGAGAAAAACCGGGGGTCCAAGTATAGATCCCTGAAGTATTCCAGTCTTGACAACAACAAAATTTGAAAAATAATGTTGGAAATTTGTGTTTGCTTAACATTATACATCAAGGTTTTTGATTCCTAAAGAAGAAGATGGATTCCAATCCTTGAAACATAGTGTCATATCTTGTAGCTTGTAACAATAGCAAATATTTGAAATCTTGTTATCCTTTCATTTATCAGGTAAATATACAGAATTTGAACATGGACACACAGATAACCCGCAAAGAGGATAAACCACTCTTTTGTATAATCGAGAGTTCACAGTATAACATTAATTTAACTCTGTTATGACATTTCTTTTGAAATTTGTTGGTTTATTTTGTGAACTATGTTAAATTGTTAGCAAGAATGATCGGATGTTGCAGGAGCTGGAGAGTCCATTCAAGATATCTGGACTGTCAGCCAACCCCTACCTGTACACCATCACCAAGGTGGTCATACTCTCTGCTCTCTCGGGCGTGCTCTCAGAGATGCTTGGGTTCAAACTTAAACTTCACAAAATCAAAATCAAGTAATCACATGTTTAAATCGAATGTTTTTATTCGTTTGACAACTATAAATCAACAATAACTCGTAACGTAGCCCAGTCTTTCGTAGTTAGTAACTTAATTTTGCCATCTGATTTTTAGATAAGTTTTGTTATCGATGTTATAAGATAGTTTAGAAAATAATAGCGATCCACCAATCCAAATAGTGAAATTGTTTGCGTTTTGTATAATTGAGGTTATGTTAACTTTTATGTGGTGCAGTGTTATCGGGATGATTGATGAATCTAGGATACAATGAGTTCGCTAGTTTGAAATCGAGTGCATTAGTTATTCACCATGAATATGAATAATCTATAATTATTGTGATATGGGTAGATTAGGATAGTAATAGTAGCTAATACCCAAGTATATCATAATGACAAGCTATGTTCGACATTGATTCTTATTTTTTATTCCTATCGACAGCTCAATTTTTTATGTTACTAGTAAAAGATGTTTTATGTTAGTGTTGGTAAGTTCATTTTGTAGTACTATAGAATGATCACAGTTTTGACATATTTGTATTGTTTTTAGTGTTTTTCAATTTATTATGTTACTAGTAAAAGAGATGTCTTATTTTAATGTTATTAAATGTTTGTAGTATCTATTTCATTATAATACCTTTGACACATTTATATTTGTTTGAAATTATTCTGTGTCATTTTTACGTACTTTGGTATAATTTTTATGAGTGCTAATATGATTGTTGTGATTTTTTCCTATTTACAATAATATGTGGTGCATTATTTAATTTTTATTTAGCTGGTGCCTAGTTTGTATTTTTTATAGTATATTATAAGCTAAAAATCTAGTTTTGTTCAGTTATTACTGTTGGGAAATAGTCATGCATTTTATAACAGTACAGTAAAAATATACAGTCAATTTTTCGATTAATTGAGATAACAAAATGGAGGCCATCTGCAGATAGTGAAAATGATAGTTAACACGACTACTGCAGACACACCTTACAACTATCCTGACAGTACATGACTAGTGTCGCAGTGAAGATGTTAACAACACATACTGTAGCTAGGAATTATCATATTTTAACACATTGACTGCGACGGACGCAGCATACAACTATCCTGACAGTACATGACTAGTGTCACAGTGAAGATGTTAACAACACATACTGTAGCTAGGAATTATCATATTTTAACACATTGACTGCAACGGACGCAGCATACAACTATCCTGACAGTACATGACTAGTGTCCACAGTGAAGGTGCTAAGAACACATATTCTAGCTAGAGATGTATCATGTTTTAACACATTGACTGCGACGGACGCAGTATACAACTATCCTGACAGTATATGACTAGTGTCGCAGTGAAGATGTTAACAACATATACTGTAGCTAGGAATTATCATATTTTAACACATTGACTGCGACGGACGCAGCATACAACTATCCTGACAGTACATGACTAGTGTCACAGTGAAGATGTTAACAACACATACTGTAGCTAGGAATTATCATATTTTAACACATTGACTGCAACGGACGCAGCATACAACTATCCTGACAGTACATGACTAGTGTCACAGTGAAGATGTTAACAACACATACTGTAGCTAGGAATTATCATATTTTAACACATTGACTGCAACGGACGCAGCATACAACTATCCTGACAGTACATGACTAGTGTCACAGTGAAGATGTTAACAACACATACTGTAGCTAGGAATTATCATATTTTAACACATTGACTGCAACGGACGCAGCATACAACTATCCTGACAGTACATGACTAGTGCCACAGTGAAGGTGCTAAGAACACATATTCTAGCTAGAGATGTATCATGTTTTAACACATTGACTGCGACGGACGCAGTATACAACTATCCTGACAGTATATGACTAGTGTCGCAGTGAAGATGTTAACAACATATACTGTAGCTAGGAATTATCATATTTTAACACATTGACTGCGACGGACGCAGCATACAATTATCCTAACAGTATATGACTAGTGTCGCAGTGAAGATGTTAACAACACATACTGTAGCTAGGAATTATCATATTTTAACACATTGACTGCGACGGACGCAGCATACAACTATCCTGACAGTACATGACTAGTGTCACAGTGAAGATGTTAACAACACATACTGTAGCTAGGAATTATCATATTTTAACACATTGACTGCAACGGACGCAGCATACAACTATCCTGACAGTACATGACTAGTGCCACAGTGAAGGTGCTAAGAACACATATTCTAGCTAGAGATGTATCATGTTTTAACACATTGACTGCGACGGACGCAGTATACAACTATCCTGACAGTATATGACTAGTGTCGCAGTGAAGATGTTAACAACATATACTGTAGCTAGGAATTATCATATTTTAACACATTGACTGCGACGGACGCAGCATACAATTTATCCTAACAGTATATGACTAGTGTCGCAGTGAAGGTGCTAAGAACACATATTCTAGCTAGAGATGTATCATGTTTTAACACATGGACTGCGACGGACGCAGGTTACTACTGTCGTGACTAACCTAAAGTCGGTACCTGAATAGTGTCGCAGTGAAGGTGCTAAGAACACATATTCTAGCTAGAGATGTATCATGTTTTAACACATTGACTGCGACGGACGCAGTATACAACTATCCTGACAGTATATGACTAGTGTCGCAGTGAAGATGTTAACAACATATACTGTAGCTAGGAATTATCATATTTTAACACATTGACTGCGACGGACGCAGCATACAATTATCCTAACAGTATATGACTAGTGTCGCAGTGAAGATGTTAACAACACATACTGTAGCTAGGAATTATCATATTTTAACACATTGACTGCGACGGACGCAGCATACAAACTATCCTGACAGTACATGACTAGTGTCACAGTGAAGGTGCTAAGAACACATATTCTAGCTAGAGATGTATCATGTTTTAACACATTGACTGCGACGGACGCAGGTTACTACTGTCGTGACTAACCTAAAGTCGGTACCTGATTAGTGTCGCAGTGAAGGTGCTAAGAACACATATTCTAGCTAGAGATGTATCATGTTTTAACACATTGGACTGCGACGGACGCAGGTTACTACTATCGTGACTAACCTAAAGTCGGTACCTGAATAGTGTCGCAGTGAAGGTGCTAAGAACACATATTCTAGCTAGAGATGTATCATGTTTTAACACATTGACTGCGATGGACTCAGGTTACTACTATCGTGACTAACCTAAAGTCGGTACCTGACTAGTGTCGCAATGAAGGTGTTAGCAACACATAGCTAGGGATGTATCATATTTTAACACATTGTCTGCAACTGAAACAGTTTACTACTACCCTGGTTGTAAAAAAGGTAGATGACTAGTTAAGTTAGAAATGGATAGTAAACTCATACTTACTTTTTTTAACATTTTTTGAGTAGTTAAAATGTCCACTATTATACAGAACCACTTAAACTTATTAATCCTCAAGACTGGATAAAAGTTTAAGTTACTGAAATTATTCACCACAGTTGATGTACAACATGGTTCGTCCATCCACATAATCAGAATTGACTGTATAAATTTACATTGTTATAAATTTTATAACCTATGGTATATAGGTATTATATTAAGTTAATGGATATAGTTTATTCCAACTACTCTTAAGCCATGAATTTTGTTACATTTTATAGTTGTAATTATAAATTTGTACCTTTCTTTTTGAAAAAAATGTTTTTAATATTTTTAACATACTTGTAAAGTACATATTGATAGAGAATAGTGAAGTATTAGTGCTACCTTTATAAAAAAATATTTCATGGCATTCCTAGTAATGCAGTATATAGTAAAATACCACATCAGAAAATGGCTTTTCACTTTCATGTATTGCATAGATTTTAATGGAATAGTAGACATAATATTTAACCTTGAACACACTATAGACATCTGAAGTGTCAGCTTTCACACGCTTAAAGTACCATTAATGCCTCTGACATCATTGTATATCATTATTTATGAACTGTTAACTATTCTGATACTTATGTTAACTGCAATGAATGAAAACCAATGAAGTTCTCTTTCTCTCTGTAAACCTTTGAATAGTCCGGAAGTTTTTGTTCTTCATGGCTGTTAACAGAATGAATGAATTTTAAAATGTGGTTTGTATATTAGGCTAGTAGTGTGCACGTATACAAAATTATAAAATACAACATTTCGACCACTTAAATTAGTCTGTTGTTACAAGAATATAATTACCAAATTAGTTTGTATGAAGCCAATCAGATTTATGCATTATCTACAAATTTACCTAAGTTGCTTCTTTATTAAAATAATTTTTAAAATATCAACAAATTCAACGTAGGGCCAATGTTATAATTCTATATCCCATTAGGTCAGTAAGCACTGTTATGAGGGTCAATTAATGACATGTCATTAATAATTCTGGATATTTTCAAAAGCTCATTGATCATTGGGTTAGCTCTTAAATTAATTGTGTTTTTTATTTGTAACATACTTATTTATGACCATTTTGCCTATCAGATATCAGTAGTCACTATAGATAAACCACTCGTAAAGAAACCTGTGCAGAAGCAAATATCTGAGCAGCCACACCGGCAGGGAGGTGTGGAGAGCGGTGGTGGGGAGTGGGACCAGCATCTTCTTGTATTTGTTTATCAGCTTTGTGGGTTGTGTCTCGCTCTCACAGTTTTGTTTACATTGCGGCTACTTACCTGTTCTATAACTATATTTATTTTTATGTGTAGGCCTATACAAGTGTTGCAGTCTAATTGTAAAATATTGATTGAACAGACACATGTAGCTATATACGTATCCAGGGAGCTTTCAGTTTATTGTGAGGTTAGCCGCGCAGTGGCAGTGGTCAGTAGGGTCGGTCAGGTGAACGAGTAATTCGTATCAGAGTGTTTAAAAAGACCCCGTTCACCTCGAACGTTTCGTTCAAATTTTCCTGCCGGCTGAACAAATTTTATATTTTTCCAAGTCGGATACATTATAAGTATTAACATTTAGATATTTAGCAATGTATCTGGTAAGTTACAATTAAATGTTTTAAATCAGTTTTAATTGATACATTTACAAGATTACTGAAACAATACATGTATTGTTATATATCTATTCATTCACTTTACAATAAGCTGTTTCTTCCTCTATTCGTTCACTTTTTTGCAAGCGGATCCTTTCGATCGCTCGGTAATTCTGTTCTGTCCTTCATCCATTCATTTTGTTCGTTCAACATGATGACCAATATAACACGCTCTAGCAGGAAGGCTCAGTAACTCTGTACTGACCGGTTCAATTGAACGGATCACAGCAGTGAACAAGACCGACTGAGCCGGATCAGTCAGATGATCCGATAGAGCGAGCGTCGTGCAGTGGTGGAGATACTGGGAGAGGGCGGCATCACATCGCGAAGGGGTATTTACTCCCCACCCTGTGTGAACTCAAGTCACCCAGGGTCTTTTTGTAAGCGGTTTACCTATAAAATGCATTGTTCTTATTTGATTATTTTTAAATTATTGTACTGATAATGTTGTGATACTAATTGTGTACAATAAAGAGCTTTTTCAGTGATTATATTCACACCTGTTATTATTCTTGGGGTGTGTGAGACTTTGGGGACTCTCACGGGTTTAAAACTTTGTGCAGAATACTTTGGGTGCTTATGCTTGTGAAACAAGAGGGTATGGATTATTATGCATGGATTAAATGGACACCTATTTTTAAAAACATTTTAATGAGAGCACTTTTGGTAAATCGTGTGAAACTTTTGCTCACTAGACCGTGTTATATAATTAAAACTTATAATACATAAACTTTTCCGTACTGGAATTTGAAACTGGCTATAAGCACTATTGTATTTGATACCCTGTTTGTTAGGTACTTTTTTAATGATTTCACATTAAAAATTGAGAAGATTGTTCATTATTTAAAAAATTAAACACTCCAATAAATTTTATTCCAAACAATCTGGTTTGCAAATAATAGAGATGTAAGAAACACAAGAAATGTTAGAAGAAGTAGTACTGCTGACTGTGAACTGTAATAAACACTTGTTTATTTTTTATTTGACCACTATTGCTGATCATTTTTTAAACTTCACAAATATCTTGATAGAATACTTGAGTTGATATTATATAATCTCTATTTAATAACTAGTCAAAGATAATGTTGTTAACTACCTTTATATTTCTATTGTTTTCGGGGATGATTCCCTTACAGTTATATTTTTGAAGTAGCGTGAGAATGTATTAGTAAATTAAAATTATTAGATCGAGATAGTATATTATATTAATAAATTATTACGATATTATATCATGTAGAAATAGTTTTAGATTATTATTAGATCATCACGCAAAAAATTAAACTATGTTATTGCTAATAATGTTAATACAATTGACAATCCTTTTTGCAAGGTTGTTTTGTTTGTGTCTTTGCAGCTACAAAAAAACAAATTGTATGTTTTTGTATTTTGTTTTGAGGAAATTGGTACTTTACATGGTAGAAACCTGGAGAAATCTTCCTTTATGGACAGTTTGAAAATTTAGATTTTTATCTGTGGACAAGCTACCATCTTGACATTTTATAGATTTTATTGTCAGTGGTGGTAGCATTGAAAATCTAACAAGGAGTGAAAACATATGTTTGCTTTTGCTTTGAGCCATGAAATATACTTGTTTATATTTAAATTTCCGTTTGTAATAACTACCCCACTAAATTTTGTTTACAGCAACAGTTAATAATTATGCTAATACAAGTAGATATAAATATGGGGTTCCTGGCTCACTTTTGGGACAGACAGAAAATCAATGTAAATCTCTGTACAAACATAAAACGTAAAAACATACGTGGAAAACAAAAAATTAATATTTAAAATGTAAAAATCTGAATTTACAATTACTTTAACGTTACTTTTTTAAGTTTTTCATGTTTTACCTGTTAATTTGAAAATGTTTGTTTGTTGAAACCGAAAAAACAAATTTATTCAAGCCAATTTTGTAGGTACATCATTTTACCAAGTTTAGTTAGAACCAGCTAGACATTACGGCAGCTATTGTGATCACTGTTAACTTCTCAAAACTTGGTTTTAATTATTTTTAGCAGCTATTAATCACTTTGGCAACATATTAAATTGGCCTTCCTCCTTCAGCCGAGTAACTTTTCCTCAATATTTAATCTAAGTTCAATTATTTAAAGTTATAACATGCATTGTAATTTTATGTAATTACACTTTACAGAACTAGAAATACTACAAAAACTGTATTGTATATAAGTAAAATTGCAAATGAATGTAATATGGTCTAATTAATAGGAGGAAGTCAGTAGAAAAGTATTGAAGGATAAGAAAAAATATATAGATAAAGTAATTAATATTAAACTTGGGTTCTAAACCAGTTTAGTTTTCATGATTACATTGTATTTCAATTTTTTACAATTGTTTATATTAATATGGAGCGGATTTAGAAGTGTGAAGACAAATATTTTTTATTTTTGACACAGATATGTGGTTTAAGGAATAGAAGTAACAATTGTGGATTCAGTGTTTATTTTTGTACTTTCACCTTGTAAATATGGCAGAATGGATATTAAATGGATGGATTGAATATCCGATGCTATTTTTGTAAGTCATACTTAAGCTTAAATAGCCTTATTCGCCCAGAAGCAACTTGGTGGTCCAATATCGACCAAATCCTGTATTCACACTCTAGTATTTATTGCAACCGTTTTTAACCATTTCAGTGTTGGTTTTGCGGATAGCAAAGTAAAGTGCACTGCTGGATTTTTGTCCTGATTTTATTTACAATTATTTTAATATTTATTTTGAAGGGCGTGGTACTTGGAGTGCACCAGTCCTTAGACATTATACTTAACTTTAAATAGTTAATAAACAATAAGCAAAATTAGGCCAACAGATGTATTAGGGAACGCTATGAGAAACTACGTAATATGATGGTATGCAATAGAAAAAGAACGTAGCAGTTTGGCACAATCTAATCATCTAATACGTAATTTTGTAGTACGTAATTCATTATTAGGCCACAATATATCACTAGGTACTAATGCTGCTTTTCATCATTAGAAAGCGGAATGTGTGAGAAATGTCAGCTACACAGCAGGGAACTATGATAATTAAGTTCTGATCGCATAATCCACCCAGAAAATGCAGTGGTTGCCAGTAAACAGCAAATGTTTTGTAGTAGTGACAGTGCAGCTGCTGAAAACATGTTTACGCATATACATGATTTTTACTTGAATATACAGCAGTTAAGAGGTGAAAGGAAGGGTTTACAAAAATTGTACTGTTTCATCATATATTTTTGTTTGTGTTAATGTTTGTTTAGTTACCTTGTTGTTCTATTACGACAAGAAGTTTAGAAATCGCATTTAGAAAAAGGACCTTTGTGCTGCTTCTAGAGTGATGGGATATTCTGGATGGGTTGGTGGTTGGGCCACCTTCTGTTGAGATCCATGAGGAAGGATTTTGGGCATTAATCTCAGTCATGTTTCCTTGGAAGAAAAAGAAAGCCAGCTCTGTATCAGTCTCTCCAGTCAAAGCAGGCAGGGGTGGCACGTCTCATGTCCAGGCTAGCATCTGCCTTTAACACTTACGGAACCCCACCAACTCCAACAGTCGTCTCCCGCAGTATACTAGACCTATTGATCTACCCTTGCACCCCAATATCTCAACATTTGCAGTCAATGATGTGCCGCTCCTGGATATCCAATTGGTTGTCCAGATGAAAGTGATACTAGATTTTTACTGTACCCAGTATAGTTACCGAATTCTGTTGGTGCTACAATCAGGTGCTATTTACAAGAAGTGAAAGTTCGACAACTAGGGTTAACACTTTGGGTTCGGCCAGGACAGTGCCTATTACCTATGTCACGCTGTAATGCTCTATTTTTTTATTTATTTATTCGAATCCAATGAACCTTTTTATGTCAAATTTTTTTAGCTCACATAATACTTATATTTTCTTAAAAGAATATATTGAAAATTCTGATGTATTTCATTTGATTCCTGTTTTCAATTTATTTTTTAGACTCAACATTTTTAAAATTGAATTTTTCCATTGTTTTGAATATATGTGAATCAAATTTCAGTTCCCTGCCAGATTACAAAGAGGGTTTTAAGAAAAGGTTATTTAATCAACAAGTTGATTTTATCACATAAGTAATAAATAAATTCGTCCAATTATGTTCATATTTATGCATTACTAAGGTCTCATGTATCCTCACTTTCGGACCAATGCCCCATTAGGTTCGACATAGAGGTGATAGGGGAGATAAACATGACCCACAGAGTTCCTAAATCTACCAACTGGAAGGGATACCGAGTGTCCCTAGCCAAAGAGTTGGAGGAAGTGGAACCCTACCAGAAAAATGAACTTGAAAGGCAGAAAGGAGGTTTTGTCTCCTCTCCTGTGGGTGATGGTGGTTGATGACCTTCTAACTAGAGCAGAGAAGAGGGGAATTCTTCAAAATGAAAAAGCAGATATTCTCGCCAAAAAGGGAGCTGGAGTCCATTATGGTGGGGCCAGAGCCAGGTTGCGAGATAGTTTTCTCCAACAGCAAAGCTCTTGTAAAAGATTGGGAAAATAGGATAAGAACCTTTAATTGGAGTAGAGCCTCAGGATTAAGAAAATCTAAAATGTTTATCTCTCCTTATGCTAAAGGGTGGGCATCTCTCCTAGATCAGAGTAAGTAGGATGTAAGACTGATATTAGGGATGTTGACAGGACATGGCTCCCTTAGGAAATTAGGAAAAGATTCCTGGGAGCATATCTTCTCAGCCCCAAGGACATCAGAATGTCTCAGATTCTGAGAACACAAATGTATGGAAGGGAGGCACAAAGGTCCTTTTTAGGACTAAGCGCAGGGACAAACCGTCTTTTTCCCCCAGGATAAAAAAAGGTCTCGTGTAATGGGATTGTGGAATTTTTTGTTCTCTTTGGATAAGAAGCTGTGAAATTGGACTAGGTCCTAAAAGGACCTTTACACTGCTTCCAGAGTGACAGGTTATTTTGGATCGGTAGGGTTGTGGAAAGGGACCGCTCCTGTCAAGCTCCTTGAGAAAGGATTTTGAGTGCTAATCTCAGTCATGTCTCCTTGGAAGAAGAGGAGGCTATCTCTGGACTAGCCTCTCCAGTCATTATAGGCAGAGGTGGCAGGCCCTTATGTCTAGGCTAGCAACTTGTAACACTTTGGGACCCACCAATTCCAACAGTCATCTCCCGCAGTAGACTAGACCTATCGATCTACCCTTGCACCCCAATATCTCAACATTTGCGGTAGTGATGTGCTACTCCCCAGACAACCATACAGTTGCCCAGGTTTAAGTGACACATTGTTTTTTGCTGTTCCCAGTGATAGGTTCAACTGGAAATTATAAAACCACCAGAAGTGAACCCTACTAGAGATTGTGGGCTGTTGCACAGAGGTGATGCAATATATTCTGAACAGCTAATGATCCTATTCCGCAATCCAATGAAGTTTGAGAGCCAGCGTAATAGTTCATATGTTTGGGAATTCGTTCCAATCAATCAGTGCTATTAAGCTGCGGGATATTTTTTTTAAGTTGTGCAATTGGTTTTTGGTTGTTATTTATTCTTAACTTCGTAGTCAAAGTCTTTAAAGGTTATTTTTCCTAAGAACAAAAGATTTAAAAATTTGTCCATAGTTTCATGAGCAATTTAAATTTATGAACTCAATCTAGGAAATCTCAGAAATTTTATAATCAGACCCAAATAAAAACGGCTGAAGGTACAAATGTGAATTCTTTAACAGTATGTATGCAATTGGAAATGTCATGTTTTAAATGATTTATTACTTTAGGAAATGACTTTTTAAAATAAAATATTACTTAAGGAAATTTCATTCCCTCAGTCATAAATAGTCATCATTCAACTACATAAATAGTTAAAATTCATATCTTTGTTTTCAACGAGTTTTCTTTGAGCCTGATAACATTCCTGTAAAACACTATTTTAAACACCTGCAATCGTTATATAATGATCAAAAATCATTTTATATTTTGCTTGACTTTAGAAAAGGCATCTTAAGGCCTGTGACTACATACTTGTAAAACTTGAAAAATATTAACACAACCAACACTTATTACACCATTCTATCACTTTGTATTCCTTATTCTTTTTTCTTAAAAAAAATTTTTAAATTCTGTTACTTTACAAGGAATTACATCCACTTATTTACAGTAGAAATTTTGGATAATTTTGTAACCAGGCTCTTACAATCTAACCATTGTATTGCATTTTGTAAATTATTTAATGAGTTATTTATTACGTACTAAATTTTCTTACTTTAGTGAATAGTGAAATGTCAAACAATTTGAAAATATATAGTACATCAGAGTTCTGTTGTAAAGAAGGCACTATTTTAACGCTGGATTAAATGTCTATTTTGACGTCCGTTCTGCCACTACCCATTACTATTTAGAATAGTAATCATACCTTTAACTACACGGTACTGTTATTGTGTTTAAATCTGCAATTTTATTAATTATAATTTATAGTATAGGCTACAACTATTTGTTTAGTTTTTACGACCAAAAGAGTTTCTCTTACGTACCAAGAGAGATTTATACTATAGATTTGTTAAATCTAATTTTAAATATGTTAAGTTTGCCACATAATGTTTTGTGACTATTAATTTTAGTTCGTCTGTTTACTATTAAGTTATTATTTATTTATTGAATCACTTGCTAAATAAATTTTTTCACCGATTATAAAATGTTTCATTTCAGACCTAATTACCAAGTGTGTAATTGATTTAAGTTTTTTTTTGTTTGTTCTCTTAGGACTAGAAGCTTATAAATTGCACTTAGTCCTGTAAGAACCTTTGCACTGCTTCCGGAGTGATAGGATATTCAGGATGGGTAAGGTTAGGGAGTAGGGGCCGCCTCCTATCGAGATCCATGAGGAAGAATCAGGGCACTACATCTCAAAGTCATCCCAGAAGAAGGGGAGGCCAGCTCTGAACCAGCCTCTCCAGTAAAAGTCAGGGGGTGGCACACCCTTGTTGAGGTTAACAAGAGCCTCTGAGGTAAGGGAACAAACCCCACCAACTCCAACAGTCATCTTCCACAGTAGACTAGACCTATCGAATTGCCCATGAACCCCGGAATCTCAACATTTGCGGTTAGTGATGTGCCGCTACTGGACATCCATAAGGTTGCCCAGATTGAAGTGGCACATCGGTTTTTGCTGTGCCCAGTGGTGGGTTCAACTGGTAGGTATAAACCAGCCAGAAGTGATCCCTGCTGGGTATTGATTTAAGTTAATTGCACTATGCATCGTGAGCAAGAATGTAAAGGCGTGATAACTTATTGAGAGTCAGCTGTATTTCCGGCCAACTTGTATTTTATTTCATAAACATAATTTTAGGCACAAAAACAAAATTTTTAAGGGGTTAAAAACATTTTAAGCTTTACACGTCTATAACCAACTAATACACTTGAATAAAAGTTAACTTATCGTTAGCCAATGTTATGGAGACCAATTATTTGGCTGAAAATGAGAACTTGAAATCTCTTTGCCTCGTTGGCTGGTGGTGGTTCAACTATTGTAATAATGGTAAAACCGTGTCTGGTGGTTGTATTTTATGCCAAATTTTTACCTTGACATGACCTGAGAAAATAATTGTTTGCTATTTTTAATGCAGTTCTAGCTGACTAATTTTGACCCTTGCCAAAACTAACGTGGCTGAATATTGATTTCTTCCTTACAGGAAACTTCTATATTGATTTCTGAAAACTAGGTTATTTGCATATACTGTGCAATACAAATGAGTTCTCGTCTTCTACTCCATAAAATGAAGAATTTGAAAAATTCTGTCAAAAATAAGGGATAAAAATGGTTTATAGTTTAATAATGCTCTTAAGGAAGAAAACTTTGCTAACCAGTGCTGACAGTTCATAAAGTTTAAGTCAACATTCTCAAAAGGGCATTTAAGGTTGAAAATCTCAAAACACACCACATTCAGTACAATACATATTTTATTGCATTAACACCAAATGAGTTTACAATGCAGTAAACTTGTGACAGAATTTTAAATAAAATTCGGTAAAGTGTAATTTTCTCAGCATATATTTCACCATAATACGTACATCTTAAGTTCTGCACAACATCAGTAAAACTAGTATCACATGAAATACGTAAACACGGACCATTTAAAATTGCACACAGTTACACAGCAAGATCACTTGGCAAAGTCCAAGATACGTAAGCTTTGGTATAGTTTATGTTTACTTTCCAGTTAACACTACACAAATACGTTACAAGTTGTGCAATCAATGAAGTTACATATTTTGTATACAGTGTTCAGAGCTGTTAGGGGACTGTACCTCAGTTCTAAGCAAACTTAAAATGCTGCACGTACATACATATATCAGTATCAGCCTGTATACGTATGTTTTACGTTAAAAATTCACAACTCGTTCACGGTTTGTTTTACGTTAAAAATTCATAACTCTCTCACGGTTTATTTTATAGCGTTCAAGTTTTGCATGGTTTATTTTTAAGCCATTTATAAAATGTGACAGCCAAATTTGTAAAATTTTTGGTAGGCTGTTTGTTAAGATTTAACAACTAGTAAATAAAATCAATGTTACTACTCCTATATAGCCATATTTAAGGGCTTACTTCTACATAATGTATCAAACATATTGTACTTTTGGTGGTTATTATTTTTGATGTTGCTTGATAAATTCTTGTAGAGACAAAGACTGGCAGATGAAAACCAAATCTATAGATATAAGTTTGTATAGTATTTCATGTCTAAACCAAAGAAACAGTCCCCTAAAATATCCTTTAAGAGTTCTGACACATTCTGTATATGGCCTGTTTTATGCTGGTGCTTCAAAAGAACTAATTACACCTGTCAATGTAAAACTTTACCTTTACATGTGCGCTCATGGATTTTATCTTTAAAATCCTTTCTAAATACCCACATATGAATGTGAATTATCTATTTCATTTCAAAACTGCTAGATGGACAATATTGAGCTAGTGGTTATCTAAGTTTATTTTGTTTTACCCTGTTGCGATCCATACATGCTTTAAGTAAATTATTATCTATTGATGTTAATGGATTCTTTAAGAAGCAAAACCTTCGTATTCTGGCACCTCATATTACACTACTGGCAATTAAATACCCTTTACATCTGTGTACGGGTGTTTGTAAAATATAAACCTAAATGTTTGAAACTGTTAAATGTTAAAATAAGAAGAAAATTGTCCTCTTGAACTTATAGCTTTTCTTGCTTTGTTTAGCATATATGTTTACATGTGTGTTTCAGTTTTAAAATACATAGGTCATATTGGTTTGAGATTAAAAAATATTTGTGTAATGCACATATATTTATTTGTATATGTGTGATTTATAGTTCTTATGCATTAAACTGACCACATTTACTTTTTTATGTTTTCGATTATAATGAACAAAAATTGAGATGATCTATGTATAATTAACAATGTACTAACTCCAAACATGACGTTATTTCTGCTTTCTGTTTAAAAATAACAGGAATTTGAAAATAATAAATTCTTACCTTTTTTACTGAAGAAACATTCAGCTTGCCTTTCATTAGCGTTTAGTATTTTGTACACTAAATTTTTTTCTAGAAAAGAAAAACAAGGCAGATTCAGTCAATTCAGTTCAAAGACTACATAATAAAATATTGTCTACATAATGCCCCGATGTTTAAATATTTTTAGTGATTTTGTACCACATGAATTACTAACAAACCTATGAAACTTATATTTAAGTGTACAAGGTTTTATTCATTATTATTTCATTAATACAACAATGCTAACAACAAAAATGCTTGTTTAACATTTTAGCATGATTGAGACCAAAAGTCATAATTACATGATACAAATTCATAATGGAAACAGATTCACAAATAAATATGACATCAGACTGTTAAAAGGACCAAGAGTCACAATTACATGATGCAAATTCATAATGGAAACTCATTCACAAATAAATATGACATCAGACTATTAGAAGGACCAAGAGTCATAATTACATGATGCATATTCGTAATGGAAACTCATTCACAAATAAATGTGACATCAGACTATTAGAAGAACCAAGAGTCACAATTACATGATGCATATTCGTAATGGAAACTCATTCACAAATAAATGTGACATCTGACTAGTAGATGGACCAAGAGTCACAATTACATGATGCACGTCCACAATGGAAACAGATAGGTATTAAAAAATATGATGCATCAGACTTTAGGATTTAGACCACAAGTCACAATCATATGATGTAAGTCCATAGTGAGAACAGACATTCACAAAAAAGTTACTTCTGTATTTTTTTTTTAAATTTTAGAAACTTAAGTGAAACAGAAAGTCACTTAGAGCGTACATGAGATTTGAATGCAAGGCATGACTAGAACAGCTTTTGTGATTCCTTCAGCAAATTACAAGCTTGGTAAACAAATAACTAGCAGAATTTCATAATCCATTTATTTAAGTTACGTTATTACTAAAGCATAATTGTGTAATAAAAAATTTGAAAAATATTGAATTTTTTTAAAACTTAAGGAATTTTTGGAGACAAGATGTAAATAACCTACATTTTATATCCTCCCCGATTAATCAGTAATTACTTAAAATTTTCCTGTTTTCAAAACTTTTATTTTTGGTCCTTATATGTAAATTTTTTTAGTTGGGAATCCTAAAACCAGTATGCAGTGCCCACTTACGTCCATAACTATCAAGTTTTGTCCATAACTATCAAGTTTGGTAAAGTTAACACAGTTACTTTTCTAAGTGGGTTAAAAAATCAGGTTTCGTTTACTGTTTCCCAAAACAAGTACAGTAGAGTCTTCCTTACCTGACAAAGATGGGTGGCCATGAAATTAGAAACATGTTGCAAAGTTTTACTTTTACTGCTAGAACAACACAGACCGTTCTAAGTAGCTTATGGATCATCAGTCTGTAGTAAACCGAAGCTAAAGTAATATCCATCACATGTGATTCCTGTGTGATCGACTTTGTGGTGCATCACATTAAAACCTTTTTCATTCCTCAATAAACGCAGTACAAATTCCTAATACACACAGAACAAGTAGGTACTAAGAGGAGGGGTGTGTACAAGTAAAACATTATACATAATACTTTCTGGTGTTTACAAATAGCTTACCCTTCTACGCAAGTAACTCATAAAATTTATAAAACATTTAACAATTAACCAGACTACAGAAAGCACCATTTAAAGGTAACTAACTACAATCTACAATAAATAGTATTTCTGTCCAACCATAAAAACATTTGTATTGAAATTTATTTTTATACTGTAGCGTTATAATTTGATTGAATATAAAATAAATATTTAATAAACTATGATCGTACAGGTTTCATTCATAACAAGTACATAAAATACAGACATGTAAGAAATTCCAAGTCTTGGACCAAAGCACATAAGAAGTACTGCTCATCATTGGCGTATTGATTTTCCGTAAATAGACGTTAGAAAATTAAAATCTTTGTTACTGTATATCATAAAATGTGAACAACACGCTCGTTTTACAGTCTTTCAATTGATAAGTTATAATTGTATATGATAAAGTGATATATTTATTTTATGAAAATATAGTTTCTTAACAAGTAACCTTAGTATAACTAGACGAGATTGTCATTTTAAATTACTTCCTTCTCAATTCCTCCCGATTGTCAAAACACACAACGCTAAAGCATTTACAGCAGGAGCAAGCTTAAAATAACAACTTAGCGGTAACAAATTACAGAAGCGGTACCATGACGCAAACGCAATGATAGTATAACAACATTGTTAGGTTATGGTAACAAGATTAGATCTTTCATCTGGAATCATGGGATCTGTATTTGAGGGGGACTCAGGAAGCCCAAGCTCCTTTCCCGAAATTTTGAGAAATACATTAAAATTTCACCCAGCAGTTTTGTTTTAAGCTAGAACACATTTATGAGGCCTTAATGGTAAAAAATTTCCAGAGGTGAGATTCTTGAGCCTCTATTTTTGGAGGATATTTTATACTCCCTATACCACCCTATGAATTAGTTCCCGTCCCCCCAAAAAATAATTTTCTACATACACCCCTGTGGCTATTTTAGTTTCGGAGATCTACATGAAGCGCACTAAGAGGATCAAGCTACTCCTTTAGTCAAAATAGCATGACATCACTTATAACTGGTGGTGACATTTAAAGGTCGCGAGATTCATTATATTTATTTGTAGTATAAAATTTACACGAATTTTAACCTCTTTCTCAAGCCCTTTTCAATTCTGTCGATTACATTTCCATTTGTTTTTTCTGAACAGTATATAGGAGTTTTATGGTGCATTTCTTGCAATATTATTTATTTGTGTAACCCCCTGTAAGGCCAAGATCTTCTGACTAACGCTATCCATTTATTCTCAGTACATTGATAGTCGACACTATGAGGGTAAATATATTTTAAAATTTATTTAGTGCTTGGTAAGGAACTAAAATCTTCACACAATTAGACAAACAAGAACTATGTCATATAATAAAAACAATATTTTTTGTACCTGTGTTGATTGTATTTGTTTACACAAAAATTAATGTATTATTAATTTCGTCCTAATGTTGATTCTCTAGACATGATTTGCATAATTTGTTCCAGAAATAATATTTGTCAAAACCTATAGATAGACATTCAATTATTGGAGGTACCCAGTCACAGAGTTGAGATCACTCTGTGCAATAAAGTAAATTATATCGGAATAACCGAGTGGTGACCTTTGGGTAAAAGTAATCTATTAATGGGCGGATTTAGGATTCTCATGTTTTATGACTAATTATTTACGTACTCTTATAAATGCTATAGACTAAAACCTTAAAGCATTCTTTAAGGTAAAAATGAAATTATACCATAGACAAGCACAATTAAACCTTGATAACTCAACCCTAAGTAACCCAAAATCCTTAATAAGTTAACTTTTTTTCAAATCCCCTTGAACGTATCATAACAGTCAAAGTAAATGTTGAATTTTACACTGTACGGAACAGTTTATTAACATTCTATAACATGAAATTCTAGCTATGAGGACTCTGGAAGTCAAGCTTTTAATCAGTTCACCTCTAGTACTCAAAGTTTGAGATGGTTGTAATGGTTGATCCGTTGGAAATAAAATAAAATAAAATGAGGCACCTCTATAAATAAAAGTTAAACAATCGCATTAGCAATCAAAGCAAACTTTTATTTTGTAATAACAAGACAATCTCCACAATCTTGGAAGCAAGTTTAGTAGCATTTCTGACCCTTTGTAATGAAATTGCTGACTTTCACTCTCAGTAACTCGAACTTGTTTACTTGAAATATTCGATAACTCAAGTTATTTCCTCTCCTTGAGGTTGAGTCACCAAGGTTCAACGTAGCATTAAAAAATTCATATCAATGCGTACAAAACCAACGATTCAAACGTAAAACCCTCGTAATTGCAACGATTCAAACGTAAAACCCTCGTAATTGCAACGATTCAAACGTAAAACCCTCGTAATTGCAACGATTCAAACGTAAAACCCTCGTAATTGGAATGATTAAAACGTAAAACCCTCGTAATTCCAACGATTCAAACGTAAAACCCTCGTAATTCCAACGATTCAAACGTAAAACCCTCGTAATTTCACTATCGCTATGTTGTTTCATTCACGTTTTAAAAACTATTTTGTTTTAATCTACGCATTTGATCTGAGCTCTAGGCATGATAAGGCAGACAGATCCCGAGCAATTTAGATAAACAGAACCAGGAGATCTGCACCTACTGTCTGTCCTAACTAGATGAGACAAAATTTTGAGCAGACTAGAAAATAGCAGAAAGCCTGCCTGTTGCTAAGTATTGCATTCAGATGAAAGAATTGCATCAGTCATGAAGTTAAATTTGTAATGACATTTGGTAATTATGGATATTGCACCAGAGCAAAACCATGGAGTTTTGTGGTTTAGACTAAGAAGTGTTGCATTCGTTAGAAAAATCCATAAAAATCCAAAACTATTAATTTTAGTTAAACTTGTAGCACAATACTCATGTTTAGTAATCATTCAGAAGAATTGTTCAAAAATAGCTAATTTCTTTATGTATAAAAATAATTGAATCTATTATTTTTACAAAACTAAAATACTTTGTTAGATGCATCTAAAAACTTTCATCTTGATAAAAAATCATGAACAGAAGATTTTAGTACTGTGTTTTAGCTGTGTTTCCCATTTTTAAACATTCAAAATGTGACAATACATATTAAATACTCATCCATAAGCTTGCGTAATTGTTGAATAGATTAGGCAGAAATTAAAAGAATTTGTTACCATTAATTGAACATGGATATCACCAGCTTGAACCTTTGTGCCTAAAATGTGCTGATGAGGTAAGGTTTAAATACTTATCTAAGGTACATCTTGTAGTAATGGTAACAGGGAAGAATGGTAATTTACATTTCTGTTCTGTTACTGTAAGAATTTGGTCAGTCACCAAGCAACAATACTGGATGTTTACAAACTTAACAAACAATCACAACTTTAACATGCTTGATTCAGCAAAAATGTCTTTTAAGTATATAAACTAAAGTTGACAAACATTGTAAAAGAAAATCCCATTATCAACTCTCTTAATCTGGTGGTTAACACACAATTTAAAAAGCAACGAATATTTTATTGCTATCAACGATACCTTCCAATAAAGCATCAGAGGAAATAAGACAGTCTAACATGCTTAGCCATCATGATGAAGTTTACATCGAGTTTGGTTACGAATGTACAATAATACATCATAGTTATCCAGTTAAAAAATAGTAAACTATAGGAAGTTGTACATACATCACAGACATTACAGTAAAGGGGTGACAAACAGTTTAGGTTACATGAGTATAAATGATCAATTGTGGAAAACTGCCGGTTACACCTAACTGACGACGATATCGAATACCTTAACCGCCGTAAGGATACCGATAAGCTTGTCAGGAACCTCTCGTCAAGGCCCTCAGCCTTTAAATCTCGTAGTTGCGAAATTTACTGACGACCTCATTGGGGGTGTCGGACTTCCACGCTACGTTGCCTCGGCCACCCCAGTGGATGTTGGCTCCACCTTCGGACGCACGCCGACTGGCTGCAGACGGAGGACCGCGCGGTGCAGGGCCTTGACCTTCTGCGTTCTCAGGCAACATGCGATCCTTGGTATTGTATGTCGACCAGTGCATCGACTACAACAAGAACAAACATTAATGGTTGCAAGTAGCAGTTTGGTGGTCCCTTTTTATCTCACCGTTTACAAATAGTAAGATTTGGCACTCATCTTTTATTTTGTAACTACAAGACAATCAAACGGATTACAATATTTTCAGCTTTTGCTTTTTATTAAATGATAATACCTGCAGTGGCTCTTCCATGATGATATTTCACCTGGAAAACTAACATCCCATTAAACATTTAGATTCAACATTTTTGAAATTTCAAGATGTAAATAGATTGTAGATCCATCAGAGGACATTATGGAATCTTAATGCTTTACAGATAAAATAATTATTGTAATACAGTCCCATTAGTTATTTCTGGATTTTCAGGCTAAAACATAACTTAGTAGCTTGTAATTGCAATAGGAGATTTTGTATAAAATTGGTCATAAATTTTACCAGTAAAATCGGTGGCATTTAAGAAAAAACACATTTGTTTACCATAATCATTGAAATTTTTTTTAAAGTGTATTAGGGTTCAAAATGGAAAGTTTAAATACTCGTATTTTTAAGGAACGCTGTTTGTTTCCAGGCATACTTAAGTGGCATGTAAAATTGAACATAACTTTATAGGTATTTTATTTATAAATTCTAAAATGCCCTTAGAGTTTATATAGAAAACACAAGTAACACTAAAAATAAAATATTTTTTAACATACAACAACATATTGAATTGGAATTCATTTAGGATTCAGAATACAACCTTAGGGTTTTAAAGGTAAAATTTGAGAACTATACTGCCAAAATGTTTGAACTGTTGGTGGAGTTGATGAAATATTTTAGGACATATTTTCACGGGTTATCAAATCAAACTCTCTCTTGTCGATCATATACAATTTTAAATAAGCTTTCAAAGTTTTTAAAAAACTATAGTATATATGCCTTCCACACATCACAAAGTCAAAATGTGTCTATTAAAAAATATATATATTTACAACATACATATCCATATAAAGAATCAAATATAAATATTTAAAAATATTTCAATATTTATTTATATTTGAAATTTTATTTTAAATATAGCGAAAAGAATGTTTTATATAGACATCATACTATTTAATTTTTAAATGACTCACTATCATGATTCACTAAGGATGTGGTTGTTTCATTCATTATCACATGATGATAAAAGATACATTCATATCAACGGTTTATGATTACTAAAGTCACAATGTAGGTCAATTACAAACAAAAAGTGTTTTGTTGTAAAAGTATGTTTGTTTGTTTTCAGGATCAATTACAAACAAACATTTTCTATGTTTACTTGAAAGAAGTGGCGTAACTAGAACTAGGATTTGGGTGGATGAATATTATTGAAGAACATACCACACCAAGGGGTATGGAATAAATCTGAATTTGAATAAAGACCTTATTCAAATTAAAACATTTAACTGTTGTATTTCAAACAAGTTGGTTGCTGTTATATAAATAGTTTAAGTTTTTCTAGTTTGCAAAGGAGGATTCTATTCCCCCTCATCCCCACCTAGTTACTTCACTGCTTAAAAGAGTAGGCTAATTACTTGCTACCTTGTGTAAAAGCTGATACTGGCAGACATGATTTATGTTCTATAATAACAGTGCTAAACCATTAAACACTTTTCCTCGCATAGTATTGATTAGTAATGGTCCTGCAATACATCTCAATAATTATTCTGATTCAAACACATCCGACTAATGTTTAATTTAATTCATGTTGTTAGTTATATAATATTCTAAATTATTTTTCATAAACAACGCGTATTTAAGGATGTACACAATACATACGAACTTAGAATTGGTTCTAGATACTTATCAACTGTGTCTTAAAATGATACATAAAAACTCTGTACAAGCAAAAAAAAATGAATGATATACATTTTTTTAAATAAACCAGTTTCAAACTAAAAAAATGTAAGTATTACAAAGTAGAAGAAATTAGATTGTAAAATATGATTTTTATTTTGTAGAAACGTTATTTATTAAAAATCAATACAATAAACCTTTTTAAACCGTCACCAAATAAAGACAAGTATACTGTTGAAAATCTATTTCAAAGTAAGTTGTCCATTATATACAAATACTTCACTGCTTGCAGACATTAACAAACTACCAAGAAATAAATGACAGCTGTGTGGTTAAAATTCACACCATCGAAATAGCTATAGTGAGTAATGACTATACCGGGTGAGTTTTTTAAAGTGATCCAATAGCTAACTTTTTAATTACACGACTTAGCACCATACTTTAAATTTGGAACTTGGTCAATTTTAAGTTTCACTCAGGAATACACTTTCAAATTTGTTGAAGATGGCCGCCATTTTCCAATATGGTGGCCAACTTTAAAATCTTTTATGGAACACCCTATATTTTATGTTGTTTTTAGATTCTACTCTAAAAAATAAGACATTTTTGTTATTGAGAGTTTTTCAATATCTCTAATGGTTCAGGAGCTACATGGACTGGAAGTTGTTTATCATCAGTGGCATGAACTCAAAGCACGTTTAATGAAGTAATCAAGTTGGGATTTTATTTGTATTGTTAGTGTTTTGTTATGTTGTATGTGTTTTGATATAGACATATTTTAAACTGTCTTCGAAGTCTATTTTGCTTTGATATTCATTTAACTTTTCGACTAAATGTGTAGTAAAAACAGATTTGAGATATAAAAAACTATTTCAGAAGCAGCGACTTAGATAGATCGCAGTTAAACAAACACATTACCATATTGGAAAATGGCAGCCATCTTCAAAAAATTTGAAAGTATATTCCTGAGTGAAACTTAAAATCGAGCAAGTTCCAAATTTAAAGTGTGGTGCTAAGCTGTGTAATTAAAAAGTTAGCTATTAGATCACTTTAAAAAACTCACCCGGTATAATGGGAGAGAAAACCTATTCACATAAATACATAATACATAAAATTGTTCTTACAAGGAACAATTTGCAGTCTCGTGAATGTACAAGAAATTATGAATTAACTTTGAGTTACAGACTATAGTGAGATGTCTACTTTTTAAGTTATGGTTTGTATGAATCCAAAGTGTATTTTAGTTTTCTTTCCTACCTGCATAATAACTGAGCTTAAGACAATAAATTTTCAACATTATTAAAAAACAATTATATAATAAAAATTAAAAATTTGAATGGATATAAATTATATTTTGAAATAAAGCAATGTAAAATAAAGAAAGCTTGATTATAAATAAAAGACTAAATAACGGAGCTCAGGAACAAGATATTTTAAGGTTATGTTAGGCAAATTCCAAGTTTCAATAGCAGATTGTAAGACTCACCTGGTGCACATGTTCCTTCATGCCCAGCCACTGCTTGTAGCTTATGGATATCCCACTGTGACGCCATTTGTCATAGTTCGCTCGTTTCTCCGGGTCACATAAAATTTCCTTTGCTTCCTGTGATCAAATTTTACATCTATTAGCGTATCAAAAGTTTTTTCTTCCTCTCGATATTGTAGCAAAATAAAGTCAAAGTCAAAGTCAAAGTTTGTAGTAGTACTAAAGTCAAGACATACCAGAACATTATTTAAATTGTTAACCTCTTTGTGAGTCAAATTTTAATATGGAATTAATTCAATACTACCAAATTCGCGATTTTAAATACAAATGCAAGTAACAAACTAGGGTGGAAGTCTTTATACCTCCTTATGTCCCTTGGAAGTCAGCATTTCCAAGAAGCACACAGCTACCTCCTTTTCCTTCTAAGAAATGTTACATATGCATTCTTCTGGAAACTACCTGATCCAATGTATGGAACTACAGTGTCTTTTCTCATTACGGACATATTTCCCAGCTACTTTGTAAAAGAAGAACTGAAGAAAACTTAAGTAAAGACACTAAATGGGTCTACCAGAAACTGAAAGATTTCAAAATCTCCAATTTCATTCCAATCCCTTAGGGTCAAGGATAAAGGCAGATGGTGACCTATCCAATATTGGAAAGAGACTAGAAGTGCTTATGTATGCCCACTTCCTGAGAAGAGGTGCTTTTGAAGATGAGGACACATATTGAGGAAAGTTCCAAGGGCTAGGAAGCTCTCAAGGAAAATATTTTCTAAGGATGCTTAAATGGACTCTGACTTAATTATCTCAAAAGAGATAAGAAAACAGGAACCCATTAAATATTATTATCTGACATACATTTTTTTGTAGAAGCAAGTAGTATTCATTGCATGTTCAATGTGTACAGGAAATCATATAATCATTACCTTTTTGTTTGTAAGTAATAAAATATTATAATAATTGAGATTTTATGGTTGTATTAATTCTAAGAAGTGCTGATTGAGCAACCTGTAGGTTCTTGTGGTTTAGTCACATCAGATGATGTATTGTCTTTGAAACCGATGTAAGTCTCTTCCCTTGACCCTGGTTGGGAACATCAGATGATATGGGCAATTATTTCTAATCTACGCTGATTTCTACCCTGGCTGGGAAACATAATTTAGTACCAGTATGCATGTTCCAAGTGATGTACTCTTATTTACAATCTAAATCACACTCCCCTCAAAGTGTCATTGAAGTCAGATCTGTAGAACACTGACTTCTTTGATAGATGATTTGTACATTCTATGTAACAGTCTAATCAATGAAATCGTCTATTCTTGGCACATTAGTTACAGCATCTATAAAACAGAACCTTATTTGTGATGCATTAAGTATTTTTAGTGATGTGTATTAAGTATTAAGTTTCCTAGCCGTGTTCAAATAATTCCAGTTCCAGTAAACTAGCAAGGGTACTACAATGCACTCTTGAAGTGAAATATTGTCACCGGCTTCACCAATAAATCCAGTCTTTTATTACTCTATGGATAAAAGTGTCAATTGTTAAATCTCATTTGAATGTACACAGTTTGTTTACAAATTTATTTATTCTGTTAGTCTCTAGTTACCATCACGGTTACCCATAAGACCAATGTAAAAATGTTCGCTACCGCTCAGCCAAATCCCATGGAGTGACATGCATCATCGTCAAACTCAGTGTTGCTTACATAAAAATTATTAAGCTTAATGCCTAATTTAAAGGCTTATGGCTAGTTCGTTTTCAAGATATTGTGAACTGAAAGATAAACAAACAAGAAATAAAATTTTCTAGTGCCTAGAGTGATAGACTTCGCTAATGCTCAGCCAATTACATCCCAGATGAAAATCCTTGGTCCAAGTTGATCAAAATGTGATAAAATCATACCATCTGATCAACCCTGCCTGATATCAGTGAGTAGTCTTAATCAAGTAGTGATCTGACAAGTTTGTTAAAAATCTTTAAGTAGCATATGAACGTTAATCGGGTTTGTCCAATTTGTTTAATAATATTATTATAGAATTTTTCATGTCTATGTCCCATAAATCCTTCAAATTATAACCAGTCTTGATTTAAGTTGATTGAAATGTAGAAAAATACTGTATTTTTATGCTACTACACAATGATCAAGAATAAATATGTTCTAAACTTTATTGTACTGGGTATTATCATTAGCTCTTTGAAGTAAAATTCTCCACAGCCAATTTTAAAAGTTGAATAATGCCTACAATGATCTGAAACTGTAACAAATTTAAAATCATAAAGGCTTACTCCGAAGTAACTTTTATTAAAATAATTAAATGTTAAAACATTAACATATTTTATTGTACTCACAGTATTTGTCTCGAACTTATCTCTAATAACTGATTGCATCAAGTCATGTAGTAAAATAACCCCTGGAATAATCAGTTTACATGTTGTAGTAAGTCTGCCAAAAATAGAATACTGATGATGCAATTCAAACTGCCAAAAGAAATCATACAGAACTCGAACTTTTATTCGGTGGTCGCGTAAACAAAGTGAACTTCTAAAGCAGGCTGAAGCTGTGGTTTATTGAGCTAGGCCTGGAAAGTGCCTGTCAAGGTGGATAGTAGTTGAAAAGATCTTGAGAATTTGTTGATCTTGGTATTGAAGATATTGCTTAATACCAGAAAAGTAGCTTTCTTCTTAGTAGGTGTGCTTTCGCACTTTCTATGATGACTGTGTAAAGAGTAACAAAGTCCAGTCCTGTTATATTCATATTAGAGAATAGATGTCATTATGAATATAAAATATACAACAATTCTGTAAATTAGCTAATTGTATTTATATAAAAGTGAAGGAAATAATTTAAATAGTAGTTTTTCATCACTAGGAGTAAAATTGTCTGTCTTCGGAGAGCAAGAGCAAGAAATATCAGAAATATGACAAAGCACCAAAAACTTTTTGCTCCATAAGATGAACAACTTTTTACTATCATATAGGACACAAACGTTAAAGGTTACACGTTTTAATTAATTTTTATTACAATAACTCAATATAGTCATACTGTCAAGTTTATATATCAAAACATCTGTGTTTTGTACCAATTACTTTTACTGAAAAAGCAAAGAAATTTGAAGTTGGCGTATGCAAGCTGATTTTTCAGATCCCTGTTACGCAAACCATTCACTTCATGGACTAAGTTTACATATCAAAAGTAGCTTTATTTGTGCAGTGTGATAAAATGTAGTTATGTATAATATATGTGAAGTTTATTTTATTAATGAAATATACTTTGTGTTTATTTGTATTAAAAAATCATTATTTGAAATGGAACTATTTTATTAAATTGTCACACTTTTGTTATCAAGTTCTCAATTTAAATTTAGAAGTTTGGTGATTGATAATAATTCCAACATTCATCACTGCTTAGCAGACTTATATTCTCCTTCTGATCATTTTATTTCAACTTGTTTTCAGCCTAATTTTCGTAACTTTGTTTATAAATGTTATACAATATTTTAACATTTACTGTTAATTTAATTTTGGCCTACTCCAATCAGGAGGGTGTAATGAAGAAATGAGATAAAAATCATAAAAATATATTAATGACCGAAAGTCCTTAATGTTGTAATCACAAGTTCCCTATAACATTATAGATTATTTTTATTATAAATATTTGTTAGCCTTTTTTAACATCACTTTTGTATTCTGCATACTAGAGAGTAAATTCGGGTGAAATATTTATTTAATAATCTAAAACATACAAGCTTAATTAAATTGATAGTATTTAAATAGATTTGGTTTGACTTTTATTGGGCTGGATGTTTCTTTTTAATATTTTAAAATTATTATATTTTTAACTGTTTCTGCAATATTCTGGTTTGGTTTTTTTTTCTAATTAAGGTTTTAAGTTGCAAAAATAATAGTTATGATAATTTTATTGGGTTGATTTTAAATTCGGTTTTAAAGATTGAAGATGGATAACTAACACTGTACAAGTATGTGTTGTTTGAATATTATGTATAGACAGTAAGTCTAAGATTGAGCTTACCTTTAACTGTTGGAACTTTGCTTCTGCATCTTTATCACCCTCATTTTTATCAGGATGATACTGGAGTGCTAGGACCTTATATTCAGCTGTTATCTGCTCTACCTGAAATCAAAATATGAGTAATAAATAAAACTCCACTTATAAGGTTAAAATTGTAAAATTAACTGATTTGATTTAAAAGGGATCTGAAGCCCAGTATCTATTCACAATAATTTTACTCTCTATATTGTATGTGCGTTTGTTTAGTTAGTAATTTGTGAAGGAGACCAAATTTTTTCCAGACTTCCCCCTTCAGTGATAAAAAAATCAGCAATACTACGTTTTGAGATCTGCATTCTAATCTCTTCATTCATCCAGATGGTTAACTCACTTAAAAAATTAGGAGTATTTCGGTAAAAATTACCATTAATTGTTAGATTAAATTAAATTAATGAAATCACAAGTTGATTCTTTATGTAGCCTTATTGTTGATTCTTGTGTTGCGCTTTATATGCACAAGACCCAAGGAAATCAATTCAAGTTAAATCGTTTATTTGCTCGTTACAATTAACAATGCATGGAAATAGTAATTTTTTAAACTAAGATTTGGAACATTCACCCCACAACCCTACCACATTCAAACTTACAACAAATTCATACAATCAAGGCTCATTTATCCATCAAATTCCTTTTTTGAAATTTGGTTTTCGGTGACGAAATAATTGAGAAGGAAACATAATTTTTTCCAATTAAGATGATTAAAAGAGGAATTTAAAAAAAGTTGAGTCGGATGTTAGACGCAATGGATATCTCCAATAGACAAGTGCAAACAAATCAGAAGAATCGTTCGTAAGTCTGTACATGGGAATAGAGAAAATTTTCGTTTATATCAATCTGTTATGTGTTAGCATTTTCTGAAAAAAACAAAAAGAGTAGATAAGAAAGTACAAAATTAGAACCGTGTAATACACACAATACTCTTAGACAGTGTCGGAAAAACAAAACAAAAATGGCACAAAGGATGCCAAAAAAGAGTATCAAATGTAGTTGTAATATGGAATACTTAGGCGAGACAAAGACTATTAAACTTAAAGATAAAAGCACTCTATAAAATAAAAGAAAGGGTTTAACAGTAAATTTAAAAATCATTGTTGGGTTTAAGATCATGACATGAATTTCAATGGGATAATAATACATGAGATTCCCATTTTTCTTCATGGAGGGTTTTCTTCAATCCAGGTTTCTTATGTGACGACCTCCAGCATATAGTGGGGTCTTCACGCCACACTTAGATTTATAGTGATGACAACAAATTCAATTGAAATCAGGCCACTTTAGCTGCCAATACCGAAGAACGAAATTAAAGAGTCAAACAGAATGCACAAATATATCAACGCGTTGTCTCAATATAGTTTTAAGAAGTCCATCTACAACCATAAGAAGAGGCCCACACCGCTTCCCTGATTTTACGCCATCTTGCTTCTGCCGTGATGATCGCCATTATGGCCCACTATTGGTAACTGGCCAGTTGTGAGCGGTTGGTTCCTGCTATCAGGCTAGTAGTGGTCTGTACTTTTAGTTCAGATTTAGTGTTATTTTTGTTACGTACATGTCTAAGAGTTTTGTGCATCATTTGAAACACAGCACGTTTATTGTGACTGATTTGTGCGTGGCAACGCTTAGATATGATTTTTCATTTTAACCTTTATTGTAGTTGTGAATAAAGACTCTCTCTCTCTCTCCCCCCCCCCCTCCACCCTAACCCCTTTATTGTAGTTGTGAATAAAGACCTCTCTCCCCCCCTCTCTCTCCCCCTCCCCCCCCCTCTCTCTCCCTCCCCCTCTCTCTCTCAAGTATTCACCTGAGGAAGATATCAGATGAATGATCTCAAAAATACAGTTACTGATTTTTGGTATCACTGAACGGTGACAAAAATCCTGTCACCTCCACAAACCGTAAGTAAAGAATAAAGCTTTGTGTCATTACACAGCTAATGGGAATGCAGTGTGGTCTGTGTTGTAGCTTCAGTTTGAGTGTGTGGAAATACTCCTGTGCGAACACACGTGAGTAGGTAGACACATCGCAATTTTGTGGGCTCTCGTATTCTAACGGGTTGTCGAATGTGTTATTGAATTGTGTGCATTCATCTTCTGTCTCAGCGTTATTGATAGCCTGGCACGGTGCAAAACTATGTGCACTCAGCCGTCTAAATAACGCGACCATTTCCAAAGTACGATTAATAATGTTTATACACACTGTCCCCTGCAACCACGGCACGTTTACCAACAGATCGGAACTTGTCTACCACGCGCAGTGTTTATCAGTAAGTGGGCAGAGGCTAGTCTTATCTTATCTCTCGTCCCCCTCCCCTTAAACACAGCTTTGATTATTGGTCAATTTGATTAACACTGTGCAGATTATCCAGCATTAGTATATACACTATACAGTGTATTCATGTCTTATTCATAAAGTATGTGTTTTTATTTTTGGACGAAAGATGAGTGATCTAACCCATTAACAAATCACAAGCTTATGTGCATTGACCCCTCTCTGAACTGCTTTCCTTGTGAAGTAATAAGAGGGTGGCTACTACGTCCTCAAAGGGTCTCTACTGAGATTTTTCCCATAGTGCTGGGCAACATCCTTCTTCTGCTTTCGTGGTTTTCTGCAGCTCTCTTACCACCTCAGAAGCTATCTCGAGCAATTAACAGGACTTGATGCAAATGGACAAGGTTGACATGGTTCTTGGAAGCTGTTATGACACCAGAATACCAAGAAAATTGTCACAAAAGTGGGGATTTAGTCATCATACCTTAGTGGCAGATTTCACACGGTCCAAATGCAACAAAATATGTGAATATTGAGTTGAGTTTTTATTTCATCTTCCGCTCAGTGCATTGTCTGAAATCTGACACTGATACAGATTGATTCCTGGAATCTGCAGTCAACGTCTGTCCGAAGCAAGAACGTCAAGGTGGGCAAGACAACTGATATTTTCCCAAAGCGGACAGAAAGTAAGACCCCATTTTGTTCCTTAAGAAGTTCTTGACCCGTATCTAAGTTGAGAACGATCTTTCAGCTGTAATATTGAATTATTTAAATAATAATAATAGTTTACTAAAAAGTAATTAAAACTTATTTAAGTAATTGAAAATTGGGGGAGGTTTGGACCCTTTGCACCCCTCCCTCTACGTCCTTGGTCCGAAGGATCCATAAAAAGTCGGCAACGAAGGCGTACCATATGAAGTCTGCGTCGTTTCGACTTAAGGCTACAATCACACCTAGGCTACAAAGGCTCAGTCTGATTACCTATCAGCTATCTAGTGTAGTCTAGATGAAGAGGTATTCTCATTTTTTCAACACATGCACAAATGAGATTTCAGACACTGCACTAAGCGAAAGGTGAAATGGAGCTTAGCTCAGTACTCACATTTCATCAACCCTACCAACCATAGCTACGTTATGTGTACGACAAAATATATCTAAAAGAGATCGAATCGAATGAAGCATGGTGTCCCCCATGGATCTATACTCGGTGCGATTCTATTTTTGGTATATGTCCAACAGTTGAACAAAATATTCAATATTGGATTCCTTGTTGAATAACTCTCTACGTAAGAGAATAATCTCAATTGACTTCTTAGAAACATCTCTAAACACACAATACTCGCGTTTGATTAATCAAACATGTTGAGGAAAATGTTAGTTTCAATTTTACCTGTCTATAGAAAGTTATGTTTAAGGTATTTAACAAAAACATATTAAAACACTAAAAAATAATCCAGCGTCACCTTACTTTTGGTCTTTATGTTGAGTTTTAGATGGCTTTTCATACTTAATTTTGGCTTCTGAAATAAGATATCTTTATATTTTTAAATATCCGGATGCCGAGATCTCCTGAATTACCATGAGGTTGTATTGTATGTAAATTCCCACCTTCACGCCTACCCTTCTTTCTTCAACATATCCGGAACCTACAAAGGACGCCACATAAACCTGACTTGTTAAAGGCTAAAGGAACTCTCACTAAGGTTGGACCGAAAGCTCGTATTTTAGAGAGTATATTTTAATCTCAAGAGCGTAAATGCAATTGTAGTTCATTCAGTTTTTTATGAGCGTTCATTGATTTCTTTTTACTAACTGACAAATGGAGCGGATATTTAAGACCACAGAGCGCAGCCGTTTTTTATAGGCCTCTATGATGTGGCTGTCTATCCATTGCATTTAACACAGTAGTTTTGAAATGTTGTGAAGTTTAGTAGTTATATAAGCTGCTAAGAATTACAACCTTATGTGCATCAATTATTCCAGAATTTGACTAACTTTTCCAATTTGGGGCGGAAATGCGAAAATCCACTTAGATCCTCCACTACGTGAAAGTGATCTTTTGTTCAATTCTTCAGAATGAACGGGTTAACTGATTTGAACCCGGGTTTCGATTTTTACCGCACGGACTCGCTAGATTTACGCCGTAATTTGAGATTTTGCCTTTTGGGGGCTTAATATTCCGACATTTTTAATTATCATACATTAATGCTGAAGTAAATGAACATTTGGACGATGCATTTCTTATCTCCTTTCAAAGTACCTCCGTCACACAATTTTTAATAATTGTCCTATATTTTCCGCAAGGCCGTTTGATATAAATTAGACAGTTTTGGATAATTTACTACTCATATGGTTATAAAAATAATATTGAATAAAAATCAAATTTCTGGTAATACTACCCTCCAGACTGCAAGTATCTATTCCAGGATAAAAAGTATAGATACTCGAGTTTGAAAGTCAATCACAAATTAACTAGTAGAGCTAAAATTACAGGAGGTACATTAAAATTTATTGTTTAACCAAATGTCTTTCCAAACCAGATACAAAGAAAAAGGTATCGTTTATGTTGCTTTTCAACCAGAAAACGACAAAAAAAGGGACCGGTTATGGTGCTTTTCAACCACCAAACAAACAAAAAAGGTACCGCTATGTTGCTTTCTAAACCAGAAAACAACGAAAAGGAACCGGTTATGTTTCTTATCATCCAGAAAACAACGAATAAGGTATCGGCTATGTTGCTTTCCAAACTAGAAAACAACGAAAAAGTTACCGGTTATGGTACTTTTCAAACCAGAAAACAACGAAAAATGAACCGATCATGGTGCTTTTCATCCAGAAAACAAAGAAAAAAGTTACCGGTCATGTTGTTTTGCAACGCAGAAAACAAAGAAAAAGGAACCAGTTATGGTGCGTTTCAAACCAGAAAACAACGAAAAAGGTACCGGTTATGGTGCTTTTCAACCAGAAAACAACGAAAAAGGTACCGGTTATGGTGCTTTTCAAACCAGAAAACAACGTATAAAGGTATCGGTTATGGTGCTTTTCAACCAGAAAACAACGTAAAATGACCGGTTAAGTAGTTTTTCAACTTAACTACAAATGTTAGAATTAACATTTAATGTTAGAGTTAACATTTCCGAGTTAACACCCTTAACTCGGAAATTTTTAATCCGATTAAAACCAAGTTTTATTAGTTACAAGTATTAGTTTATAAGTATGAAATCGTAGAGTTAAGAATCATATAGAAATGTTATATTATACAATCAGCTTACCTTTTATTACTGACCGGACGGTTCAAAAGACTCGGCATTGGTCTCGTTATGGATTTTTGAAAGTCAATATGTTATAATTTTTAGCCGTGTTATTTTCCGCGCAGGCACGGCGTCTGGCAACCCCCCAGACTGTATGTTTTATACTACTTACTATTATGTAATTTTTAGATGAGCAAAGAACCTAAATTTGAGAAAGTATTTGCTCCTATCTTCCATAGGCCCATAGGACTTTTTTTATTTAAAAAACCTATTCGGTTAAAAAGATTTAATAAAACAAAACTTATGCAATAGGTTCTACTTTATCTTCATCATTAACCACGTTTCCACAATTTTGCTTCAACACACCTTGAGAACCAAATCTGAGATTTTGCAGCAAATATTATACACGAGATATATATATTTAATCGCTTACAACAAAGTTTACATACAAAACTTATTGTAGCCTACAAAGTATTTAAATCCCACCTATTTAATAGACAATGACCGAGATATAAGTAAGATTTGAAACTTTATACGCAAAGCTAAAAACCCTTAACACATTATCTCGCCCACTGTTTCAGGGTATCAGGGCGGACTGTATTGCGAAAAAATCATTAGTTTTATGCCTCTTCGAGAGACTATTATGTAGTAGGTACACGGTGACCTTGTCTGCTACCGTTTGAAGGAAGTTTTACTCCAGAGAATATTATATATTTGAGACCGAACATAGAAAAGACACGCTATAGGTGACCTACTTTCTAGGCACTCGTCTAGCAGAGTCATCTAAATCATCCAAGCACAATCACGCAAGGATCGGCTACACTACCTTTAGTAAAGTAAAAAGAAAATACTTAGTACTTTGAAACTTTATATATTTGTCGAACACGATAGCTACAATTTGAGTTTTAAGTACCGGGTGTTCCACGAAGAGGTTTAAACGTTTGATTTTTTTATTACTTGCCCATTTATGCACCGAACATTTTCAAACTCTACACAATTCATTAAATAGGTTTTAAAAATATTATGTGAAAACTTCAGCTCTCTAGCGATTGTTGGAACAAAATGGTGACATTTTGAAAAACTATACTTTAAAAACAGTATTATTGGGTTTGTAAAATTATTTATTATCATATTCTAGAGAAAAAAAGCATTTCAATAAGAAAAGTAGAACATAGCCTATTAAAAAACCTACAATTTCAGTCCACAATTATTCGAACTGTAATCCATCCACAGCGACACACTGATAAAAGCGCTTAACAAATGAATCGTAAGCTCTTACAAAGGAATTCTGCGGTATCCGGAGAAGTTCCTCTTCAATTGATTGTTTTAATTCCTCATCATTATTGAAGCTACGAGTATGAACTTGTTCCTTTAAGTAACCCCGTAGAAAGAAATCACACACAGTTAAATCTAGGGATCGGGGTGGCCAATCTAAAAAATCACTTCCACGACCAATCCAACGCCCATTAAGTTGTCATTTAGTAATCGCTTGACAGGATTTGGGAAATGAGGAAGAGCACCATCTTGTTGGAAGATTGCTTGATCCATTTCTGGAACCATAAAATGAGGCAAGATTTTTTTTCATTTAAAACCTGTTCGTTCATACCTATTCCCAGTCATTGTACTGTCCGAAATGTCGTAAGATAGCACCCCATTAAAACTGACATTTTCAATTAATCACCATTTTGTTTCTACAATTGTTAGGGAGCTTTAATTTTTGCAGAATATTTTTAAAACCTACTTTAGTAATTGTGTAGAGTTCCAAAATTTTCGGTACATAAATGGGCAAGTAATATAAAATGAAACGTTTAAACCTCTTCGTGGAACACACTGTATATTAAAAGTGTTTGATCATTCTTTTTCAGTTCTGTACCTTTAAGGCAGGTTGGGCACTATGTTTTGCGCACTTGTCCGTTTTTATAATTTATTTCTTTGTGCAACACAGAGACCACATTTATCGTATTTGAAGAAGCGGAATAACTACAAGTAACCATAACAGTTTAATATTCTACGCCCATTGTTCAGTAATGAACGAAACGACTAAACAAAAGGAGAAACTAAAACTGTGATAAAACTCTTTGTTACACGAGCTTCAAACGGCTTATTGTTTGTATTTTATGTAGGCCTTCAAGGTCATATTATAGTTACAGTTTTTTGTGCATTGTAGCAAGAGAGTTAATTTACCTATTAGTTATGAAATCAGTGTTTACATAACGTAGCTCTGGTGGAGAGGATTGTTAACTACAAGTGTTAAGTTCAGCTCCATTTCACATTCCGCTCAATGCAACGTCTGAAATGTGACGCTGTCTCATACTTGACTCCTGGAATTTGGAGTCAACGTCCGTCTGAAGAGATCCAAAAATGTTGACGGTGAAGAAGCTCAAAACGAACTCTTTGCAACGTTTAATGGATCAAGCAACGTCAAGCGTGGATGCTGCTTGAATGGATGACCGCTGAGCAATCCTGTCCTTGCAAGCAGCCCGCCTGCCCGGCCATTGGTGGTGGTTCGGAAGTCAACTTTAAGCCGTTGATCTCCAGGTTGTGTCAGAGAGGTCTTCTTAGCCCTAACTTCAACTGGTAGAATAAGAAATCCCTTACTTTACCTTTTTATTTTCAATTTCTACGTAAATTCTACTATACTAGTCGTAACTGTAAAATTCTAAATTTGGTACGTTAAATTAACACCTGTAGTTAATTGTTGCTAAAATTACAACAGATTTTACTGAATTGATTCTATTAGTAACTCGTTATGCCACTAGTCAATGTGTATTTCGAATTTCATCTGACCCGTTAGAAATGCAATATCCCACGAGCACAGTTAGGAGAATTATTATAGCGTATCCGCTTTCCTACAACGATTACTTTCTGTTATAAGAAATACCTTTTGTTTCCTTCAGTTCAATATTTTATCCCTTGCATTCTATATGTCATAAGTTCTAGAGACATTCAAAATTACAAGATCTACTCAGAAGATACAACGGCTAGTGAGATATTGACAATTCACAACGTATATAACAGCTAGTGAGATATTGACAATACACAACCTATATAACAGCTAGTGAGATATTGACAATTCACAACGCATATAACAGCTAGTGAGATACTGACAATTCACAACGTATATAACAGCTAGTGAGATATTGACAATTCACACCGTGTATAACGGCTAATGAGATATTGAAAATTCACAACGTATATAACAGCTAGTGAGATATTGACAATTCACAACCTATATAACAGCTAGTGAGATATTGACAATTCACAACGCATATAACAGCTAGTGAGATACTGACAATTCAAACGTATATAACAGCTAGTGAGATATTGAAAATTCATAACGTGTATAACGGCTAGTGAGATATTGACAATTCACAACGTGCATAACGGCTGTGAGATATTGACAAATCACAACGTGTATAACAGCTAGTGATATATTGACAATAAATTCATAAAGTGTATAACGGCTAGTGAAATACTGATCGATTCATAACGTGTATAACGGCTAGTGATATATTGACAAATCACAACGTGTATAACGGCTAGTGAGATATTGACAATTCACAACGTGCGTAACGACTGTGAGATATTGACAAATCACAACGTGTATAACAGCTAGTGAGATATTGACAATTCACAACGTGCGTAACGACTGTGAGATATTGACAAATCACAACGTGTATAACGGCTAGTGATATATTGAAAATTCATAAGTGTATAACGGCTAGTGAGATATTGACAATTCGCAACGTGTACAACGGCTAGTGATATATTGACAATTCACAACGTGTATAACGGCTAGTGAGACATTGACAATTCACAACGTGTATAACGACTGTGAGATATTGACAAATCACAACGTGTATAACGGCTAGTGATATATTGAAAATTCATAACGTGTATAACGGCTAGTGAGATATTAACAATTCGCAACGTGTACAACGGCTAGTGATATATGGACGATTCATAACGTGTATAACGGCTAGTGAGACATTGACAATTCACAACGTGCATAACGACTGTGAGATATTGACAAATCACAACGTGTATAACGGCTAGTGGTATATTGAAAATTCATAACGTGTATAACGGCTAGTGAGATATTGACAAATCACAACGTGTATAACGGCTAGTGAGATATTGAAAATTCATAACGTGTATAACGGCTAGTGAGATATTGACAATTCGCAACGTGTACAACGGCTAGTGATATATGGACGATTCATAACGTGTATAACGGATAGTGAGACATTGACAATTCACAACGTGCATAACGACTGTGAGATATTGACAAATCACAACGTGTATAACGGCTAGTGATATATTGACAATAAATTCATAACGTGTATAACGGCTAGTGAGATATTGACAATTCACAACGTGTATAACGGCTAGTGAGATATTGACAATTCACAACGTGTATAACAGCTAGTGATATATTGACAATAAATTCACAACTTGTATAACGGCTAGTGAAATATTAACGATTCACAACGTGTATAAAGGCTAGTGAGATATTGACAAATCACAACGTGTATAACAGCTAGTGATATATTGACAATAAATTCATAACGTGTATAACGGCTAGTGAAATACAGACGATTCATAACGTGTATAACGGCTAGTGAGATATTGACAAATCACAACGTGTATAACGGCTAGTGAGATATTGAAAATTCACAACGTATATAACAGCTAGTGAGATATTGACAATTCACAACGTGTATAACGGTGAGTGATATATGGACGATTCATAACGTGTATAACGGCTAGTGAGACATTGACAATTCACAACGTGCATAACGGCTAGTGAGATATTGACAAATCACAACGTGTATAACGGCTAGTGGTATATTGACAATTCACAACTTGTATAACGGCTAGTGAAATATTAACGATTCACAACGTGTATAACGGCTGTGAGATATTGACAAATCACAACGTGTATAACAGCTAGTGATATATTGACAATAAATTCATAACGTGTATAACGGCTAGTGAAATACAGACGATTCATAACGTGTATAACGGCTAGTGAGATATTGAAAATTCACAACGTATATAACAGATAGTGAGATGTTGACAATTCACAACGTGTATAACGGTGAGTGATATATGGACGATTCATAACGTGTATAACGGCTAGTGATATATTGAAAATTCATAACGTGTATAACGGCTGTGAGATATTGACAAATCACAACGTGTATAACAGCTAGTGATATATTGACAATAAATTCATAACGTGTATAACGGCTAGTGAAATACTGACGATTCATAACGTGTAGGCTATAACGGCTCGTGAGATATTGACAAATCGCAACGTGTATAACGGCTAGTGAGATATTGAAAATTCACAACGTATATAACAGCTAGTGAGATATTGAAAATTCACAACGTATATAACAGCTAGTGAGATATTGACAATTCACAACGTGTATAACAGCTAGTGAGATATTGAAAATTCATAACGTGTATAACGGCTAGTGGTATATGGACGATTCATAACGTGTATAACGGCTAGTGAGATATTGAAAATTCACAACGTATAACAGCTAGTCATATATTGACAGTTAAAAAAAACTTTTAAAACTGCTAGTGAGATAATTACAACTGATGTAATCAATTTTGGATTTGGAACATGTTTTATGTAAAGTTTATAGGTCTGATAACTTGTTTTAATGCAGAACAAATTGGAACACATTTTATAAACCACTCCACGTGAAATAAATAAGGGTTATTTAAAGTAGTAAATTCAGGCGGTTTTTAATCAGACCCAAATAAACACGGCTGAAATAAAAATGTTAAATTTTACATCAATTATAGCTTCAGGGACGGACACTTTATTTATTTGTAAAAAAAATTAATATTATTAAATAATTTAAACAACATGTTATTTTCTTAAATGCTATTTAATTAAAACAAATATAATGAAGTAAGAAGAATGCACCTATTAACACTTTTTATATTTTTTAATTATACGATGTACATTTTTATTTGAAGAATCCATCTTCAGGTATTAAATTGACATATATTTTAACTATCTTGGTTCAATTATTTGTTTATTACATTCATTTACCTTAACGGCTAGTGATAGTACCTGAAAATGGATTCCTCGAAGCCGAAATGTACATCGTAAAAATAAACACTTCAAAAGTGTTGAAAGTTGCATTCTTCTTTTTTATATTAAACACTTTTCGGGGCTACTAATACAAATATAATCTCTTTAAGTTATAAACAAATAAAATATATGTCACTTCCTGAAGCCACGTATACGTACTGTAAAAATTGAACGTATTTATGTTATATTATATTTATATTAAGATTTGTTTTTTTTTCACACTTACACTGTATTGAGGAAAGAGATCTTAAAGATATGTGAATTCAACATAAACAAATACTTTCCAATCCCAAAATCGATCACACCACATTAATAACGTATACAATAGTAATGATAATAGTATGGTAATTGCTAATACTGACAATGTTTATAGTAGCTAGTAAGACTATAGGAGGCACTAACATCCAGTCCACGATCTGACTGTAAAACTTAGTAAGACCTTTTGATTCTTGCATACCTTGGATTTACTACCGAAAACCCTATGTGTAGACCATGTAATAAGTTAAGACTCTTGGTGTCGTGTTGGATCGTGGCCTCACTTTTTCCAGTCACATTTCTCACGTTATCCAGCGTGCGATCGGCAGATTGAAGGGGATTCTAGGAGGATCTGATTCAGTTTCAGAATATTACTGCCGAAGACTGCGAAATTGCGGTCTATGCAGACGTTAGTCCTGTCAGTCTTGTAGTACTGTCTACCTCCTTATGGGGACAGCATTTCGAGAGAGGACGTTGGCAGAAGGCAAAAGCTGTAGAACTTAGCCATCAAGTTCATTTTCAACCTGAGACGGGTTAATCATATATCTCCTTTCTGAGATGTTGTCAAGTTACTTCCTGTGGAGGCAGTGTGCAGGCTGCTGTGGTGTTGCATGGTCCACAAGGTTCTTAAGTTTAGCGAACCACAGTATCTCAGCAAGAAACTCTTGTATCGGAAGGAGGTCTCTCTACGAAGCACTAGCCAAGACGGAAGGCTTCACTTCCCGAAAGTGAGACTAGATGTTGGTAGAAGAGGCTTCTCTTTTGGTCCCAGCATTTGCAATGGCCTCCCCTAACATATTACAAGTATTGTATATCTTTCGTCTTTTAAAGATAAGATGATGGAATTTTTAAAGAATACCAACTAGTTTCTGATTATTGAGATGTGATTTAGTTCGTTTGGTTAGTATTTAGTATTGATTTTGAGTTGATTTCAAAAACAATTGTTTGCTGAAATAGTATACTGTAACTGAACCAAACACCAATTGCACCACTGTACGGTTAGAAACTAGTGATGTTCAAACATAAGAACATGGCCCATATGCCACGAAAACAACATTGATATTTATGGCTTCTTAATTATGTACTAAGATATACTTAGTCTCCAGTTACGTTAAATGTCTCAATAATAATAACAGAAATAGCATGACTGACTTTGTTTTTTGACTAAAGGGAGAGGCCGATCCCTTTTTAAGCCTTATTCTGCTCGTCCCAATGGGCCACTGGCCTGTGCAAGGATCTTGTCAAACAGAATAAGGGGGAGAGTCGATACAGTACAAGGTCGATGGTACTGATAAAAAGTGCTTCGGTCATAGACAGGATTTGAACCTGCGCTATCTCTAACTCAGGTTGAAAGTCCGACGTCTTAGACCGCTCGGCCACCAGCACTCCCAAATAAATACCTTGGACTTCTGCACAGTTATTCCAAACTATAGTTTCCTTAAAAATGGCCACTAAGGAACAGCAATGTCCTAGACTTTATGGTCTCTACTCACTAAAATGGACATTCATTTCATACCAATGGGAAAATACATGAAATCGTTTCGGAGATGAGCTATCCTTCGTAATTAATTTCGGGATAGTTTGAGATGTCGTTAAAAGATCGTCTTTAGTGCCCCTGTTATGTGGGAAAGGCTTCGCAGTTAAATGTAAGTTATACCAACACTGGGTTTCTCTCTTATCAAGTCAACGCTCCATAGATGTGAAATGAAAATTTATTAAGAACCCTAAGGGCGTTCTAAAGAGTCGACTGTACTGGTGACCATTTTGATTTTAGCCCCATAATAACAAGCTTAAACCTCAAGTGCTACTATTAATTTATGTTTGGTCGTAATTTTTTAAGATCCAAACTAAATTTTAAATTTTATTTGTGATTCGCAAAACTATCTCAATAAACTTTATCAAAAGGTATATACTTTAAAAGTAAAAGCGTTTGGCTGGGCATTAATTGTACATTTAAAATAAGACATCAACCAAAATTCTACGAAAAAATGACATATTAAGTGTTTAAGGGTTAAAATTGGTTTTTCGAGTTGAAACTAAAGGTCGTTTCACTATATCCTACTCTTAAATTCGTATAGCTGTCCGTCCTTCCGAGCGATAACTCTTGATCAAAGGATCCGAGAAGCTTCTTGGTACATAGATCCCTATTGGTCCAAAGAAGAATTTGGCGTCAAATTCCTGGAAGCGTCTACTGACCCATTTAGTGTCGAACGCGTAAACGTGATCGATCCCGTAAGGTCGATTTGTATTTTACCGCTAAAAGTATTATTACCGGTCAAAGACCTTTAAATTATACACATTATGTCGAACGCCATTGATTTGTTTGAATGTTAATGGTCTTTGATTTTGTTTTATCCTGTTTCTAGTTGACAATTGTGTGGTTTTCCTATGTGATTTTATTATCAACCTATGTGCAGCATTGTTGTTTGTAAAAAATAATTTTGTTCTTTGTTCTGAGGTTTTTCATTCGAATTGAGCAAAGTTTTATAATACACAGTTGATTATATAATACCTTAGAATGGGTGATCCTTGTAGATCAAGGATTCGCGACATTCTAATGGAATCTGACATTACTGACTTTGTTGAGTCTGAAGTTTAAGTGTTGTCTCGCATTTTCTTTCTCTTTTTAATCAATTTTGAAGTAAAGATTGACTTTTAGACTGTTGCACATCAGCTAACTTCATAAAAAGGAAGAACACCCATTAATTTTCATGAAGTCAATTTACAAATAAACGCGCACTTTAGAATGTCTGATGGACGCTTCCAAGAGATGAAAATAAAACATGTTTGCAATGGTCGTATAGGTAATCATGATGGCAAAGAGAGAAAATCGCATAATAAACAAATATATAAACAAACTAATTACATTTTAAAAAGTGACATAATACCATGCGATCAAGTTACTTTGTCGGTGTGGTTGTTAAGACTGATGTTACGTTCTGTCAGAACATTACGTTTGTTGTCTTTGACTTTCCAGAGAATACATTGTAATCAATTAATCTTAAAATAATTACCTAATTTTGTTAGGTAAATTTGAAATGCTGATTACTTTTTATTATTGCTGGAGTTTAATCAATAAAACAGGTTTTTGCGATAGCCCGCAACTACAACGATTCAAGCGGCAACAGATTTTAGAATTGAATGCAATATCTTCTTATAGACTAGTACATAATCAACACTGTTGTTCAACGCGCGTTTATTTTTATACAAGTTGACTTAATTCACATTTACTTTCTATTCCTCGTACCTTAGTAATTAAAATAAGAATTCTTACATGTACACTTTCTGCCCGCAAGGGGTAACATGTTCCATCTTGTGTAGCTGATAGGAAAATACTGCTTCCTAGTAACTGAAGGAAATAATTAAACGTAATATCAAATTATTATTTGTTAACGTGCAAAAATGCTGTGCCCATATCGAGATTCGAACCCGCAGTGTACACTGAAACGTTAACACTCAACATCCAGGAACGGCTGAGTTATCACTAATAATTAAGGATAATTAAGGAAACATTCTTAAGCTATTTACAGTCAGTATCATCAATCATGTAGCTCAAAGAAGTCGGCGGTACAAAATGACAAAATATGATACGTTAAAGTTGCGCCTATTTTACCACTATTTAATATAAAAATACTAAGATAGAAAACAGGAGGGAAAATACAACGAACGACCCTTTTAAAGAATCATTCAGTAATATTTAGTTCTTGTTTGTGTGGTACAAAATTTTTCGATAGGCAATAAAAGCTATAAAAACGCTAGACTTAAATCTAAATCATTAGTGTTTTACTTATTATAATAGTAATACAAGTCGCTTGAACAAGACAAGAATATTTTTTAGCGTGCTATATAGTTTTAAATTAGGTAGCAACAGTGTTATGACCGGTATATTCCATAAAGTTAGCAAACAGCCTGCCGGCAAAAGCGAGGAGATTAATCAATAAATTGTTAACAAAAGTATATGCCGCAAGTCATACTTTTCAATCAACTTCATATTTAGTGAGTTAATTCTTAAAAAAGGAACACAACGTATTAGAAAGATATAGTGAGAAAAGATCTCGTCAAAATATTTAAATCAATCAATCGAATTGTACGACGCAAAATGTAACTTGAATGTACGGTAACGAAATTCCAATGGATTGACGGGAAATGATTGAAGTGGCAGGTGTCACTCACTGTGGCCTGCTCATCGCACCCCAGGATCGCGTAGAGGTCCTCCTCGTCCTTCTTCTTGTAGTCCAGGATCTCGCTGACACTGGTCATGTTTACGTTTACTACCACAGCTGGTGTATTACACACTGGTATTTACGACAACACCGCACAACTTCCACAGTTCCGTGTCGTAACCAGCAGTCGTCTGCTCTCCGAGACTTTCACTGACACTAGCGCTGCGGCGGGCGGCTGCACAACTAAATAACGATCGCGCTCCTCGTTACACTTGCAATGTTGCATCTTCTTATCAGCAGTGTATCGCTTTTATCTTATCTCAAGATGTGTACTGTTACGTCGTGAATATTCAGTGGGTGAAACACACTTTGTGTGACGTATTGTTTAGAAATAAACCCCACCATGTCTGCGGGGGAAGGGGGGAGCATTTAATAACTACAAATTGCCCCGCTTTTTAGGTGATTGCGGGAAATTACGTCCATTTAATTAATTAAGCCCAGCCACCTCCGTTGGTAAACTCAGCTCCGACATGTAACCCAGTTCTGGCTGCAATTTATTTAGTGAGAGACAGCAGACGGGGCATTAATCAATATTTATCGCCGAGAAGGAACTAGACGGGGTGGAATGTCCAGCCCGCCGGATATTGGTATCGAGTCCAAAGGTCAGTTTCCAGTTACGTATCACTCACCGTTCCTGATCACGTAGGGTATTTTATTGCCGTTCCTCTCATCTAGAAGTAATGCGATATGTTGACTTCTCTGCACAAATTTCTACCTCTCTTCAGGTTCATTTAAGGGTGAAACGTGTTTAAAACAACAGTTTATAGAGTACTCTTCACGTTTACGAGACAGACAAGCCGTACTGACCGTATTGTTCTGCGAATGTGTGATTAATAAGCCAACTGGTTTTACCGCCTTCCGCAGTTGACCGTGAATGCGTCGTTCCCGTTCCGGTTTTCCCAATGACCTTCAAGTAAGATTTCTTTACTTATCGGATGTTGGGCAAAACACTAGTCTGGTTAAATTGTCAGAATACACTAGTCAACAAAAGGCTATTGTAGTAGCGGCCTTAGAGTGTTCAAACTATTGTTGTCTTTGTACACCAAGTGTACTTGGCGTACTGACTGTTACGCCATAATAAAACGTCAAAGGGTTACACTTCTAAATGGGGGAAGGTATAAAGCTGAAACTTGGCATACCAGTACGATACATATGCTTTTTAATATTTTCATTTTTGACTTAATTTAGAATTTTAAAAACATTTACAAATCATTAAAAAGCAATCTTGTGTTTATTTATTATTTAACGTTTCTGAAAAAAAAAAAAATTCAGATGCATCCAATAAAAATGCCTGAATTGTTAAAACAGTTTTTACTAATATAATGTTCTATGTGTGTGAAGTTCTACTTTGGTTAGAACAATTTTATTTGTCATGTAGTTAAACAGTTTTTAGGAACTATATATTAACAAAGTCAATGTCAAATGTAAGCAAATATACAGTGAATGATTTCTTTTACAGAGAAAAAGTTTTACGGTGTTTCAAAACGAATATATAAGGAAGATTTTAAAAGGACGGAAGATGTAGAAGAGGATAAATCAGATATCTTTTGGACACATTTATGGTGTATTGGTTTTTGTCAGCATAGTACATTTACCATTAAATATCGATATGTGTATATGTGTTTGTACCATCAAATAATACCACAATAAACAAGTAAGAATCAAAGAATTACTGAGTTCGCTCCGGAATAAAAACCGGAATCTTCGTACATTGTGAATCTGTGATGAACCCAAAGGAAAGTCCTCTCTTGCGTATTTCTCCCCGCGTTTTAAATTTTAGGGAAATTAAATAATGGATTCGTGATCATCCCAGGAACATTGATGTTGTTTAAAAAGGAATTGCTGTGACACTTTTTCCATATCGTGGTCACAGGTAACAACTAGAAATAATACAATTAAGGAACTAACATTAATAGGAATACAAAGTACAGAGAAATTAATTCGCCATTTAATTACTCAGAAAAATGTGGCAACATTGAAAGGATAACAGGATTTCGGACATTTGCCATCGTTATAGGTTATGAAAGGTTTAACACAACGTTTCGAGGATTGGGATCTATCCTCTTCATCAGGTGGGGGAGAAATTAAGACATAAAAAATAAAGAAGAAAAGAAAGGAAAGGAAAGGGTTCAAACATACCCAAAAACACAACGTTTCGAGGGTTGGAGTCCATCCTCTTCATCAGGTGGGGGAGGTATAAATGCGTACAAAAATAACGAACAAAAAGAAGTAAAGAAGAGAAAGAAAAGGGTTCAAACATACCATTTGTGTTCGGAGACTTGCATCCTGTGCAGTGACAACGCCTGGACTGGACTCCAAGCAGCTTTTGGGTATAGTTGAACCCTTGTCTTTCCCTTCTTTCTGTTCGTTATTTTTGTATGCATTAAAAAAACCTACCCCCACCTGACGAAGGGGATAAATTTCAATCCTCGAAACGTTGTGTTATACCTTCCATCGTCAATAAGAAACATTAAACAAAGAAGTGACAACATTGTTGAGCTATTTCGGAGTATTGTTCTTACACACGTGTTTTTATGTATGTGAGTCATACAACAGTTTGCGGGTCGCAATGGAGAGGGAGTCCTAGACCCACATATAGGCCTTGACTATCACCTGACAAAGGCCTTGGTCGGCGTTTCGAAACGTTCACTGCCGTACGCTATAGTCTACTTTATTATAAGAGGAATATGGAATAGGGCGACAGTGGAGTCCACCTTTGTAGACTTGTGTCTAAAGTACTTTATATGACAGCATATTCTTTAGATATACAGGGTGTTCAGAAACTGTCAGCAGATCTTTTGGTGATTTGTTCTTCCGATAAAGGTACACAAAAATGTAACACAAAACACGGACAGATATGCTTAGTTTATGTCTGTCTGACTTAAAGATGGCGCGCGGCTGAAACTTTTAAAGCTTAATAACATAAAAAATAATCATATTTTGTAAATTTTTAAATAGTAATAAAATTTACCAAATTGAATTACAAAAATGTTGACACATGAAACATGAATATCAGTTAGGAAATAATGTGCATATAACCATTAAACTGTTGTAATGCACAGGAAATCTTTCATTCTTTAGGGTACACGTTTACGACATCATTACGACAATCTTGTATTACAACAGATACATCATATCTGCAGTATCATATCTGTAACCAATATTAATTTATGATCTAGGTGTCAAAATGTTTGTATTTAAATTTCAAATATTTCGTTATGCTTTAAAAATGTATTAATATTGTGAGTTTTGTGTTATTAAACTTTACAGATTTCAACCGTTGGCACCTTGAAAGATGAAAATTAAATTAAATTAAAAATGTCTTTATTAAAAAGGCGAAGTTAGGGCTAATAAGCCCTCTCTACCACTTAACCTCATATTATATAGAGTAAATTTACAATAGTTTAATACAATTGTGGTAAATTATTAACCTATCTTTAAATTAGAAAAACAAAAATGCTTAACCTATATAAAATTAAATTCTCTTAAAGTAAAAATCTATATATTTAAATGAATACTTAAAAAACTTTATACATTTTTTGGTGAATACAGGATAATTCAAAATGAAGAGCAAGAAGCAAGAAACATGATATGATAATATGATATTAATTTTTATCTGGAGTTTAAAGGCAAGAAGTATAATGTGCTAAGCTTTTTAGTTTTTAACCTTAATGGTTTCTGAAATTAAAAAATCCAAAAAAATCATACAGACAAACAGAACAGATGGTATACTAAGCATTGCAGATGGATGTTTATATTACAATGTTTTTACCCTAGTTATTTACTATTTAGTAACCAATCTTTATGATCTAGGTGTCAAAATGTTTGTATTTATTGTTTGTAAATTTATGAGTTTTATGTTTTTAAAACTTTACAGATTTCAACCGTCCGCCGCCTTGAAACATGATATGATAATATAAAATAATATTAATTTTCTCTTGAGAAAGCGTACTGGTTTCTGAAATAAATAAATCTAAAAAATATCTCATACAGACAAACAGACCACATGGTATACTAAGAATTTCTCTATGTTTATATCACAATTTTGTTTGCCTTAACGTGAAGAACAAATCCAAAATATCTCATGAGAATTTTTAAACACTTGTATATTAAGAACGTAAATAAATAAGAAGTTTAATGATATAAGGTTTTTATTTGTACTATATTTTAAATTGTGTATACATACAATACATTTTATAGTACAAATAAAAACCTTATATCATGAAACTTCTAAATTATTTACGTCCTTAATAAACGAGTGTTTACGAATTCTCATGAGATATTTTGTAGATTTGTTTTTCACGTTAAGGAAAACAAAATTGTGATATAAACATTGGCCTGAAATGCTCAGTATACCATCTGGTCTGTTTGTCTGTATGAGTCTCTTTAGATGTTTTAATTTCAGACACCAGTAAGGTTGAAAACTAAAAAGCCTAGCACATTGTATTTCTTGCCGTTAAACTCCAAAGGACATCATAATGAACATCATATCATGTTTCAAGGTGGCCAACGGTTAAAATCTGTAAAGTTTAATACCATAAAACTCATAAGGTTGAGAAATTTTTTCAAGCATAACGAAATGTTTAAAATTTTAAATACAAAACTTTTGACACCTAGATCATAAAGATTGGTTACTAAATAATGGTTACAGATATAAGTAGTAACTGTTGTAATACAAGATTGTCGTAATGATTTCGTAAACATGTACCCTACATTGTATTGTATGTATATAAAATATACGGACCAACGAAAATGGGAAATGGGGTGAGCAGACATTTCCATTACCGTAATCGAAACTAAAGTACCGAAGCGATGCGACCGCTACCGCCGACAATCATCATAACAGCAACAACACCGACCAGCTAGATCAATAGCTAAAGCAAACATGCTTCTGTTATTCCACAATGTTTTACTGTGCGTATGAAACAAACATTAAAATGTTGTTTTACAAACATGCGTGGTTTGTCTTCTAGCGATGAACTTGTCAAATGTATATTCCATTGAAATGTAATTTTGAGGGTTAATAAGGAAATGTAACGTTGAGTGCCTTTTTTGGTATGTATTTGTGAGGGGATAGCATGGGTGTATATAAGGGAGGGGGGTCTCGGGGGGCTAAAGCCCCCCGTGAAATTTGCAAAGGCTCAATAAAAGTTTACCCACTAGTTAAATTATTTTTTTTTACAGTCAATAAGGAAATATAAAGTTAGAGTGCCATTTCCGGTATTTATTTATGAGGGGATAGCATGGGCGTATATAAGGGGGGTTCTCAGGGGGCTAAAGCCCCCCGTGGAATTTGCAAAGACAATAAAATTTTACCCAGTAGTTAAATTATCTTTTTTTAGGTTAATAAGGACATTTAAGGTTTGAGTGCCTTTTTCAGTATATATGTATGAGTGGTTAGCATGGGCGTATATAAGAGGGGTGCTCAGGGGGCTTAAGTCCCCCTGAAATTTGAAAGACTCAATAAAATTGTACCCAGTAGTTTGTTTAAAGAAAAAAACATTTATGAAGCATTAAAGCTAAACAAAATTCAAGAGGGAAGATTCCAAGCCCCTATTTTGAGAGTATTTTACACTTCCTACACCAACCAACGATCAGCCCCCTGAAATAATTTTCTATATACGGCACTGGAGAATACTATATTCAAGAAAATAAAGAGTCCCTCAATATTTTTTACTTCCCCATCAACCTGCAGCTGTGTATGTCTAAGGATATTATTAAAACTTTATAAGGGGTTTTAATCACAAAATAAGTTTTGTTTTGTATAAAAATCTCTCGATTCTGGACTCTTAATGTTGGAAATAGGCTGAACCAAGCCTAAAGTTACGTTTGTCCAGGCGGCTGAAGAAATAATCGAGTGTGAAGTGGACACTGGGGCAGGGATGAGTCCTGGTTAGATGGTATTTGCTATAAGCCAAAGATAAAAAAAATAGACTGGCCATAGGTGAGCGGCCTGTGACGTCAGGTCAGAGTGATTTCACCAATGAGGAGTGGGGAGGGAGTTCACGAGTTATCTATCACCAAACTTCGGTCTTCACTATTTCACTACTGTAAATCTCTACAAAAAATTAATACTATATGCACTTCAACAACAAATTTAATGTGTTTTTTTTATATATTATGCAAAAAAACATTTGTATGTTATGTAGTTTGATGTAATTTTCATCAAGTCCGAGCTTCATCAATGATTGCAAAATATGTTGCAAAAATTTATTTTTTCACGAAATGTACGTACACACCGTTTAAAGACCAAAACATTATCGCTGTAATATTATTTCTCGTCCAACAGGCTTTTTACGGTGCTGGTATTTTATTTATAAAACCCTTTATAATTATAATTGAATTGGTCATTTGAGAAACCCCATAAGTCAATTTTTAGCTAAATTTAGTTTTTTATATTTTTGCAATCAACAGATATAAATACACAGTTCCTCTGAGAAAACAACATAAGTCAGACTTTTTTTTACCAACTTTATAATGCCACAAAGTTTTAGTTCACTTGAGAAACACCATAAGTCAGTGACTTATAGTGTTTCTCAAGTGAACAGCAGCAACAGCTGACACCTTGGATCAGTGATCAGCTGTTTACATTGCACTAACAATTCCAGCCAGGTTTGAGGTTATGGTGGGATATTAAAGAGTAGCCTATTTTTCTTTGTTCGTCTAATATCGAAATTGAAACATTTTTAAAATCATTAATCAGAATGAATGAGCTAGATGTTAATTTAGAGATTCAGAAACGTAAAAGGAAAAAGGGTGTTCTCAATAAATCCGAGTACAAGGCCGAAATAATTAAAAAAGCCAGAGTTTCAGGAAGCTCATACATAAGTTGGACTGGAAAAGAAGTACCATAAATAACTCCAGGAGAAGATTGCAAGTAAGTATTTTTCACTTTTATTATGTTCGTTCAAGTACTAAGCTTACATATTTGTACATATTTTATGTGCATATCTCTTAAATGTCATATAATAGTAGATTATAAAAGATAGAAGTAAAAACATTTATTATTTACTACTGTCCTATTATGGACTACGTCAGTTTTTCTACCTTAGCTGTCATAGTGCTATAGCAATAATTTCTATCATTGTGTTTGTGATAGCCTACTTTTTTAGCTCTTATCCTGTAAACACAATTTAATATATAATATATACACACACACACACACACACACACACACACATACATGAACGCACCATACGCATACCTATTACTGTTGGAGTAACACTAATAAACTAAAACTTTCTTTAAAAAATCCTTTTCACAATACACTTTGGTATAGACTAAGTTTCTATCCTTATATGAAACCAATAAATTTGATGTGTTAAAGTGAAGAAAAATATTTTAAACACACTCACACAAAACAATTGCAACATGGCCTAATTGATGCAATATAATCTATAACATTGAAGAAACTCTTTAAAAACTTTAAATAAATAGATATATTCCCAGAAATAATTTGTTGTTTTTTTCAGGTGTCGGCGGAAGTGCTTCACAAAAGTGGCAGATGAAGAACGGAAACGGATATTTGAGACCTTTAGAAGTTTGGGGTCTAAAAATGAGCAAGACAACTATCTACAATCTTTGATTGCAGCAACTGAAGTTAAAACAGAAACGGGCGGAGGAAATCAAGTGAAATATCACGTAAGCCAGATAGAGGAAATACATTCATTTACGAAGTATCAACACCATCTGGGAAGCAGCAAGGTATGCAAACTTGCATTCTCTAATATACATGGAATAAGTAGTGACCGCATCAGGAGATTGACAAAACTACTAACAGAGGGTAAAAATCCTCAGGATATGAGAGGCAAAAGTGTCCCGGGCAATGCAAAACCAACTAAATTTTGTCAATAGAGTTAAAGAACATATCGCTTCCTTTCCTGTGAAAATAACACACTATGGTACAACTGATTATAGCTACTTGAATGAAAAACTTAATGTTCTTGAGATGTATAAAACTGTTTAAACAGGCGAAATCCAGATATTGATATTGGGTACAAATTTTTATCTTAAAAATATTTAAAGAAAATTTTACTCTGCATTTTGGTCGTCCACAGGTCGACACTTGCTGTACTTGTGAGGCTCTTGAGATAAAAATTAAAAGTAAATTCTTGAATGATATAGCTAAAAGAGTCCATGTAGCTGAAAAAATAGTCCATAAGCGCAGGGCTAAAAAAGTTTTACTATAAAATCAACGAAGTTCAGGAACACAGGCTGCTACTAATGAAAATATTGGTGGCATATGTATTGATTATATGCAAAATTTACAGCTACCAACTATCCCAGTCCAAGAAACATTTTATCTCAGACAACTCACTGTTAGTGTTTTCTGTGTCCATAATCTTAAAGACAACAGTGTAGTATTTTTTTATGTATCATGAGGGAATTGGTGGTAAAGGCCCAAATGAAGTCTGTTCATTTCTGTTGAGCTACATTCAAAATCATTTAATAGAAGGGATTGAACACTTACATATTTTTTCTGACGGATGTGGAGGCCAAAATAAAAACCACTCAGTTCTCAGATTGGCAAATGCCTTGGCCTCCACAGGAAAGTTTAAGACAGTAGAGCAGTTATTTTCCTATTAGAGGGCATTCTTTTCTGCCCTGCGATAGGGACTTTTCAGTTATTAAAAGAAAAGTGAGAAGGTGCGACAGAGTGTACACTGTTAAGGATATGCTGAAATGTTCCTAAGTGCCTCATTAAAAAATGAGTTCTATGTGGTCCTACCTGAGTCAGAAGACATTTTAAATTTCAAGGATTGGTGGCCTGCATTTTTTAAAAAGAATGTAATTTCTCAGGAAACACGAGGCAAAGATGTGCCCAAAGAAAAAAAAGGTTTCTTTTAAAATCTCAAATTTCATGCAGTTTTCCCATTCACATGAAAATCCTGGTATAGTAAAAGCAAAAGACTTCATTGATGGTGTAACTGAACACACTTTTGATATAAAAAACACAAACCGTAATAGGTTGAACCTGCCTACACAAAAAGCTTATCAAGAGGATTGTGTACCAATAAACAAGAAAAAAATGGATGACCTTGAAAAATTAAAGCCTTATTTACCTGACGATGAACAAATAAAGATGTTCTACGACAAAATATTCTCATGGAAAACTGTCAATAAAGGAGATGTTGAGATAGATTGAGAAAATATTGCTTAAAAACTCCAGAACTTTGTTTTATATATTAACATGAAACATAATTATATGTTAGATTTACTAATGTAAAATTATAATAAACATTTTTAGCTGTTTAACTGACTTTATTTTCCTCCATATCAAAATCAAGTGTCTCTATTTTCCTTTAAAACCCTATAAGTCATTGTTTTTGCTCCATTTTCTTTTAAAAGCCCATAAGTCAAAAAATTATTTTAATATTTCTATGAACTTAAATACTTATAACAGGTAAAATTTGTAAATTCACAATTCTAATAGTGAATTCTATAATTAGATTGTGGTTTTTTATTATTTGGTGCAAAATTACCAATCTGAGAGTGATTTTTTACATTTACCAAAAGTAGGTTTTTTTGACTTAAAGGGTTTCTCAAATGACCAATTCAATTATAAAATTAGTATTTTTCAGATGTTACCTTCAATTTAATATAATAAGTATAAGGAAATATAAGTAAGAACAAATTCACTTTACAAGAATTGAGTTGCTAGTTTTATGACAGTTTAATAGACGTAAAATACTGCAAGACCACGTCACATTGCTGCTTAGTCCGGGTGGAGCGACTGACATTTTTTAATTGTGCAGCCAAACTGGACAGTTTATGAAAAATATGAAGAATACAAAATTGTTTATCTATGTTTTTCCAACAAATTTGTCCCTGACAAAAGTCACCTGGCCAATTAAATAAAACTTTCTCACAGACAAATTTTTATGTTTTGCTGTTAAGGAAACACTATTGTTACTAATTTGTCATGAGTTATTATAATAAAAATTACAAATATATTTAACTTACTAAAATGCTTTTTATCGTGCCAATATACATTTACACACGGGTAAAAAGTTCGGAATTGTATTACAACTATAACTATGTTTTACGGCAGTGTTAATGAACCACAGTGAATAAAAACCGAGCACCAGTTCTACAAATAATGAATGGTCCAATGGTTTCTCCAATTAGGAGGCGAGGCGCTGCTTCAACTTTTTTAATGGCCCTTATATGATAATGTCCAGTATATTTCTTTCTTTGGTATGTGAGCACCGTCAGATAGACTATACAGAGAGACATTACGTGGTTAGCTAATGCTGTTTTCATATTTATTTACATGTAAAGGTAAAGGTGTCTTATTTAATTATTTTCGAAAATTTAAGATGACGTTAGTCTGCTTAGTTTAAGTAAAGTAAAGTAAAGTACAGCGGTCACCCATCCAAGCAGCAGCCACGCTCGACGTTGCTTGACACGTGTTGCGATAACAGTTGGTTTTACTTGTGTCAAGCTTTAAAAATTTGATTTGAGAAAAATTAGAATTTCATATTTACAACCCTTTAGATACTTTCTATTTCGACCTCCATCAAAACTAGCGTGACTGTCGATCAATTTCTGTCGATTTTAAGATAAACCAGATTGTGTACTTTTACAAAGCACATTGGCTTTCGGCTATTGGATTGTAAAAGGGAAACTGTAAGTAAAAAAAGTAAAAGTCCCACAACATTTGGTTGATATTTTGATTATTGCGCTTTTATCAACCCACAGATACATATCTAAGGGTAAAACGTTTTGTAAGGGGTTTTAATGACTAAACGTGATTTTATTTTTTTATCAAAATCCATTTATACTGTCCTCCAAATATTAAAAACCGACAAAAAGAAGCCTAAAGTTACCTTATGTTCAGACGGGTGAAGAAATGAGCAAGTACAAAGTCGATTTAAGGACAGGGGTATACCTATTGCCCTCTTATACTATGATCTAAATTGCTATAAGCTAACTAAATGGACGAAGTGTCAGAGCGCCTTTATTCCAATGGCATACAAATATGGACTACAAAGCGGTTTTATTGTATCTATGAATTGAAGGGGCTCGAGTAATAGGACAGAGTAAAAGATATCTACGATATACACTGCTTCAGGGGATTTAAAAAAAAAATGTTCACTTAAGCGGACCTTGTAGTTCCTGTAGTGCCCATAATAAAAACATAATGTTCAGGAACACAAAAAAAATAAAAATAAAAAAAACTGAAGGTTTACAGATGAGATGTTTAGTTATACCTCTTGGAGCAATATTTACGGGTGGGTCCCTTATTTATAGGCCAATACAATAATTATTGAATTATATCATAGCAGCAGATGTGCCAAATGCCAACGTAGAATAATATATATTAATGTCGAAAAGTAAATTAAAAATTAAAATGTTAAAAAACTATTATTTATTAAAGAACATGTCATTCTTTGGACGATATTAGAAAAGAGTTTGGGGTTTTACTGTATGAAGTTACTCACTTACTTAAGTAAACACGGAGAAAATTTTGTATGTGCAAGATGTTTTCTGTATGTCCTTGCAAAAACACACGAGAATTGCAATGCAAACGAGTATGAAGTTGGAAGGTGCAAATACACATTTTTCAAAGCTCAGCCCTCCCACCGTTATAATGTTCCACGTACAGGTCGATTATGGAGCACTAAAATATACAAATCTGTGTCTTAATCCTTACCGTATGTGAATGAAAAAAAATAAACATTAATATTAGGATGCTCTTCTATACACTCGATGAATACCCAACAAATTAATAGATAAGAAACCTTCACCTGGAAATATTTAATGAATTTTAGTGACAAAAAACGTAAACATAGTTTTTACATGCAAATTATAAAAATTTATTTTTTCCACCGTCATTTCCGCTCATCTGATTCTAATTTAACCAAACTTTTTGGGGGTTTTCGACACGTTTATAGGTTATCCAGAAAATTAATCCATAAGTTTTATATACTTCATTCTGTAAATATTAAAAACGTATACACTTAATAAAAAAAGTAAAAAAAATATAAAAAACTTTTGGATGTTTTTATATCGTTACGATAAAAAATAAGGGTGCAGAAGTGCATGAGGTTTAAAATTGTACTTACAGACTAAAATCTCAAGATCGTTTCACTATAGAAGATTATTGCTTAATTCCTATATTTTGTTTTCATTTGGTATTAGAAGAGAAGGGTAAATGATGTTACTCTAAAATTTTGAGTTGGGAATGGCCCAGTATTTTGAAGCCTTCTCAAATTCTATAAATGCCAAAACATTAGACTCTATTTACCAAGCAAATAATCGAGATTTTTACAATCTACAGCCATTCAAGTATTTGGTAACTAGAAATGTTTGACATTCCTCTTGAAAGGGCGGCGTTGATGAAACAAGTTGATCTAAAATTGAGTATCAAAGTTTTGATGATGTGTAAGTTTTGCCGGGGCTTAGCACAACACCATTAGATTAGCAGCCGGATATCCCCCTCCCCCTCCCCACCATCCTCCAACACCGCAGTTTAATGTTTGGAACAGCTTCATCAAGCTCAGGGTGATAATGACATGCTCGTGTCCCAGCGTCTGAAACTACATCAGTATTCACGTCTGACATTTTTGAATTGTGTATCGCCGGCAAGCATGTGTCTGCAAATTCGACGACACACGTTTCCAAACACATATTTTATAACTGTGTCTTTACCTTTACAATGTTTATTTTTTGTTAACATTTTCACACTGTGTGGTATATTTAATGAATTAACAAATCAGTAAATTATCACAAAATATAGGGAGGGAGGGAGGAAGGATGAGAGGGAGAGAGGGAGGGAGGGAGGGAGGGAGGGAGGGGATGGGGAGAGGGAGAGAGAGGGAGAGTGAGAGAGAGGGAGAGGAGAGAGAGGGTGAGAGAGAGAGGGAGAGAGAGAGAGAGAGAGAGAGAGAGAGAGAGAGAGAGAGAGAGAGAGAGAGAGAGAGAGAGAGAGAGAGAGAGAGAGAGAGAGAGAGAGAGAATACACAACCTCACCCTCACTCACATACATCCACACATAACACATATTAAAAAAAAAAATACTCTAACTAAGTTAACTCATTATATGTGTTGGTAACTTACTGGAGAACTTCTTATGGTTAACTTTGTAATGAATGTTAAATAAAGTACATTTCATGCATCCTGAAGAATTTCCAAGACTAACGTTGAACTTGTACATTCACTTCTGATACCAGTGCCTTCACATGTCGATTGGCAACGGGGTACCTAGATTGCCTAACTACATTTATCCCGGCGTTGCCCATCTTATTGTATACACGCCTTAATTTAATAATGTAGGCATTGAATATATCTCTTTGCCGAATTATTGAGTTTTACTTCTTAAGACCAATGTTAAACCTTATACACTTTTACGTTATTGTTTTGTTGTCGTAGAAACACGGTTGATATGTTAAAGAAACAGGACTTTTCCGCACATTTGCCGTCGTTCAGTCAGTAACACTGCGTTTCGAGATTTGAAATCTGATCTCTTCCTCAGGTGAATTACTAACCTAATACACAACTAATCTAGGTTAAAGTTAATAAATCATATCAGAGCGTTGTGACACGCATAAGTCAGAAACAACTCCATGTTGTCTACTCCATGCGCACTAACTCTAAAACATGCACTTAATAATAATTAAACACTAATTATTATTAAAACCGAACTACAGAATACAGGTCACTGTAGGTATGCACTCACCGGCCAACCAAATAGAACCTTGTTTGGGAAATGTCCGCAAAAATCCTGTTTCCTTTACTTCCTGCAAACTTCAAACAAAGAATGATTGATGTCCCATTCAGAGATACGATTACATATACATCCTAACGTTTTCTTGTAAAGTATATATTCTCTGAGTAACTAAACGATAAAGTATTAATTTTTTTTTAATTTTTTTCAAAAAATAAATAAAAATACCTCAAAGTCTAAAATACGTTTTTTAAAGAGTAGACAACTGCCATAATTTTACGACGAAAAATGAAATACTGCAGTTGAAAATGATATAAGTGTTAGAGTTTTAAGATACCCCATCTTTATCTTGAGGATACCATCTTTTGGGAATTTATTCAAGATGGTCTCCAGTACAAATTGATGGTTTTCAGTATACAAAAGGCTTGTTTTATTTACTTGTACATTTATAATCAAGTCCAATAAATCTGATTTGGAAGCGTTTGGAAAACAGATTAAATTATTACACTGTATTACGTTAAATCAATTACAATAATATGCAATTTTGGGACGAAAATAAAATGGTAGCCTTTTGTTTCTGATATCTGTAAATTGGGGTGCAAGTATACAAACATATTGTATACAACACCAACTTGTACACTATTTGAAGGGGAAATTGCAAGTAGGCCTTGCCCTTTTGCACAATTTGCCCCATCGTGGTGTAGTACAGGTAATAGCATTAATTACAAGATACATGCCTATCCAAACCATTTTAATACCCAGCATTTCATGAAAATGTGTGCTGTGTCAATTCTATTTTCTTGGCTTTGCCACATTTTGAGTTCCTTAAGTAACATATGGGATCGCTGCATCGACCTTCACTCGCTTCAGTTAGAAGACGGTTAGAACTGTCAGACGATACGCCTGCGGGTTTACCATGCATCTGTGTGCGACGGTGAACTAGCCACCCTCTCTGTCTTTCACAACCCCAGTTTGATGCTTGGCTGACAGCTGTTGTCAGTCGTCACCCCCGAGCGTTATTTAACAATGTCACGTTCCTAATCAGCCAAGAAGGGAACTGCTTGGGCCAGAACTCTCTTACTCTTGTAACTCGATAAATTTTTTTAAAGCATACCTCTCTCTCCCCCCCTCTCCCTCTCTCTCTCCCTCCTTCTCTCCCTCTCACTCTCTCCCTCTCTCACACACTCACTCACTCTACCCCTCCATCTCTCTACCCCTCCGGCCATCTCTCTCTCTCTCCTTCCCTCCCTCCCTCCCTCTCCCTCCCCCTCTCACCCTCTCTCTCTTTCTTTCTCTCTCTCTCTCTCTCTCTCTCTCTCTCTCTCTCTGTCTTTCACAACCCCTGTTTGATGCTTGGCTGACAGCTGTTGTCAGTCGTCACCCCCGAGCGTTATTTAACAATGTCACGTTCCTAATCAGCCAAGAAGCGAACTGCTTGGCCCGGAACTCTCTTACTCTTGACTGTGACTTTCAGAGCATACCTAGGGAGGTCTGGTGAGCAAGGGCATTCATTAGAATTGAGGGAGAGTCTGTATTACACAATTCAATAGCTAGAGATAGGAATCTTGGCACAAAATTACGAGGGTATTTCAAATTTAAACGGTAATTATTTTGCTCTTGTTCCTAGAACGCAGGTTCTAACTAGATAATGCTTTGTGGAGTAGATGTTTGGTTTCTGAAGGAAACAGGATTTTCTATTTTCTATCGTTCAGTGAAACAAAAAATCAGTAACACTACATTTCGAGATCTGCAATCTGATCTCTTCTTAAGGTAAATAACTAACCTAATACATAATTACAAACTAGGTTCAAATAAACAAATCATAACAGAGCGTTGTGACACGCCTAAGTCAGGAATCACATCCGCCATGTTGTGTGTCAACTTCACTAACTCTAAAACATACACTTAATACACAACTACACACACAACACTAATCATTAAAACTGAACTACAGACTACAGGTCACAATACGTCTGCATTCTTCTACCAATCACCTACGACTAGGTGATAAACTTAAACTAAGAAAAAATAAAAAAATAAACTTCAGCCAACAAAGAACGTTTGGTTTATGAGGAGTGGGGGAACCGTTCTGGATATTCAGTTCAGCTTTGCCGTCGGTACACCCATGACCGATTATCATACAGTTTTTAACCAATGAAGGCGTTAAAACCGTCTGAAATTTCAACTCGTTTGAGGATATTATAAGGGTGGACGAGAACGGGTTGAAAACGAAAATCATGATCGACGCCCAAGGACAAGTCTTACAATTGACAATATTCGTGCCGTTCAAATTCTGTTGGAAAGTTCGTGCAACGATTTTTTTGGACTATATGGGAATTTTATTTGTCGATTTTCTGCATGATCAACGTACAGTGAATGCGGCTTACTACTGTCAGTTGTTAAGGTCGGCGGAAGCTACCTATAGAAACAAAAGAAGAGACATGCCCATCAGAGATGTCATTCTCCTCCATGACAACACCAGGCCTCACACCGTGGCTTTGACAAGGGAAGCACTGGAAGAAATAGGCTCGAGAATCCTTGATCACGATTATAGCCCTGGCTTGCCCCCCTGTGAGTACTGTTTGTTCGCGCCTATGAAGGAATCTCTAGGAGGAAAACGATCTGAGAGTAATGAAGAAGTCGAGGAGCACGTGCCCAATTGGATTACAACTCGCCCTCAAATGTTCTATGACCAGGGAATACTGAAACTTCTAAATCGGTGGCAAAAGTGTGTAGATCATGCAGCAGAGTATATTTAAAGATGAATGAATAATAATAATTTAATGCATAATATGAATAATAATAATAATAATAATTGAATGAATAATAAGTGTATAATGTTCTCGTCCTTCATATAATCAATCAATTCATGTTCGAATGAACTTCCAACAACAATGAGCACGGCAGAGGATGTGAAAATCGGATGCCAAGTGCCGAAGGCAGACAGAATGTTGTTCATGTGAAATTGCCACAAAATCCTTGGTGATCACATGAAATGCCATAGTGGTGGATACATACCACGGCTGTGGCTCTGTCCAATGATAGCTGCGGCTCTGTCCAACGATAGTTGTGGCTCTGTCCAATGATAGCTGTGGCTCTGTCCAATTATAGCTGTGGCTCTGTCCAATTGTAGCTGTGGCTCTGTCCAATGATAGTTGTGGCTCTGTCCAATGATAGCTGTGGCTCTGTCCAATGATAGCTGTGGCTCTGTCCAATGAAAGCTGTGGCTCTGTCCAATGATAGCTGTGGATCTGTCCAATTATAGCTGTGGCTCTGTCCAACGATAGTTGTGGCTCTGTCCAATGATAGCTATGGATCTGTCCAATGATGTAGTATGGAAACGGCTACTCGCCAATGGTCTTATAAGAAGGAGTAAAGTGGATTTGGAATCTTCGTGAAAGTATGAAGAGAATGAGAACAGCAACAAGGAAGAGAGCAGAATCGGTTATCTGTACTTGGAATGGTGGGGGAAGGGGGGATGAGACAGCGGGCTGCTTATCGCAGGAACGGTAAAAAAAAACACGAAACGACGTTGGTCATGCGATCTAGCGGTCAGAGTTTGCGATACTGAAGCGAGCACAACCTTAACTAAGAGTGGTACGTCCTATACATTACATAGCAGGAGTAGAGCTGAAGATTCCTCGCAATTATTGGGTAGGCAGGATTACAAAAGGTGGTCAATTAGATTGGAGTACAATTGGAAAGAAGTGAGATAAATGACCATTTGGTGTCTCGAGGATATGGCTAAGGAGTCCACGACCCCATATAGGGGTTACTGATGGACCTTTGAGACGAAGTATTCGATATTGATAAAAGTACAAAAAGCTCGTTTGTTCTGTATACTAATGGTACGTAAGTGGTGACGATGTATGAGTTAATAAACTCAGGATTTTTCAAAAACTTACAAAGTACGTCACATTGGATTCCTGCGATGTTTTGTTTTCATGCGGTAAAGATGGTTTAGCTCGGAGATAATAAAGCTGGTGTGGTTCGAGTTTAGAAATGACGTTATTACCATAATTTTCTTGAATTGTACGATCACTTGGTGCTGAACCTGGTCATCTCAGACCGCTGAATTCTTTGTGAGTTTGGGTTTGACTGGATAGGATCTACATAGCTTTTTTTGTTCTCTCAGGACAAGAAGCTTATAAATTGCACTTAGTCATATAAGAACCTTAGAGCTGCTTCCGGAGTGACAGGATATTCAGGATGGGTAAAGTTAGGGGTTAGGGGCCGCCTCCTATCGAGATTCATGAGGAAGAATTATGGTACTAATCTCATGTCCCCTCCGAAGAAAGGGAGGCCAACTCTGAACCAGCCTCTGGCACACTCTTGTTGAGGCTAGCAAAAACCTCTGATACTTAGAGAACGAACCCCACCAACTCCAACAATCATCTCCCGCAGTAGACTAGACCTATCGGAATGCCCTTACACCCCAGATACTCGACATTTGCGGCTAGTGATGTGCCGCTCCTGGAGATCCATAAGGTTGCCCAGATTTAAGTGACACATCGGTTTTTGCTGTGCCCAGTGGTATATGGAAGGTATAAACAGCCAGAAGTGATCTCTACTGGGTGAGCTACATGCAAAAGGGTAGTTTGGCTGCTAGGACAATTTGACAAGAGTTCTCAAGACAACCGTATGAATTTCAGTAGGTGAATAAAATTACCACCAATCCTGCAAGAATAGCATGGGACTAAGTATTCATTTACCTCTCCTCCGAGTAAACGTAGTGGGGGTAGTGGCAAACACTGCGTCATTCTTTTTCGGATTTTTTTTATTTTGTCTTCGTTTATGTTGCTGATGAGTAAAAAAGTTTTCATCAGCACTTGTAGTTGACGCAGCAAAATGCGCAGGCTCGTGTCTATGAAGGGTGGTTTTCGTGCTGAAACAACACTCCTGAGGAATGGAAATTAATTTTCTAGCCGTAAAATAAGAAATAAATATCTTTAAACCTATATTTTTGGGTTCTGTAAGGAATATGCCAGTCCTGCAATCTCAAGTCAAAGCACGTACTTGAATAGACATATTAAGGTGCAAATAACAAGTAAACTATGCCAGTATGTAATAAATTTTTAAACTTTAAGCAAGTAACGAGCCCTTTTTTGTGCCTAATACAGGGAACGAAAGTCACAAAAGTGAACAAAAATTTTAAAACACCCTTTTTAGACCTTGTACATTTTCTCAAATTAATTGTTTAGTTCAATTAAACCAACTGATGAGCTTACATATCAAAGGTTTATTGTTTTTTTTTTTAGAAATCTTGTCAAATTGTGTATATGGAATCTTGATGCAAGTTGTTACTCGAATAACTGCGAATACGGTAAGGATTTCCCTATTTACGTTTTTTACGTCTCATGGAAAACAATAATTAAAACGTGTTGCTGATAGCGAGAAGATTGCATTTCAAGAATATATTTTTCATAACTTAAAAACAAGATTGACCAGACAGTAGAGCTAGCTCTTAAAAGCTGTAACACTGTAATTCCTGTATTTAAAAAAATGCGTACTAATATTATGCTGTGTATGCAAGCGACTTTTCTCTCGTTACAACTTTGGTGGGTGAATCATTTCTCGGAACATAACATTAATCATTATTAGTACTTTACTACACTATTTTCTAAGTAAATGAGGCACAAGTGAGAGCCTAACAGAATGTAGTTTGCAGTGATGTGTAAAGTTAAAACCAACGACGCTGCCACAAGTTCAGTTCAGTTGATTGCGGTGATGAGCTCGTTAGTGGGAAGTTGACGCTCGACATTATCAACCAGACCCCCGACCTTTCTCTCGTTACAACCTTGGTGCGTGAATCATTTCTCAGAACTTTAATCTACAAATTATGTGTACTATCTTTAGTACAATACTGCAATACTAAAATGTGTTTAAGTTTGCCAGATAAATAAGCACAAGTTATCCACTAATAGTATGTAAGTTCCAGTGATGTGTAAAGTAAAGGGTCTTTTCTAGTATGTCCCCGCATTCTCTATTTTAATTTCTATAAGTTAGATTACGTTACTAGAGCTACAAATGTAATTTCTAAAGGTAATTGAGGTTAGGTTAAGCTAGGTTTTTGACAATAATTAGTTCGCAGGGCAGTAGTCCAGGTACTACTTCTAGTATAAACTCGTCTCATCTTATCAGCGAAAAACGCGCAACGCTTATCTTTTGCCTGTAATGAAACCTGCGTTAGTTCTGTCTGAGTTTTGTGTGTGTAAGCAGTCATGTTTTTTTATTGTTCAATAAAGCGTGATGAGTTGATCTTGGACTTGCAAGCTCGAGTTAATTTTTTTTCTAAAAGAGCAAGCAGCGCAAAGCGCTGCGCAGCGGGCAAGCATCGCGTGATCTGAGTTTTGAATAGGCAAGCTAGGGTCTTTTGGCGCTCGGTACAATTTTAAAACTCATCGCAAATCATTTACTGCCTCTATTAATATCGATAAGACTCACGCTCTGTAATAATGAATGGAAAAAACAGTTGGTGGCTATAGAAATTAAAATAGAGAATGCGGGGACATATATTAGAAAAGACCCAAAGTAAAAACCAACGACGCTGCCACAAGTTCAGTTCAGTTGATTGCGATGATGAGCTCGTTAGTGGGAAGTTGACGCTATAATATAACAATTACGTGTACTATCTTAAGTAAAATACTACAATAGTAAGGTAGGTTTAAGTTTGCCAGATAAATGAAACAAAAGTGATAAACCGATAGTATGTAAGTTCTTGTGGTGTGTAAAGTAAAAACCAACGACGCTGCCACAAGTTCAGTTGAGTTGATTGCGTTGATGTGCTCGTTAGTGGGAGGTTGACGCTATAATATAACAATTGCGTGTACTATCTTAAAGTAAAATACTACAATAGTAAGATAGGTTTAAGTTTGCCAGATAAATGAAACAAAAGTGATAAACCGATAATATGTAAGTTCTTGTGGTGTGTAAAGTAAACACCAACGACGCTGCCACAAGTTCAGTTCAGTTGATTGCGGTGATGTGCTCGTTAGTGGGAGGTTGACGCTCGTTATTATCAACCAGACACCGACCTTTCGTTTCAAACAATCTTTGTGGGTGAATCACATCGTTACTCTACTAACTAAGTCAACAAAACGACGTTGTTTGTGCTGGGATAGTTAGGTTTAGTGTGTTAATATGTCACATGTTAAAATCTGTTATAAGCGTTCTGAGTTTGTTTACAAATTTTGCTAATTTTCGTTGCCATCATGGTTACCAATAAAGACCAATATAAAAATATTTACTAACGCTGAGCCAAGTCCTTTGGAGTGCAACATCACTGAACTCAATGTTTCTCGTATAAATAAACCTTTATTTGTTAGTTTGAAGTCTATAGCCCTGTTCGTTTTCAAGTCGTTATCATATGGACTGATAAACAGACGGATAAAAAAGCTCTTGGAAAGCTTCAAATTTTGCAGAAAAAGTTGTAAAGAAGCTTATAAATAAGGATTTCGGAAGCTAAATGGGCTAATCAAAAGCAGAATATGCCAAAAAGAAAAAAATAAATTTAAAAATGAAGAAAGAAGACAAAGAATGGAAAATTACTGTACGGTGCAGTATGGTACAGAGGGTAAACGGACTGTAGGTCCACGTCGTTAAAACTGTCGGGATAATTTCTTACCTGCTTCTGAAGGGGTGGACAGTGGGTCCCAGGCCGGGACCGTGGACCTACTGTCCGACCTACGGGTTTCTTTTGACGAGGGTTTGACAGGGGATCGCCGTACTCACTCTACCGCCCTTAAACGGATGTTTCGAGATCTATAGACTACTGTCTTCTTACTAGTTCTTTCTGATTTGCTACAGAAGAAGACACCTACAGAAAGATTGAAACAAAAAGATAAATGCATAATGAAAGTCGGGTTTATTTTCTTAAGGTATTGTTTAAGTAATTACACCATTTGTAACTTAAGAATTGCTGTTACGGTTATAATGGTCTTTGCTGTGTGGATTCGTTTTCACCTCGCTATCAAAACAACTATTAAAGTATCGTAAAATGCACGGAAAAATCAGGAATTATAACAAGAATTTACACTTGTTTTGTACAAATATATATTTCAGAAGAGTAATAAATAATGTGTAGGTACCTTTATTTTATGTATCAATGCTTAAAGGGACTTCCTTCCTTCTTTAGAAATTAGTTTACTTTAAGTGGATCTAATGTCCACATAAACATTTCCCATGTAATATGAAAGGGGCATGTCATTTCACCTATGTATCATCAAACTAAAATATAATATGTCAAATGCCTTTAAATACTGTCCTCGCTGTAAATGTAATGATACAATTGTTTAAATCCTAAAATTTGCTAAAATATGATGTCAGTTTTGTAAGATAATGCTTGGATTCTCATAAATGTTTCTGGTTTAGCACTTATATTAGGCCAGGAATTAAACTTGTCATAGCAAAACCGTGAATACCAAATAACATAGCAATTCACTGAGCAGAGCATGTTACATAAAAAAGGTATACTGGTATTTATTTTTATCAGCTAGGTTTCTAACTTTGTAAATTTACAGTTTAATTTAAAAAAGAAGGGCTATCATATAAATCTCTAGCGCTAAACAATAATATTATACACAAAGATACAACAAACTTCATTTTCATAACATTTCTGTTGAAAAATATTATTTTATTGTTAATCGTCCTTCTTTTAAATTTTACTATGGATATAAAATACATAGATGAGTAATATACGTTGTTTTAATTTGTCACCTATCTGGACTTAGGGCAATAGTCACACTTATTAAATTTGTATAAGTTATTATTTTCTTCAATAACATTATCCGTCGGTAAAGTAATTTTCTTCCAGAATTATATTAAATTTGTAAGTCGAAAGTTACTTACATTTTAGGTTAATCTAGTGGTTACTATTTAATTCAGCATTTATTTGTAAATTGTAATTAATCATGTATTGGTAATTCAAACATAATAATTGTTAATATAAATCATAATTATTAGTTTTCATAACCTTTTGTAAAATTGTCCATAATTGTTAGTACAAATAATCACCAAATTTCCCTAATTTAGTTATACCTCTTTTAAAAGTTTAATTTTTAATATATCTTACCTCCTGATATACATGTTAGTATATACTCGCACTCTTTTTGTGTGAGCCATGTGTCTCTGTAGACAGTTTCATTGAATTTTTGGTTTATAGGCCAAGAGCCATTGTTTAAGGCAATACAATATTTTGTCTATTTATAGTCATCTATTTTAAAGTAATTTGATACAATTATAAATGTGATATATTTAATATAATCTAAAGTGTTGTTTTAATTAATAACAGTAATAATAAAACAATCAACTATCCATTTCAATTAACGTGTACTATGAGTGACGTGTCTACTCGCATATACCGTATTGTACTAACGATGGACCAAGATAAGGTATAATTAAAACAAAACTAACTGTAGATGTTTATCATTCATTAGAATATTGCGGAATTACTCAGATAGTAATGTAGTGATGTATGGAATTTGTTCAAATTTAATCCCAATTAGCAACCCACTTCATATGTGATACCTTGAGTTTTGGTTTGTAAGCTGTTGTTTTATATTTACTGCCTAAGCAGTACGCTGTTGCGTGTGTTAGTGGAAGTATCACTCACATTCTTCCACAGAATGAAGAATGAGCGCAGGTAGAAAAATTATTGCACGGCCAGATCAGTTTTGAAAAGTAGGACAGTTAGTCCACGCCGACACCGTTGGACTAACTGTCCTACCCTGCAGAAAAGTGACGTCAGCCACCCCCGTCAAAACTAGGCGTGGACCTACAGTCCTACAATCGGTACAGAGACTTTTAGATGTTGAGATTCAACACAAAAACTGTTTTTCCCTGTTTTTCCGAAAATAAATGTTCTTTAAAAGTAGTTAAATTTCCTCCTAAACCTATTACACTATCCATTTGAAAATATTTTCCTATGATAACGTGTATAATATGTCCAACAATCCATTTTTTGTAGTTTAATATGTTGCTGGTTATTATTGAAAAATATCAAAGCATTAAATACGGGTGATTTTGTTTTATTTAAAAAAAACTATGTAAAAAGTGATTCCTTGATTTGGATTTAAAATAGTTTAACTTTGTTGAAAAATGCGTAGGCTAAATTAAAATGAAAAAATATTCATTGCTTAACTAGGCATACTTTTTTTAGTGGTACCGAAAAATGCCAATTTTAATATGGGTAACGTAGGCTAGGGAGTATATGGTTATTTTACAATGTGGAGTACAACGCACCACGTGTAGCGTAAAAGGACTCGCTCAAGCTGTAAAAATTAAAAAAAAAAAATACAACATACAGTATGAAATATACATAAAACATCATACAGAAAAGAAATTGGACACAAAACTTTCGCTCAGCCAAATTCTATGGTTGAAACATGCACCATCATGGAACACACTGTTATCTATGTAGAATTGACGTTTCATTGAAAATTAAAAGTCTGCGGATGAAGTCTTTCTCAAGACATCTGTTAAATGATATATTCTCATTTCTGTTTCATTAAGTTTTGGTTTCATAGCAGTGTTCATATAATAAAAGTTCTGGTCTGCTAAGGAAGGCACTGCAATGCAAGAGTGTACTAAAATCAAATCTTTGAAAAATGACTTTTCACTCTATTAAATTTGAATTTTTACTCTATGAATGTCTCATGTTCAAAGATTGTCTTATGTTTACAAATTTACTTATTCTAAAATTTTCTAGTTACCATCATGGTTATCCATAAGACCAGTGTAAACAAATATTCGCTAAACACTCAGCCAAATCCCATGGAGTGATATGCACCTGATTGAACTCAGTATGGCTTATATAGAAATGAAGATTGATGCAAAATTTCTAGTCTGTATGTCAGTTTGTTTTCGAGGTATCGTGTGGACGAACTGACCTATTTGATTTTCTATACAAGGAAAATTGAGTTGGGTGATGGTGCATGTCACTGCATGGGATTTGGCTGAGCGTTAGTGAATACGTTTACATTGGCCTTATAGGTGAAAATGATGGCAACGAAAAATTATCACAATAAATAAATTTGTAAACAAACTCAATATACACATAAGAGATTCAAACATGTAACATATAAAAACATGCAGTCGATGAATCCCAACACATACAGTACAACTTCATTTTATTGTGACTTTGGTGTAGTCTTTTGTTATTTAAACACATAAGAAAACCAGTGTAATGAACAAAAATGTAAATGTATTGTGTAGCAAGATATGTTGAGAAATATTTCATATGTAAAATTTAAATTTTAAATGATATTACATTTATACAAGAATGAGTTTTATGATGCGTCAACTTCTTTTTTATATGATTGTCTCTATCTGTCCGAAGAACATCTTAAGAATGAAATGAATTATTGTTGAAATTGTTAATGCGACCTCAGGTGTGGCTTACACTTACCTTGTACATTTGAAACTAAACGGCTTTTATCAGCAAGGAAGTACCCAGCAAGGGAGTCCAAGGAGTCCGGATCCCTCCCCAATTTTTTTTCAATCCTTTCACACTTTGTTGGAAAACGATTATTATTACTTAAATAATTCAGTATTACTGAAATGTACAGCTGAAAGATAGTTCTCAACATTGAAACGGGCCAAGAACACATTAAGGAACAAAATCAGTAATGAGCAGTTGACTGCTCTTTCTTTGATTCCTGTCCACTACGGGAATATATCAGTCGTCTTGATTGCCCCCTTCCTCACAAAATTTTGTATGGCTACGTTCTTGTATAGCAGGATTATGTATTTTTTATTTACACCGGTCATTAACCTATCATCCCTTTGAATACTACCGTGCTGTTTCCTTAAAATTAAGTACAATGAGTTTACTATTTCAAATTCAAATCAATTTTATTGCAGTGACAATAGTACATTGTATAGCAAACGTCATGGATTTTGATCTAAAATTTCTTACATTCATTTAACAAAATTTTCATTCACACATACAATTTTACAATTACGCCCCTTTCATTCTTCGCTAATATAACCCACTTTAAACAGCAGAATCAGTCGTGTAATTGGGCGGTCTCCCAGTTAAATGCTAAAAACTTAAAAACTATTTTATGAGTGCAGATCCTTATGAAAAAGAAAAGTTTTCACTTCAAAATTACGATGGTCGGTCGCTCAGACGGGATACAATTCCTGAACAAAAGAGAAGAAATAACACAGATGAAGTATTTTCGGGGAATTGATAGCCAAAGCAGCGAGCGCGGTGTGGAAGCGCGTGTGGGCGAGACTCATAACCGAGCCTTTGTCTCCAGGATTAGTTGCCGAGGTCCAGTGGCCACACCGCCACCCACGCGCTCACCCCCTGTCGCATTTATGGCTCATTTCATTATGCATCCATTGTGACGTGAAGGGATTTGCGAAATGTAATTAAGTCCATTGACAAAGAAATAGATGACCACGTTCGGAATGTTCTAGTGATTCAGTATTGTGCTAGGAAATTATAGTAGATTAAGTTTTATCCGGAATTTTAAAAATAAAATTGGGTCAGAGGGGCTGGAAAGTTTACATTCTGTATGGCTGTTCGCACAATATATATACAACGAACTGACCAACAGGCTTCAAAATTTGTGGTAGATTTTTACGTGTGATCTATTAACACATGTATCTACACATGACGTAGCTATGGTAGGAAGGGTTGATTAAATTGAAGTTTGAGTTTAACTCCAGTTCGCTTTCCGTTCATTGTATCATCTTGTATTTGACGGTGTCTCAGACTTGACTCCTGAAATCTGGAGTCATGTTCGTCTGAAGAGATCCAAAGAAAATCGACGACGAAGAAGCTCAAAACGAAACATTTACATTGTTTCGACATTAGAGACACCTATAAATAGGTGAAGTGGTAGTGTCATTGTCTCATCAGGTACACAATTGAGTACAACTACGATGTGATAGACACGATCTCTAGGCACGTTGGAGTAACCGAGTTTTCTACACATAACGTAACTATTGTAGCTTCGAAGGGTTGATTCAATCAGTGCTAGGTCAAATCTGAGGTCAGAATCAGACAATACAAAATTAAATTTCCGACAAGAAAGGTCCAGTAACTTTTTGTCATAACGTCTACGGTTAAGCCACAAAACGCCCTCAAAGTCAAAAGTTTGGTTAAATACGGCAAATGTAAAACTACGGTCTACTTTACACTTTCTGCAAACCTAATCTCGGACATTATTTATCACCAAATTCTTCTTGTCTCCTAATTTAGCCAACAAATCACTTAATTGTTATACGAAATCTATTGATTGTTTTTATATATCACACATCATTAGGCTGAGCGTTAGTGAAGCATTACGACCTGCAATATTCTCGAGAACGGTTGCATATGTGAACATTAAATTTAGAAACCTCATGTCCGAATGTAGCCAATCACCAGATCTCTCTTATCCCAGGATTTGGAAGCACCTACTTTTGTGACCTGGAGTTTTGCTGCGATTTTCTCGTCGCTATCAAGGAACGAAAGTAAAAATATTCGCTAACGCTCAGCCAAACCAATGGAGTGCCAAACACCATCATCAAACTCGATGCTGCCTATAAAGAAATGAAGTTTTAGGCAAAATTTCAAGTCTAATTCAGTTCGTTGTTGAGACAGAAATGAAATAATTCCTGCCCCTTGAGTCATAGGCTTTGCTAACGCTCTGCCAATTAAGAAAACAAGTTACTAAGTGAAACTTTAAAAATCATATTAGTCGACTATTATACAAAAACAGCAAGAATATAACAAATATGTTTAATTCTATCTTTATATAGCTTCTGTAAAGAAGCGGTTTAATCAATTTCGTCATTTGCAACATTCTTTGCCAGAAGTACTAAATGCAATCATAAGATAAGTCACTTATAGACTTTATCCAACCTAGTAATCTGTACACATCCAATGTCGGTACCCAGCCCACCTTTATCTACAAGATAAGGCAACAGGTCATTGACATTATCTTTGAATCTTTCCAAACTGCGGAAGTGGTTGGCAGGTTCGGATAATTCAGTTTCTTTGGAAACTGGCTTCTTGAATTTAGCTCGGTGCAGGAATACCATTCGAAGTTAACATCAATTACAATTTAGGGTCAGATTCCGTTATATGCCCCCAACGCTTGAACTTTTTTCAATGAACTTAGAACGTTATAAAACGATGTAGTTGAATAACAGAACTAACATTATGCCCCCAACGTTAATTTTTCATTTACGAATGATTATAATGAATTACAATTGGTTAATAGCTAAGAAAAAAGGGTACTTACGTATTATATCGACCACACTCCTACATTTCTCCAAACACAAAAGTTGAACAAAAATAAACATTACCAAACAAAAACTAAAACTCTTTCTTGAAAAAAAACCACACAAAACTTGTTTTTATTCTTGATCACAATCCGCCACCCAAAATGCGAGTGCCTCCGGCCATCAGCGCTGCGGGCTTCGGCAGCACCTTTGGAAAGAAAAACACGAAAGAAAAACATCCCTCGAGATAGTACCTATCAGTAAAATATCAAATTCTAGAGGGGCCGATCGGAAATATAAATTGAATTGTAATGGAAAGGCAATTATGTACCGTGCAAAAAACTTAAATAATCATGTGATGCCGCGCGGCCTGCCGTAATCGGGATTCGCGAGAAAGATAAGATAACAGTGACAACAACACCGATCGCAATACCTGGAAATGCTTGTTGATTGGTGGGATGTTAGTTCTGTTACTCAACTACATCGTTTTATAACGTTTTAAGTTCATTGAAAAAAGTTTAAGCGTTGGGGGCATATAACGGAATCTGACCCAATTTAGATATCTAAATGTTACTAACACAAACATATTTTCAAATTTAATACGTAGATAACTAATAATAATCAGAAGATAAATCGACTAATATTTTAGAATACAATCCCAAGTTTACCATCGTTTGCAGTAGCGAGAATTGAATATGCATTTGGAGCGAATTCTTTTTAAATGCTGCCAAGTTTCTTTCTCTCGGATGGCGTTCTAGAACAAGAAACTTGAATTCTTTGTAAAGAATGTTAATTTATATTCACTTCTGAGTTTTCCAACTTGGAGTAAGGTTTTTACTTCTTCCCACAAATGATTTATTCAGAACGCGAACTTTGCTGTTTTATATTTATCCCTACTTCAAATGTTCCCAGACTTTGTACTCCCGAGTAATGTAGTAAAATGGTATGAAAAGAGAACAGCATACAAACATGAATGCAGAAACGTAATTTCCAGCTTACATTTGATCGCAAAGAAAATTAATTCAGTCAGCGCGATCCCTTAGATCGCTTGTTTTAATTAAACAACGATTAATAATCTCGGAATTAGTTGTGTAACCCCTTGTCATGACATGAGTAACTAAGTCTTCTCATATATCAACTGTTACATTTAATTTCCAACAATTGTATCTGTCTATAAAACCGTACATTTTCAACTTGTAACAAAACACAGGGTCTGCCTAAAATAATGTTTGTAAGGGATTATATAAGGCACCAAAATGATGTTACTGAAAGAATAACAGTATTAAATAAATTTGATTAATGCCACATTAAAAGAAAACCGACGTTTCGCGAACAGGTATTTGTTCCCTTCTTCAGGTGACGTAGAACGTAATGAAAGCCTTACCAACCAAACCAACAAAGTAACTTCTTCATATGTCCCACATGATAAAATGGCGACTCAGTTTGCGTGAAAATTTTTTGCTCTGCAATTTTCCCGTTGTCACAGTCTTTACTCATAAGAGCAAAGTATTAATCTTAAAATTTTATTTTTATCTTTCTCTACCAACAACATGTGCCAAGTATCAAGTCCCTAGCACCTTTTTGTCAGGAGTTATTGCACAAACGGGCAGAAATCGAGATTTAATTCTATTTATTTTATTATAAGCTCATACATAAAATATTACGTATCTACGTTATACTTTGATCAGGACTAGTATTTTGATCGTGTAGCAAACCTAACTACGGATTTAAAGATATATTGTTACTACGTTATATTGACGATCGGTTACGGACTCTTTCAATGACGTGGAACTTTGAAAAGTCCAGATAGTCTTTAGTTAGTGAAAAGGTTTGATTTGGATTTAAACGGCCAATAAAGATCGAAACGCTCTTGGTTCGGATTCCACGTAAACTTTTAGGCCTTTTCAATTACCATTGAAACATTAACTCACGATACTTGCTTATAATAAACAGGTGATATTAGTTTTAATTGTATTAATTAAGTACACAAGGTATAACTGATCTAATGTTTTAAATTGACGGAAAAAATGAGCGCTTGGACTGCCCTCTTTGTAGTGAGATGACAATTAAAGTCACGTAGCGCTGCTCTAGTGTCAGACCACAGAACTAACTGAAATCCCCGGACCTCAGCACATCCCATCCACATGAATGGTTTATCTACAATTGTACAATATTTACACTCAATATCAACCAGTATTCACACTAATCTTAAACATGGGTATTCACACTTGGGTTTGTTGGCGTCTTCCGATACGTAAGCCTAGTGATGTAAAATTCCAGGGTATTTAAAATCGAGGAAATATTCCCAGGTAATATTGCCAGCAATATTTCCAAAATTCGTAAATTCCCGGGAAATTATGATTAATTTGCAAGATAGCTCAAAAAACTGAAAATAATAAGTAAACGCAGTAATTATATGGTTATATCAAACTCTAAAGCTGAAATATTGGCAATTATTGGCACAATAATTATAATTCGCAAAGATTAAAAACATAAAGAAACAATAAGTTTATTAAAATGGGTAGTTTCTAAATATTTTAGATCTAGGTTGTTTGAATATGACTTCCAAGATGAGATTACTTCTTCCAAAAATGCTCGAGTTTTTAATCATGGTTTAGGAATCAAAATCCACTTAGTTCTATAAATTCCCAGGATATTGTGTATACAGGAAATTAATGCATGGAATGATAATTCTTGGATTAAAATGTAGGAATTCACTTAGTCGACCTCGTTTTTAGGTTCTTCAACTGTTAAAACATTCAAAATTACAAATTTTCATAAATTTCCAATTTTTGGGAATTTTCCCGGGCCACAATAATTATAATTCGTAAAGCTGAAAATCATAAAGAAACAATAAATTTATAAAAATGGGTAGTTTCTAAATATTTTAGATCTAGGTTGTTTGAATATGAGTTCCGAGATGAAATTACTTCTTCAAAAAATGCTTGAGTTTTTAATAACGGTTTACGAATCAAAATCCACTTAGTTCTATAAATTCCCAGGATATTGTGTATACAGGAAATTAATGCATGGAATGATAATTCTTGGATTAAAATGCACAAATTCACTTAGTTAACCTAGTTTTAAGGTTCTTCAACTGTTAAAACATACAAAATTACAAATTTTTTGGGAATTTTTCCCGGGCCAAAGAAATATTCCCAGCCCACGTCACTATGTAGGTCTACTCCTCACTTTCAGTAGAAGGTGTACAAATTGCAATGTATAATTTTTATTTATATTCACTCCTCTTTTACCATAAACACAGATATCGTTCACGGAGGTTCGTGAAGAATTAGTTCGTCGATTAGACTTGCTTTATAAAAAGAATAACCTTCTGCAGTAAGTATATGGCTAAACTATATATGCCAATTTGCTCTTTATAAGATCACGATATAATTAATATCGATAGTGTTTTCTACTCAGAACTAAATCGATTGTCAGACGCACTAGTATTGTCGAGATCGGAATTGAAGTGTAGCGAAAGGGTTAAAGCACAAAATGATTATTTTCACAGGTCATGTTTTTTAACCATGGCATTCTAAAACCAACCGACCAACGAGCAGATACTTCACCAACAGTTATATCAGTTCTTTGTTTGAAGTTTGTTTTTGACGATGGAAGGATTGTGAAGGATACAGGATTTTTCCGGACATTTGCCATCGTTCAGTGGTACAAAAAATCAGTAACACTACGTTTCGAGATCTGCAATCTGATCTCTTCTTCAGGTAAATAATAAATAAATAAGTGTTTTGTATCACTGAACGATCGCAAATTTCGGAAAATCCTGTTTCCTTCACAGTTATATCAGTCTCTCTAAAAAGTAGTTTTGTAATATATTTTTTTTCGTTGACAGTTGATGTCATATAACTTCAACTCTGACACAAAACTCCAAGGCTCCAACCAAAACGGCCTTGTATGTCTTATATTAACTATAACAATCCTAGGAAGTGAGCTCGGGAAATGTAGAAAAAGATATTTGATCACCCAAAAGGAACTGAATGTTCCTATTTATAGTAAGAAATTTAAGCAGTTTTAGAGCCAACCCACATTAAACCGCCTGAAGATGCAAATGCAGATTTTTACAAATATAGCCTAAGCGAGTTACACCTTTAACTAAGTGTAATCATTTATGACTTAAGAAAATTATACTTCAAGTTTTTAATAAGGATTTCTTAGGGAAATTAAATATTTTATAAAAATACCATTGCTACACTCCAGCCATCTTTCACGTGCATACCGAAAATTTAGTTTTTCTGAATTTTGATTATAATAAGACACTACAATCTGGTTTATTCCTACCACAGCTCACGGAATAAAAAATGTATTTCCTATTTTCCCTTTCTACAGGAAAGAATTTTAAAGGACTGTGACCAAAATTTTTATTGAACAAAAATATATGTTACCTAACATATAAATACCCAAACACATATATATACCCAAGCGTATAAATAGTAATCATACTTTCGTCAGCCAACGGGGTAAATATTATGAATGGCGTTTTCACAGACGTTGTTATAAGTATTCTAATGTTTACTTTGAATTTTAACCCTTCTACTCCCATTTCGAGTCCCACATAAATTGCTTGATTACTGATCGATTCTTTCCTCAGGGGGAAAGTTCCCTAGCTATCGATTTAATGAATGACTCAGTCGACTTCCTAAGTAATGCATAATTGCTCTTAGCTAAGAATCCACAAATTCCAATGTTGTGCTGGCTAGCTCTGTAGCAGGAGTTGCTCTCAATAGCTAAGAGGAGGAGCAGATGCTGAGCAAGATACTGGACTAGAGAAGCCTCTTGTCGTATATAATTAGCTGCCCTCGCCACCCTACCGCCCCCCCCCCGCCACAGGAGTCTGGAACATTGTAAACAAATATTGACCCAGTATATTACAGATCACGCGTGGGCATATCATTTGTTTAAATTAAAACAGAAGTCTGAGATTGCCTTTTATCTCTCTCACTAGACAAATAACGGCGGAGACAAATGCTGCTCACTAATTTGTTGGACTTTACACCGTCGTAGTTTTAAATACGGTTTTATAAAGATGAAAGCAAAATACGATCTGGTATGACTACATAACTGATTTCTGTCACCTGCAGTAAGAAATAAAAAAGGGAATTAGTTTTATTTACAGTTTTGTTTTTCCAGAACAAATTTTCTAAAAACGGACTGAAGGACCAGTGGATTACACAATATTTCGAGATATTTTCCATTAATTCAGGGAAATGTGTATTTATATTCTTAAATATCTTTTAAATTTTAAGTATAAAAAAATAGATTTAAGATGACGTAAGTAGTTTGCTTAGAGTAAAGTGAAGTGAAGGGAAACAAGCAAAGGAAAGCAAAGCGAAATTTTGTATATAAAAAAAATATATATATAAGATGGCGTTAGTCTGCTTAGTTTAAAAAGTAAAGTAAGTAAAGTAAAGTGAAGTGAAGCAAAGCAAAGGAAAGTAAAGTAAAGTAAAGTAAAGTAAAGTAAAGTAAAGTAAAGTAAAGTAATGTAAAGTAAAGTAATGTAATGTAAAGTAAAGCAAAGCACAGCAAATCACAGCAAAGCAAAGCACAGCAAAGCAAAGTAAAGCAAAGCAACTCAAAGTACTTTGTTTGAAGGTTATTTTTGACGATGGAAGGATTGTGAAGGAAACAGGATTTTTCCGGACATTTGCCATCGTTCAGTGAAACAAGAAATCAGTAACACTACGTTTCGAGATCTGCAATCTGATCTCTTCTTCAGGTAAAGAACTAACCTAATACATAATTACACACTAGGTTCAAATAAACAAATCTTACCAAAGCGTTGTGGTACGCCTAGGTCAGTCGTAGGTGGTCAGTAGACGAATGAAGACGTAGTATTGTGACCTGTATTCCGTAGTTCAGTTATAATGATTAGTGTTTTGTATAGTTTTTTATTAAGTGCATGGTTATAGAGTTAGTGAAGTTGACAAACAACATGGTGGTTGTGATTCCTGACCTAGGCGTGCCACAACGCTTTGGTAAGATTTGTTTATTTTAACCTAGTTTGTAATTATGTATTAGGTTAGTTCTTTACCTGAAGAAGAGATCAGATTGCAGATCTCGAAACGTAGTGTTACTGATTTCTTGTTTCACTGAACGATGGCAAATGTCCGGAAAAAATCCTGTTTCCTTCAACTCAAAGTAAAGTAAAGTAAAGTAAAGTAAAGTAAAGTAAAGTAAAGTAAAGTAAAGTAAAGTAAAGTAAAGTAAAGTAAAGTATAAAGTAAAGTAAAGTAAAGTAAAGTAAAGTAATGTAAAGTAAAGTAAAGTAAAGTAAAGTAATGTAATGTAATGTAATGTAAAGTAAAGTAAAGATGTTTTATTTTACCAGGCGAAGTTAGGGCTAAGAAGACCTCTCTAACACTTAACCTGAGGACCAACGGTTTAAAGGTGACTACCGAACAACCACCAATGGCCGGGCAGGCGGGCTGCTTACAAGGTCAGGATCGCCCAGCGGTCACCCATCCAAGCAGCAGCCAAGCTCGATGTTGTTTGATATGGTTATCTTGCGACAACCGTTGTACCCGCCAACCGTACTGTAGGAGGCATTCAAGGCATCATTTGAGAATCCAAGGTTAAAGCTGAACTTTTTAATTACTGATAATCAAATTTACAATATTATAAGGTCTGTGATTATACTGTTATGTAATTACAGCGCAAAACTTCATCTCTGGTTGGTAACTTTGCTTCTCTTGCGGCTGCCTGTCCTTTTTACTTAACAATTCAAAACGCTAAACAAATTTAATTAACATCGTTGTAATGTTATATGGTAAGTAAATTTGTCTTTTATTATTCCTAATATTTATAATAGAAGATAAACTAAATTCACTTGTGTAAAAATAAAAACCACGTTATAACTGTAATGACAAATTTCACGAAAACATTTAAAAATTTAAACATTAAATATCGTACAGAGATTGTTATTAAAATAATAGTTCATAATCTCTCTACTCCGTTTTCCACCTCGGCTATGAAGAATGTGGATTTCTGTTACGTATGTTCAAAAGTTTTTATTATTAAAATATAAAACTTTCCTAAGACTTATTTAGTTCGACTATGGAGTTAACATTAGTTACCTATTTTTATCGGATCCACATATCATATCTGAAAAATTGTTCATTCTTTTCATTTCAATATATATATATATATATATATATATATATTCTTGGTGGGGGAAACTAGGCAAAATCAACTATTTATAGCACAATAAATATTAGCCTAAGACCGGAGTAAATTACAATGGCCATAAATATACAATTTTTGCCTTAATCGCGGCATCAAGACAAACTCAACATTGGCGTCGGAAACATTATTCACTCGAACCAGAATTGCGGATGGATAGACAGAGAGGGACAATCATAGAAAAAAAATAATTTTATAGAAAAATTACCTAGAAATTAAGTTTAATGCAAAGATTAATGAGATCTTTCTCGACATATTCTGCCACATGATGCGTTCAGATTTATCAATTAAATTGAGTTTCATATCGTTATTTAAATAGTAAAAGTTTTTACACCAAGTCACTATAAAATGATATATGTACCAGGATAGTTAAGCTACATGTGTTAATATGTCACATGTTTGAATATCTTATATATTTTAAGTGTATATCTCATTTCATTATTAACAGATAGAAACGATAGATAATCATACAGACAAATAAATTTTGTACAACCTCCGGCAAATCATCTTTGTTCATTAAATTGAATTCCATATAAGTAGGGTATTTAAATAATAAAAGACTACACCCAAAGTCGTAATAAAATTATGTGTATGTGTTGGAAAAGTTAAGCTACATGTGTTAACATGTCAAATGTGTGAATCTCATGTTTGAGACCATAAGACCAATGTAAATATATTCGCTAACGCTCAGCCAATCTTGCTTGTCATGCAACCAAAACATGCACCACCATCGACTTAGTGTTCCTATTATGCCTCTTGCACAATTTCAAGTGTATACCTCAGTTTGTTTCCGAGATATCGTGCTGACAGACAGACAGACAGCAATGAAATTCTTTCAGCTCCACGAGTTATAGGCTGCGCTAAAGCTCAGCCAATTAATAAATGATTGTTGATTGCATGGATATTGTATTGACAATTCACTATTGATTGTTTACTTAGCATGAGCACTACTGACAGCTTTATGTAAACGACGGCGCTGGCAGTCTCAGCTTCAGTAGTTTTAGAGTATGTAGAGTATGTAATAAGGAGTATGTGGAGTATGTAATAAGGAGGGTGTGGAGTTGTGGAGTATGTAATAAGGAGTGTGTGGAGTTGTGGAGTATGTAATAAGGAGTGTGTGGAGTTGTGGAGTATGTAATAAGGAGGAGTGTGTGGAGTTGTGGAGTATGTAATAAGGAGTGTGTGGAGTTATGGAGTATGTAATAAGGAGTGTGTGTGGAGTGTGGAGTATGTAATAAGGAGTGTGTGGAGTTGTGGAGTATGTAATAAGGAGTGTGTGGAGTTGTGGAGTATGTGATACGGAGTACGTGGAGTTGTGGAGTATGTGTAATAAGGAGGGTGTGGAGTTGTGTAGTATGTAATACGGAGTGCGTGGAGTTGTGGTAATAAGGAGTGTGTGGAGTTGTGGAGTATGTAATAAGGAGTGTGTGGAGTTGTGGAGTATGTAATAAGGAGTGTGTGGAGTTGTGGAGTATGTAATAAGGAGTGCGTGGAGTTATGGAGTATGTAATAAGGAGTGTGTGGAGTTGTGAGTATGTGATACGGAGTACGTGGAGTTGTGGAATGTGTCATAAGGAGGGTGTGGAGTTGTGTAGTATGTGATAAGGAGTACGTGGAGTTGTGGAGTATGTAATAAGGAGTGTGTGGAGTTGTGGAGTATGTAATAAAGAGTGTGTGGAGTTATGGAGTGTGTAATAAAGAGTATGTGGTGCCTGACGCGCAGCGTGAAAAGAACAAAGACTGAAGTTGCTGCTAAAAGTAGGAAAATCATATTTATTTCTGAGTTTTGCTTGACATTGATGATCATACTAGAAAACAATATATTTTCGCTAAATACAAGAAGTTAACCATTTGCGTTTAAGGAAAAAAAATTCAATTTGTGGCGTTGTGATACTTTTTAATATAGCTTTAATTATACTTCTTTGTGCAAGACAAAGGGAAGGGAAGGAAAGAATGAATAGGCCTAAGATAGCCTCAGGCAGAATTACATGCTGTAGTAGGCTGGATGGGTTTTCTTACTACCAAAATCCTAATTTTTTGGAAGTCTGTTTGTATGATGAAATGAAATAAAACACATTTAATTTCTTTAATATTAATAATAATTACATTCACACACAATAAACGTCCTTCCATGCACGTGTGGATTAAACTATTCCAAAATTTACAATAATAACGTGAATATCTTTGCATTGGAGATTCTTATATTTAAATGTGCAGTTTTGGAAATTTTTCTCTTATAACCATTTAATACAACCATTTTTAAACTGCTATTGGCCCTTCCTTTGTGATTAGCTTTATAGTAACATTGAATTTTATAGTGATAAATGTGAATGCTGAAATTGCTAAGATTTACAAAACTTCCATAAACTGTAGTCAATGTTTGCATTTTTTTTTCTTTAAACGTATTGTATTCATCTATACTTTTGTATTAAAATATTATTGTTTATTTTGTGTTTTCCTCAATTACGGAAAACGTTACTGGCTCGATTATACGAGTACTTGCATTTTAAATGAACATTCTTAGGGTCCCTGGTTAACAAATAGGCCTATTCCTACTTCAAAAATCCCTCCGAGGTACACCCCACTGGTTTCTAAAGTTGCGAAAAATCCAATGTTGGTCTTTAAAGTTGCGTTACAGCAAGAAAAATGCTATTAATTTAAATATTAAATTATTATTAAATGTAATCAACTGTGTAAACAGGGTAAAACACAATTAAACATCAGAGAGTCGTGTAGGGATGCTTTCAGGGAGCTTGAATTACTGACTCTGCCCTGCCTCTATATATTGGAGGTTGCCCTGTATTGTCGATCAAAGTGTGTTCTTATGCGGGGTATTGACATTCACTCCTATGAAACTAGAGGCAGGGAGAATTACCGTGGACAACAGCATAGGACGGTGGCTTTCGAACGCTTGCCGTCACAGGTTGGAGTCAAATTTCTTAACCCCTGAGGGTTTTATACAGTCGGATAGTTTAAACTAGTTTAAAGCTCTTCTGAAGCCCTACTGGTGTCGAATGCATTTTATTCTGTCGAAGAGGTCATGGCTGACTGCTGGGAGAGTAAAAATTTAAATAAAAATTAATTAGTTATAGCCCCGTCTCATTTTGAATTAATGTTGGCGTGAATGGACAAGAGATGTATGTTTGAATGAGTATTGTAAGTATGAGTGTGTATAGTAGGGACTTTAACTAATAATATAAACCTGACATTTGCAATGCGGTGCCTTATTGTCCAAATGCAATAAAAGAATTATTATTATTACTCTACATACAGATGTGTGAGAGGTAAAGAGTAAAGCCTGGCAAATCGATCCACCTTATACTGAGCAGGAGTAGCCTACACCTCATGACTCGCAAGAGAATTCGCTGACGTTGCATGCAAAAGTACAAGTTTATAGCTCGTTTCATACTGAGACATGCATGTGCTTACTGTGCAAAGGCTACATGTGTGTCTATGTCCCATGTTAAAATGTCATATAGTCGTTCTATTCTCGTTTCCATAATGGTTACATGCATCATCATAGAACTCAATGTTGCCTATATAGAAAATGAAGCTTCATGCAATTTAAAGGCAATAGGTCAGTTCGTTCCTGCGAGATTTTCCAGCGCTCGAGTGATGCGCTTCGCTAACGCTCAGCCAACAGATATGTTTTATTGGCAGTTTTTGTGTAATATCTGTTGACTGAAAATAACGAGGTTAAAATATCTCAAGAACTTCTGTACTGAAGGAATAACGAAGAAGCATCTAACCTTCCGTATATATACCAACCAAACTAAATCCAAGAAAGACCTTCAACCTTGCCACAAGAAAACCTGAATACCTATAACTTCAATAGTATAGTAAATATCTTTTCGATGGCATTCAGATAATGATGGTGAAAAGGAATCTCAGGATATCTGTTTCGAGAGAATCCAAAAGCCATCAGGCGACGACAGGAGCAAATATCTGTAGATTCATTTATAACATCTACCAAACCAATCGCTGCAGCTGGTTCACTGGTTCTGGTTGCTGGCTCAGATGGTCTTTAACTAGCAATAGATCTGGAAAGATAATAGAGTTTCGAAGATTTGCCACCGTTATTTGTTACAAAATGTATATAACACGAAAATGACTGACAATTATTTTCGGGTATGTTTTGCCCCTTTACTTTCGTTTTTGTGTACTGACTATCTTTTCACCTGAAGGAGATTATAGATTTCAATCCTCGAAATGTTGTGTTATACTTTTTGTAACATATAACGATGGAAAATGTGTGGAAATAACCTTCTCACATTCTTTTCTTTCTGTTCCTTTTTGTATACCAATTATCTTCTCTCGTGAAGAAGAGGATACATTGAAATCCTCGAAACGTTGTGTTAGTTTTTGTAACGTATAACGTTGGGAAATGTGCGAAACCTAGTATCCTTTCAAACCTTTCAGTAATAAACTTTAAACAAAGATCTGGAACTCTTGGTCACATCAAGAGTACGCCAAGAAACGAACTCCGTGAGACGCTGAAAAGGCGAACAGCTCCATATACCTCCCCACTAGCAAATGCAACCCTTCAAGGGTACGATTAGGACTCTGGGTTCACCTCACACGGATGGTCATTTAACCAATCCGACATTTGCTGTAAAAGATCTTCGGCAAATCGGCAGTCAATATTATAGAAATTTCAGGAACAGAAGAGGCATCAGGCAATTAATTTGGTGAAGAATCAGGTGCTGGAATGATCCGAATCTTCCGAGAGCATCTCGAGATTGTTATTACGTATTTATAAAGAACCAACTGTTAAAATATAATGTTGAGGGACGACTTGGCAAGCAACATCCAAAAACAGTCAAAACAACTCATTAATGAGCCCATCACCGCGATGATTGGAAGCAAGGAGCATCCAAAACGCCTGATGACCTCAAAGATGTTGGTTAATTTGGAGCAAATGATGTTTTTTTAACTTCTCCTGTTAATAATGAATATTAACTTGTAGGCAACAATTAGGTGATATGAACTAATTGCTACTGAACATGTCTCATAGATTTGGTCACTATCGCAAATTCATTTAGTTTTGGTGAACCTTATATTACACAGGCTGTATTGCTATAACAGTTACGAAAAGCTTTTTGAATAAATAAAAAATGTCATCACATATGTTATTTTGAGAAAGAAATGTATAAGTGAGTAAACGACATACATATAGTAACGGTAATATCAAATAAGTAATTATTAATGCATACTTATAAAAAATCCCATACAGTATCTATATGTTATTTATGTCCATCAACGGTTTACTTTATTAAAATATCCGGAACCTTGGTTTAATCCTATTAAATAGGACTTTAAATATTTATTCAAATACGAGAAACAAAACAGTTTTCGTTTACATTTATTTATTTATATTTTAAAACTCTATCCTAGTTTATATGCGTTCTGTACCTATTCTAAAGCAATTCTAATTCTTTCTTATATTCAAGGCAAACTCAACAATGGCGTCGGAAATATAATTCACTGGAACCAGCAGTGGTCATACACGTGCAACGCCTACTATATTGCGTGCAAAGCAGCGGGTAACTGCTAGCAGTGCAGATATTAAATACAAAGTGCTCATAATTTTACTTCAGATTTAAAGACTGTTTTGAAACCTATCTTAGTTGTCTTTTCACAGAAGTAAGATTCTCAGAGCTGTGAATGAATATATATTTTCTCGATCGGAAAAAAAGGTAAAACCAACTATGAAACAAAAAACACCAAGGCAGGAGTAAATTACAATGACCATAAATATACACTTTTAACATATATTTTCTTGGTGGACAAGATGGAAAACTCAACATTGGCGTTGAAAATCTAATTCACTAGAACCAGCAGTGTTCAGACCCGTGCAAAACTCACGAAATTGTGTTCATAACCGTGGGTTACTGCTAGTATTTTGTAAAGAAATATTGTTATTTGTCTACCCTTGTGTCTGCCGTATTAAGGTGACCACCATGATTTCTCCAAAGTGTTCTCTTCTTTTAAATTTAGAAATCTCTGCTAATTTTGTATTTTTATCATAATTTTCTCTCATATAAAGTAAAGCGTAATAATTTATGAAACTTCCAGAGTTGCCTTCGGCCTCATACATTGTGTTATAATTGTATAACAATAGCCCACTTCCGACGGAACGTTTAACGTGGATGGTGATGTAGGGGGGGGGGCGAGCTTCGAGTTCAGAGCCGCGGGTGTGACACCGCCACGACCCTCGGATTCGAAACACATGTTCGCCGACACTGAGAAAGGCTCTTTCGGGTTTTATTTTTCAGAAAGAGGGAATTGAGTTATAAAGTGAAACTGGAGAATCAGTCCCCGACCCGAGCGCGACCCCCCCCCTCCCCCTACACACGGGCCAAGACGTCTTGAAAATACTCATAGTTAGTAGTTGGGCCGCGGTCCGCTGGGCGAGCCACTGTCGCACCACCGCTCCCGCTTTACCCCGCTTACCGTCCACACATCGTGTTATCTGGGCTTTACGTGATTATTGTTGATAATGCATAGTTCGATTGTGACCGCGACTATCAGTGACTGTTTTCAGTGATTTCTGTTTATCAACAGCCGGCCTTCTCGGAAACAGGTAAGATTGGATTATCTGGCGTGATCTGTTATTGGCTGTTTACATAATTGATTGCACTGCTAATTAATTAATCGAGCTTTATCGCTGATGAGGGTCTTCGTAAGACCACACACGTCAATCTGTTTAATGTATTTTGTATTTATATGGCAGTTATACATGATTTACTTCGTATAATAATAATATAGTAAAGTTAGTCTGTAAGTTGACATTCAACTATTTAAAAACATAAACATTTTACTTCTAAACACATTTTACTTATAAATATTATATTTGTTGCGTTACTAATTCAGCATTACCTTAAATATTAATGAATTTGTTGTTGTTTATGCCACTTAATTCCACTTTTTATGGTTGTGATCTCATTATGGTTAACTTTGGATTTTCTTTATTGTTTTTGGTGTAATAATTATTATAGTTTTAAATTCAGTTTTCTAAACTTATTGTAATGTAATAAACAGCTTTAGTATTTGTGGCATTTGGAAATACAAAACATAAAATAAAGTAAAACTGTTGTGTTGAGTAAAATTATAATTTTTATTAAAGTTGAACCAAATAATTGTAAGGCTTGGAAAATTGAAACTTTTAGTTTTTTTATTGTAGTCACTGTAATTGTATTAACAGCTTGAAACTTATAAGTAGTAACTTACATAAGACACTAATATTTACTTATGTACTTTACTGAACTGAAAGAAACTGTAATAATAAACTGTACATTTACGTAAAGAATTTTTACAATATGAGGTTATCAAATTAAAATTTCGTACTCTTTTATATTAACGAAAACAAGCTAAATTCAAACAAGTAGTAAATATTAAAACAGTTTTAATATTTAGTAGCGTAGACACATAGAAATATCTTATTCGTCGAATATTTAATTATTAAGTTAGGCGTATAATTAAGTTTACAATGTGATTATATGAGTATGTTTGGTTATTAAAAATGAATATGTTGGAATGTTGTTTGTAACGGTAAAAATTAGAAATTATCACGAAGTCAAGAGAGAGGCAAAGGTGATAACAAAAGCAAGCTGCTGTTTCGGCAACAATGGAAAACTCCAATATAATAAAACAAACATGATAACGTATTGATAAAATATTTGTTTTGGCATTCCTTCCATTGAGATAATGGCCGATTGCAGGTTATCCACTAATACACCTAAAACATTACTAAATTTCTTCCTGAAAATGTATCGCAGTTACTATGCAGTATGTAAAGTGTATTTTTATTCTTGCGCATTATAAAATTAGTTTAGTTACGTCGTAATTAGTGTAATTGCTGCATGGTATTCGTACTGATGTTATATGTGAAAATGGTTTTGGATGGATATATCGAAGTCCATCACACAAAGTCTACAATTTCGATTGAGTTGGAATTTTACGCGAATTTTCACCGCTTAAATAGATTTAAAATCGTGAAGACCGGTTTTCTGTTTTGGTTACTGACCGTATGTATATACCAAGGGTGTGGCCAAAGGACTTTTACACTTTAGAAATGTGCAAACTGTACAATATTTATTCTTGGAGGAATTCAGTTTTATTTTGAAAAATCCCACACTCGTACTTCAATCCATAAATGGTATATAACAACCTTTGTTGTTACTGCGAGGATGTGCGTGTGATGCCGCGGGAAACAGCTAGTAATACTAATATAATTCTTATCTGAATAATGACTCATGAATAATAGTTTCTTGTATCATTACATAGGCTAATGTTTTTTAAAACAATATAAAAATGTTGATGCATCATTACATGAATTTAAGTATGTTTTATACGCATACAAAGTCTAGTTTTGGTAAGTTGTATACAAAGTTTCGAATATCTTTGATTTTTTCCGCTTTTTTCGCTGATTTTACTTTGAATATCTTTAGGATCTTGTACGTTAAAAAATAAATACTTTGTAGTTACGACTACACAAAATATGGTATAGAGAACAGCTAACTATTTCAATATTTCGTGTACTTTTATTTAAAGAATATACCGAATTTATTATGTCCATTGATTTGCTTAACATCATAGCAATCTTTCCAGTTAATGTTATTTCATATTTTCAAAACCTAAACACTACTTTTGGATCGATCTACACTTTTTAAATTTGTCAGTTTAATGTGTAATTAACATGTTAAATTTTATGTTAATTAAACGATTTAACATTTGAAAAACAAGTAAGCATTTGCGAATAACATTGCTTCTTTCTTTTTGAGCTAAAAGATTCACCAACGTTACTGACACCTATTACGGATATGCGTTTGAAATAAACGCATGTAAAAAATGTCATCACCGGAATTTTGTCAGAGTATTGATGTTAGAGCTGTGCACACTCCAAGTTGGGTTGTCCTACGAGCGTGATTGGCATGTGTGTAGAGGAAGTGGCATGGCAACAGGTGGAAGTGAGGGTAGAAAGGGGGTGGGGGAGGGGGAGCAGAACCCCCCCCCACCCCCCCCCCCCCCCACCCCCCCCCCCCCCCACCCCCCCCCCCCCCCACCCCCCCCCCCCCCCACCCCCCCCCCCCCCCACCCCCCCCCCCAAAAAAATATATCTTTCCTTTCCTTTACTTACTTTATTTTATGCAGAGGTGACCTTATCACTGATACGCCTGGTGACGGAAGGTGTGAATTTGGAACTGGGATTTAGCAGTCTGTCAATACAACCCAGATTGGAATCTACGTTGTTTGGATTCTACATAAATCTCCACAACTCCTAAGATGGCTGCTAAGGTGTTTTGAGAATACGTTATTGTTCATTGAAATATTACAATGTTTGGAACATAGTTATAAAAATACTATTTCTTAAAGTACCAGTAACGTACATACAACGTGCCCTAACTTTCTAAGCTCTTTTGTTGTCACTTGCTAAGAGGCTAGTAACTAAACTAAACCTCATTACTCATTAAAAGTCATCGAATTCATTCTTCATACATATTCGCTTGGGACCCAAGGCGTTTCATATTGGCAATTAATAATAATTACTGTAATAACTAATATAGTCGACAGTTTGAGTTATTTATTGGTTTTAAATGTCAGATTTGCCAGTTTAGGCTCGAGAAATTCCCAAGAAGAATTATTCTATATTTTAACAGCTGCATTGTATAAGAACATTGAAATGTAGAACTCAGAAGTCTGAGGGAAACACTATTCACAGCGCGATCCAACGGCCAGACATAGAACTACCATTAGCGGTTGATAATCCTATTAGCCTCAAGATTTGGATTATATTTCCTCAGAAATTTCTTCCAATTAATTTTTATCTTTTGTGCATTATTCTCTTCGCTTGGATGAGAGTCAACCATCCTGAACAGACGCCATGAGTAATCTGTGTAACTGAAATTTGACTGCTTAGAGAATCTAGTAATTTGGTATCATACAGAGACTACTCTGTTCCTATGTACTACTTGTTATCAAGCGATCTACATACGTACGTATTGTAAATAGAAAAATTAAAAAAATTACATATACGAGTGACCTCACGTGATCTGAGCTTGAATTTAGATACTATCTCGAGGGATATTGTTCTTTTTTTCGCCAGAAGTGAGGAAATATGCCACCGAAACTCGCACTGATGGCCAGGTACATTTCCGAGCGCTACTTTCCCGACCTAAGATCAAGTCCTCAGAAGCGGATTTGAAGATTTGCCGCCTTCCACCACCCCCCCCCCCCCCCACAAACCATGTAAGCTTACCTTGGTATCGCGGAGGGTCGACGCGACGTCGGCGGCAGCGAGGCGGCCACGCAAAGATTGTAATATAACTCAAATGAAATAGGTTGAATTGTCTACATTGAAGTTACGCTTCTTATAGCTGCAGTAATTAGTTTTACCATAAAATATGAGATGTCACAACATTTATCAACTGGCACATTTCTCAAAAATCATGAAAAGAAAGTCGAAAATTATTATTTATTACAACTAATTGTTCACATATTTTTAACTTTTGGAATGATTTAATTTTTACCAAGATTTGCCGCCTCCTAAATTCTGCCGTCCTGGGCTATAGCCCATTCAAACTCATATGTAAATCCAGCCCTGCACGTCCTACATCGTCCAACGTGATCTGACGTCGGAAAAGTTGGACGATCTAGAACGTGATCTGAGGTCAGGAATGTACGGATCGAAAATGCCTTTGGCTACCAGCGCGGTTTTCGGAGTCGCCTTCTCGAGCTTCTGGGCGACCTCTGGAGATAGTACCAAAATTCAATCGCAGATCACGTGAGCTTTGGTGAAGGTTAAAGTTTGGTACTGCTAGTAACATATTTATGTTTAAACTAATCTAAACCTACTTACATCGCGTAATAACGAGTAGTAGATAGGGACAGAGTGGCTTCCATTACCAAAGTACCGAAAACATTATTTCCACGAAAAATAAAAAAGCAATAATAGTCAATCTTTTTACGCTCTAACCTAAGTACTGTCATTTACTTACAGTACAACGTGTCTTTCCGCATGTGACATCTCGCTTTTGTCAAACGATCAACGACAGAAAATCAGGTGCTTTTTTGTTGGTATTGTAAGCTAAAGATAATACTAGTTGCGTTCCTCAAGGATGGGTCGGTGCCCTAAAAAGTGCCCTACCACCTTACATTATGCTGCGAACTATGAACAGCTACTTTTTGTACCAGAGATTCTGTGAAGGCCCACCCGACCATTCAGCGTGGAGGCCCTCCCACGAGTGTCACAGTGTCACCCATTCATCTGCAACAGGTGTCTGACACTGCTGGTGCTGGTGCGAGCACATGTCGCGTATCGTACTACGTCATTGTTTGTTCTGTACGGTTCATTGATAAATACGTCCAACTCCCAGCTGATTTGTTGATGATAGAGTGATGTCCTAATTTATTATTATTATATTTTGTTATTTTTATTACAATATTGGTGCTGTTTTTTTTTATTATTGATTTTTACTTCGGGAGTGGAGAGCCAATTTGCACTGAATAGGTACAAGACCTGTTTTTTTTGTGAAAGAAGAATTGCCACTAAAAAAGAAATTATCATCCACTGCGCTAGGTTTCCTGGAGGTCAAAATGGTAGAGTATCAGAAGGGTTAAAATATGTAAATATTAAAAGAGGTACCTACTTTTTCTTAGATATTAATTTTTAGCTTGACACACTTGAAGCTAACCGTCAGATACCTAATGTAAAAGAGGTGAGAATAGGAAAAATATTTTTTTCTCAGATAATATTTTCTCAGATTTCGCTTATAACTAACCAAATAGTGGTGACTCAGTCACTGACGGTGATATAACAATTAAGTAAATTAAGCTAGAAAAAAATATTATTTTGAGAAAGCATAACTTTTTCATATTTTTACCCCTTTTGAGTTTCTCATACTTCGACTTCTACCAAAACTAGCGTTGCGAACGGTCGATTTCAAGGTTAGGAAACATTCCTCTATCTATTAAAAAAATCTGGTGGTGTTCTTATGATTTTACAGTACGAATTAGCTCTTTGCTCTTAAATTATAATTTATGCAACAAAGGTTCTAACGACAAAAATGTTTAAATTTAAATAGATTTTGTTTATTTCATAATTTATCAATGATTAAAAATAAATACAATTTTAAATAACCTTTCAGATATCCTAATAATTTCTAATTTTGAAATTTTTAATTTTGACTGTAGTTATTTGTATTTTGCAGCACATATTTCGTCCACTTTAGAAATGCTTTGGAAAAAAAATGCTTTTGATCTAATAATCTGACATGCTTGTGCAGAAGTTTTAAAATTAATTTAGCCTGTATTGCTGAGGTCTACGGATTTGATTATATCGTGTGTTGTGATTCTGGTAATTTAAATTTTGATTGTCTTGTTTCCGAAATATATGAACAAGTAAAGGTCAGAAGATGTAACTATCTAAATGCAAATATTTATGACTATCTTATGGGGGTTAACAAATTATAATGGATATTTTTGGAAGACAAAAATCTATGAATCTCTTTTATATTATACCGTCCATTTATGGCATTACCTTATAAGTGTATATACATGACCATTATAGGTAATTTGTTACATAGAAGTTGCGCAATATATACTTAAGTTTCTCAGTACATTTATGCGAGAAGAAACTGTTGAGCATACATTGTTAAGGAGTTTCTTAAAATTTAATTTTTGTGAACATAAATTCTTAAGATTTTGGTGAACAAGAAAAAAATTCTGATTTAGGTGATTAGTTTTAATGCATTTCGACAATTGTTGGAAGCAATACTATAATAAAAATCTTCACTTCAAGGGCAGCTGATTAATGGGGTTTTTATGCAGTTTTATTTTATTGCAACACATTTATAACCAGACAGGCAGATAACTTCCGCAATAAATCAGATCACAACTTCGTCAGAGATTCACTTTGACTTGTATTTATGTGGTCATGTCCTTCGCTAAATCCATGCCAAGATGACGCATTTCTTCAAGGTTCGGAAGCTTATTCCAATTCTGATGATTTAACAAACTCATTCTCCAAACGTTACTTACAATTGAGGAAATATGACACAAAGCACGTTGAAATAAAATATTCGTATCTCTCGTCTGAGTCTTCCTTATCAGTAAGCTACTAGTCAGGCAAACTAGCCCATATTAAATTATTCAAGGGCGTGTTGAAGTTATAGTTCCAATATGACATCAAACTGAAATGGCAGAGCCAAAAAAAACAATGCCGTTGTCACATTAAACTTGGCTAATCGACAGATTCAATGTTGATCACGATGAATGTGGAGTCTGGTAAGACAAACAGTGCCTGTTATCCTAACAACTGGCCGGTGCCGTGATTACTTCTTTCCCCGAAATTCTCTCTCTTATCCACCAGGCCGAGTTATAAATAGCTGCAGGATGGAGAAAGAGCAGGTGCACCTGGCGTACTGATAACTGGACCGTGTTATCTCATAATGGAGCGGCTGGTCACACAGCACCCGGCAGTTCCCTGCACTGGTACTAGGTTCAATAGAATTTCTCAAGGTACGGTTCCAGAACGAAAGATGTTTTTCTCCATAAATACTGCAGAATTCGTCAAATCTACAGCGGATACCTCCTTTCTCGCTAGAAGATGAGATTTTTAATAACAAATTTTTTTTAAAGGGGGTGTGCTCACATTCCGCTAGTTAACCCGGGAGTGGTCGCGCCTATGTCGCACCTGAATCCGGTCGCCGTGGGTCTAGGTGACCCGCAAATTAAAACCTTGTTATATCTGAAAGCTCTATTACTTATTTAATTAATATTACATATATGTTAATTTTGGAGCTAGTTAATAGAATTTAACATGTTTCGGAAACATTTTTTATTTATTTACATGTTGTTTTTAAAATTATGAAATGTATGTCACAAATCTTAGCAGTTTGTGTTGACTAATTTTCTAATGTCTGTATAAAAATCTAGTTACAAAATATTTAAATTTTAATGATTGTATTTATTGTTTAAGATACAAAATACCTAAATAAAATTTAAAACACATACATTATTTTGAAATATTTTTAGGAAATTCTCCTGTCAAATTTAATAAAATAAAAACTAAAACCTAAGTAGAAAATTATTAAGTAAAATATTAAAACAACTATGAAGTATTTAAACCTTACCTAATATTGCATATAATTAATCTTATAATAACTACATCTTAAAATAATCAAAACTTATCACTATTCTTAAAATATTATCTTGAGAAAAATGTTTGAAGTAAAAACAAGTCGGGTACGCACTCTTCATTGAGACCTGAAAATAAATTACATTTTTCATAAAACTTAAAGTTTAAAGATTTTCTCTTTAACTTGTTATTATAATAAATTATATTACATGAGTAAACAATATGAGGTAATCCTAGGTAATGTCCTCTATACGCAAGAGGAATTTCATCATCCGACACAGGTCCATCATTTTCCGAATCTTCGTCACTCTGCTCTGTATCTGAATTTCTGCAGGCATCGTCCTCTCTTTCTTCTATTTCATCTACGTCACTTCCAACATCAGTATCAGCTAAAGTTTCAACATCGGATTCAACATCTTCTTGCAGGGCCTGGAGAATTCTGTTTTCATCCAACACTACAACGCTCTGACGCTCTAAAGGGAGCACTTGTACTTGAGCCTTCAGCCATTTCACTTAGTTTTTGAACAATAACATAAAATAAAATATTATATGCTATAAATGTTAATAAAAACAAAATAAACGCTAAAAAACACTGTTCAAAAAATAATTTGATGTAAGACACTTTGACAATGAAAACGGTCGTCGCTGCGGGTCACGGTGACCCACACGTGTCTATCCCGGACACCAGTCTCGCTTAAACTGAACACAACTGTCCTGAGTTGTAGTGGGTGGGGAGGCAGGAAGGTATGCGAAAGGCCGGAAAAATTAATATTTTTGTATATTCAGGACAGATGACAAAAGTCACGTGCGGGTCACTATGACCCACAGCGACCACTGCCGGGTTAAGAACGAAACGAATTTTGGGAATGTGAAAGGAAGATAGGGGTTGGCTATAGAAAAATGTTTTTGGATCACCTTTTGGAATAAAGCAAGATCTGCCCAAACTCTTTCAGCACTGTTGGTGTAATGCTGTGGGGAAAAAACTAATGCAAGGCCACAACGCTAAGTGTGTTGAGTGCTCTCGACCACTACAAAAAAACATACAACAGCAACGGCATTGCTCATGGGCGTATATAAGAAAGGGCTCAGGGGGGTCCAGCTCCCCTCAAATTTTGAAAGACAAACATTACACCCGATAGTTTGTTTAAAGCTGAAACACGTTTATGCGATTTTAAAACTCAACACAATTTCCCGGGGAAAGATTCCTCGAGCCCCTATTTTTGGAGGAAGGTTTATACCTCCTAAACCACCCAGTGTGTCATCTCCTCCCCCCATAAATTATTGTTCTATATACATCACTGCACATCGCTTCCTCTTTCAAAAAAATAAATAACCGGAATCCATGTAGTCGATCATGATAGGAAAACGTACGTTTTCATAGAATCCAATTTAAATTACTAAATAAACCAAGATCAATAGAGTGAGTTATAGCGTGTTTGTTTTCTTAACCAAAACAGAAATTTTAATAAAAGTAATTTTAATATTTTATTCTCTCTCCGGGTGAGCAGAAAAAATTAAGTAATTAGTCATTGGTGTAAGTATTCATCTTTCAAGTTCAGTGGATGTGAACGACCACTGATTATGCAAAACGTCCATGAGAAGATAATGCACCCAATGCTGAAAGTTGTTACCACGGGTTGCGCGCTATCTAGCAGTACAATACTCAACTATCTACAATTCGCTTTACAGAACTGCTATAATATGGTCGCGAGGTAATTTTTTCTCGTGAAGTCAAAGGTAAAACAATGTAGTACATACTTTAATATATTTTGTTACTTCTTCCTAATATCTTCATTAAATTGCTTCGAAGATGTGTAATTAAATCAAGAGGAGTAAATTTAGTTAGTGCTGATCTTACAGTTTACATCCTGAGATGAAGTTTATGACAATGGGGTGAGTGCATGAGTTATTGTAAAAAACGTCTACATCCCTAAATATACATTTTATTGCATTTTGGAGGATATTGCTTACGTACACAGTACTGTTAAGGGCTATATAATGGCTAGACATTATATTAAGTCCAGTATATAATCATGGCCGTATATAACTACTGTCGCTCTGATTTATAGGCAATAAAATAGTCGTATCGGATTACGACCGGGGCCCTCAAAGTATTAATGTCTCCATATATCACACATGACCAATTATAACCAATACACCCTTATTATTTTTTTATGTCTTGTTATTTTTGGAACGAATTGTGTAGTGTTATTGGTGTGGGCTATTAGAAAAGATAATTATATATTTTTATAGAAAACCTTGTTCTTCCATAGTCAGTCACACACTCCGCCACTACTCGTTCAGTTCAGTTCGCTCCTCCTTTTGTTCTCTTATCAGTTAGTTCATCGGTCGATGATCTACTGTTCCGTTCCCTATCAGTTAGTTCATCGGTCGATGATAAACGGTTCCGTTACCTATCAGTTAGTTCATCGGTCGATGATGATCTACTGTTCCGTTCCCTATCAGTTAGTTCATCGGTCGATGATTAAACTGTTCCGTTACCTATCAGTTAGTTCATCGGTCGATGATTAACTGTTCCGTTACCTATCAGTTAGTTCATCGGTCTATGATCTACTGTTCCGTTCCCTATCAGTTAGTTCATCGGTCGATGATCAACTGTTCCGTTCCCTATCAGTTAGTTCTTCGGTCGGTGATCAATAGTTAGGCCGGTTGCCTTAGTAGCAAAATAATACGCTCGCACTAATTGTTAACCTAGTACCCTAATATATGTGGTGATCAGCCAGTACAATGGTTTATATTTAATTAGTGACAGTTCATTATTTATTAGTGCAGAAGAAATGACATATATTGCAGTAATGACTATAGTTTTTAATATTGTAGAACAATGGAGAGGCGGCCATTATGTACCGAAACACTTAATCATTACTCTTGACTCTTGAGTGATCTAGTGGTTAGCTTGCGGTGTTCCACATCTTAGGTTCACTAACCTCATCCTCAGACCAGGACTAGGATATATATATATATATATATATATATATATATATATAGCGGCAAGAGTACCGTACAGAGTGTGGTGTGTAGGCTTACGCGTATAGTTTGCTTGAGAATAATATATTTTATCAAGCCAGAATTTAGAATACCGAAATTCAAATATCATTCGAAAAAAAAAACAATAATTTAAGGATTGGACACTATAAAAACCGGGATTTCAGATCCCGAGATATCTGATCCTTATTAAATTAATTCAGAGATTTAAGACGGTTTGATTAAAAAATTCCTGGTTTATTGATTTCTGCTTCTTTTTGTGAAATGAATTCAGAATTTTGAAGACAATTCGAGAGTTCTACATCATGAGTTTCCTGACCCTGTTTAATGACTCGGGGGTTATAGATTGATAATCCCGGGATTTTACATACGTTGTTTCTGATTCTTTTCGACAAATATTAATCTGAAAGACGCTTAGAATTCCTGATGTAATAGCTCGTGTAGTATACAGCTAACTTAAAATCGGAGGCAGTGACAGATAACACAAATATCTTTTAAGTAATTAATTATTTATAATTATTACTAGTTATAACGTAGCTATGGTGGGAATGGTTGATTCAATGTGAATATTAACTTCAGCTCCAGTTCACCTTAGTCTTAGTGCAGCGTCTGAAGTATGACACTGTCACAGACTTCACTCCTGGAATCTGGAGTCATGTTCGTCTGAAGGGATCCAGAACATGTCGGAAGCGAAGAAGCTCATAATGAACTTTTTACACTGTTTCGACATCAGAGTCTAAAAAAAATAATTTCTTGGGGCAGGGCAATTAATTAAAAATTCTTCTAAGAGTACCTACTGTTATTTTTCACGCGATTAAAATATTTTTGAGAAATAACTCGTAAATGTTTCTATTTCAAGTTTTAAACGTCCTTTCACATTATGAGGAAAGCCGATGTTTTCACGTGTTATTGAAATTTGTTACTAATGGCGGCGGAGCGGGGGGGGAGTAGAAGAAACCCCACGCGACGTAAATAAACTACTATGTAAACAAATAATGTAATCCCTTCGGACCTATAAAATATCTGCGGTTCCGTTTTAAAAAAATAAAAAGTTTATTAGATTTTCTGTCCTTTGGTTTGTAACGATTTCTTGGTTAGTCTTGCTCATTGCTGCTAGTTGTTATACAGTATACTGTTTCTATCTATTTTGTGTGCCTTTAGCTTAGAAAGTTCTTGTTCGATTAGTGTTTGCAATATGCAAAAGATTGTTCTGATATGTTTTAATGTTCTAAAAATATAGAAGTAGGATACGTGTATAAAAAATAGTAGTGTACTGAAATTAATAAATATGTATTATTTCCAACTGTTTTTAATAAAAGTATTACATAAAAAAACACGAAACTATTAATAAAAGTAGAATAAAAATCGCAATTTCCTAAGAGTGGGAACCATATATCACCTTAAAACCATTAATCAGCATCCAGTCCCGTAAAACACTGCACAGTTTCAGTGGAAAAACGGATGTGAGTATAATTAAAATTAATTACAGTCTGTAAAATGAAGCAATAGAGTCGAGTCCATTGGTAATATCCGGGGGTGGGGAAGGGGGAAGTTCCTGTCTTCGAAAATAACAATGAAGCTGCTTGGCTCGGTTTTAATTAGACTGATTGTTTGTTTGGGCAGCTCCCCGCAACCTCCCCCAGACCCCAGACCTAATCTTCGGCGATCGGCGATCGGCGGTGAAAGGTCACTTCTGTGTGGTATTGGTCTTCGTTCACCGAGGTATTCTTTTCCTGGGAATTTACTGTTTGATTAGTACGCTGGAAATGACAATGTTATAAATTCTTCAATGCAAATTTTTAAGTAATTATTAAAAATTTGCTTTGCCCGTGGAAGTGTAATGGAAATCGTAAATGCAAGCCAAGGTCAATATGCATATAATTTTAAAGGTCTTTATAGCTGATTTCTTTTCTAAGAGGTACAAGGATTCGCAATTATACAAAAAAATGTCACAAAAATGATGCATCACAGAACTCATAGATGAAGTTTTTTGTAAAATTTTTAGTCTTCAAAATAATTAGAACAAAACATTGCATTGGAACAAAATGCCGCAAGACACACTTAATATGCTTTATTCTTTGTTTAAAGTTTTTTTATTGACGATGGGAGGTTTGATAGGTTGACAGGATTTCGGACATTTCCATCGTTATGGTTACGAAAGGTATAACACAACGTTTCGAGGGTTGGAATCTATCCTCTTCGTCAGGTGGGTAAAAAGTACATTAAAAAATAAAAAACAGAAAGAAGAGAACAGACGAAGAAGAAAAGGGTTAAAACATACCCAAAAGATGCTTGGAGTCCAGTCCAGGCGTTGTCACTGCACAGGATGCAAGTCTCGTGCACAAGTCACGAGTACGAGGATCACAATCACACATCACACTAGCACAGGCTACAGTGGGATACAACAGTGGGGTACTATAGTAGGATATTTAGAGATAGAATTGAACTATAAGCTTGCAATTTTGCTTACCTATAACTAAGGGTTCTAGGAACATTCCTCTACTGCCTGCCTGTCTACCTGCCTCTGTGTGTCTTTTTAGAAAAAAATGAGAACGAAATGAGCCAAGAACTTGAAATGTTGCATTTGGCTGATACTTTACGTAGCGTAACTATCAAATGGATGTTTCGAGAATGACTTCATCTGTAGACTTCAAATTTTGCACGAAATTTCAATTCGTTATGGACATGACTCATTTGATGAAGGTGTACGACTATCCATGACATTTAAGTCAATCGCTGCCTAGACTGGCAGTTTCTCTCCTGGAGGTTGTAAAGACGTTTCTGTCTGTTTCTCTGTCTGTATGCAGGACATCTCAGGAATCAAATTAGCAATAGACTTAAAATTTTGAAATTTTAGCAAAGCCTGTAAAAGTGTGGTGTACTTCGAACTTTGTTGGCTGAGCTTCAGAGAAGGATATCACTCGTGGGTCTGGAAAATGTTCAATTTCGGTCTGTCTGTCTGTCTGTCTTTCTTCACGGTATCTAGAAAACGAACTGACTTATAGACTTGAAAATTTGGACGAAGCTTCATTTTTATATGTGGAACACTGAGTTGGATGATGGTGCAAGCCAATTCGTGGGATTTGGATGAGCGTTAGCAAATATATTTACATTGGTCTTATGGGTGATCGTGATGGAAACAAGAAAATATAAGAATAAATTAATAAATTTGCGAACAAACTCAATACACACGTAAGAGATGTAAACATGCGACATATTAACACTATCCCAACACACAAAACATGATTTTAGGGTGACTTCGCATGTAGACTTTTATTATTTAAATACTTTATAATGAACAATGTGAATAATTCTAGTAAGATATGACGAGAAAAATTTCGCACTTTAAATTTTGCTCGAATTCTCTAATTTATGAGTTTTGTGATGCATAATTTTTGTGACAACTTCTTCTTTTTTATGATTACCATTCCGTCTACCTCTCAGAAAAAAATGAGCAATAGATTTGAAATTTTGTCAATTTCAATTTGTGCTCCCGATCTTGTCAATTGTCCGCCATTATTATTTTTAGCTTCCTAAGTACTGACTAGCCGCCTGTATCGTTCACTGATCGTATACGATACTAATCCATCACACGGACAAGACTAAATGTTGGACAGAACTGAAAAGAACATAGCGGAGCGAACTCCATTTCTCTCCCGCACCCGAAGGGATCGTCTGTGTGACGTTGGATTAATGGTGGGATGGCGTGATGTGGAGCTGACTGCAGGGGAGTCCCACCCTACACACCCGACTTTACTGTGAAAACAGTGACTCACCTGCATTTGATAACGTGGATTGTGTGAGGGGAGAGTTTTCCAGAATAATGACTGCTCGGCTTTAATAACGTTCTACAACAAAGGGTTGTCTGCAATTGATTAAATGAGACTTAATTTTCAATTTTGTACCATTCACGATTCTGCCCGTCCGGGAAAAAAACCGGACGGTTTTAAATCCGTTTGTTGATTTTCACACTGCACGATTCCGTCCGGACGGAAAAAAACTGGACGGTTTTAAATCGGTGTCTGTTGAATTTCACACTGCACGATTCCGTCCGGACGGGAAAGAAACCGGACGGTTTTAAATCCGAGTCTGTTGATGTTCACACTGCACCATTCCGTCCGGACGGGAAAAAAGACAATCGGACAAATCGAAAACAACACTTCAGTTCTGTTGAAGGTGCGGTCTTGTTAATATGTATCGTGAACAAGTCTTTGCATTACGGCTAACTGTATCGTCGGCGGAAAAGACATTAAGGTGCAATTGACTATGGTTTCGTCTGATTAATCAGAGACGTGAGGAAGTCGGGTACTTCTACGTATTATTTGAAGACCTACTTTAAGATAACTACTTTTGTATGTAAGTTGCTTCTTTTGATGAATTGCACGAGATGGATAGCTTTTCATCCAACTAGGAATATCAACACTTCCGACACGGCTACCATGTGGCTACAGTGGCACTGGAAGGTTACAACACGGCTACCATGTGGCTACAGTGGCACTGGACGGTTACAACACGGCTACCATGTGGCTACAGTGGCACTGGACGGTTACAACACGGCTACCATGTGGCTACAGTGGCACTGGACGATTACAACACGGTTACCATGTGGCTACAGTGGCACTGGACGGTTACAACACGGCTACCATGTGGCTACAGTGGCACTGGACGGTTACAACACGGTTACCATGTGGCTACAGTGGCACTGGACGGTTACAACACGGCTACCATGTGGCTACAGTGGCACTGGACGGTTACAACACGGTTACCATGTGGCTACAGTGGCACTGGACGGTTACAACACGGCTACCATGTGGCTACAGTGGCACTGGACGGTTACAACACGGCTACCATGTGGCTACAGTGGCACTGGACGGTTACAACACGGTTACCATGTGGCTACAGTGGCACTGGACGGTTACAACACGGCTACCATGTGGCTACAGTGGCACTGGACGGTTACAACACGGCTACCATGTGGCTACAGTGGCACTGGACGGTTACAACACGGCTACCATGTGGCTACAGTGGCACTGGACGGTTACAAACACGGCTACCATGTGGCTACAGTGGCACTGGACGGTTACAACAACACGGTTACCATGTGGCTACAGTGGCACTGGACGGTTACAACACGGTTACCATGTGGCTACAGTGGCACTGGACGGTTACAACACGGCTACCATGTGGCTACAGTGGCACTGGACGGTTACAACACGGCTACCATGTGGCTACAGTGGCACTGGACGGTTACAACACGGCTACCATGTGGCTACAGTGGCACTGGACGGTTACAACACGGCTACCATGTGGCTACAGTGGCACTGGACGGTTACAACACGGCTACCATGTGGCTACAGTGGCACTGGACGGTTACAACACGGCTACCATGTGGCTACAGTGGCACTGGACGGTTACAACACGGCTACCATGTGGCTACAGTGGCACTGGACGGTTACAACACGGCTACCATGTGGCTACAGTGGCACTGGACGGTTACAACACGGCTACCATGTGGCTACAGTGGCACTGGACGGTTACAACACGGTTACCATGTGGCTACAGTGGCACTGGACGGTTACAACACGGTTACCATGTGGCTACAGTGGCACTGGACGGTTACAACACGGCTACCATGTGGCTACAGTGGCACTGGACGGTTACAACACGGCTACCATGTGGCTACAGTGGCACTGGACGGTTACAACACGGCTACCATGTGGCTACAGTGGCACTGGACGGTTACAACACGGTTACAACAGTGTCCAGTGTGAAACGTCTCCTGCACTTCAACAACAACTAAGAAATATTGCCCGTCCGGTTTTTTCCCCGGACGTACAGAATCGTAATGTGCAAAGCGCCTTAAGATGGAGCCTTTGTTGGAGGCTTTTGGATGGATTCCAAGCGATTGTGTTCTAGCGCGGTTGTAAATTCAAGGATGTATTTTATTGGTTACCCATGATTTATTACAAGGAAAGAGTAGCAACACTTCCGCGTTATACAGGCTTCGCTGAAGTGTTGTGGAAATAAAATTTCGCCTATTGTTTGATTGGTTCTTAAGTTAACCTGCTAACAGTTAGGCTTCGCTTGCGCTCAGCCACGGTACTTACCATCATTAAACTCTTGTCTATGTAGAGACAAATTTATATTGACAGTAAACGTTTTCTAAGGAATTGTATTTTTGTTTGGTGTTGATCCATGTTCAGTAGAGTTTAACCCAATATTTTGGGAATCCAAAAACTCCCCTCCCCACAGGTTTAATCTCAAAATTTTTAATTCATAACGTAAGATGTTTCATAAGACCTCATTTTTAAACTCGTATCAAAAGTTTAAAATCTTTGGTGAAAGAAACCTGACTTCAAATATTGAGTTTATTTTCTGCTATGTACTGGAAAGGAGGATAAGGATACTTAAAGGACAAACTACATATATAGGTATAGTACTTTGACGTCTTAATTGTGCGAATTATTATTTTTTACCCTTGACATTTGTATTTTCTCTGTATTGTGCGCAGAAAAGGTATGTATGATTCCAAACGTTCTTTGTTTTTGACGATGGAAGGATTGTGGAGGAAACAGGATTTTTTCCGGACATTTGCCATCGATCAGTGATACAAAATATGCATATAATATATAAATATATATATATAACAATTATTGGACTTCTTAGTATAAATTTCCTTTAATATTTCGGCTTTGCCGTTTTCAAAAAGGTATAATAAAAGGTATAAAACAAAAATAACACAGCAAACAAAATTTACACAAGTAAATAAATAAACATTTGCATAAATAAATAAATAAACAGGAATTTTTGAACACGTGATTAACACCAAAGAGAAATATCATGAACAGAGAAAGAATTTAGAAAACATAATAACAAAAACAATTTATCATTTCATCTTTTATTCAGACCAAAGGGTACTTTTGATTTTAATATTAACTGATGTGCCTGTTCTAAATTTTCTAAGTAAATTTTGTTTCCATCTTCTGGTACTTTGCAAATACCTTTCAATGAATAACATTAATCAAAATTTTGTTGGTGGCCTAATGCGTGTTGTGAAACCAATGAAATGAATATATATATATATATATATATATATATATATATATATATAAATTGTTACCGTTTTTCTTGTATCACTGATCGATGATAAATGTCGGGAAAAATCCAGATTCCAAACGTTATAGACATGATGGGTCGCGTATCTGGGAAAACCCTAGTATGCGAAACCTGTTAAGAGGTTGGCAACAATGCCTTGCAGTTCAAGCACAGATCTTGTGCAGGACATTAGGCCCCCATGCCGAACATGAGTGGCCGCACAGTTCGTTGACTCTCCACGGCCACTTCTGGGGCTCCTGAAGGTGACTTCCGCGCTGTTATTAAATTAAAATCAATTCAAGACTCCCCTTGCAATGTACAGTCGGGTCCCAGCACGTCTTCTACTACTTCGTCTCCGGCGAGTCATTTTCTTTAAACGTTTCCACGGGTGCTGTCAACGTCGCTAATGTTTTTTGTCACAGCGAATTTTGGCTATTCAGTAGCGTAACCAGGATTTTCAAAATGCGGTCTGTTCATCGGAATTTTATAAATATACTAGCAGTAACCCGCGGCTTCACAAGCAATTTTGCAAGTTTTGCACGTGTAGTTCGAGTGAAATATATTTCCGACGCAAATGTCGACTTTGCTTTGCCAAAAAGTGTATATTTATAGATATTGCAATTGCTTCCGTTCTTAGTATTTTTTGTTCCATAGTTGATTTTGCTTTGTTTCCCGATTAAGAAAATATATATCACAGATCAAAAAAAGATCAGGCAGACAACCAAGATGGGGTTTTCACTGCCTTCAAATATATAGTATAAGTTAGATAGTAACTTTGTCTTTTATATATAATACTTAATACTTGTTCAAAAGGGCAGCCCAGCGAACTTTCATCTAGAATAGTACTTGCCGACTGCTTCAATAGGAGTCTTCTGAGGCGAATTCTGACTATCATACGTTTTAGGACATTTTCTAAGGTAGTCACCTTAATAGCTGATATCAAAAACCGGCGTGAGAACTATTGGTACACCTCTGAGAATCTACGCGCTATAAATATTTTTGCATTGAATATAGTGGATAAATTAACTAAACATGTGGTTGTGCTGTCTGAAAACAATGTTTACACGGATGAGTTGATTACATTTGACTTGACAAGGTCTTTCAATTAATATTTCACAACTTTAAATACCAAGGTGGGAGTTTTAAATGCTGTAGATACCAGTGGGGCGTAGCCCAGAAGGATTTCGAACTAAGGATAGGCCGATATTCATCCCAGGGACCCTACAAATGGCCATGTAAAATTTCAGTACAATCGGTTGAATTGTTTATGCGTGAAAGCTAAACAAACAAACAAAGACACTTTCGCATTTATAATAATTATTAGGATTAGGATACACTAAGAGGAACAACCAGCAAAATACCATCATTTTTAGTTATGCATAAATTAGCTCATTGGGAACTATTTGATTTCCATTCCGATGATATAACGTTTAAATCCTTTTTCTTCTACTCGTATTATACTTAGAGATTCCATATGACACTTCACTGAGTTGTAAACCCCTCTCTTTTGTTTTTGCAAATGTTTATTACAATCTATCCTTTTTATTTAACTTTACCTGAGATTATTTTTTCTTGATATCTTCTCAAACATATTGTCTTGTTAGTACAAAAACTCGTTGGAAGTCCTAATACAACAATTAAACAATAAAGTATAATTTATTATTCTTAAAATAAATATTAAATGCCTCGAAGTAAAATTGTGGGCAAATACAGAGTTGCTGGCCTTTTATAATAATAAAGCTGAAAATATTAACTAAAGAGAGTTAAGCTGAAATTATTGAGATGCCGACTTTGCCTTCCTGTATCTCTGAGGTAATCAAGTACCGTACTGCAGATAAAGTTACTTTTTGGTTTATGGTAGGAACGTTCACTAATGTTCAACCAGAGACATGGACTGCTTTCGTATTCTGTAACACTTTGGTGCCAGAATACTCATTAAACTCCATCAAACTATTAAAAATTCCAACAAAAATAGTTAAAGGATAACAGGATTTCGGACATTTGTCTTCATTGTGGGTTATAAAAGGTATAACACAATTTTCGAGGATTGGAATCTATCCTCTTTGTCAGGTGGGGGAGGGGGGTTTATTAATACGTACAAAAATAAAGAACAGAAAGAAGTGAAGCAGGGAAAGAAAAGGGTTCAAACGTACCCAAAAGCTGCTTGGAGTCCAGACCAGGCACTGTCTGTCACTGCACAGGATGCAAGTCCCGAGCACAAATCACAAGTAAGAGGATCACAATCCACACATCACACTGAAAAACCCCATAATTAATTCAAAACGTCTTAAACGCCCCTTGGTGTCCAATCTAAGTGTTTCACTCAACGAATTAGATAGGGTTCATTAATTTGACAAATGCCGAACAATATTATATTGTTAAAACCAAATAGATTAGTATCATTTTGCGACTTGCATTTGGTATAGATATTCTCTGTAAATCCTTACCACGATCCGAATGTCTGCTAAGTGTAGCGTCTAAAATCCGACGCTGTCACAGAGTTAACTCCTTGGATCTGAAATCCACGTCCGTCTAAAGAGATAAAAAAAGTCGGTGATGAATAAACCCAACATTAACTGATATGATCACCTAAGAATTATTAGAGCTACTGAGTACATTTGCATTACAAAACCCCTATTACTGTAGCCAAACTATGTGTAGACACATAATGTTGCTCCGCCTTGCTTTGGTATTATGTGTAAATATAATATCGTATAAAGTTTTGCATCTGATGAGACAATGACAACACCTAGTCATCTAGATTACATGTTGCTTTTGTAGTCTAGGCGTCTCTGACGTTGAAATGATACAAACAAGTTCATTTGAGCTTCTTCGTCGCCGACTTTTTTGTATCCCTTCAAACGGACGCGGACTCCAGATTCCAGGAGTGAAGTCTGTGACAACGTTATACTCCAGACGCTGCACTAAGAGGAAGGTGAACTGGAGCTAAACTCAACATTCGCGTTGAATCTACCTTTCCTACTGTACCTACGTTACTTTCTACAACGCACACAACAGCAACCATCTCATCGCTTTCTTTCTAAAATCATAATTTATTTATTTATTTGTGTTCATTTCAGTGAGCGGCAATTAATTCTCCTGATATTACACGATATTGTTTAACTTTAAATTATTACTTATATTATAATACTTATATTATAAGTCGCGTTGACCAGTTCTGGGCAGGATCCAAAGTCCAATTCGCTACCCTCCCAGGATCGAACACCTTGGAAATGAACGTTCCACATTAAGTCCTTGACAAAACCACTAGACCAATACGCAAAGTTAGGTCACTGTATCCATCCGAATGGTCTGTCCCATGACATGACCACGTTCTCTCCACAGCTCCATCGCCAGCTTCATCCACTGACGTAATCGCATTGCACTCACAGATCCATCTGTCTTCTCACACAGCTGACGTTACTGTTGTGATTGCTAGTGCTTCTAAGAATCTAATAATGTTTCATAGCCACTCTCCCACACACGGCTTGCCATTAGTTATCATTACGTATCTAAAAAAAATGTAGTTAATTGTCGTCCCTGAAGTTTGCAAGTTAGAAATTTAGGTTTAACTCTTCCACTATTTGTTTCCGAAACGGTTTCAGTGTTTACAGCATCCTTGTAAGGCTGGCCTGTTTAGCAGAACAAAGTCGGAGGCAGTTTAGTGGCTTTTGTGAGAGCCGTCCAGATGAACGAACGTCCGGAGGTTAACCATATGGCTGCCATTCGGAACCTCCCCCTCCCCTCCCCGTCCGGTGTCTTCCGTGGATCTCCGCTGGACTTCCGCTGTAGCTGAGCTCTTCCTTGACGTTTCCAAGCCGCAAAAACTGTAAATTCCATTAAGTCTTAGCCAAGACCCACACTGGACTTCCGCCCCTCGTCAAGGTCACAGTGGGTGAGTGATTCCGTCCACGCTCTTAAGAGCCGGCCGAATTGAAATCATCTTGAGATTTATCACATAAGAACAACGTTAGACCTCAAATCCTTTCATGACCTCATTTTTGGTAGTGCAGTTATAGGCGATGTATCCTTTAAAATGTGAGTTAAACATGGATTAAAAGGCATTTGTAACTTTCTTCTTAAACTTGTACTTTTGAATATTTTAACTATGAATTACAAAAAGGTTTGAGTAAATAATTAAAAGTTTAGATGCGTGATAATATTGTTTTTTTTTTTTTTTTTAAGAAATCTCTCATAAATCTAAGATTTCAAATAAGAGCGTGTAAAAGTATTTAAATCTTATCATGGTTATTATGGAGTTAAATGTCCGTCAGCAGATTTGCCTCTGAAATTGCATGAGGTTGGCTTTTAGTTCGGTGTTTTTTTTTTTTTTTTAAAGTTACATAGCCTAAGCATTTGAATATGTCAGGATACCAGGACAGAGTGGTCTCCGTATAAAACCGTACCAAAGATAGGGATAAGAAATAATATAACATCTCTCCATTAGGATTATGTAAGTAATTAATTATAAAGTAGTAGTTTTGGGAAATTTTGTGATCAGGTTCAGTAAAAATATGGATGAATATAAAAATTTCGATTTTTACCGTTTATGATACACTCAGGGAATGTCTTGTTTTTAATTAAGTACTGTTTAATGAGTGTACCTTCAAGAAAATATTCTTAATTTAAAACACATGTCACTGCTTCCAGTCATTTCTATACACTGTAATAAATTCACATCCATATCTTAGACATTTTCATGAGCCTGGTTTTAAGATGGGAGAAATTACCACTGTAAATCTATAGTGATTCATCGTAGAATTAATTTTTCCATCAAAATGTTTTTTCATTTCGTCATGGAATACATCTCAAAAAGACTGAGGGTTTGAATCATTGAAAAAGAACCAATCCAACCTGAAACAGATTACATTACAAGGTGTTACATTTGTAAACCTCCCTCCCCCCAGCTGATCCGCTGTGGAAGCAATGTTTATACGATTGCAGACTTGATTGCTGAATACATCTTTGCGACAACTACAGTTTCTAAGGGCCTATTTATTTTCATTGTAAAAAATAGAAAACAATTAGGATTATGTAGGAATAAGGGAAATTTTCAACCACAGAATTTAAAGAAAACAGAAAAACTATACAAAGAAATTTACTCTCTTAGGCTTACCCCAAATTTAAAACCAAATGACGAGTCTTAAAGGGCGCTCTAAAATATTTACAAAGCTCGTCAATCCACATTTAGGCTAGAAGAAGGCAATGAAAAATCCTATTTCGTTAGTAAAATAACAAAACTTGCTTTGAACTTTCAAGTTTCTCATGGACCTATAATATGATTTATCATTTCGATATGTTGGATCAAAATAATCGTCTTTAATATGAATTCGTCGACAAAACGTAAACTGCTTAAGTTTTCGTGAGAATAATAAATGTAAAAAATTAAACTGCGTCACTAACTTATTCCGTTATGAAATAAATCTATAACTGCTTGTTTGAAAGTCCGAAATAACGGCCAGATTAAATAAACTAGTTCATATTTTCTTTAATTTCCTATAACATATTTAGGATATAGGAAATCAAATAACACCAATAAATAAAGAAATCGAGTTGATATTTGACCAATATTGTGTGAGCAAACTGAACAATAGAGGCTGCTGGCCTTTCAGCTCGATATCCGGACCCTGCAGAGTCTCTCTCCCGGGAAATCGACAATGTGCCCTTATCAACCCATTTAAGCTGTTTATCTAATCTCGAACGCGCCTCTAACGGATGCTGTATTGACGTGAAATCTGACATTTTCAAAAGTACTGTACTTTAATTGTTTCCATTTCGAATTACAAAATAACCGTAAAAATAGCTTCAACAAATTTGAGTTTAAATAAATTTTCTAAACTCACCCTTGAAAAGGGTGTCTCAAAACTCACTGCAAGGTTTCGCCACAACATTATTAAATAAGATAGATAGATTAGATAAGCTGTTTATCTAATCTCGAACGCGCCTCTAACGGATGCTGTATTGACGTGAAATCTGACATTTTCAAAAGTACTTTAATTATTTTCATGTCGAATTATAAACTAACCGGAAAAATAGATTCAAAAATTTTTGGTTTTAAACATATTTTCTCAGCTCTGCTAGGGAAAAGCCTAAAGTTCTTGATCTGCTGTAAAAGGTGTCTCAAAACTCACCGCAAGGTTTTGCAGCAACATTATTAGATAAGATATAGACAGATTAGATAAGATAGATTATATAATCTTAACGGATGCTGTATTGACGTGAAATCGGAAATTTTCAAAAGTACTTTAATTGCTTCCATTTTGAATTATAAAATAACCGGAAAAAATAGATTCAAGATTGGATTTTTAAAGTATTTTCTCTACTCTGCTAGGGAAAATCTTAAAGTTCGTGATCTCCTGTAAAGGGTGTCTCAAAATTTACCGCAAGTTTTCGCAGCTACACTATTTGGGCATTAACTGAACTAAACCAATCATTAATTTGGGATGCCGAATTATTTAGGCATGTACATAATAGAAATGGATGATTAAGATGTATATATCGTATATTAGTATAAGTACTTCTTTAGATATATATAGTTTTCAATAAACATTGAATTACAAAAAGTACTTTTTACTCAAATTAGATTGATATTTATTTAAACTATGTATTGAAGATACTGAACTAAAGAACTAATTTACTTTCCCTAATCTTGTTTGAGTGGTTGTCTCTAGGAATACCTTCGTAACAGAAATCCAAAACAGTAAATCATAAACTGCTCCATATATCACACTTTTTCACCTTCTTCAAATCCTTAAAGTAAACAGCCAGGCATGTAAAATGTATGTCAAAGTCATCCCACGATATAAAAAATATAAAATGGCGAAACACCTCATTTGGAATTTTTAACCCTATCGCAACAGTGGCCGAGTATCGAATCCTTTCTTAGGAACAATGTTCCTTCAATTTCTGAAGAGCAGGTTGTGTTTCTATGTATTACAAATTGATACTTCGTAAACATAAAAGATATACATAGATTTATGTACCGCTCTATTAATATTTACTACTCCTTATCATTAATTACATTTTTTATTTAATTTTCATTTTATAGTTAAATTTTAACTAAGAACATTTGTACGACCTATGGATTAAAAAAAGTGTATCACAAATATATAGTACTCCGGTTGGCTGAGCGTTAGAGAAGTCACCCCTGTGATAAAAACGAAAGCTGTCGATACAGAATATAATTTTATTACCAGAGCTGCAGATGCTGCTTGTATCCCAACACTCGATAGGCTGAAAAAATACAATTTCTACCTCTCTATCTGTTCACACAGTATCTCGATAACGAACTAATCCATAGAGTTTAAATTTTGCACAAAGCTTCATTTCTATATAGGCACCACTGAATTCGATTATAGTGATTTTTCACTCTGTTATATTTGGCGGAGCGTTTGCAAACATTTACATCAGGTAACCGTGATGGCAAATATATTTCGCAGGATGAATAAATTTGCGATTAAACTGAGTACAGTCATGTAATAGTTTAATATTGGAAATACTAATTAACACATCTACGTAGTCTAATGAAATGAGTTGTAGATTTTTAAAGTTGCATGCAACTTCGGTGTAACCTGTTACACAACACGTGGTTTGACGTACTTGATTACGTCGTTGTAACATATTGTATTTCAAACTATAATACACGACCGATGGTTTCAAAACGTCGTGTAAAATATTCAACTGTTGATTGCAACCTACTTTATATTAGGCGCTATAATTATCCAACCACACACTGAATTTCCGGCAATTATAATTAAGTCACTAATCACATTTGCTGTGTCGTCAGGCCAGACAGTAATCACGGTAAACAGACAGTGTAATCACTAATCACTCTAATGGAGTGGGTCGCCCTACAATCACTCTGAACGGTATGGGTCACGTGTGAATACAGTCTGCACATGTAATGTTAATGTGGGTGATTACACGATAATATGTGTCGGGGATTACACAAGTGCTGGGCCATTTACCGGATTAGAATGTTTGTATCATATTGTGAAAGTTGTCGTACGGTTGTATTACAGTTAAAGTTGTGGAAAGTAGTGTTAAAGTTCCTTCAACCAATTTTCTAGGTCGACAAAAATATGGCCGTAACTGAGTAGGTTCGTGTGGATATTTTTTTTGCTTTAAGTAAGTTTTTTGTTTAAAGTGTATTATTGACAGTGGATGATTTGCTATCATTCATGATACAAAAATAGAACAATACGTTTCGAAAAACGGAATCCACCCTCTTCTTCAGGTATCAAAATAATAGCCAAACGTACTGGCTGTCATTTTTATTTTAACCCTCTCAGAATAATGTTAAAACCTCGAACACTGTTACTCCCTAATGTTTATGGGAAAATTATGAGAAATGCCTCACTTTTTATTACATAATTAATACGTATCCAAATGGTACTTAGTTTTATAGAATATTTATGAAAAAAAAGCATTTCAAACTGCCTTTTAGTATACTTTATTGTGTCAATATTCAACAGGTAGGATAAAGTATACAATAAAAACCAAAAACGTCTTTCCATGCGTATTAATAAGATTTATCAAAAGAGGCATATTTCATTTAATAATTCTGCCCCTAAAAATTAGAGCGTAAAAGTGAATGAGGTTAGACATTATTCTTATGGGAGAAAACTCACGGTCGTTTCGCTACAGCAGGCTCTTAAGGGACTGATGTGGGCCCTTAAAAGGCCCTCAGGTATGTACTTGAGTTTTTACGTACAACCTGTTCTGTTTTTAACCATAACAGGGACACGTTATCACAATGTGTTTATTAGAATTTAATTTCTTTATTGCTTAATATTGTACATTAAAGATATTTGGACACCTGAAGACGGTATGTATTCTAATCCTCGAAACGGTGTGTTCTATTTGAGTAAAATTCACCATGGCAAATGTCCGAAAATCTGTGGCCGATTACATTTGGTTTACCATTCTGTGCTGGAATGATATGTAGGCATATTTGGACCTCACAGTGTAGTCAAACGGATCTGAAAATCTCAACAAGTAAACGAAATGACAGAATTCCTCATACATTCGTGAAATACCTTGGTGTCTAAAGTAATAACATGATTTATTTCTACAAATGTCATACTGATTGTATTACCAATGGCGCAGTGTAGCAGGTACAGCGGTTTACGCAAAATAACCGAATCAAGCAACGTCGAGCGTGGTTGCTGCTTGGATGGGTGACCGCTGAGCGATACGATACTGTCCTGGAAAGCAGCCCGTCTGCCCGGTCGTTTGTGGTGGTTCGGAAGTCACCTTTAAGCAGGTTAAGTGTTAGAGAGTACTTCTCAGCCCTAACTTCGTCTGGTAAAATAAGACATCTTTACCAATGGCCGGGCAGGCGGGCTGCTTGCAAGAACAGGTTCGCTCAGCGGTCACCCATCCAAGCAGCAGCCACGCTCGACGTTATTTGATCCAGTTATCTTGCGATAACCATCGTACCCGCTACACTACGCCATTGGCAACTTCACAAAAAGTATGCACTTTACAGAAAAGAAACTTGATTATAAATTCAAAATGAGACATCTCCTTTAATCCTAAGACCAACAATGACGGCAAAAAAGTGAATTGTTTTTATGGGAAAAATGTACCGCCGGCTCTGAAGGACTCACGATGAAATTTTAACCGTTTGTGGAATACGCTTTTAATTTCCAACTCTTCCTGTCTGAGAGTTAGAAAAAAGGAGATGAAATATATCGGCGGTGAGGGGGGGGGGGGAGGAGGATTCGTGGAAAGTCGACAACCGCACACTTCACAAGTCACAAGTGCCCTCTCGTTGACCCACGATTACAATTTCCGGAAGCGGTTGACAAAACGCGTCATTGACAAAGCAGCGGTTCGTGGTGACGGCTTCTTCAGCGTACGTCGAGCCCGCTCCCGGTTTTTTACCGCTGTACGGCAGCTAATTCCGCCACGGCTAATATTAGTAGTTATTATTGCTACCGTCCCTCAGACTCCGGGTCTGCCGGAAGCTGTCACGCCTAGATAGGGCGGCGGGGACTTAGACGATGTGTGTGTGTGTGAGAGAGAGAGTGAGTGGGGGGGGGGGGTGTAGATCCAACCCTTTCATAACAATGTGTTCGTCGTCGGCAGACAGTCCAAGCTATATTGCTCTACAAATATGCTGTCCTGCACATGTCTCTCGCCTCTGTTAACAGGGCACCGACAGCTACATCCTTGTCACTAACGACTCAAATAGAACTTCGGCCTTGCCTAGGAAACACAAATTTAATGATATCAGCATCATCGTTGTTGGATCGTAAACGATGAAATTTCGGAATTCTGGATTGAGACACAACGCTGTGACGCGGCCAAGGTAATTGCGTTGTACTCCACTCACAAAAACGCAATTTCCTTGTTCTCAAAACGCCCAATTAAAAACATCAAAGGCAACTGCTGCTGCTAATACATTACCTTCAGTAATTTTCTGTTCTCGACTCAAAATTTTCTGTTGGTTTTAATCAGGATTTATTTTTACAGATTGTAAAATTATTTACACGTTTCAAGTTGTCTTTTGTACCATTCTTTTGTTAAAGTATAATTCCTTACAGAGTCGTGCAGACCAGCATTCAAAAATTTGAAACTGTTGACATTTCCCTGCCTTTATATTTTTTTAAGAGCAGTCCTTCCTATAAGAGGTAGCTTACATCCTATAATAATCGTACACTCTTATGAAACTAGAGGCAGGGATAGCTACCAAACTGGGAGACACAGAACGGAAGCTTATCATGAACGTTTGCCTTCTCAGGCAAGATTTGTCAACCAATTGCCTAATTCAATTAAAAATGCTGCTATGCTTAAGGCATTTAAAACTTGCCTAAAAACCGCGTTGATATCAAAAGCGTTCTACAGTATATACAAGTTTATGGCTCACGTTGGGAGACCACATGATTGGCTGACTGATGTTGGAGCTAGAATGGGTAAAATTTGGAATGAATGAGAATTGGGGTGAATGTAAAATTTGTATGAATAAGATTGAAATGTAGTGAAAGAATGCTAAATTTGAGCGTATAATTTACTTTGACGATTGCGATAACATGTGTTAATACGCAAGAAACATATTATTATTACTCTATATATGGTGCAATCTATATGCTTACTAGTATATGCTGTTTAATTTTCAGAATTTTTAAAACTTTTTTAAGAAACTTTGTTTTAGAACTTATTTATTATTATAAATCACTAATTACCAATTTGAGACGTCGATAGCCCAAATAGCGCAAGGAAAATATGAATGAGAAATGAGTGTGTTGATTACAATGAGTATGTGATATTTAGCGTTGGTCTTTAAGTCGACTTCTTATTCGAAATTAACATCAAAATCCGACTGTAGTGCTTGAATATTACCCCATAAGACCAATGTTAAATTTCCAAAATGACTACTTTAGAATTCATGGCTATTATACTCCTATAATGGAGAGATTAAATCTTGTTTTTTTTTTGTTTCTATGAAAGAAAATTTCAGCCAGAGACTGTGTTATGTAAAAAAAAACCCCACCACACTATAAACCAACTTCATAGACTTTAAGAACCAATTGTGCTGACAATATTTTGAGTTACACTCCATAATAACATTGTTATGTTTCGAACACAATTAAGCGCTTATTTTCTGCCTAGAATTATGGAAGGTGTCTTATTTTAAAGATATCTATGTGCATCCACACACCTTTTAGTTTTTATTGTAAGGAGTATACCGTTTAAGTATTTAATTGTTTAATTTGTAAACTAAAAAAGTGTTTTTTTAGCAGAAACCTCAATAAAGATATTTTTAAAAAGCGGATGTGTATTAATTATGTCAGTAAATGTAGGCGTATCTATATCTTCCATAATTCTATGATTAAAATTAAAGGCTTCTACACTGTTCTCACGGCGCTAAAGTCAATATGGCTTCCATAGAGCCTTATTATTATTAGCCATATGACTATTGTTACCAAAATGAATCATCGTATAGGTTCTATGTAAAGTACGAACCGCGGGAATTACAATTTAGCTGTATCAATGTGCAGCTGAATATCATATTTCAAAGCTACATTTTATTCTTTACTGCTCAAGCACTACTCCGACCGTGCTATTACAAGCATCAGTTCGGAGTTAGTCAGGTACACCGGGGTGTTACAATACATTAAGCCACCAATTACAACATTCAAGTCTCAAACTAACCTCATCAACATTCTAGTCCCAAACCATCCTCACTTCCAAAATTATAGTCTCAAACTATCATCTCTCACAACATTCCAGACTCAAACTTTCCTCACTCACGACATTCTAATCTCAAACCATCCTCGCCCAAAAAATTCAATTCTCAAATTATCCTCATCCCCAACATTCTCCATACTCACCAAGAACCTTCTAGCCTCAAACTGTCGTTAACCCAACATTCTAGTCTCAAACTATCGTTACAACCCAACATTCTTGCCTCAAACCATCGTTAAACCACAAAATTCGAATCTCAAACTATCCTCAACAGCAAGCACACCCTGTCTCTGAACCATTTGATAAATCATTTTCTCGACATATAAATTTTAGTTTCACTGACTTAAAACCACCGCCACTTTAGGCACATTAATAAACTTATATTCAGCGTCAGCAAACTGGATGATACCACCAACTGCATTACTGATAATTGTTGCTTTCAATTTCGCCAGCTGATTCTAATGTAATTTAGGTGAAATTAAATATAACCTTTAAAAAGTTTTACTATTTGGTATTTTAAATCTTTTGAAACTCTTCACATTACCCACCGAAAATAGTGTCGGCAATGTCTCTCTTATGGCAGACTCATACTGTAAAATGGCTCCAAGCTACCGAACTGCTACTAACATTTGCCAGCATATGTTGTAGTAACAGATCAATTATAGTAATATTATACTTTTATAAGAGCATTTGAACGTTGTTCTCAATCATCACGTAAGTTTTGTATTTTCTCTAACAAACAACTCCTTTTAAAATAGTTGTAAACAATATTTATGTACGAGTATGTTCGAACTCACTTCCCAATCTGAGTAATTCCCCTATACCTCTACGTAAGTTTTACTCTCCCCTATAGTAGTCAATGCTGGTACACGTAAGACCCTACCTCTAACAAGTCGTGAATGGACCTGTGATTGGATGAATGAGTACTGTTGTAATACGAGTGCTCGTGGTCGGGAGAGAGAGGAACAGGGAGATGGCGTTTGTTCTCTGTCTCCCTCTAGTCAGACTATAATTTAGTATTGTTAATAAAGAATCAAACTTATAAAATTTTCGTTATAGAAGAATAATCATCTAAGACAATACTGTGTGGTTTAATACATATACAACTGTACTTATACATCAGTTTTAACACAGGAATAATCTAGTTGATTAGTATTCAAAGTCAACTCTTGATGGGGTATATTAATGCAAATGGGATGATGGATAAGTGTAAAGGAGGAAATACAGTCATATCACTATGGTGGGATTAGATTCCTATAAAGTATGAAATCATGAAGGGCCGGTGCCAATTTTGTGTAAGGTTTAAAAAAGCACATTCAATTACTTCATAAAAAAAATCAACATTCTTAGGTAGAATCCGAACCATGGATATTTCGGTATCTGATATATCATTAGGCTCCAGAAATTGGGTTCCTCAAAGAAATTCCATGCTACTCATCAAAAGTGATGTGGAAATTTTTACAACGTTACCACAGAAACTGTATGTTTTTCAAAATAATACGTGTATATTCAATCCCAGATGTTTCCCCTCAATGGGGTTCGAAACTATACAATGTAGTAGATTAATGCAAATTCTCCAGTTGAACATGTAGAGATTTCCTTAACACTAGTAGTTTCTTTATTTATGTAAGCTTTTTTTAAGAAATGGACTTCTTGTGACTCATAATCTTCTCTAGCACTATGATTCAAGATTTTAATTTACGTCAGCCACCAAAAATGCAATGGGGTGTTACGCTGGGAAGATTTTGTTTTGGAATCACCGCTAAAAGAAGAAAAACTATACTCTTTTCCAAAGTTTTAATTGTCTTGGAAATCGATTATAAACAAATAACTTAATTTTTAATTTTTCACTTCAGCGTTGTTCATTTTATTAAGTTCCTGTGGACTCTTTATATTCACAGGTACACGCGCCTTTGGTAATGGTTGGAAACGGGAAACGGTTAGGTGAATCGGCCACAGCATTAATTTTACTAGTACAAATCAAAGACCAACGTTTAACGTCACAGATCAGTTACTTGTGGCAGGAAAAATAATCTTATGTCGTTTTCTAGCCGGAATGAGAATGTCCCCATGCAGGCCATGGAAAAGGATCTTGCAGTGGAACTCACTATTTTCACTACACGTGGAATGCATTTCCACGGTATTCCTTCAGATTCGATCCTAAGATCTGTCCTAAGAGCAGATTGCCAAGAATCTTTCTCCTCATTGTTAACAATTCCAGGGATAAGTACGGACAAAATCCTAACTGAAGTACTATACGCTGCCATAGGGCTAAAGAGAATTTCGTTCATATTCTTAGTTCGATTCTAAGAGCAAATAATTTTATTTTTTAATGAGTGGATTTTCATTTGCAGACGTACATCCATACTATCTGTGGTAGCTTATGAACTCTCCAACACACAATGCAGAATGAGCGAAAATTATGTCTTGCCATTGGGTGTTGAAAAAGCTTGGAAGCATATACTTTAATTTGTTTCATACACTGCGATTTGCAGTATATTACAAACGTAGCCATCGTGAGAAGGGTTGATTCAATATAAATGTTGAGTTTAGTTCGATTCCATCATCCGCTTAGTACAACGTCTGAAACCTGACACTGTCACAGACTTGACTCCTGGAATCTGGAGTCTGAAGATACAAAAAAAGTTGGCGAAGAAGAAGCTCAAAACGAAATATTTGCATAGTTTCGATATCAGAGATACATAGAATACAGACCATGTAATCTAGATGAAGAGGTGTTCTTATTGTTGCATCAGGTGCATAACATTGGAGCTGAACTGAATATTCGTAGTATATTAATGTAGAAACATTTGTTAGTATATTTAGTCACACACCGCAATCTATGTGGCCTGATTCACCAACGTACAGCCTAGAAACACTTTCACAATTTGATAGGTCTTCTAAGAAAGTTTCTATTAGTGCAATTACGCCAATCTTAAATCAGCAGAGTTTGGGTGGGAAAACCACTCTACAAGATAACATTTGCTCGTATAAGGCAAACATTTAATTTTGGGCTTATTTCTCTGTTCAGTTGTTTGTTTTGTTGACTCCGATGAAAGGGCAATTGTTGAATTTGTTTTAGGTGACGTAATTGGGATATCCCAGATAAGTGATAGATCCTCCCCCTCCATCATTGCCGTGGTGAATTTGCTCTGCAGTATAACATGCCACATTTCGAGTAACAGCTTCGAAACTTCCGGCATTTTTTGACGGCATCATGGTTGGTTGTGGTTTATCCCATAGCATTGTTCGAAAAAAATACCTCGCCTATCTACCGCTTAAAGTACTGAAATTTCCATGTTATCGTGCAAGAGATAATTGTATCCCTTAGCCTGAGCTTTCCGCTGTTTGGCGATCATGGACGTACCTTTGACGGCATCCTGGCCACATCAAGGACTTCCCATGGAGGGACATGCTCCATTTTCGAATTCAGATATGGATATGATAGGTCATGTGAAATTTATAGTCCACACCTCAATTGGAACTCGAGGACAAGAGCGGCGTTAGGGTAGGGCGCGGTTGGGCGACCGCCCAGGGGCGCCGAACGAAAAGGGGCGTTGGTAGCATTTTTTCATATGTAATTGAATTGCAGTTAGGGGGCGCCGAATAAATCTCGCACAGGGGGCTAGTAGTGCTAAAACCGGCACTGCTCGTGGAGAAATAGGCTTCGCTAACGCTCTGCCAAGGTCACGTATGGTGCGTGCTACGTCATCTAACATTGATCTGCCTGTCTTGAAATGAAGTTCCATGCTAAATATTGATTCTATAGATCATTTCGTTCTCGAGATATCATCCGGAGAGACAGATAGACCAGCCTATTGAGTGGCGGGCTAACGCTTAGCCTATTCTACAGCACCTGAAACACACAAAGCAGAACCCGATCCCCATATTCTTCAATTGTGAGAATCATAAACAAAATGCATGGAGATAACGGTATTGTCTTTGTTGTTATTCAAACCTATTCTCCCTAAAATTCGCTCTCATCCATCTTCCTCCCGAGCCAAACCATTAAATTTTGCCATCTGCTAACTCCAACTCTATCAATTCATCCATATTACTCTTCACCCGCTAGCCATCGATTCATCCATATTACTCATGTACCCTCTTCGCCCGCTAGCCATCGATTCATCCATATTACTCATGTACCCTCTTCACCCGCTAGCCATCGATTCATCCATATTACTCATGTACCCTCTTCGCCCGCTAGCCATCGGTTCATCCATATTACTCATGTACCCTCTTCACCCGCTAGCCATCGATTCATCCATATTACTCATGTACCCTCTTCACCCGCTAGCCATCGATTCATCCATATTACTCATGTACCCTCTTCGCCCGCTAGCCATCGATTCATCCATATTACTCATGTACCCTCTTCACCCGCTAGCCATCGATTCATCCATATTACTCATGTACCCTCTTCGCCCGCTAGCCATCGATTCATCCATATTACTCATGTACCCTCTTCACCCGCTAGCCATCGATTCATCCATATTACTCATGTACCCTCTTCGCCCGCTAGCCATCGATTCATCCATATTACTCATGTACCCTCTTCACCCGCTAGCCATCGATTCATCCATATTACTCATGTACCCTCTTCCCCCGCTAGCCATCGATTCATCCATATTACTCATGTACCCTCTTCACCCGCTAGCCATCGATTCATCCATATTACTCATGTACCCTCTTCGCCCGCTAGCCATCGATTCATCCATATTACTCATGTACCCTCTTCGCCCGCTAGCCATCGATTCATCCATATTACTCATGTACCCTCTTCACCCGCTAGCCATCGATTCATCCATATTACTCATGTACCCTCTTCGCCCGCTAGCCATCGATTCATCCATATTACTCATGTACCCTCTTCGCCCGCTAGCCATCGATTCATCCATATTACTCATGTACCCTCTTCGCCCGCTAGCCATCGATTCATCCATATTACTCATGTACCCTCTTCGCCCGCTAGCCATCGATTCATCCATATTACTCATGTACCCTCTTCGCCCGCTAGCCATCGATTCATCCATATTACTCATGTACCCTCTTCGCCCGCTAGCCATCGATTCATCCATATTACTCATGTACCCTCTTCACCCGCTAGCCATCGATTCATCCATATTACTCATGTACCCTCTTCGCCCGCTAGCCATCGATTCATCCATATTACTCATGTACCCTCTTCGCCCGCTAGCCATCGATTCATCCATATTACTCATGTACCCTCTTCGCCCGCTAGCCATCGATTCATCCATATTACCCATGTACCCTCTTCGCCCGCTAGCCATCGATTCATCCATATTACCCATGTACCCTCTTCGCCCGCTAGCCATCGATTCATCCATATTACTCATGTACCCTCTTCACCCGCTAGCCATCGATTCATCCATATTACTCATGTACCCTCTTCGCCCGCTAGCCATCGATTCATCCATATTACTCATGTACCCTCTTCACCCGCTAGCCATCGATTCATCCATATTACTCATGTACCCTCTTCACCCGCTAGCCATCGATTCATCCATATTACTCATGTACCCTCTTCGCCCGCTAGCCATCGATTCATCCATATTACTCATGTACCCTCTTCACCCGCTAGCCATCGATTCATCCATATTACTCATGTACCCTCTTCGCCCGCTAGCCATCGATTCATCCATATTACTCATGTACCCTCTTCGCCCGCTAGCCATCGATTCATCCATATTACTCATGTACCCTCTTCGCCCGCTAGCCATCGATTCATCCATATTACTCATGTACCCTCTTCGCCCGCTAGCCATCGATTCATCCATATTACTCATGTACCCTCTTCGCCCGCTAGCCATCGATTCATCCATATTACTCATGTACCCTCTTCGCCCGCTAGCCATCGATTCATCCATATTACTCATGTACCCTCTTCGCCCGCTAGCCATCGATTCATCCATATTACTCATGTACCCTCTTCACCCGCTAGCCATCGATTCATCCATATTACTCATGTACCCTCTTCACCCGCTAGCCATCGATTCATCCATATTACCCATGTACCCTCTTCGCCCGCTAGCCATCGATTCATCCATATTACCCATGTACCCTCTTCACCCGCTAGCCATCGATTCATCTGTATTACCCATGTACCCTCTTCGCCCGCTAGCCATCGATTCATCCATATTACCCATGTACCCTCTTCGCCCGCTAGCCATCGATTCATCTGTATTACCCATGTACCCTCTTCGCCTGCTAGCCATCGATTCATCCGTATTACCCATGTACCCTCTTCGCCCGCTAGCCATCGATTCATCTGTATTACCCATGTACCCTCTTCACCCGCTAGCCATCGATTCATCTGTATTACTCATGTACCCTCTTCGCCCGCTAGCCATCGATTCATCCGTATTACCCATGTACCCTCTTCGCCCGCTAGCCATCGATTCATCCATATTACCCATGTACCCTCTTCACCCGCTAGCCATCGATTCATCCATATTACTCATGCACCCTCTTCACCGCTAGCCATCGATTCATCCATATTACTCATGCACCCTCTTCACCCGCTAGCCATCGATTCATCCATATTACTCATGTACCCTCTTCGCCCGCTAGCCATCGATTCATCCATATTACTCATGTACCCTCTTCGCCCGCTAGCCATCGATTCATCCATATTACTCATGTACCCTCTTCACCCGCTAGCCATCGATTCATCCATATTACTCATGTACCCTCTTCCTCCGCTAGCCATCGATTCATCCATATTACTCATGTACCCTCTTCCTCCGCTAGCCATCGATTCATCCATATTACTCATGTACCCTCTTCGCCCGCTAGCCATCGATTCATCCATATTACTCATGTACCCTCTTTGCCCGCTAGCCATCGATTCATCCATATTACTCATGTACCCTCTTTCCCCCGCTAGCCATCGATTCATCCATATTACTCATGTACCCTCTTCCTCCGCTAGCCATCGATTCATCCATATTACTCATGCACCCTCTTTGCCCGCTAGCCATCGACTCATCCATATTACTCATGTACCCTCTTCCCCCGCTAGCCATCGATTCATCCATATTACTCATGTACCCTCTTCCCCCGCTAGCCATCGATTCATCCATATTACTCATGTACCCTCTTCGCCCGCTAGCCATCGATTCATCCATATTACTCATGTACCCTCTTCGCCCGCTAGCCCGACTCTCGGTCGCCCCACTCCCCGCTCTCCGCAAGGCTATATCTGTGGACGCCTGCCGCTACGCACGTGTCTCTGTATAAACATCCGCCGCTCGAGTCCTCTCCCCCCTCCCCCCCCCGCCATCACCCGTGCCGTCCGTTTTTAAACATCATTTCATGTTGTACAATAAACGTTTAACCACCTCCGCACGGCATCTGCCCCAAGATACACAAACAATGGCGGCAGGCCGGTTTTATGGACTGGCTGGTGATATTTTTATGCACTGCCTCGCCAAGACTAAATGGCAATGGTTTGTTTACAAGCTATAATTTACATATATCTGCTACGAATTACAAATGATATACCCTCAACTTAAAATAATAATGTTAGAATGTATTTATTTTCCAAAATACAATGAACATACCTGTGATTAATTTAAAACAAACACTCCAATGTAATTTTTTTTTATTTCTGTGAGGCCTTTCGTACTCAATGAACAGTTTCAAAACAAAATAAAAAATGGTGTTTTTATCTTTGAAGGAATAATGGGGCTTCCAAGGTTATAAGCCTTTTTGGAGGTTCCATCATTGTATTATGACAAAAGGTATACAAGAATCCAGCTTAAGAATAAAAAAAATAAATAAAATTCAACACCCCGCTCGAAAAACATGAAACAAAACATGCATATATTTAATGTGTTTAAATTGTGCCATATAATGTAAAATAAAATAATATGCATTGACATTCATACCTACATACATATATACACACCTACTACACACATACACATAGTAATGATAAAATAAGATTAACAGTCATTACGAAGATAAAAAATATAAGAAATTAAACCATTAACAATACCTTGCTGCAATGTATGCTATTATAATTTTAATTTGTTTCATCCAGAAATCTCTAGCAGTGTTTCAATCTCTTTCTTACTAAATAACCGATGTTTAAGTCTTTTTAAGAATATATTTACATTTTGGAAGTTCTAATATGGTCTGGTAATTTATTATAAATTCTAGGCGCAATGAAAATATAGGATTTTGTAAAAATAAAAAATCATTGTACAAGGTTTTGGGACAAAAATGAATTTATATTGTACTAGTAATGTAGGAGTTCAAATGTAAACTACAAATTGTTGTCGAACAATTTGAATGCTTTGTATTAACTTTGATGTGAAAGCAATGAAAGTCTTCGTTTCTACAACAATACTAAAATAAAAGTTCCAATTATTTAAATCCTTTTATTACTTGAATAATAATTACGATATACCTAATCAAAGATTAGATCTAAAAGAGGTTACCTAACTGTCTCTATAAATAAAGACATTTTAAAATTCATTTCATTTTTTATTTCATGTATCTGAAGTAAATAACAAAAGATATACACCATATCGTTAGCGTTATAACAATTAGTCATACTAAGTTGATAAGTTTTACGATCCAAATATTTCAAAAGATGTAGCAATCGATGTTTTGTAGGTGAATTATTTTTCAATTCAAATAGGTAACAAGATAACCTCACTATATAACCTTACTACTTGTTTTTAAACAACGCGTTTCTTAAGAAAATCATATTTTTATAAATTAAAAATATGTCAATATCTCTAGTCATATCCAAGTACGTACTGTAAAACGACTTGTGGGCCTGTTTATATGATATCCCACAATTCGGCTTCAAATACTTACCTCTCCTTGTGAAATAAGCAACATTGTTTCTATGTTTCCTGTCTACAAAAATGGCATTTTAAGACTTCAGTGTAACGTTTTCTTAAAAAATATTCTAATCAGTAGCATCGTTTAATTCGTATTAACATCGAAAAAATATGGCGAATATCAAGGTATTTCTAGGGTTTTTAATGTTGTTCCATAAAATGTAATGATTACATCACTGACAGTATGACAATAGCAGTACCAAAAGTACGTTGAAATGTCAATAATGTTTTTATATAGAAGTAAGGAAATTAGGCTTGACTTTTATTCTTCCCAGGCTGCTGTAAAGAAGCCCCAAGGGATTGGCTTTCTTCTTTAAAGTTCAAACGATTCAAGTAGAGACGCACTTGCACCACTGAGAGGAGTTTGTTTCTCGCATTTCCATCAAAAGGAGTTTGTGCTCGGATTTATCAGGCATTCAAGCGTTTTGCTTTTAATCAGCCCGTGTGTTTCAAAGAGCGCGTAATTTTAGAGCTAGGTAGAAGTACGCCACACCTCGTGTCGCGTAACAGGGTTCGCTGAGGTTGTATACAAAATTTCAAATAATTGGAAAAAAGTAATTTTTGAGACATCCTGTGGACAGATATACAGACAGGTAGCAATCGTACAGAAACAAATTTGTTATGTCCCCTAGTCAGACAAATGAGAAAAATACGCTACTGAGAGATAGGCTTCAATAAGGCTCAGCCAAATTCCATGGTTGAGCATGCACAATCATAGAACACGTTCTTGACTGTGAAGAAATAAAGATTCATACAAATTTCAAAGCCTACAGTTTAATTCTTCCTCGAGATATCTTGCCATATTATATATTCATAATTTTGTTCATAAGGTAGGTTTCAAAGCAATGTTTAAATAATAAAAGTTCTTGAGAGTTAAGCAGAGCCCTACGACTCAAGAGTGCGCTGAAATAAAATTTTGCTACAAAATTTAAACATTGGTTTTGCACTGGTAAATGAATAAAAAAAGTTTTCAATGTTGGGAGTCGGTTGACTATATAGCGCACATGTTAAATTAGATAAGTTTAGGAACGTGTTTCTCAATAACCAATAAACATATCAAGATAAGATGTTTTTATTTGAATCTGCTATTTCTTATCTACATTTACAGCACAGCAAATTTTCATAGCATAAATTTAAATATTAAAAATAGTTTTTTTTTATTTAAAAGTCAATTTTTATCAATTTTTTAATAAATAACTTTTTTTTAATTATTATTAGACTACATACAACAATTTGCTGTGCTATAAACATTGCTCTAATTACGAGGAACAAAATTTTAAAAAAATCATCAAAATATGTTGAGTGGTTCTAGAGAAACGTGTTCCTAAACAAAGAAAAACAAGAATTTTCAGAAAACTCTTTTAAAGATTGCATATACAGTACATAGCCAAAATATGCTGAAGCCATTTACATAATATTATAATATTTGGGTGTGATATTGTTGGCCGATTTGAATAAAAATTGCACCAAATTAAACAGGAGAGTCTATTAAAGATTAAAAAATGCAAATAAAAGTGTTTTTTTTTTTTTTAGATTTTTTGTCAACCGACTCCCCTTAATTATAGCACAAGACCTTTCGGAATCAATGATTCCATCATCAGGCACTTCACAAATGACAAACGTTTACATTTTTCTAAATAATAGATATTAAACATGTAGTAAAAGATTTAGAAATATGATCAGCCAGTATAAAATATTTTAAAAGAATTACATTTTAATTTTCTTATAAATTGAGATGAGAGTAGAATTGAATTTTGAATAGGCCTGTCTTCATTATTGATAAGTTTTTCTTGATTTGTGTTAATATAAAATGTTTCCCAAGTATTTAAGTGTATTGTGTTAGTAACTTCTTTCAATAATCGTAAATTTTTATTAGAGATGGTGTGTCCAGATTCAATACAGTGATTCGCAATAGCAGAGTTTTCATTTCTTCCATATTTTATATGTGCAAAGTGTTCTTTGAATCGTGTCTTGGTGTTCATTTTTGTTTGGCCAATGTAAAATTTATACAAAATGAAAACATTTGTTCATTTGTGAAGTGTCTGATGATGGAATCATTGATTCCGAAAGGCCTAACGCAATAACAAAATAATATTGGATTTTTTTATTCATTTACCAGTGAGAGTAAATTATACTTTTTTCCAATGCTCCAAGATTCTTCATTGATTTCTCACTCTATTATTATTTTCTGTTAACTCCATGAATAAAAAATGTCACATGTTAAAATGAAATATGATTGTACTGGGTTTGTTTGCAATTTTCCCATTGCCATCGTCGCTATCCATAAGATCACTGTAAAAATATTCTCTAACGCTTAGCCGAATCCTATGGGGTGACCTGCATCATCGTTGATCTCAATGTTGCCTATATAGAAATGGAGCTGTTTGAAAAATTTCAAATATATCAGTTCGTTTTCGATATATCCTGCGGAGGAAACGGATATATAGACAGACAGTCAGACACAAATAACAAATTTCTAGGGTCTCCAGTTATAGGCTTCGCTAACGCTCAGCCAGTGAATTAATAATATGTTCAGAATTAAAAAAAAGACTATTTCGATTGGTAACAAAATAGAAAAGTAAGAATGTCAAATGGGTAAGTAGGAAAAGGCAGATTCAGGGAGCTGAAAGCACGGTGTCAGCAATGCTTATCAACAAAGTGTAGGGATTATAGGGATTGTACCGAAGGGATGGATGACGTAGTAAGCGCTCGCTGCGTCAAGCTTTCCTTTGCACAACGTTTCCCTCTTAGTAAATAATTAGCTACTTAGCTGTAATCTGTAAAGTCAATAATATTTATATCTCCATTGCCACATTTGATATAACTTCAGTTACTTCATGATCGCTTATAGTTTATAAAGATGAATTATATATTTGTATCAAGTTGCTTCCTATAAAAAAATAGGAATGGTCCGTATATTTAATTGGCTGAACTAACGAGGCTTGTAACGTGATGGGCTATAAATATTTCACTTCTGCCTGTCTGTTTATCTACGATAAAAAATAAAAGTAAAGTAATGCCTTATTTTGCCAGGCGAAATCAGAGCTAAGAAGCCCTCTATAACGTTACTTTGAGACTAACTGCTTAAAAATGACTTCTGAACCAGCACACCTGCCATTTGTCTGTGTGCCCGCACGAAATTTCTAAAACAAACTCACCTATTGATTTGAAATTGCTAATCAAGCTCTGCATTTCTATATAAAGAATACCGAGTCCGATAATGGTACATGTCACGCCATTTTGAGAATTTGACTGAGCGTGTATCAAAGAGAAGGCGGTAGAGAAATGCAGAGAGGAGAGAGGGATGAGAGATGAGCAAGAGAATGGACGGTGTATGAGGGAAGCTGGAAGAGTGTGGCTGTGACGGCTAGGGTAAGGAAGAAGGCGATAGAGAAAGACAGAGTGGGGAGGGGGATCAGCAAGTATATGGATAGTGTATGAGGGACGCTGGACGGGTGTGACTGTGACTGCTAGGGTTAAGGAGAAGGCGATAGAGAAAGACAGAGTGGGGAGAGGGATCAGCAAGTATATGGATAGTGTATCAGGGACGCTGGACGGGTGTGACTGTGACTGCTAGGGTTAAAGGAAGAAGGCGATAGAGTGACAGAGTGGGGAGAGGGATGAGCAAGGATATGGATAGTGTATGAGGGACGCTAGACGAGTGTGACTGTGACTGCTAGGGTTAGGGAGAAGGCGATAGAGAAAGACAGAGTGGGGAGAGGGATCAGCTATATGGATAGTGTTTGAGGGATCCTGGACGGGTGTGACTGTGACGGCTAGGGTAAAGGAGAAGGCGATAGAGAAGACAGAGTGGGGAGAGGGATCAGCAAGTATATGGATAGTGTTTGAAGGACGCTGGACGGGTGTGACTGTGACTGCTAGGGTTAAGGAGAAGGCGATAGAGAAACACAGAGTGGGGAGAGGGATCAGCAAGTATATGGATAGTGTATGAGGGACGCTGGACGGGTGTGACTGTGACTGCTAGGGTAAAGGAGAAGACGATAGAGTGACAGAGTGGGGAGAGGGATCAGCAAGTATATGGATAGTGTTTGAGGGACGCTGGACGGGTGTGACTGTGACTGCTAGGGTAAAGGAGAAGGCGATAGAGTGACACAGTGTGGGAGAGGGATCAGCAAGTATATGGATAGTGTTTGAGGGACGCTGGACGGGTGTGTCTGTGTGACGGCTAGGGTAAAGGAGAAGACGATAGAGACACAGTGTGGGGAGGGGGATGAGCTAGCATATGGATAGTGTTTGAGGGATCCTGGACGGGTGTGACTGTGACGGCTAGGGTAAAGGAGAAGGCGATAGAGAAGACAGAGTGGGGAGAGGGATGAGCTAGCATATGGATAGTGTTATGAAGGACGCTGGACGGGTGTGACTGTGACGGCTAGGGTAAAGGAGAAGGCGATAGAGAAAGACAGAGTGGGGAGAGGGATCAGCAAGTATATGGATAGTGTTTGAGGGATCCTGGACGGGTGTGACTGTGACGGCTAGGGTAAAGGAGAAGGCGATAGAGTGACAGAGTGGGGAGAGGGATGTGCAAGTATATGGATAGTGTTTGAGGGATCCTGGACGGGTGTGACTGTGACGGCTAGGGTAAAGGAGAAGGCGATAGAGAAAGACAGAGTGGGGAGGGGGATGAGCTAGCATATGGATAGTGTATGAGGGACGCTGGACGGGGCTAGCATGTGAGGCTGAGCTTCCGGTCGTCAAAGGAAGAGATTCAGCCGTGACTTCCGCGCCGTGATTTATCTGAGCTATTAATATGTGAGGTGGGCGAGACTCCAGACACCTGCGGCCCATTGTCTTCGGATATACTGCGACCGTCTCGAGTATATCAGTAGCATCAGCAAGGAACAACAGGTGAACCGACACTGTGGATGGAGGTCACGTGCCAGATATTACGTGTAGTAAGGTCAGGTCAGAGGGTCTGAATCCTCAGGCGTGGGAGATTCAGCCCAAGATACATAACTGTTTTATATGTGTACCTCAACCTTTAGTTTATTAAGAACCCGACAGATTCCGTCAGGAAACGGTATAAAATATGTCGTTTTCCGTCCACCTGTCCGTCTGACCCATTCCTCCTGATAGAAAGGTCCTAAAGACTTTAGACTTAGCACCCAAGTTCATCGTTTTCCAAGGAAGAACCTTATTGATTTTGAGGTTAAAAGGTCAAAGAGCAGTCCATCGATTTGTCTGTCTATGTGTGACCGTTTGTGAGATAACTCTGATTCAAAAGTCCTAGAGACCTGAAACTTGTTACATACGTTCCTCTTGATCCAAGAAAATTTTATTTTGGTTTCAAAAGGTCAAAGGGCAGTTCGTCCGTCTATCTGTCCATCTGTAACTGATAACCTTCAACAATCCTTTGTTTCAGTTTCATGTTTAAAATACGATGTTAGGAGTAAGAGATGCAACTTAATTGAATTTTCAATTGGTGGAATTTGATTACATACGCTGAAGAGCATATTCAACAGTGAAGACATGAAACGAACGAAAGAGTCGTATAAAGAAAGATTTGAGTTTATTTGAATTCGTATTATTTGAATATTGAAATTAGGATTGATTATATAGTCTACATAGCGCCCAAGCATTACCAGTCCAACCTTCCTAAAGTGTAATTGGCAGGTCCAAAGAAACTACAAACTCATGTCTTGTAGAGAAATAAACAAATGAGGGAAAATAACGTTGTATCCCAAAATATAGTCCCAAAAAGTTGAAAAAGGTCCGTTAAAACATAACAAAGAAAATTGGTCTGTTCTGTATGCAATCACAAGACCACAGATGGAATTTATGTGTCTAAACAGAAAACGACAATATTCTCAGTTACCTGCACTCAGTTTCACTGCAAGAGACAATGGAAAGAAGAAGAATACAGTGGATGGGGCATGTGAAGAGGATGGGAGATAATAGAATGCCTAGAATAGCACTGGAGAAGGAGGAAAGAGGAAGAAGACCAAGAGGAAGACCGAGAGGAAGATGGGAGGACCAAGTGTGGAAAGACATAGAGAGAAGGGGACTACAGAAAGTGCAGGTGGAGGAAGAGGAGACCTGGAATGACAGACAAAAGTGGAGGAGGCTGTGTACGACGACCCGTGATAACGGAAACGTCAGATGATGATGATGATGATGACCTGCACTTGATTCAACACGTACTATACTTTTTTAATTTGCTCTCGGTAAAGTCGTGGCTAATATTTTGATACTTGTAAAATTTTATATAGTAACGGCCGCCATTTTGAGACTAGAAAATTTGTTTAATGTTTAGTCCTGAATACGCTCTTATATGGCACCTCACTAACTACAGTACACATTGACCTTTACAGTAAGTACAATAACAACGTTCTGTCATTCCAATTCAAGCCACTGTTTGAAGACTGTTATTAAAGTCCATTAGAACAGTACGTGACTCTAGAGCACAGCGCCATAAAGAAGTACACTAGCAGCTATAACCAATTAAGGCTGTATGAACAGTTTCCGTTCGCAAACCGACCGACTTTGTTTCTTTAAAGTTGGAACCAAAATTCGATCTTCCCATACACTATTCCTGTCTTAAAAATATAAATGTATAGTCACTTGCTCAATTAGAAGGTGTGAATATTATTTTCAAAGTTTTAAGGTTTGATTTTATTCAATAAAATGTAATACTTAAATGGGTAAATTATTTCAGGAGTTTTTCGGTTCTGGAAGTCCTGCAAAATAAACCCAAAGAGGGAAATTTTAACTCATGAGATGATGAGATGAATGACTAGATTTTTACATTAAACGTTGCACAAGCGTAAAAGCAACAATTTTAAACCTTGTCAAATCGTGCAGAATTACACACTTGGTCAATACTTTATTTACTTAAGATTAATAATAATAATAATTTATTTAAGAATATTTAACACATTTTCGGTACTTTGCTATTATCCGCAGGCCACTATTTTTGGACAAGGTTTCCTTATCGGGGACCAAAATAAAATATAGTATAAAAAACAAACTTATTTATCCTATTTTGAAATTTACAAGTCATTACGCCGAATGGTTATAACAAATAACTATGTTTGTTCTTGCCCAAAATGGAGTTATATAGGTTTACAGTCATTTTCAACAGATTATCAACAACACATTCAAACAGTATAAGAGCCATATGTGTTTGAATAAAAAATCCCTTGGTGGAAACACGAGATTTTTCAACGACTTGACTTCACGAGGTCAAAGCCTTTAGTTACGTAACAGTCAGGGGAGGGATCTACTGTCAGACACGTTGCAGGATGAGGATATGCACCACGGTCCTTGAAAGGAAGGCAGGAAGCCCTCTTCACACGTCCATCACTTCCTCGGGCTGGAGCCCATCCAAACATTGGCCAAGGGTCAATAACAACAGCAGACGTCCATCTAATATCGGCTGCCATTGGTAGCCATCTTGTGGTCAGGGTGGGCTTTGTGGAGACTTCTCAAGAACTTTAGACGTTCTTCCTAAAACTGTGAAATCTTATCATACCTTTCACTATCGGAGCTTACAACCGAAAGGAACTCCTAATTCTAATAAGCTCTGACTCATGACATCAGCATCTCTGAACTCGAGTCGCTCTAACTTTACTTCTGGACTTTGCTGGGTGAGAGAATGGTAACGTCACAAATTTAGTGGTGCAATCAGAATTAAAAAAACAGGAATGAAGGAGAAGATAAAATGTATTTTAGGAATTAATGGAAAAGTAATTTATTGGAATTCTTGCAGCTTTCTTAAGTTTTGCAGTGAACCCATGTAAAGCCAGAACAGGCATGTAAAGCCAGAACAGGTCTTGCTTTAAGACCTAATAATCTTAGAGATATTGTTTCTTTTTTGACATTGAAGAAATAATCCAGCTCTTTGACATAGTATAGTAACGCTTAAACAATTAAAGTAAACTAAAAGTAGCGACTAAAGTTTCTGTTAAATCTTTAGTCACTAAGGAAATTTAAAGTGTGTATTACTACAAAAGTGTTAAGTCTTCTATGCCTGACAAGTAACTCGTGGAATACCTAGATTTAGCTTCGTGATTTTTATGTTTTGCAACGTTAGATTATTAAAAATAAGTAAGGTCTAGTCGATTACTGCTATCACAGATACTGCCAATATAAATTACGTTTCCGACGCATGATTCGAATATTTTCTTCAAAATATTGGCAATTCCTTTTTAAACTGTTGGAGATCGTTACATTTTCTTGAAGACAAAGTAGACATTCTATAGGCAACAGAGACAATCTTGACGATCAGTTTAACAGTCCTTGACGTATCCGGTCCGCGAATGTAATCACAGTGGGACTATCAGTTGCCGGGTTTAGTCAGCTGATTTGCATAATATTTATCTTCCGCCTCACGCGGGTGACGTTCCGACACGTACCCGCCAAAGTGGGAATCGCTGCAAGGAGCGCCCCGTGACTTGGCCAAGGTCTTCGCCACGTGTTGCCGATCTCACCATGATTCCTCAAATCGTTCCGTGTATCGGGTCCGTAGTCGGGCTGGAGCAAGGCCAGCGCGGTGAACGGTTCTTTTACAGCAGTGGTATGCCATTCCATCGTTCTTAATTGTAGTTGTTCCGATCTTTTTGATCAGAAAGCATTCCAGTACAACTCAAAATCCCGCATACCAAAAGTGAGCCAAGGATTTTCTCAGTTTGATGATCGAGGTCTTGGATTGATTTGTAAGGGACTTTTAATGGAGCATGTTGAGTGATTGAAAGAATACATAACATTATTAGGATATATTGAGTGTGTAATCATTTGAAATTAGCTACTTTTTGCATAATGTTCTAACGTTTTGGACATTTCAAAGTACCTCAAATTCCATGAAAACTTAAAATGTTCTTCTCTTTTTCTTATGTACTTTCGTACTAATGTTCAGAGAAGAGCCGTTACGATAATTCAACCATATTAATCAACACACACTGTTACAATAATTATAAAATCGTGACCAATCAGAACATAAGTGTGAACATTCCTTCACAAGACCATTGTTCCATTTGTTCAGTCCTAAATAACCTGACATAATTAGTATTCAGTTTATCGCGCGCCCAAGGGCGTCAAAGAGAGGACAGCTCTTCCTCCACCTGCTGATTATAATTTGTTACGAGATGATTTATGTTAATTAATACAAAACTAGTTTTGTATTAATTGGTAAGGGCTTTCCAAAACCCATGAAAATATTTTGAGTCTCTTTGTCTCCCCAGTATTTGCAATTCGATATCTTCTCGTGGACAATTAGACATTCTCAAGCAGCATTGAGGTTATTGGAATTCGTTATTCTTATTCTATTCTCAATCTGTCATGCTACACTTCTTCACAGAGGACTAAATTCTTGGAATACTATACATAGCCTGTTGGACTGCCTGACCAAGATGGCGGCGCGCTCACAATTTCTAACCTTGAGCGCGCAAATACATTATATAGCAATAAATAATACAAATAATACTGAGCATTACAGTACAGTAAACAGTAAGAGCAACGTCGAGCAATATTAATATGAAATAAAAGTTACGTCAACTAGGAGTATTTTACAACAAAAGCAACTATTAATTAAGCGTTCTAATTCCGTAAAATTTGGATACCAGCTAGCCTTTACGAAGCATATAAACCAGTATTCCTCTGTTACCTCACTGAATTAATAATTGCAATCCATGTTGGTAATAAATAATTAAGAATTTGCCAGACCAAAAAGGTGGTTATGGATTGAACCGCCTCAATAGCGGAATTTCACTGGATTTCAATTTATTCCTCTTTGGAAGAACACCCTATCTTCACTTTCTTACTTTTCATTGTATTCCTACTCTTACAACATTGTGCGAAATAAAATTAAATATTACAATGTTTGTTGAAAAATCTTCCTAATGTTTAAATGAAAGCTATTTATTACTTTAAAACAGTATTTCAGAATATGGCACCAAGGTCGTAACCAGTGAAGTGGTCCAAGGGGACGGACCCCCCAATTTTGTATTTTTCAATTACTTTTTTAGCAAACTATATTATTATTTAAATAATTCAATATTACTATAATGGCTCTTAATTTAACTTTATTACCAACTCAGTTTCAACTCATTTTCAATTGCAGTCTCTTACAACCCGACTTCTGTCTATTATGACTGTCTGTACGAGCTCTATTGACAGAGTGTCTCGACAGGTGTGGCAATGTGGCAATCAGTTTTCCCATATTTGTTTGTTGAAAGTGTTAGGGACACTTCCTGTGTCGACTTGTACTGCTGGGAGATCGTTCTCAACATTGAAACGGGTCAAGCGCTTTTTATGGAACAGAATGGAGAATGAGCGGTTGACTGCACTTGCCTTACTCTCTGTACACTTCAAGAAAATATCAATTTCTCCAGAGAAAGCACAAGATTTCATGGCTCAGAAGTCTAGAAAAATTGACTATTTTAAAAACTCTTTTACAGATTATCGTTTGTCACTGTGCATTTTTTATACTATGCACTGTGATTTGCAGACAATAAAAGCATCTTTTTTGTAATTACATCACAACATAAGTCTAATAAATTTCAAATATTAAACCTGCACAGTCTACTAAAGCAGTGTTTCCACAATTATGAATATTAATCGTCAACACAACTTTTTCAAAGACTGAGAAACTTTTTGCAAAATTCACTATTTTGCTTTTTAAATTTGAAAGTTTCCGGGAGAAGCCTCACAATTTCATCTTTACTCCCCCCCCCCAATATTTGTCCTTGCCATATTTGCCCATATAGTACTGCTCTTGATTTCCTTGCATAGATTCCCGTCTTTAGAATCATTACATTTTAGTACATGCACCGATACCAAGGATATATCCTGATAGCCTATATCCAAGGATATTAGTGAGATATCCAAGGATATTAGTGAGATATCCAAGGATATTAGTGAGATATCCAAGGATATTAGTGAGATATCCAAGGATATTAGTGAGATATCCAAGGATATTAGTGAGATATCCAAGGATATTAGTGAGATATCCAAGGATATTAGTGAGATATCCAAGGATATTAGTGAGATATCCAAGGATATTAGTGAGATATCCAAGGACATTAGTGAGATATCCAAGGATATTAGTGAGATATCCAAGGATATTAGTGAGATATCCAAGGATATTAGTGAGATATCCAAGGATATTAGTGAGATATCCAAGGATATTAGTGAGATATCCAAGGATATTAGTGAGATATCCAAGGATATTAGTGAGATATCCAAGGATATTAGTGAGATATCCAAGGATATTAGTGAGATATCCACACAATCGTCTAATTACAGATTTAACAATGTTTCCTACAATTAACAGTTCGTAATACCACAACTGATATAGCAGACTGAAAGCATAGACTACACAAGTTTGTGTTCAAAGCAACAATCCATTCAAACGATTCTGAGTTGTTACATAACCTCAACTTTGCTGAACGTCCAATTACAATGTTTGACAGTGTTCTCGGTGTTTGCTCAGTTTCCTGAAGTGTTGATTAATACAGTACAGTGAGTGTTGATTTCATAAACAGTCTATTTTTGTCGACCACGCAGTGAGGTTAAACCAAGCGAACCGTTCATTGTTTGTTCCTAGAAGTTTGGTATGTCGTCTAGGTTGAGCCCACAGGCGTATTCAATAATTGTTCCGATTATTCGAGAGTTGTGTGTAAGCTTGAATAATATAAACTCCTTTTTATTCAAACAATCAGAATTTTAAGCATTGCTGGGTCAATCTAATTGTTTGTAAAATAGTTGGGTTCGAACTGAAAAAGTTTTTATTCAAAAACATTTCTATGAGTATTTTGTAATACAAGCGGTTTAATATAGCCTGGTTTAATCTAATGTACCAGTTTCTTCTCAGAAGATGTTGGTTTTTTTTAATAATAATCAAATCTTCAAATACGTATTTAATAATGTAATGCAACTGCAACTGCAATGCAATAATGTAATGCAATTGGAATTTATATTCCAATGGAATTGGTTCTTGTAATGTCAAACTCTAAACAATTATAAAAACATATTTCTATTAATATTTTCTAACTGAAAGTGATAACAAAGAGAGAATAAATAGATGTGGAAATTTCATCATGAAAGATAATACTAGTACAACATTCGTTACTGGTCCCTTACAATATAGACAAAAGTAAACCCCCTCCTCTGTACATTTAACGTGTTGGTTACAATTAAATAACGATATTTTAACAGATGTTTGTTGAAGTTTTCTTCTCCTCTTCCATAAAAACTAAAGAAACTCAAATTCGTCAAATATCGAAATACATCTTGAGACACCAAATCTTGTAAAGATCACGACCATCAACAAAATAAAGCTGATATGCATTTTGATGACTTTATTAGACAACTTATTTGCTTTGTAAAACTGTTTATTCTGTAGTTTCCTTAAAATATTGTTGAGTTGGAGGCAAATTTATATGAAAGAGCATAAAAAATATACTTAGAGTCGCTTCAAGATTTAGCCGTCAAACCCAAGTTTTTGCAAATGGTCAATTTGAGATGGTGTCACACCTTAGGGCACCAACTTTACAAGGGTCTATATCATCGAAGGGGATTAACGTGGATGACAAATTAGATAGATTCCAGAATCCTCCCAGCCCCATTGTCTAAGATCATCCTCACAGTCCTATTTCTAAGTAGTGTATACGGACTTGTAGGACCAGAGGACTAAGAGTCCGGTGCGCGGCGAAGTGGGTTGGAGTTGTTGACAATCATTTGTCGTCCCAGTCATCACATGGCGTCACTGTGACATTGACGTCAAAGATTGCAGCAGTCTGGCAGAGAACTGTTAGGTGAGCAGAGGTAATGACTGATGTTGTCGTTTAAACACTGTCAATCACTGGGCTGATAACAAAAGACTAAGTGTGTGTCAACATCCATCATGTCACAATGTCTACCGTAGGGTCTAACTGTTCTGGGTTTTTACAACTCAGGAAATGGATATGTGAGGATTTGCATTTATGGCAACCAAATCATTTAGGAATTGCCGTTGCGTGTTCTTGACTGAAGTATAAATCGTTTTCTCCAGCTTGGATAATGTCACAAATCCTTCTTGAGGCAGTAGATACCATCAAGGTATAAATTCATGAAAAAATATGTAATGTGAATTTTGAGTTTAGCTCCAGTTCATCTTCCTCCTAGTGCATCGTCTGGAATATGACGCTGTCACAGACTTGACTCCTGGAATCTGGAGTCAAGTTCGTCTGAAGAGATCCAAAAGTCTGTGACAACGTCAGATTCCAGACGCTGCACTAGGAGGAAGGTGAAGTGGAGCTAAACGTTCACATTGGATCAACCTACCCCTCTATAGAGCTACGTTATGTATACAGCTACGTTATGTATACAGCTACGTCATGTATACAGCTACGTTATGTATACAGCTACGTTATGTATACAGCTACGTTATGTATACAGCTACGACATGTATACAGCTACGTTATGTATACAGCTACGTTATGTATACAGCTACGTTATGTATACAGCTACGACATGTATACAGCTACGACATGTATACAGCTACGTTATGTATACAGCTACGTTATGTATACAGCTACGTTATGTATACAGCTACGTTATGTATACAGCTACGACATGTATACAGCTACGTTATGTATACACAGCTACGTTATGTATACAGCTACGTTATGTATACAGCTACGACATGTATACAGCTACGTTATGTATACAGCTACGTTATGTATACAGCTACGACATGTATACAGCTACGTTATGTATACAGCTACGTTATGTATACAGCTACGTTATGTATACAATGTAAACTTTTGTAAACATCATGCGGTATGCACAGCAGTGTTTTCAAAGTTCAGAGTCCAGCAAAAACAAGAAATCCCAACTCTGATAATAATTGTTCAAATGTTTAACTATTAGCCTACAAATGCATTTAAGTTTTTGTAAGTCAACGCGTGTTTAGGCTAAGTGTGGCCAATCGTTCGAATGTAGCAACTTTTGGGCAAACACACTTGAATTATCTGCACCTTCCACTAATAATGATATGAGGTATCTATTAAGTTTTCCGGTTCATACTGCGTCGTCAAAATTAAAATGTTGAGATATATCTGTCTCACAATTATTCAGAGCCATATTCAGAGAACATTTTGTAAGTAATGCATATCCGCTTATACAGGTGAAAGAAGAGGGCGGAGCTATATCGCGATTCGCTAAGGCTCAGCTAATATGCGATCAATTTGGTTTCTTCTTATTACATGCTTGCCGTATTTTGGATAGTTTGATGCTGTCTCCTTTGTTGTAGTTAATTTCTTTTTAGGGCATTTATTGTATATTAAGTACTAACTCCATTTCATAACAATTGCGTTAGGATCTTGATAGTCGATTGGTGAAAGTTATTCGGTCTTCAATATCTTAATCATTTTCTTAATTTTAAACATCTTAATTTGAATCGGTAAATCTAGAATAGTTCATAGCTGTTGTTCCTATTGCAAAGCTAATTCTTACTTTTTAATTAATACCTCATAAGCAAAGTACCTGTCATCTGTTCCTCTTGTGCCTATCAAAGACCTCCCAATCCAATATCTTAGTCGTACTGGGATATTCGCTCGAGAACAAGGGAATATTTCGCTCACTCAGGCTTTGTTTTCAGTAGAAAGAACAGTGATAAAGAATATGGAGAAAATTAGGACAAAAAGAAGTTAGGAGAGAATAGGTCGAATAGGTCTGATTTCCAAATCCTGATATGATTTTGATGATTTTTATAATTCACCATCTTACTTTTGTTCTTGAGATAGAAGTAAAAATAACATAACTTAGTGCAGTAGATACCGGTAGATATAGCGATTATCTTACTCCATAATGCGTAGTTACTTCAGAGAGCTGTAACCTTCGTCCTCCTTTCAGTATATTCTAACTCTTCTACACCTTCACGAGTAAGAGGATTTCAAACGGAACCAAACCTTTTCGACTTACTTGGAACAAATCTTTTTGTAGTTGGTTTAACAGATGATTCTATAAATGCTTTACAATCTGACAATGATCATGCGAGAGTTTGTGAGCAACAGCGTGGACATTACTCCACAGTTACACAAATATAACCGTACAGAGGGAGAAACAGCCAGTTTGATCTATTGTTTTGGCACACGTTTTCACTGTCCACTAAGCAGCCTGTTAGACAAAACAATCAGTAGACTTCGTCTGAATGAAAGCTTCCGACGACTAACTCTGAACAAGGACGTACAATCTGTTCCGCGGCCATTTGGCCAGTCTCGCGTCTCTTTCTCTCTCTCTCTTTCCACTTCAAGAGCTCTCTTCCTTCTACATCTGCTTCTGTCAACACTTGACACACCATAAGTTCTTTAAGTGGTCTAGAATAGGTCCAACTTGATGGTATTTCACACTCCACAACTCTTATTTTACAAAAGTTGCTAACACGGTCTTTTGTAGTTGGTCGTAGGCACTTCAGCTGTTTTCCCGTTCACAAAGAAATGTGCAAGACATAAATATTACTGTATCAGATGATGAGCAACTATTTGGGAAAGTTGGGGTGGGCGCATCGAAAAAAGTGGTCAAGCCACTTGGTTTAGATGTAATTTAGTACATCCAAAATGCGCCATTTGTGAGCCTTGGTTACTGTTTTCACTTTACTAATACATTTTGGAATAAAACTATAATGAAGCTCATTAGCTCCAAAACGAGTGTACTTGTCACATCGCTTGTCCGTATCTGTTGTCCTTAAATTCGTGTAGTACAGAAAATTTAATGTGTTACCTTAAATACTAATTCAATCATATCTAAATATATTGAAATAGAACGTCAAAGTTTTCTGTTCCCTGTCGGAACATTGCTAACACAAAGTTAAATTCGTGAAATATTTCGGCCTCGTTGTGGAGAGCAATTTCAGTGAACGGGTGTTAAAACAAAACTGCTAATAATACATATCCTCTTTGAAGGGGGCGGAGCCGTACCGTGATTGGCTGAAGGTTAACCAACCAACGACCGATATGAATAACAGTGATCAATGTGGCTTCTTTATGATAGGCTGCAAGCTCAGCGCGTTGAAAACTGAAAAGACTTAAACGACAGTTATGACAACGGCCTAAGAACTAAAACATTTGACCATTTTTTAATTTCATAAGCTGATCGTATCTGATTATTATGGAGTTTGATCAGTTATAACTTATTTATTTTAATTTTAAACCATCTAACTTTAATCTGGTGTCATCCATTACTTGCTTTGTAAATACACATTTGCATGGGACTGGAGGTGGGAATCTTTACAAAAACCCTCCCCACTCCGTAACAAATTACCGCCGCACATATAAGATTTGGAAATGCAGATATGCTTGTTAGTTCATGTTATCCTAGATGCATGTTCAACCATAGAATTTGGCTGTGTCTTTAAAGATTATCACTTTAGCAGGCTTTCACAATTTCTTTTTTGTAAATATGGCGAGGGTTGGATTTTTTGTATGATTGCCTGTCTGTATATCTGTCCTCAAGTCTTCTCGAGAATGTAAAATTACACTTGAAATTTTGCATACAACCTCAGCAAAGCCTGTTGCGCGAACGTGGTGTGCCGTACTTTGTATTAACAAAATTGGCAAATCCCTAAGAAACGTTCTGTTTTCCCCCAAAGAAGGTGATAAAATTATGACAAACCTTTTCTATAAAAAGTAAATCTGAATTTATGGATCTCTATACAACTCATCCTACATCTTCCAAGAAGTGGCTTCAACATTTTTCACTTATTAAGTAATTTTTAGTCATTAAACACTCACCAAAACACGCAAACACCCAAACAGATTGACAAACCCTAAACGGCCAACGCGACGTTAAATGGCATAGTCGAAGTTTGGTCCGCATAAAATATCTAATACAAGAACAGTGGATCGAATTTTGTCAGTCCTTGAGGAACTTGTTGACATATTTTATTTAAAAAATGTTCTTAGATTCTTTTTCTATTACTAATTTAGAATTTTGTATTGGTTACAATTATTTACGAACTATAAAATATGGAAAAGGTTATCTTCATCCTATTTCATTGCGCCTTATTACGAAATTGTCCCAATAATTCATCGCGAAGTAACAAAATCATATTATACTATCCATTTCCCGGGAGGTTATCTTAAAGGTCTTAGAAAGTTTTTAAAAGTTTCCCTAATTAAAAACCGGCTGCAAAATCTTGATGTTCAATTTAACTCTACCTGGACTACATGAAGGTCGAAAGATCGCTAAGCAACGTACCACAAAGTAATTATTCAAACGGCGTGGTTGAGCTGCATTTGAAAGCACACCTGTCCACCGGCTGTATCATTGTCGGTGATAAATAGCCGAGAGTATTTATAGCTGTTATCGCGGGATTCCAGGGAATAGCCACTCGTTGTTTTGCAAATAAACTAATGAGATTGAGTCAGTGGGATGGAAAAAGCGATCGGCCGACAAAGGGGTGACCTCGACATTGACCGCGCGTTAATGACTGTAACACAAACAATCTGCGATAGTGATCTGTGTGGAGTCTGAGGCTGGTGCCGGTCGAGATCCGGTTATCGCTATCAGTGACAGAGGGTCGACACTTCCGGTCCGCGGACACCAGGCACGGCTGGGCCGCCACTCGCTCGCTGCGCTCTCCGCCGTGCGGATTGTTTTGTTGGTCTGTGAGTTGTGCGCGTCCAGGCATCGTTAACCCCGTTATGATCTGTGCCAAGTCTTGCTACGGCCGCTAGGATGGATTGTTTACATGACGGTAAGCCGCTGCCTGCCTACATTACGGTTCCACTTGTCTGCCTGCTCTCTTGTGTGTCTTGGCATAGCTTCCATTTTGCTCTAGAGAAGTTTACACACAACCGTTAATTAATAGCGTGTTATTATTTTACCACACATAACCTTAAATCAATCCAGGAGTTTAATTAGTAATTTTAGGAAGGTAATTCGACTTTTATAAACATAATTACCGTAGAAATGTATGATTTTTAAGAAAATAAATTAGTAATTTATGTTCTTGCATAAATACATTTTACATAAATTCCAAATAATCACTGTATATACTGGTTTGTTTAAAAAATGTCAAGTGAGCAAAAATAACCACACTAAACTACACACCCTGTTAGTATAGGGGTGTAATTTACTCCCTACACATTGTACATTACCATACCGTATGTTACTGACTGTATGTATGTATAGTATCTGTCGATATACATAATGCATGAATAGACCCTTGTAGCCATATTTAATAAAATATCAAACAAAATGACTGTCCAAAATAGCGTATGCCAATCATTACTGTATTATTTTATCACATAAATACGTGGAGTGGGCCAGAACAAAGAGGTTATATTGTTATTTCGTACATTTCTCTGGATGTGTAGAATTGAAGACAGTTCTCTACCAACAACACCAACACACACCAAAAGTCATAAACAATAATAAAGAAATAAGACTAGCCTACGATTAATTTATATTTTCATAGAGCTACAGTACTTTTTTATGTTGTATGACAATAGTTGTGTCACATACATATAAATAACAAAATTAGATTTTTACGTACCGGTAAGTGAAAGGAATATATTTGAGATAAAGAAATTCCAACAATTTTACATTCAAATTACATAACCTTTTCAAGAATTCATAAACCGACGAATTTGATAGTACATCAAACTGTCTATTAGCATTACGAATCACGCTAGTGTTTAAATCATTTCTAAACCAAAATTCTCAGTTTCTGCATTTTAAACTTTTTCTTTTAAATAAATACTTTATTTCAAACATGACTTTATATTACTGTTTTTCTAATTTATAAATACTTATACATTTTAATAACCATAAAAACATAATACTTGTATTAAAAGAGGTGCTTATCATGAACTGTTATGATATTGTAATAAGTATATATTATTATAATATGTCCTGAATTACACAAAGCCTACTAAGGAGGCTTTATACGTAATATGCATTACGTAGACTATTGAAATGTTAAAAGTTGTACTAAATATATTAAACGGAGTATAATTACTCTTTATTAGCGACATATTAGTTCCAGTTTCTCCAAATAATTATCAAGTAAAGAAAATAAGCCATAATCATTGTTTTACTACAAACGATGGGAGATATAATAGGGAAGGGCAAGAGGCAGAGATAATGATAAGCTAATTAGTCTCAGTGTAGTGTCTGGTGCATTGCTTGGTTAGTCTCTAGAGAAGCTCGGTCTACTGTACTCATTCAGAGTTTGCTGTAAACGATGGGAGATATAACAGGGAAGGGCAAGAGGCAGAGATAATGATAAGCTAATTAGTCTCGGTGTAGTGTCTGGTGCATTGCTTGGTTAGTCTCTAGAGAAGCTCGGTCTACTGTACTCATTCAGAGTTTGCTGTAAACGATGGGAGATATAACAGGGAAGGGCAAGAGGCAGAGATAATGATAAGCTAATTAGTCTCGGTGTAGTGTCTGGTGCATTAGCTTGGTTAGTCTCTAGAGAAGCTCGGTCTATTGTACTCATCCAGAGTTTGCTGTAAACGATGGGAGATATAACAGGGAAGGGCAAGAGGCAGAGATAATGATAAGCTAATTAGTCCCAGTGTAGTGTCTGGTGCATTGCTTGGTTAGTCTCTAGAGACACTGTCTATTGTACTCATTCAGCGTTTACTTCCTGAACTCGCGAAAGGATTCGGTTCAGTAATTTAAAAGTTTGTAATTAACTAAATAAAACCTCGTTTTAGAAAATGTTTTCCTCCTCTAAAAAACTTAATTTTTTTACTCACCTAATTTAACAATTCTTGATTAGCAAAATATTTATATCATGAGATACGTAGACATCGTGTCTTTCAATTATGAGTAAAAAATCTTGAAACAAGATCATTATGGCTGTGACCGAATATAGTAATGATAATAATGCTTATTGTTACAACTTAAGTTTCTGGGGTATGATCTAATTTCATTTACATACTCAACTTTAATTACTGCACCTTACAATGGACAAAGATAAATGCCGAGCTCTCATACTAATATATTTTTATCTGGTACAGGCGTTCTGGCGTTCTACGTTTTCAATTCCCCATCCCCCAAATATTTGTAAACATATCTGTACGATCTGCCCAAATTTCGGAGAGAAACTTGGACAACAAACACAATTTCCATTTCCCTGTTTACTTGCACTCGCGTTTATCTTGTTGACAGCAATTATTGACGTTTTTTTATCTACTCTAAACATCAAACAGAGTTTTGAATGTATCTAAAGTGGCAGCATAAAATTGTGATTTTGATTACTTTGAGAAAACAACAAATATGAAAGCATTGCACTCGGAAAGAACCTTTCTGCGAATAGTTTTTATCTATACGAAGGCTTTGGCTCAGACAACTCCAGGAAAACTAAAATTAGTTTTTTCGTACAGAGGAAGACAGATAATTGGGTTAGTGATTGACCCAATTAAGTAGGCGTCTACTTAAATAACTGATAACTATGCTCAAAGGTTGAGCTAGTGTAACTATATAATTCCACTTGTTAGACTGGTACTGTATAAAACAAATGTAATTTGTACTAATTTGTTTATGCCACCCATTTAGTCGATTAAAAAAAAAATTAATAGGAAAAGACCAATGAGATATCGCAATATGGTCACAATAGAAAAATGTTTGAAGATCCAATTTTTTTAACACATATCTCCTAAACAATTTCATATAAAATGAAATAACTACTAACCACATTTTTTCTTGGTAGGTGACCAAGGTAATATGCGCAGAGTGTATATAAAGTCAACGCCCAAACTCCAGCGTGTCCTTACAAAAAAAAAATCTAAATTCACAAAATATCATATTTGTGTAAAAATAATATTCAGGCAGAATTACAGAAAACAATATTTTTATGTTAGTTTTCAGCCTCTGAATGAGTTTTTATATAACAATTATATCTTGCGATTGTTTAAATATTATACAATGATATTTAGTGCACATTTTAAATTATCGATTTTAATAGTAGGGGTTATAATCACCATAACTTTAAACCTCTTTGATTTTTCTGAATAGTAGAGAACCTATATTTTCTCCTGAAAGAAACAACTTTACTTTCATTTATCTACTTGAATTTCCTGACGCCCAACAAGCCGTCCCTGAGTGATAAAGTGCGGTCTGATCCAACATCAAGCCTGGTAGTTGTAATTCACTACAGATCTCACAGCTGATAGCCATTCCCGCCACACGCTCGGACCTGCTTAGCCTGCTAACAGCTGATCTACTGCCACTGCTGCCAACATCCAGTCTCCACTGGTGCCAACCGCAGACCACTAATTGTCACATTAGACCTACGCGTGCATTTATCTCATCTTCCACACGCTGTGTCCATTGCCCTTTCTGATTCTACTTCTGCGGAATACTAATTTTCCTTATTGGCCATGACCAAGCCATCAAAAACCTAGTTTGACTTGAGTTTCATCAGTCAACATTTATGAAACGCAATAAAAAATCAGACCTTAGTAAGCTAGTATAGATATATTCTTCTTAGCATTGTTAGTAGTGTTTAAATTTAATATGTTGAATTATATGGGTTTCTTTTAAATGTTTGAAAGGAAAATACTATATTAGTGTGACCTCTAAAATAGAAGAAATATTCCACAAATGTATTAAAAGTTTAAATAAAATGAACATTTGAAAATTATATACCGTATACAGCAATTCTGATATAACTTGTTAAATACAAAAATAATTTTATTTTCATTAGAAATTGCAACTTTTAAATTCTTCTTTTTATTATTTTCCACCATTATTGAAATACTTTACATTTTTAGGTACAGGCTTTAAAAATGGTTTGTAAGAAAAATGTATTGGAAAAAATAAAATAACTTCTTTATACATTGATTACAACTGTGTTTATCGCTTTCTTTCTTAGAAGTGACATGTGGTAGTCAGAATGGGATAGGTCAATAATGGGCTAAGGTAGATATTGTTACAATTCTCAGACCAATCAGCTGATTTGATTATTGAATGGCATTAGCTAAGTATGGAGGACCATTATTACAAAGCAAAACAATTTCTCAATGACATGAATATCAACTGGTTTCATGTCCCTTACATTCAGATGTCTAAAGAAGGATCCCATTTTACAGTTGGTGGGAGTCAATGCGCTTAAAACATTTTAGCACTTTAGCTTCCATGTAGTATAGTGTCATAACTAAGGAGTGAATATTCAGCTTGTGCAAGCAAATTTGTTAAACAAAGGCAACAAACATATTGCAACTAGCAACCTGCTAGTATCGTAATACCGTATGTTTGAAGCCAGAGTTTAAATGTACAACACTGTGTAAAGATATGTATGTTTAGATCACGTCTTGCTCATGATGATTTATGATGTTCCAGTGACGAAGGGGTCTGAGCTACTGGACATTCGTGATCATCTCCAGCAAAGCTAGTGAGGCTGCAGCTCTATGGGTCTCCTACCTCACCACTTGCTTCCAACAGGTTGCCAAGGAACGCTCGAGACCACCCTTCAAGTTAGTATTGGGTTACTTAATAAACTTTGTAACGGAATTTCTGAAAAAATCAGGATGATATAACAATAATTTAAAAAGTTTTAGCACATAATTTGATTGATTAAAACAGTAAATTTTCATGTTAATTATACATTTTTTGGCTGATTCCCAATTTTAAGTAAACTGTTGGAAATGCTAGCTGAGTACCCTAATTACTTCTTGCCACTTATTTTATTTCTTCCAACGTTAATGGCATTTTTTAATAGCACAGGATTTTGTGTAGAATAAATATTATAGTCAATTCTTGTTTTGATTCAAATTTAAGAAAAGTCTTTTAGTAATTCAAAAATAAATGATCAAAGCATAATATCCTGTGTGGTTACATTCTACCAGCTTTTTCATATTGGAATCAAATACTTAATTTATTAAAACAAACACTCCAATAATTATGAAATTTTGTTTTTGTGAGGCCTTTCGTGTTCAATGAACAACATCATCAGACCCATTTAACTGAAAAATTCCTGTGTGGTTTATACTATTCCAACCCCATCAACTCTAATCAAACTCATTTTTGGATTAAGTTGGTTTATTCCAACAGTTTTTACTGTAACAAGGGAAAGAAGATCTCTTTTCTTCTATTCCATCCACTCTGTCCCCATGGATTTAAAACATTGGCAAATATCTAATAAAACAGAATGAGGAGTATCACTGCAATACTAAATGAATTGTAGTTGTCAGAAAGTGCTCAAATTAGAATCATAATTGGATCCAAGACTGTTGCATCTCCAAGCTTAGTACTAGCGTTTTTTATTCTAACTATTGCTAAAATATTTGTAGATTTAATGTTTGTGTGTTCAGTAGTGTAACTTAAGGAGTGGGGTATGAGAAGTTTAGAACCTCCATAAACTCAAAAAGTTTTAAATGGATATGCAACAATAGTCAAACTTTCATGAAAATATACTTTTATCTAACGTTTATCTCATTTACTTAAATTTATATTTATTCCACATATCCTGGTGTAGTATGCCCTTCAATCAGATTCGTCCCTCCAAAAACCAAGCCCTAGTTACGCCGCTTTGTGTGTTTATTTGTCTGTGCTTCCTGACAGCAAGCTGATCTAAGTAGTTATCGATGATTGAATTTCAGAAATAATGAGATGCAATCGCTTATTGCCATACTCAGAATATTTTTAATTCACTTTACTGAACATTCACGAGAACGATAGAAACAGTTGAGTTGAAACTTTTGTTGTCTTAGAAAACAGTTGAGCTTGGATCCGTTTGTGGTTCCTAGAAACAGTCGATGTTGAACTTGTTGTGTCCTAGCAAACAGTTGAGTTGAATTTTTTGGTTTCCTATAAACAGTTGAGTTGAACTTTTGTCTGTCCTAGAATAACAGTTGAGTTTTGAATTTTTGTGTTGTCCTAGAAACAGTGAGTTGAAACTTTTGTGTCTTAGAAACAGTTGAGTTGAAGTAGTTTTGTGTCTTAGAATAACAGTTTGAGATTGAATTTTTGTGTCCTATAGAAACAGTTGAGGTTGAACTTTTGTGTCTCTAGAAACAGATGAGGTTGAACTTTTGTGGTTCCGTAGAAAACAGGATTAGTGTGTGTTGAACTTTTGTGTCCATAGAAACAGTTGAGATTGAACTTCTTGTGTCCTAGAGACACTTGACGTTGAACTTTTCTTGGTCCTAGAAACAGATGTTGTTTGAATTTTTGGTTTCCTATAAAGATGTTGAGGTTGAACTGTTGTGTGTTCCCTAGAATCAGTTGAGTTGAATTTTTTGTGTCCTAAGAAACAGTTGATTTTGATCCTTTTTGTCCTAGAAATCAGTCTGTGTTGAACTTTTGTGTAGTCCTAGAGGGAAACGAGTTTTGAGCATTGAACTTTTGTGTCCTAGAGTACTTGAGTTGTACTTTTTTGTCCTAGAAAATCAGTTGAGTTGAACCTTTTGTTTGTCCTAAGAAACAGTTGAGTTGAAAAAAAAAATTTTTGTGTCCTAGGAAACAGTTTTTGAGTTGAACCTTTGTGTCCTAGAAAAAAAAAAACCAAAAATAAAAAAAAAAAAAAAAAAAAAACAAAGGGTTGAGTTGATACTTTTGGTGTCCTATGAAACAGATGTTGTTGAAACTTTTGTGTCCTAGAAACAGTTGAGTTGAACCTTTGATGTCCTAGAGATACACTTGAGTTGAACTTTTTTGTGTCCTAGAAACTGTTGAGTTGAATATTGTTTCCTATAAAAGAGTTAATGAGTTGAACTTTTGTGTCCTAGAAACAGTTGAGTTGAATTTTTTGTGTCCTAGCAAACAGTTGAGTTGAAACTTTTTGTGTCCTAGCAAAACAGTGTTGAGTTGAACTTTTTGTTGTCCTAGAAAACCAGTTGAAGTTGGAACTTATGTGTCCTATAGAGACACTTGAGTTGAACTTTTTTTGTCCTAGAAACAGATGTGTTGAAATTTTTTGTTATCCCTATAAACAGTTGAGTTTGAACTTTTTAGTGTCCTAGAATCAGTTGAGTTGAATTTTTGTGTTCCTAGAAAACAGTTGAGGTTGAACATTTTTGTCCTAGAAACAGTTGTGTTGAACTTTTTGTTGTCCTAGAAACAGTTGAGTTGAACTTTTTGTGTTCCTAGAGTACTCTTGAGTTGAACTTTTATTTGTCCTAGAAAACAGATGTGTTGGAATTTTTAGTTTTCCTATAAACAGTTTGAGGTTGAACTTTTGTGTCCTAGAAAAACAGTTGAGTTGAATTTTTGTGTCACTAGAAACAGTTGAGTTGCTGAAACCTTTGTGTCCTAGAAAACAGTTGAGTAGAACTTTTGTGTGCTAGAAACAGATGTGTTTGAACTTTTGTGTGTGTCCTAGAAACAGTTGATGAAGTTGAACCTTTGTGTCCCTTAGAGACACTATGAGTTGAACCTTTTGGTGTCCTAGAAACCAGTTGAGTTTGAATTTTTGGTTTCCCTATAAAAGAGTTGAGTGAACTTTTGGGTGTCCTAGAAACAGTTGAGTTGGAATTTTGTGTCCTAGAAAACAGTTTGAGTTGAACTTTTTGTGTCTTAGAAACACAGATGAAGTTGAACCTTTTTGTGTCTTAGAAATCAGATTGAGTTGAATCTTTTGGTGTCCTAGAAGAAACAAGTTGAGTTGAACTTTTGTGTCCCTAGAAGAAACAGTTGAGTTGAAACTTTTGTTTGTCCTAGAAACAGATGTGTTGAAACTTTTGTGATCCCTCCTAGAAACAGTTGAGGTTGAACTTTTTTGTGTCCTAGAGACCACTTGAGTTGAACTTTTTTTGTCCCTAGAAACAGGAGTGGTTTGAATTTTTGTTTTCCTAATAAATACAGTTGACGTTTGAACTTTTGTGTCCTTAGAATCAGTTGAGTTGAATTTTTGTGTGTCCTAAGAAACAGTTGAGTTGAACTTTTGTGTCCTTAGGAAACAGTTGAGTTGAACTTTGTGTGTCCTAGAAAAACAGATGTGTTGAATCTTTTGTGTCCCTAGAAAAACAGTTACATTTGAGTTTGAACTTTTGTGTCCTAGAGAAACACTTCCTGAGTTGAACGTTTTTTAGTTCCTAGAAACCAGATTGTGTTGAATTTTTGTTTCCTATTAAACTGTTGAGGTATAGAAACTTTTGTGTGCTCTAGAAATCAGTTGAGTTGAATTTTTGTTTGTTCCTAGAAACAGTTTTGTGTTGAACCTTTTGTGTCCTAGAAGAAACAGTTGTGGTTGAAACTTTTTGGTGTCCTAGAAACAAGTTGAGTGTTGAGATCTTTTGGTGTCCCTAGTAGACACATGAGTTGAACATTTTTTTGTCCTAGAAACAGATGTGTTGACTTCTTTGTATTCCTCATAGAACAGTTGAGTTTGGAACTTTTGTGTCCTAGAAAACAGTTGAGTTGAATTTTTGTGTCCTAGAACAGTTTGAGGTTGAAACCATTTTGTTGTCCTGGAACAGCTTGAGTTGAACTTTTGTGATCCTAGAAAAAACAGAGTGTGTTGGAACTTTTGTTGTCCTAGAAACAGTTGAGTTGAAAACCTTTGTTGTCCTAGGAGGACACTTGAGTTGAACTTTTTGTGTCCTAGAAAAACAGTTGAGTTTGCAATTTTTGTTTCCTATATAATAGTTGAGGTTATGAAACTTATTGTGTCCTAGAAAGAAACAGTTTGAAGTTGAATTTTTGTGTCCTAGAAGAAAACAGTCTGAGGTTGAACGTTGTGTCTAGAAAACAGTTGAGGTTGAAACCGTTTATTGTCCCCTATGAATAAACAGTTGTGTTGAACTTTTGTGTCATAGAAACAGTTTGAGTTGAACTTTTGTGCTCCTAGAGTACACTTGAGTTGAACTTTTTTTGTCCTAGAAAACAGATGTGTTGAATTTTTGTTTACCTAATAAACAGTTGTGTTGAACTTGTGTGCCCTGCCTGTTCCAGACTGCTGTGTGTGGGCTTAGAGGATGTGCTCAGTGGGGTGACAGCACTGTCGCAGCACGATGCAATATTCAAGGCCCGCCTGCAGCTGGTGATCCTCTGCCCTGTGTTCCTGCAGTGTGTGGCCGGCGGACTGGCCACTGCGGTGAGACTCAACACGCTGCTGCAGCCAGGGCACGTGCTGGCCATGCTGCTTGGGGTCACCGATGACTCTATCACCATGCAACATCGTACAGGTCAGCTGCGTCCTTGTGATAAATGCTGATCTCTTTACAGATCTCAAGATCAAATAAATTAGGAATTGTTAAAATATTTATGTGGAAATAAAAGTAATTTATAATTATCTTGTACTAGCCTGTAGCTTTGCACGCAATTTTGTAGGATTTGCATGTGTAGGTATGTGTGTACTTCTGGTTCGAGTGAATTATATTTTTGATGCCAATGTTGATTTATCCTTGACCAAGGAAATATATTTAAAAAACCTTATTTTTTCAAATAAAGAAATTACAATTTGATAATAGATTAATTTATACTATAGCATTTTAAAATATGATTAAAACATAAAAATTTCTTAAAATATATGGAAAAAGTACCCACATAGGCAAGCCTGTACGTGGGTACGAGTCGTTGAAAAAAGTTAGGTCGACCCACATTGCTGATAAGTTTTAAGTTTATGACTCAGATATATAGCTTGCAAAAAGCACACACATACGTATAGTGTAGATACATAAAATACGTATTCATAAATACACAAACCTTGCTCCCTGTACACTGCCCACATAAAAAAGTGTATGTTAATGACCATTGTAATTTACTCTGGTCGTGGTATTTTTTTATTCCATAGTAGATTTTACCTTCTTTCCCAAGAAAGAAAATAAATATACATACACAAGTCTGAGAAGCCTACTTCTGTCTAAAAGCAACTAAGATGGGTTTTAATAACAGTCTTTAAATTTATAGTAAAAGTCACTAACTTTGTCTTTCATATCAGCATTACAGTACTGACCATATTTACATATTTGCTCAAACTTTCTTTTCTGGATATTTTCTTACTCTGTGCTCAACAGCAGTTGCAGAAAAGGTTGAAATAAGAAGTGTTGTTACTATGAAGCTTACTCTATGTTTTTATACTATATAAATGTAAACAAATTGAAAATAGTGGTTAAATTAGTTAAACGTTTGATTGTGCTGTCATAAAACAATATTGACACGGAACAGTTGATTTCATTTGACAGGCTCTTTCAATTAATAATATTTGTCTGCTGTAATACAACTTAGAGACTCGTGGGTCATAGCCTGGAGAGATTTTCAAAATAAGAATATGCCTATATTCATACCAGGGACCTACGAATGTCAGTGTAAAATTTCAGTACAATTGTTTGAATAGTTTACATGTGATAGTGAAACAAACTCATTTTCACACATAGTGTGTAGTATTTTAATTATGTTTTCTGCTGTTGGTAGCACTGCTCTGCTATGACCAATGGCAGCGCCAGGTGGTGAAGGACCAGGACCCCATGTTTGTTGGAGACTTCCTGGGAACGGCCATGGACATCCTGAGTCGCTCGTGGCAGCTGCAGCAGGCTATCAGTCAGATACACAAGGATGACAACAAGGCCCACTTCTCTGTCCTGCCCAAGAAGATAAAAGTGGTTAGTAAATCTTGGGTCAAATTGTATCAGTAAATAGTAGGCATTTTCAACAAAGTTTTGATTTATACTTGGAGTTTCCAGAGTAATCAACACTAACCTGCCTCTTGTAGGTTAATATATAAGGTTATTCATAGAAGAAACTTACAAGATAACGTTTTAAAACAGAATGATATATTAATTCAATATTAGGAGACATAGTTAGTAGTTGTGTAACAAGTTTTCAAAGGCATAACCTACCAGGACAGGAACGTTACCTTCAAAACCATAGATGACAAATTGAGTTTTCAGACTGATAGAGATGAGATTGCCAGTGAATAACATGTAATGGATGCCCAACTGCACAGTGACAAGTAAAGTGACAGTGACAGTGCTTTTCTGAGATTATACAGAGTGAGACAAAAGTCTGGATACATTCCCATAAAAGTTGAATGGTGAAAGGAATCATCATGGAATCTGGTCTGTAGGTGTGGGTGCTACTTTTAGGAGCAGCGAAGATAGCAGTGGTCATCTTCGAATCTGCCATCTTGGACTTAGGTGGAATTTTTTCGATGAGAAGGAGGTCATATGGCTTATTATTTTTAACTGTCTCGTTTTCAGGAATACCAGAGACATTTCTTTTAAGGTATCTTTATTTTTGTATGAGTTACAGCCTGCTATAGCTTTAGAAGGCTAAAACTTGTAAAAAAAATCTTAAAACCGATTTAACATATGCTTTACTGAGAATGAGGCAGTTCAAAATCCAAAATCTAAAGGTGGATTTCAAGATGTCATTGCTGTTGGCATACTCCACCTACAGACATCATTATGATTTTCTTGCATCGTTTGACTTTTATTAGGATGTATCCAGATTTTTAACTCAATCTATACAACAGATGAGTGTTGGAAATATAGAAACTCAAAGCCTAATACTTGTTGTATAAGGAATATCCATTGAACATAGGCTACTGTATTTCGTATTACTGAGAGTATTAAATTAATGATTTTTAAAGAAATATCCTATGATTGATTACTACTTGAATGTAAAAAAATACGACTACAACTACTTGTATAAAAATAAGGCAAGTTACTTTAATTTGAGTGAAATATAAAAATATTGGTTTATTCATGTTTGTCTGCAGGGCCAGAACAAGCTGCTAATTCTCCTTGTAGATCCTCTAGAGTCTACAGACAATGTACAGATCAGTATTGACAAAAATGGCCAGAAGATTGAAGTAACTTCGTTCAAGAAACGTAACCCGTACACACTCCAGTTCGCAGTACCAGGTAATGTCAATTAAAAATTGTCAAGCAATCGTAATGTGTGTTCTTTTTATGAGTGACATTTTTCCAGTACAGATTTAATGATTCCTGATTGTAGCAAAAAGGAATGTTCCGTTTAAGTGAACAAAAATGTCTCAAAAGTTAATTTTTAAGATGTCATATTGCTATGAAATGATTTATTATTGTTATAAGAATGTGTGATTGCCTGTTTTGTTTATTTTAGTATTTTTTATTTGTTTCATTAATATATAATATAATGAAAAGTCACTGTACAAAATTGTATAAAATTCCTAAATAGATTTTTTAAAGTTATTGTTATATTATGCTTATGAGTTTCCCAAAATTATATTTTCAAATTTTGTGCTAGTATAAAAATAATTGACTCTGCCATTTCATGAATGTGAATTTCTTATCATCTAAGGCGAAAACTCGTCTCAGCTCAGTAATGAGCTGAACACTAAAACAGTTATCTCATTTTTACCTCTGTAAGGTGAACCACAAATTCCTTGAGCTCGAACTGCTATGGGTTCCTTTGAGATTTATGTTATCAGGGTTTTATTGTATACACTTCAGATCAGATTTTTTAAACAAGTGGAATCAATCACTGATAGCCAGTATTTGTGTATTTCAATTAGTTTTTTTGTTCTCTTAGGATAAGAAGCTTATAAATTGCACTTAGTCCTATAAGAACCAGCGCTGCTTGTGAGTGACAATATTCAGGATGGGTAAGGTTGGAGGTAGGGGCCGCCTCCTATCGAGATCCATGAGGAAGGATTAGGGCACTAATCTCAAAGTGATGTCCCCTCAAAAGAAGGGGGCCAGCTCTGAACCAGCCTCTGTACAATGTCAAAACAGGCAGGGGGTGGACACCTTTGTTGAGGCTAGCAAGAACCTCTGGTAGTTAGGACAACGAACTCCACCAACTCCAAAAGTCATCTTCCACAGTAGATAGAGTTCTATCGAACTGCCCAACACCAGAATCTCAATATTTGTGGTTAGTGATGTGCTGAACCACATCCTTGATAGCTCCCCAGATTTGACACATCGGTTTTTGCTGTGCCCAGTGGTGGGTTCAACTTTAGAAGATTGTATAAACCAGTAGAATTGATCCCAGTATTCATGTATTTCAATTAATTTGTTCCATGCATAATTAATTTAAGACTTGCATAAATGTATTATTATTGTGTGAATCATGAATTGATGAACAACTATTTATTATCGAACATGAGTCACAGAATCAAGGTTTGTGCAGCTATTGGTGGGCCATTCATCGTGTTAATTTCTTAGTTATTACCAAAGAGACAACAGGCTGTCCAGACGTCTTGCTAATGACTTTTGTAATGGCTAATTACATGCCTTTTTGCAGGTTCTTTTTAAAAATTTTTTGGGTTTAAGCTATATTTAAATTTAGAGAGTGACTAGCTCAAATTTAAAACTCTTTTTTTATAAAAAAAGAAGAAACTGAACCCCTTTTATTCCTTATTCTACCCGTCCCATGGGCAATTGGCCTGTGCTAGGATCTTATCAGACAGAATAAGGCGAATAGTTGGTCGATGGTACTGATAAAAAGTGCTTTGGTCACAGACAGGATTTGAACGCGCTATCTCTAACTTAGATCCTACAAGTTCAGGTCCAAAGTCCAATGTCTTAGACTGTGAGGCCATTGGCTTTCCCACAAAGATTAAAAAAACTAAGTACGTAGAAAAAGAACTTAAAATTATACAAAGGGGATAATTAATTGGAAACAAGTGAAATTTCGTTCTTACATCTTCTTCAAAAGTTACTAATCATTAAGTTCTTCATTAAGTTACGTTGTTGTGGTGTGCCCACAGCGACATGCCTGCAAGTGTCAATGCTGGTGACGGTGGCAGTGGAGAAGAACGGCAAGACACTCGGCCACCGCCTGGTCAAGTGCGAGAGCCGTATGAGAGAACTTGATCAGCTCCTCCGTGCCACCGACGACCCTCTCCAGTTCATGTGCCAGGTAAAACACGAGTTTTAACTAATAAAATATTTAGACATGCCACTTACTTGTAAGTATATATTTCTTTATATCATACTGCACAAATAAGTTGTTTTTTGATACTTAAGTTGGTCCATAAAGTGATTGTTTTTTGTTATCTAGAGAGTTAAAACAATCAGCTGGTGCAAAATTTAAGTCCTATATGTTATACATTTTTTAACATATAAGAATAGCAAATGTCCAAATCTTATTACCTTTTTAAACTTCTCATCCTAAAAAAAAACTTTGGACAAAGATTAAAAATAAATGTTAGCAAAGTTCTACCTGACAGCTATTATTAGGTCTGGTTTTCAATAAGATGTTATAATTTTTAATTTTAGAGTGCCCTCAGCTATATTTAAAAAAATTGTATTTGTTTTCATTGATACCAGCGATGGTTTGTTTTCTAACATCAATTCATTTCCTGAGACGCATATTAACTTTTTAAAAAGTTAAAGATTTTTAATTCCCTATTGTACAAGATTTACTTTCATGCAATTGTAATAATTTATTGTAATTCTTTAAATAATAAAAATAGAGCTTGTTAAGTATTAAAATTGTACTCCATAATATTTTTTTAATAAAGTAATTCAATTATAACATAATTCATTGTTCTTGTATCAGTAAAATAATATATTATATAATATGTTATATTTGGGAAATTACTTGTTGTTAAAATAATTTTTTAAATACTTGAATGATTGACCTAAAATACTGTGCCCCTATCTCTGTAGTGTGTCACGTATAGGGTTAAAATAAATTTGTTAAACATTCATATAAACAGATGCCAGAATTTTATGCTGATATTTTTGAAAATCGTGTGCACAGACGTTGAAATTGAAAGAATATCAACTATTACTTTAGTAACAGTGATCAATAACTAATGGTTTTTTTGTTCATTTTAAGACAGTTTTTTTTTCACAGTTGTTTACTATTTCAAATCTAAAAAAAAAAAAAAAATACATTAGATTAATATTTTATAGTACGTAAATAATTCTATTCATAAATGTTTTTAAAATAGAGTTTAAATATTTTTAAATAAGTTCAAAGAATAAATTGACGGTAAACTACAAATTTTTCAAATTAATTACCAGCATGTTATGGATTATTTGTTTTTCTATATTTAACGTGGAATTTTGCAGACCTTGGGAATAAGTCCAGGAGATAGAGAACAGTTGGATATATTCCTGGCAGCAGCGTTTCAGCAAAATCTGCCACCACACTTCAACCTGCTTAGACCCACCGGCTTGCGACATCACGGGAGTGAGTACATTACACTCCTTACATTTCTTGTACCTTACATTACTCCTATGAGAATACAACATGATCTCATCCATGACTTATCCATCAGGCTGTGAGGAGTATCCGACTCTGTTACATTTTGCGGCGAGGTACGGACTGGAGAAGCTGACGTGGCAGCTACTGGAATGTCCTGGCGGTGAGCAGGCCAGCCAACTGCGCAACACCTGCCAGCTGACTCCAGCCGACATGGCCGAGCGCGCAGGCCACTCCAGGCTGGCCAACACTCTCAAGGGATTCCTGGTAATGTCTACTTATTTGAGAGTATTTTTATTTAGCATTAGTAAAAGAGAACTTTTTGTACTTTTGGGGGAAGATGAAAAACCTCTCATTACAGTTAGTCTTAAAAGGATCTTTGCACTTGTTTCCGGAGTGAAAGGATATTCAGGATGGGTAAGGTTGGAGATAGGGGCCGTCTTCTGTTCAGATCCATGACTAGGGATAGCATGCATTACACCATAGTCATGCACCTTTGAAGGAGGGGAAGTCATCTCTGAACCAGCCTCTCCAGTCAAAGCAGGCAGGTGGTGGCACACCCTTGTTGAGGCTAGCAAGAACCTATGATAATTAGAGCCTCAACGAACCCCACCAACATTCATCCTCCCGCAGTAGACTAGACCTATCGATCAACCCTTACACCTCAATATCTTGGACATTTGCGGTTAGTGATGTTCGGCTCCCGGAAATCCATAAGGTTGCCCAGATTTAAATGATACATCGGTTTTTGTTGTACCCAACGTACGTTCAACTGGAAGGTATAAACCTCCTATGGGTAGAGAGAGACCAAGAGTGGTAACGGAACACATATAAAATTTTTCATTAGGTTTTGAAATCCCTAACAGGTTTTTCACTCAATCTCAGGATGCAGTTCTCTGCAGACTCCTCTGATTAATTAAAGTTGAGTGGGAGGAAGGGCTTGATAGGCCGCAAACTCTGCCGCTTTAATAAAGCCATTTTTTCATTTATATATCACTAAACTTGTGATTGCTCTGGAATTTTCCTTGATAACATTTCAACGTATTTGGAGCTGACTGTCATGTCCGTACACACCTGTCTGTTTTTCATAGAGCATTACACTTCCCTCACTTCTTTACTATTTTAGTATTAGTTGTAAATATGTGCATCACATGTAATTGGTATGCATATTGTAATTCATATTAATAATAATGTGTATTTATTGTAATAAACAGGTAATTATTTTATTGGTTATAAAAATTTTATTGCACATTTTAAAATTTGAATCAGGTGATAATTAGTTATATTGTCATTCATCTCCTTTATAAGTTTAATAATATTTATTATTGCAAATCAATTCATACCTTTTAATGCTTTATTTTCATACCTTTGTTCAATACCTTCAAGATTTTTTTATAGGAGTTCAACAACTCGCTTCCAACAATAACATAGACATATCTAATGCTTGTTAAGATGTACCATTTACTTTTTTGTTATTAAGATAAAACACTTCAAGAAAACTTAGTGATAGTGAAGTGATAACACTGTGAAAAATCTAAATGAAGTATGTTTTGTTCCATTGCTGGTCCTGTTCGTTCGGTCAGCAAATGACAGAACTCTCGAGCATGTACAGCTACCTCAAGGGCATGTCTGAGAAGCAAGCAAATGATTTGGTATTAAGTAAGTATTCCAATATGTGATATGTTTTCGGTATGTTACATTAATTTTAATCAATGTGCCACATACCTATCAATTCTTTTATTTGAAAAAGATCTAATCGGGCAGTTTTCAATAATTTTTATATAAATTTTGATAAAAACAGTAGATTATAATTTCTACTGAAGAGGATAAGATATTTTTTGTAGAGAAATTTTGCAAACAAATTATGTTTACATTCCAAAAATTATCAAAGTTTACTACCTTTCCATTTCGAAGGTCATTTGGAAAGTTAGTTGCCGAGGCATCTGCTTGCCGAATGGGTGGCGATCTATAGCTACAGATCGTCTAATCAAACATAAATCAAGTGGGGCTTTTTAAAATAGTAAAGACTAAAAATGCATAAGTACACACCATGCCGCAAACATTCCTAATGTCAAGATGCAGGAATCGAACCCCAGACTCAAAGCCTAACTCCTGCGTCTGAGGGTAGTGTCTTAGGCCACACATCTATCCTAACTTGATGTCTTGGACGTGCCAATAGCTCACTTAGGATACCCACTGTTGCTGTTCAAGTCAACTATTTCTTGCCAGTTCTGGGGTTAAAGGCAATTTTAAGCAGTTTTAATCCTTATAACGTCACAGACGCCGTATGGCGCATAGACAAACTATCTCCAAACGGCAAAGACGCGGTACGGCGCATCGATACAAAACTGCATCTATAGCAAATTTAAGTTCCTTTTAAATCCGATCAATGTCACTAACGGTATGCGTCAACCATGTGTGTGGGTTATTGACCTATGTCAAGCGTCAAAATATAGCTGTCGCGTTACATTGTTTGAAACAATAGACGCGGTGTCTAGACACTCTCTCCCCGCCACACGGCACAGACGCCGTACAGCGCGCGCGCTTTTGTTTGCAGTTTGGCTTCAGGTAGTGCGTGTCTAACCATCGCTGAGTCGGTTTCCTTCGTCGTGTTTTCTGTTTATATGGTTTTTTATTTATTTTTAATTTTATTATATATAATTTATTATAAATATAATTTATTTTAATTATATTTATATAATTGTCTGGTAATGTTTATAGTTTAGCTAATACAATTTTGTGTGCCTTTTATTTTGACTTTTATGTCTACAATTTAATGTCCCATAAATATATGTACGTACAAGATAATTTTAAAATTTTTACTTTTTTATACTTACCATAATAAATTATAGAAAGTAAAAATAAAAATGAACTTTACACATTAAAATTTTTTTTTTTTTAATATTGTGCCGTTTGCTGGAAGTCGTGAAAAGATATACTGACGTTATAAGGGTTAAAAAGCTCTAAAAGAAACTACTGTTTTTGATTTATTAAGGCAAAACACATTCCCAAGCAATCCTCGTATATAAGTCAGTTTATAATAAGTCTCTATTTTATGAAAGAATTTTGAAGGATGAGAGTAGTTTATAGAGAGTAATGTACGTTAATCCTTTGAATTGTGTTTTTGAACTGTACAAAATGTCATAAAATTCAGATGTTGAATCCAATGAGTCAAGTTATACACTTCCATGTAGTAAATGGTTGTTTTAGTCATCTGATTGGATAGTGTGACATTCACATTGTTTTGATCTTTAGATGTAAAATTATTGTAAGCCACCCGCCACAATTTGTCACCCCTAACTTGTATGTTACAGATTTTAACTGCACTAACTACCTTCTTCCGAGGCCACTGAACAACACGTACTCGGTGCCTCCTACTGCACGCCCTGTACTGAACACTCCCCCTCCGAACACCTCCCTCCCCAGCTCCCCCCACCACCCGTACACTAACATCGACTCCTATCAGATTCCCCCCTCCCTCCCCGTATCTGTCAGCGATAACTTCGTCTACAATGTTCCATCGTTCCCCCTCCCCCTCCACTCACCCCTGGACAACTACCAGGTCCCGGGCCAAGCCATCCCTTACAACCCTCCTACCCCTCCGACCCCCTCATCACCCCTCGATGCTCTTCCACCTGGCGGATACATGGATATGCAGTCTCCGAGTAAGTAACTGCTTTTAATGTGAATATTTAAAAATTGGTCTCTTTACATTAATTCAATGACAGTGGCATAGCGAAGGGGGGGGTCCCGGACCCCCCCCCCCCCCCGAAATTTTAAGACATATTAAAAAATAAAGCATGGGGCAGGAAAAAAAGGACAGTTTATCATTACTCTTGTATACAAACATTAAATTGATTGATTTCACTGATTGAAGTGACCGTTGTTAAAAATATTATTGTCCTTATCGTTTAAATCATAAAGTATCAAACGATACTTTTGGGCTCGGCCTTTCGAATAGTGTAGTGTAATCACGGTATTTCTATAGGGCGCGGTCACGTGACGTCGCAAAGTAACCTGAACCGTAACACGGCGAACAGTTTAAATTAGCGACCACTTCGTTCAAATTCGTCGTGGGGACGTAAAGTGACTGCTTAGAATTAAGTTACGACGTTGATTTTAGGTGTCATTAAACTGTAAAACGTGTATATAATTATCGAAAAAAATCACTTTCTGTCGGATAATACACTTGAAAAACTTTACTGATTAGAACTTCAACTAATTTGGACTTCAATGATTGAGGTAAACGTGGGGTTTTCGATTGAGTTAGGACGACGATTTTTGTTATCATTAAACTGTACACCGTACCTATATAATTATCGAGAAAAAAATCACTTCCGGTCAGTAAATACCGAAGAAAAGCTCTCTACAGATTCAAGTTTTGACGATTTTGGATTTCATTGGTTGAGTGGTTGAGGTAAAAGTGGTACTTAGGATTATGTTAGGACGGTGATTTTAGGTATTAATTCAACGCCGACTAATACAATATATAATTATCGAGAAAAAAACAATTAAATCACTTTAAATTAGCGACTTTTTTTTCCTATGGAGTCCCACAGGGATCTATACTTGGACCAGTCTTGTTCCTTGTGTACGTCAGCAGGCTGAACTCATCGATCCTGAGAGGGAAAATGGTCCAGTATGTTGACGCTGCATTAAAGCTCCAACAAAACATGAATTAGAAATCATTTTCTTTTTAGAACTGAATTCATGTATTCAGTTTTGTTTTATTAAATCTGAGGACCAATAACCCCAAATTGAATGCACTAAATTTCTGTTTGCGGTAAAGAGAGATTGAGGATCGCGCTGCTGTGATGGCGGACGATGTCCTCATAGAGGAAACTGATTCCACCTAGTTCCTTGGAATGTACCTTGATCGAAGTCTGACTTGAGACAATCACATTGAAAGTACCTGCTCAAAGGTTTCTTCAGGTATTTATGCTATACGGAACCTTTCAAAATTTTGCTCCCGGGATGTACTAAAAATGGCCTACTTCGGCCTTGTACACCCCCATCTAACGTACGAGTTGAGGCTATGGGGCAGCTGTTCTAAATACAAATTTGAGCGAGTATTTTAGAAGTCAAAAGAAAGCTGTCCGCATCATTTCAAAATTGAAATCCCGAAATTCAATGCAGAGATGCCTTTAGGGAGCTGGGATTGCTAACTTTGCCCTGTCTCTACATCCTCGATGTCGCCCTGTACTGCCGATTTAAGTGCGAGTTGGTCTGGGGCAGGGACATCCATCAATACGGGACAAGAGGCAGGGACAACCTTCGGTTACATCCGCACAGAACAGCCGCATTCAAACGTTTGCCATTCGAGGTTGGTGTTAAAGTTGATCAACAAACTCCCTGATGAAATCAAAAATTTGAATGAACCAACAAAATTTAAAGCTTGATTGAGACACTTTTTGGTGTCGAGGGTGTTTTATTCTGTGGAAGAGTTATGATGAGCCGCTGGGATGAAATTTAAAGTAATTCGATCATCCTCTATTTCTGGTGGTAAAATTTTAGAAGAGTTTTAAACGTATGGCTGTAAGTATGTATGAGTCTTAGGAATGAGTGTGGACTGTGTATGAACGGGTGTGAATGGGGGCAATTTAAAATAGATATACATATTTCTAAATAATTTAATTTGACGATTGTATACAATTTTTATAATTGTTATGACACAATAAAAAGTATTATTATTACCTCCGGTCAGAATATACCGAGGAAAAGCTCTACTGATTCAGATTTTGACGATTTTGGATTTCACTGGTTGAGTCGTTGAGATAAAAGTGGTACTTAGAATTATGTTAGAACATTGATTTTAGGTATCAATTGAACGCCGACTAATACCTATATAATTATCAAAGAAAATTTAAAAAAATCGCTAATACACCGGAAAATTCTACTGATAAGAAGTTCCGACTACTTTGGATTTCACTGACTGAGGTATTATTTCATTTTCCTTAGTATATTCCGATCAGAAGTGATTTTTTTTTTCTCAATAATTATATATTTATTAGTCGGCGTTGAATTAATCTCTAAAATCAATGTCCTATTATAATTATAAGTACTACTTTTACCTCAACCACTCAACCAGTGAAATCCAAAATCGTCAAAACGAATCAGTAGAGAGCTTTTCTTCGGTATTTACCGACCGGAAGTGATTTTTTCTCGATAATTATATAGGTAGTCGAGTACAGTTTAATGATAACAAAAAATCGTCGTCCTAACTCAATCAAAAACACCACGTTTACCTCAATAACCGAAGTCCGAAGTAGTTGAAGTTCTAATCATTAGAGGTTTTCAGGTGTATTTTATTTCCGACCGAAAGTGATTTTTTCCGATAATTATATGCTCGTCTATAGTGTAATGATACAAAAAATCGTCATTATAAATCATTCATAAATACCTCAATCAATGAAATCCAAAGTGCCCGAACTTCTAATCAGTAGAGTTTTTCCGGTGCATTTTTCCGACCGTTAGTTTGATCTGTACCCGAGCAACGCTCGAAAATCGCCCTTCTTTTCTAAAGGGTTTTCGGCCGTCAGTGGCCCAATATCCCCGAAGGGGTATTTCATTTTCTTCACAAAATATATTTGAGTCAATTATACGCTTGAGTGAAGCTCTGTTTTGTTCTTTTTCTTTCTTATCCAGTGAATCCAACATCACTTTGGTGCCTTCTACTCGGCCAGAATCGAACTTCGTAAAGTTTCTGTAGCTATACAAGAAAATTTGTGGTACTAGAGTTGCTGTGAGAGTTTAAATTTGCCTATTACATCTTTCCACTTTCTATAAGGCGTAGTTACTAAAGCTCCATATTTTTGGTATTTACCTTTTACCAGTGAATTCATTGGCAAATAACACACAAAACGTCCCCCGGTGTCGGACCCCCCCCCCCCCCCCGAACGAAATTTCTGGCTATGCTACTGTTCAATGACTATACTTGCCAAGGGATTTCACCCAATTTATAGATCTTATTTTGTTCTGTTAACTCAGTTTAAAGATTTTAATTGGTTTTTAATACTCAGTGTACAAATCTTAATGAAGTATATAGATCAATAACTGATTTAGTTTACCATACTTCACCGCAAGTTCTCTAGCCATTCTATTTTATTGATTCGGTTTATTTTTACCTAGTTATTTTGAAACCAGGGTTAAATGATGTGTGTAATGTTAAATGTTTTTGAAGTTCATTTTTTTGCCTACTGAAGCAACATTTGAAATTAATTTATGATATAACTATAACACTAAAGTAATGATAATCCACTTATAATTGAATAGCAGTCCATAAATTTACAAGGTCTAATGGTATAATAGTACAGTGAGGTCTGTAGAAAAATTATTTCTGAGGGGATTGATACACTGGGTGGTTTAGGAGGTATAAAATATCCTCCAAAATCAAGGGCTTGGGACTCTTCTCTCGGGAAATTGTTGAGCCCTAAGTCCTTGTAAATTTATCGTAGCAAACTACTGGATGAACAAGATGACAAGATTTTGAACATTTGCCATCGTTATATGTTACAAAAGGTATAACACAACGTTTCGAGGATTGTAATCTATCCTCTTCGTCAGGTGTGAGAGGTATTAATACATACAAAAATAAAGAACAAAAAAAGAAAAGAAGGGAAAGAAAAGGGTACGGTAGACTTGTGCTCGGGACTTACATCATGTGCAGTGACAACACCTGGACTGGACTCCAAGCAGCTTCTGTTATGTTTGAACCCTTTTCTTTTCCTTCTTTTTGTTCTTTATTTTTGTATGTACTAATACCCTCCCCACCTGACGAAGAGGATATATTCCAATCCTTGAAATGTTGCGTTATACCTTTTCTAACCTATAACGATGGCAAATGTCCGAAATCCTGTTATATTTTCAAACCATCTGTCGTCAATAACAAACTTTTAACAAAGTAATGGGTGAAATAAATTGTAATATCTGTCTTTCAAAATTTTGGGGAGGGGGCTAGAGCCCGATTTCAGTCAATGTATGTATTGGTAGTAATAGTGATTATATAAATAGTTTACAGTGATCATAATGAATATAAAATGCTTAAACTTCCAAAAAATACAAGTAGACGACTAAATGATTTCTGGAATAATATCAAAATGTGAATACATATTTTTTGAAGCAGTGTATGTTTTACTGTCATACATAAAAAAGTTGCCTATGTTTTAGAGCTCACCAACACACCACAATAACAAACCACCCAACCTGTTAGGTTGTTTGTATGTGTGCGTAGTTTGGCTAATAATCGTTACATAATTGTATGTTAAGAGATGTCATTTACCTTTCAGCCAGTAGCAGTGGAGTTGGTTCTGCCAACAAGTTGAGGCGGAAGATGAACCTGAACCTGCCCCACCACGAGTACCACAACTGTCCATCATCAGACTTAAATGACCTCTACCTCCACAGTACAGAGGACATCCTCTCCTGTCAAGGTTAGTGCTTGATCAATCTCCTGTCTTCAAGGCTGTAGTCAGAAAAACATTTGGAGGGGTTGGTTATAAGGATAGAGGGGGTTGGATATAAGAGAAACTCTAGCAATAGTTAATTTATATTTGTTTGACTTATCTGTTTTACATTTTAAATCACGAGGACTTAATAAACCAAACACAAACATATAATTACAATACAAGAAACAGAAATAACATTTTAATTGACTATTGTCGACTGAGTAAATCTTTCAATAGTCATGTTGTAGTTGGCTTAAAAGTGCATAACAAATTGAAACATCTGATTGAAAAATACTCTCCTAAAATTTATAAAAATAAACTTTATGAATGGTTGTTACAAAACCCTGTCTATAATATTGATGAGTTTTATTCAATTAACAAAATAGACTTTTAATGATTGTTTCAAGACAAACTCATGATATAATCAGTGTTATTCTCAACTGGACAATTAATGTCTTATATTTTTACATACATAATATTTTTGTATTATACTTATTCAGTATTATTTAGAGACAATGCTATTTAGTCTGAAGGTTATAGATCATAATTTGCAATTCTATTGTAAAATGCCAAAATATATGGGTTTAACATACTGTAATATACTTCCAAATTACTTAAAATTAACGGAAGAGACTAAAAATTTTTCATATTAAAATTGCGAAATTTCTTAACCAACTTACCATTATATTAATTCTCTGAATTTTTTGAAATTCATAATAGATAAAGATTGTGTGTATTTATGTTACCACTTATTTTATACTTATCTAAATTCTTCAACATTAATATTGTTTTATTATTTATAATTTTTTATGGATTTATTGTAGACTTTATAACATATTTAACCCACTTACGTATTTAAAAATATATATTATGTTTATATTGTTGACACCATTCATGTACACCATGTGTAAATTTTTAATAAAGATGTTTCTGATTCTGAATTAGACTTTGTCAATGAAGGTAACATGTTTTACGACAAATAAAACAAATTTATTATTATTATTATTGTACATGTACGAACAACACGACGTGACATCTTACTCTGTGACTGCAGGCAATGAGAACCGCCACCGCAACAGCAGCCACAGCAGCAACAGCGGGAAGTCATCAGTCATGAGTGCCCAGGACGAGTTGGCAGAGATCATCAACGACTTTCAAGAACAACGTGTTCACCATTGCCGAGGTGGAGAAACTGGTGGAGAGTTGGCAAAACCGGCACGACGTCCAGCAGTCCTTCAAGGACAAACAGGTGACTCTTGCCAACCTTACCACTCAAACAAGCCAGTTATTTGTGTGTGTTCTAGAGAAAATTCATATAACAGTGTTAGCACTTTACCGGAGATTGCACAGTTATAATCTCCTTTTTTACAGACTTGATCTGTGGAGATTCTTAAAGAGTATGTGGTGAAGCTGAACAGTTTCTTTCTTAGAGTTTCATTTCAGATCCTTTTCAATGCTTTTCAAGTCAGTGTCAGATGAGTTTTAAGCCAAGATTATGTGTATATATGTTGAATCACCTGTGAACATTTCTTATCAGGATTTCCAACTCGTTCCCACCAAAATTCCTCTTTATTAGACTATTTTTAAGTCTCAGAGCATTCTAAAAAGAATTTTACAGATGTTGGCCACATGTCTTCTATCGCTGTTCATGCTGATGTGCGTAGTTTGGCTTCAATCCTACCTCAATTTCTTCCTTTCTGTCCTTCTGGTATTCCTATAAATCTTTGAGATGTACAGGGTGTAAAAAAAGTCCCGTACTGGCTTGGTAACTTCTGAACGATTACAGATAAAGCAATAAAACTTGGTACATCATTACTGCACCTATAAATATACTTTTTGAAGTAACTACCATATTTTTGTCATGTAGGGGGATGGCCCGCAAGGAGTCAGAAGAAAAATCTTAAATGAGAGCATAGGTCGGGTAGTAAATCAAATTAAAGGTCTTTATTAGTATTGTACAATGCTGCAAATTCGACCTCAAAGGGTTCACTCTTTAAAACATTACACTGGTTTAAAATTTGAAACATTTACAATGTAGGTCCTATCTAAGTGGCATAATATTCTTGTCTTGGCTCAAGTTGTGTAAGACAAACTGGACTTAAGAAATAGTTTTTAAGGTTCCTTCTGACTCCTTGTGGGCCATCCCCTTGACATGACAAAAAAACGGTAGTTACTTTAAAAAGTATATTTATAGTTACAGTAATGATATACCAAGATTTATTGCTGTACCTGTAATCGTTTGGGAATTATCAAGCCCGTGCGGGACTTTTTTTACACCTGTGTATTGACCTTATAGAGAGAATGTATCTGTTGTTGTACAAAGATCATGCAGCATTTTCAAGTTACCTTCATAGATGCTTAATGATCCAACAAGATTATGTTACAGACTTCTCTTAACAAATCATTTATGCTGCAAAATGGATCATAAATTATCTTAATTTCATCAAGTTTAACCCAACTGTATAGTGCAGATTTTATATCCACCATTAGTGCATATTTTTTTAAATTTTAGGTATTTTGTATTGAATATATTAATGACTGACATTCCTTGTGAAAATTCTATCGTCTGGAATAAAAAAATCTAGAATCCTTCTTACCAAATTTAATTATATATCTGAAAGACTATTCCCTGGTATATCTTCCAAAAATAAATAAATTTATTTATCACCTGTATGATTTAGCTCCCCCCCCCCCTCATATATTTTGCAACATTTTCTCTTCCTTACCATTTAGCTACAGTAATGATTCTTCCACATTTAAATCGTTTTTCTTAATTGAATGAGCTGTGAATTTGCTTAAGACTAGACATTTTACAATAAAATTAGAACCCATCTAATTCCCTTCAAAGTTGCAGAAAGAGAAATAAGTGTTTTATTTTCAACTCAGGGTTTATAATTTAGTTACTAATTCTGTTCTAGCTTTGATTCTCCAACATAGAATCGTCATATCCGAGTTATTACTAAGATAGGAAGTGAGGTCAAGTTGAAGGTCAAGAGTACTATGTAGTCAGTGATAAGCCACATTCTTCACACTCTGTAGTAAACAATAGACTGTCCAGTTGTTTTTATTACTCAACATCTGATTAGCCCCCTCTAACAAATTTGTTCATCTTATCTCAGTGTTAAACCCATATTCGTGGAATTCTAATCCACCTATTGCAACGTATTTAAGAAAACAACAGTAATACTTCATAATAGCATAGACACTGTATAATTCATTTACTTATAAGGTCAGATTTTTTGGTGGGGCCAATCAACCCAAAAGGGGTAGTGCCCTAGAGTCAAAAATAGTTTTCTAAAACCTATTTTGTTTTGTGGTTGGGAGTGATCTGAGTCTAGTTGAGTGTGATCTTCATGTACTTTGTCTTCTAACTCTACCAATATCTCTCTCCTTGGAGGTAGAGATTTTCTCTGAAACAGATACATATTTCTTTTCAGTATAGCCTATCAGCTTGCACGAGTATTCTGCAAGTAAATGGCATTGTAAAATTCTTGTTGGTCCCAATTAGACCAAATAGGGTGGAGCCTCGTGTGCATAACCCCTGGGCATAACTATGTTCCATGACACTACCATTGATGTTCTATAAATTTGTGAACTTTTACATAATTTGGTATGTCAAAGTAGCAAAAAGTATTTTCCCAAAAATGTACGCGTGTTGTTTTCCCAGTCTCATCAATGCATGAGTAGTAATCAAAATTTCAAACGTATCTTATGGAATAAGTGTTTTCCAATTAATGTTTTGAAACTTTCACAACCAAGAGGAGCTCTAGAGATTAAATCATTTTATACACAAGCCTCATGGCCAGGAAATCCAGGAATGCAGGAGTTTTAGATTTAGTGGAAAGTTTAGAGAAATGGGAAAGACTGAGTGGAAGGACAACAGTTTCAATTGGCATAGACGTACCAGAGGCTAGGAGCACCCAGAAGTTGATACCTCTTAGATTATGGAACCCTCTAAAAGTAGCAATTTTCCAGATGTCAGAGTTTAGGAGTTTCTAAAGGCAAGAATCCCATGACCTTCCAGTGGCCTAGAACTACCAGAGATGTGGAATTCTCCGAGGCCAGGAACTCCTAGAGAGAAGAAGTCACAGAGACTGTGACTCTTGATTAGCTGAGAGGTTCTAGAGGCTGCAAGCCTGGGAGCTTCCAATACCTGAAACATCCAGTTTGTTTAAATCTAATAGCTGATTACTTTTTGTTGTCAAGAACCCATGGACATCAGAAGCTCGTGAATGTTATGAACTATCAGAGGCAGAGGGCTCATAGAGACCGGGAGGTGCAAGAGGACAATTGGTACTAATGGCCAAAATAACTCAAAGGCCAATATTCTAAGAAACTCCCATGATCTGAATACTCCAGAAGGAGAAATCTTCAAAATTCCAGAAGCTTCCAAGATTGATATTCAAAATTTGAGAAAAGACAAGGATCTCCCCTTGTTCTAGACTACCAAAGACTGGAAATTTTAAGAGGCCAAAATTCTAGATTCTGGTAACTCTCACAAGCTGTTAAATTCAATAGACAAGGGCAAAGGCTTCAAGAGGCCCTGTGGAACCAGATACTTGTATTCTTGGGAAGATTTCTCAGAATCTGAGATCAGGAATATAAATGTTGATCAGTACATTTACATCTTTGAGTTCTAGAAGTTTCTGGTGCATTGGTTTAGGAAGACCTAAGTAATCCTAATAACCAGTTTAGAGGTTCAAAAGATTAGTATTTTACAGAGGTGGTGTTGTATACACTCTAGACACTTTTAGGAGCCAAGTTCCAAAGTTTTCAGTGGAGGTAATTTCTAATTTGAATCTTCCCTCTCCCCCCCCTAAAATGTGAAAATTATACATTTTATCTGCATTGGTGAGCTTCCCTGTAATATTTAATGTGAACTATTGTTTAATTAAACAGTTTATATTATAAGATTAGCTGCTATATTTATTAACTACTTGCATGTGTATATAATCTAGTTAGTAATTTTATTTTAAGCCTGATTTATTAAATTCGTTTCAGAAACAACTGAATGAAATGAGAGAAGAGTATGAGAAAATTCAGCAGTCCTTAAAGGAGAACATGAAAAGAGCAACGCCCTTTGAAAGAATTAGAAAGTTTTTCACCAGAGGAAAAACTAAAAGTAAGTGACAGTAGTGAATGAAAAGTGGAAATATATTTTCTTTTACTGCATGTAAAGTTTTTCTTAATAAATTGTAACATAGTAAATATAATAAAATCTTCATTTAGTTGTTGCCGTAATCTTGATGTTCTAAGTATTGGTATAATACCTAAAATTTACACTAGTTTGATTATTGGTTAATACAATTGACTTTCTTTTTTGTGAATTCTAGGTTTTGCTCAATCTTAACCTTATTACGTTTTACATTAACCTTTACCTATCCAGTTTTGTAAATTTATGGGGTTTTTTTGTATGTAATTGTATATAAAAAGAACCAAATTTATTGTAGCATAAAATTGACAAAGTATTATGTTACCATACATTAATTTTCTAAACCTCGGAACTAATAAAGCTTAACTTGGAGATAGTTCTCTCTATGTGTCTCTACTGATTGATATGGACAGAAGAAATGAATCAGGAACTAGTGAATGTCATTCAAACACTTTTTAGTTGTGTCCAACTGGAAGATGTCTTTATGGCATCTAAGGGAGTGCCGATGGCCGAGTGGTTTAAGTTGTTGGACTGTGAGTCTGAGTTAGAGATAGCGCAGGTTCAAATCCTGTCTGTGGACCGTTGCACTTTTTATCAGTACCATCGACCTTGTACTGTATCGACTCTCCCCCTTATTCTGTTTGATAAGATCCTCGCACAGGCCAGTGGCCCATGTGGACGGACAGAATAAGGCTTAAAAGGGGATCGGCCTCTCCTTTTTTTAAATAAAAAAAAAAGTATTTGATCATTAAAATAATAACAAAAATGCATTAACTCTATGCACTCAAAGGCAGTATTGATGATTTGTCCTTGGAGCTTGTGTGGCCAGTTCTTCTACTGGCCATTTTGTCGGAAATACTGATTAATTTTTGCTGTAATGTTATCTCAGCTCTTATGTCCAGCTGTACTGGCCAAGATATAATACATTCATAGCTCGTAAGGCCAGCACCACTGGCCACTAAACATGGCAGTTATTTTCTAATATTCTCTTTGTTTTATAATGAATGGTGAGTGCTGAAACCTATCGAGCAGCTTTATTTTAAAGTAATTTTTAGGTAAAGCACTAAATTTTAAATTAGCCTATAATTCTTTTCTTAACATTGACTGTGCAAATAAGAAGATTGACGAGTAGTGGGTCTATACACTGAAGTGATAGAAGGGATAGAAACCTAGAAAGTTTTACTAGAAGACGTGTGCTAACTATTCTTGACTACACATAGGTGTTTTTGTTTAAAAGTTTTATTCTGTAAAAAACTGTAAACTGAGAAATATGTAAAATAGTTTATGTCTGAGTATGACTAAGCTGTAAATGCTTACTTTATAACAGTGTGTTATTATATATCTTTGTTAACAATATACGTATAGGAGTTAAATTCACAAATGTATGTTTATTTTTTTATTAGAAAGATTGAAAGTCAAAGTCAAAATATCTTTATTACATTATCATCAAGATAAGTACAGTGTCACATTAATAAGACATTTAAAAGATCTTAAAGTTAAGGCGTCAAGAATTGCAACAGTCAAAAAATTAATTTAAAGTATAAAAGGGTCGATCTTGTAGACAGTTCTTCAGGTCTCTTCTAAAGAACCGCTTGTCGCTTTCCTTCAGCGCGTCTGACAGGAAATAAATTTTAAAATGTTACGTACCTTTTTAAAATAAATAATAAATAAATATATATATAAATTATTTATTTTTTATATATTTATATTTATATATATAATTATAAATTTATAAATTTTTTTAAATAATTTTTAAATGACTTTTCATTTTTTTTTAAACATTTTAAATTACTATGCAAATAACGAGGAGGAAATTGAAAAATAATTCCGATCTGGGGAGGCAAACAACAAATATGGCTGCCGAGCTGTCAATGTAGGTAGTGCGGCCATCTGTACTGGCCATATGAGTTGCAAGGCCAACAAACTACGGCAAAACTAACTGCAACCTTGGTGTGGCTAGTGCTGCTGATCTTTCGAGCTTAAAGGGTTAATATAATGATCGTTGAATATGTAAAGGAATAGGTTGTGATTGAGGTTATTTTTGTGTTTGCAGATTGTACTGGTGACTGCAAGAGCAAGCAGGCGTCAGCGAGTGGCAGCAGTCCGACAACAGCCACTGTCAGCCACCGACCTGCTAGCAGTCTCAGTCTCCAGTCTTCTTGCAGTCAGTATCTCTCGTTATACATCTACTTTACTTCAATATTAATATTTATATTTAGATATATGTTTAGCATAAAAAGAGGTTAAGAATTTTTTTCCAGCCTTACAACATATCTAACTGAATTTGTTTTTTGGAATACTTTTTTGATAATCTGTAATAAATATAAAGGGTGGTGCATATGTCAGTTTCCCCATAAATTGGGATATTTTGTTTCGATAGGTTGGTAACAATGTTAAGTTGGCAGCAACACGGAGTAAGTTTATTGTTGCCTGTTCCAGTGGCTAGTGTTAAGTGACGCTCTTTGTATCTGTTATTTGTTTGTGTGTGTTTAAAAAATGTTTACAACCCAATAACGGGTTTACATCCTTCAGTTATGGTGGAAGCATAATAAAAATACTGCTATTGAAGAATTTAGTGGTAAATATCCAGGTGTCGCGATACCCACTCAACAGTATATGCAGAAGTTAAATAAGAAATATGAAAACACAGGAAGCGGTTTAAATGCCCCAAAGTGTGGTCGTCCAAGATCAATTTGCAACAAAGAAAACCTGCAGACAGTTGCTCAAGCTTTTGTAGCCAGTCCCGGTAAATCAACTCCAAGCATCTGCTCAACAACCGGTAAAGCATCTGCTGAACTAGAAATATCAAGAAAAAGCGTGCAAAGAACGTTAAAGCAATTAAAATTTAAGCCATACATCATTTTTACTCCAAGCACTTCACAAGGATGATTCTGATAGGCGATTGGAATTCTGTGAGACAATAATTATCCGCTCAGAAGCTGATCCAAATTTCTTGCGATCAATTTTGTGGTTTGATGAGGAATGTCTCAAACTAAATGGACATGTTAATCGGCATAACTGCGTGTACTGGTCGGATGTAAATCCTTATAACGTAATCCAAGCAGAAATCAATGTGCCTGGTGGGAAGGTAATTCGAGTACTGCACTGATTGGTTCTTATTTTCTTCAAGGAAATGTTAACTCAGAAAGTTACTTACGGTTGCTGCAAGAAGTAGTAGCTCCCGAGCTCAGAAACAATCCTGTTTTCAATATTCATTTGCTCGTCTGACAACAAAATGCGTGTTTCGGTATCTAAGTTCAAGATTTTTTAAGTAAAACATTTAATGAATGGATTGGTCGCCGTAGTACAATCAATTGGCCTGTGTGCTCGCCAGACCTGACCCCAGGTGATTTTTCACTGTGGGGTATTATAAAGGAGTCTGTGTATGCTCCAAAACCACAAAATCTTGATGAAACTCAGAAGCCTAATTAGAAATGCATTTGAACTTGTTAATAACAATAAACCTTTATTGCCAAAAATTTGAGATTCTGTTCTCAGTTGTATGAAGTATACAAAATCAAGGTGGACATTTCGAACAACTGCTATAACATTGTATGGTAATATGTAAGTAATTTCATATAATGCATTTGATTTCTTGCCTAAAAGTGTTTTATTCAATTAACCTGTAAGGCCTTTAAATTTCTCTTCTGTTGAAACTGACATATGCGCCACCCTGTACATGCTGGATTTAAAGAATATTTACTAATTGTTTGTCTACTAAACATTTGGTGAAAGTGATCTGTTACATTCTGTACATTTGATCTGTATTGATCCTACTATGAAACAGGTTACTGTTGTGTCATCTTTGTGCTGTGATCAGCTGTTGATTGAAGTTGTGTTGCAGGTTCAACCTCGTCAGGTCGCATGAGTACTGGCAGCGGCACAAGCCTGGGCGACAGCGGCACACACTCGGACTCTGATGACAGGAAGTCTTCTGAGGTACGTACATACAGAATCATAAATACTTTTTAAATTGTTAAAAGGTTAGCAGTGTCTCATATGATTTGGCAATCTCAGACCTGTGTCACGGGAAAGCATCTAGATATGGTATTATGGTACAGTAAAATAAGTGTAAATGTATTATCTATGATTTTTTTTCACTCCAATTACATTCCAATTACAGCATTAACGAATTAAGAGTCTGATGGTTTTGAGAGGGTAAAACAAAGTTTTAGTGGCACCACTGAAATTGATGATGATCCTTCAAGGTTCATCGATTTTGACATGCAGGGGTCAAAGTCGGCCATACTGTTTCCTTAATAATTAAGTCTAAATTCTTATTAAGGAATGGTGTCTCCCATGATAAAAAATGTATTTTATCTATTATAAAAAGTTAATATTAATTATTTAATTGAAATTAAAAACAAAATTATTAATAAACTATACTTTAGACAAAACATAGACTTTCATAATATATAAATACTACTCATATATACTTAACTGAATATTGTTTATTATTCTTTAAGAAGTTTACAAAACACCTTTGCAAAGGTATAGGAAAATGGCCACCAATAAAGCTTATCTAGTTGCTAGTTGATGTTTTAAAGAAAAATAATTCTGTACAACCTCATTTATCCAGATTAATTGGGGCCGGAAGTGATACGGATAAACTAAAATGGGAATAAACCGGGAATGCATTAAAAATAATAGATTACACGCAATGAGGAATTTATTAGTCATACGTATTACAGTAAAAGAGAACCAATTATTTTGTTTTGCAGTCCGATGCACGAGCCAATGTTCGATTGTGATCGTTTCCGAACTGGTATGTCCCTTAACTTAGGTTGACTCTTCAGGGAGTTTAATATTGGGACTCGGAATCGTTCTGCTTGATGTATGTATGTTAGCACATATTATTCTGAATGTGTGTACATGTTTAATAGAAAAACAAATTACACTTGTTGAACACAAATAGTTTATTGATACAAATTTAAAATCTTTCCTCTCTATAAAACATATTTGGTTAACCTAGAGAATTGGATAAATGAGATCTATATAAATGAAGTTGTACTTTTAAAATAATTTATTTATTATTCACTTATCTGAATAAATTTTTGTTTCTAATTTCTGTTGTCCAAAGATTATAAGGAAGATATATGTGGATTTGAATCCTGTCAAAATTTAACAATGTGTTTCAGATTTCGAGGCACGATTTGAGGTCAAAAATGATGTCAGGGAGGCTCTACACTGAAATCCCACAGAGAGATGTGTCAAAAACATAAAGAAGAGAACGAAGGAGAAAAACAAAGACTTTTAGACTGCACGTCCTCTGGCACTGCCATCATCAAACCAAGTTACCTGCACCGAAGCAATTCTCTGATTCAAGAAAATACTATAGAAGAGGAAGTAGATGAAAGCTGCAAAAGTCTTCAAGATCATCCGTCTGTAGAGACAAGTACAGCATCTGCTTGTGGAGAGAAGGAAATAGCCATAGTGGACGTCCACAACATACCATGTGATGCTTTTGAAGGGAAGACAGAAGAAGTTGAAGAAGCTAAAGCGAATAGTCTTCCACTTCCACCAGACAATCTCTTCAACGACAAAGTCTCAGCTCTGCCTCAAAACGAGGAAAAGGAATCCGAGAGGGTGGCTGGACAATTGATAATCATTGAGGACGGTGAGAGTGTTGATGAAGCCCAAAAGCAACTGAGATCGAGCCCAAGTGGGTCAGAAACTGAAACAAAAGTTGAAGGAGATGTAGAAAAGCCAGGTCAAACAGGAAGTCCGAAAGGTTTTGTTTAAAAGTATCGTAAGTTTTATCGAAAACGAAAACAATTTTAATGCTTTCGATGAGGTGGACGATGTGTGCGAACACATTCTTGAGGAGGCAGATACCGAAGTGGTCTTCGAACTGCCAGACTACGTTAACTTAACTTCCCCCCCCATCCCCCCACGTCCTGCATGTGAAAATCTCTCCATAGAAACCCAGTAAACCTTGTACAACTAAGTGCACATCTCGTATCCACACTTTTTATTCCAGTGTAAAATAATTTTGTACATATTTATACAACATATAATCTATTTTTGTTACTTTATTAGATGCGTATTTATAATTGTTCATATTTTGTACTATATTTAACTGTGTAGTATTATTGTCAAATTTTACAACTTTTGTAGTAAATATATTTTTTCACTACTCTTTTTGTGAGATAAATACATATTTATTCATTGTGAAATGTTGTATTTATTTTCATTTTCCATAGGTTCATCTAAATAAGTGTTGGAGCTTTGGTCAAAGAATAGAAAATCAAGTCAAAAAATAATTTACTATTCTGATTTTACTTCAGTAGTCAGAAGATCTAGGGGTACTAAATTAATTAGAAAGTTAGTTTTTTTATTATTTTAGAACTAAAAAAAAGCAAAACAAGAACCAAAAATATTTAACCCGAGTTTAAACTTAATGTTGGCATGTATTATAAAAAAAGAAAAAAAAGGAAAAGAAAAAAAAACTTTTGAATGATGCTCCTGAAATACATTTAAAACGTATTTTACATTTACAATTCTTATTAAAAAGTTTGATGTGATCATAACATCAGTCAACATATTTGAGCAAATATTTAGCTAAATATCATGGAACAAGATTACTCAATCAAATTTTTTTAATTTTATACAAAACAGTACAATGAGAAGTTTCATTGCGTTAAAAGACCTAAGATTATTTTTTATTGTAGTAGGCTCTAATATTCAATCAGTGTTAATTGTAGGTTGCGTAATTTATTGGAATCTAGAATGAAAAAAAGACAACTAAAGGTAATAAAAGGTTCCATGGAAATAAATTAAATATAATTAAAAATATGAGATTAGAGTTGTCATTATTAGAAAACAATAAATTAATTGATAGACTAATAGGTGTATATTTCAAAAATTTCTGTTCAGTTTTAAAATGTTTTTAATTATTTTAAAAGCCAATGTAAGCAAAATATTCAATTTAGGAAGTATTGTACATAAGAATGTATACAAAACTTCTAAAATATAAGGGCATGGCAAAGTTATATTTACAGACTTAAAAAAAGATCTGCAGTGTCCATCAACTGTTTTATTATGTAAACATTTTTCTTGCTCTTTTCTGGAGAACAAAAATTGTTTTTTTAACTAACAACGTTCAACCATCCCAAATAATCAAGCCATAGGACATTATACTGTGTAAAGGTGGCAAATTATACATATTTTACTATAAAAAAGTTAGCACAATAAAAAACAATTTTTATAAGAAAACTGCAGACAGAATTGAGTTTTTGGCAATCTGGTCATTATGATTTGAAAAAATTTGAATAGATCGAGATATCAAGAAATTGCATTACTTTGGTCTCAACAAAATTTTCTTCAGGGACAATTTTTTTGAGAATGAAAGCAGTTGCATTTTCTTGCTATTAATTTTTAATCCATTTAATGTAAACCAAGCATTTTATACACATCATGGAAGCAGATTTAATGTGAGTGGGCTCTTTTGTATGAATCATTTTTAAATCGGTAAAAAATGTTTCGTTATGGTTTATTAAAACAGCTGATTACAAAATCACACATTTGTTGCTCAAGCATTCTCAATCCAGTAATCAAATTGATATTATCTGATTGGTTGTAATATCCACTAACCAATTAATAATATTCGTTTATTTCTTCATGACGGTTTACAACGTAAAGTAATTAAAACATAAGAATTACAAATAAAAATTGATTACATAAATACATGATAACAAAAACTCCACACAACCTTCAAGGACAACTTCTCTGCCATCTCTGGCATTTACCAAAACACTCATTCAACATCTGAATAATCAATCAATACAGTACCTGTGATAGTTGAGGACTGGTTTATCCCAAGGTCAGCTAAAAGTGGCAGTTGATGGAGCAGACAACTCTAGCTCTTCATTCCCTAAACAAAAAAATTTATCAAAATCTACTATTGGCCTATTTTTTGCTGCTCAATGTAATGACATGTTAAAAAATCTACTACTGCTCATGTACTGAGAAAATTCTTTCACGTTTTTTTTATTTATAGAAAAGATATCTTAAAGGCTGTGACTAGAATTGGGTACCTTAATACTTTTGAGTTGCAATGTTTAACCTTCAAAAAATTTGTATCTGACTAGCATGATTGGTCTTAATACATATTAGGAAAACTTCATTTTTATCTTCAAAAAGTCTCTCCCTCAAGAATAATGACTCCCAGTCCCTCTTCCTCAAGAATAGTAACTCCCAGTCCCTCTCCCTCAATAATATTGACTCCTAGTCCCTCTCCCTCAAGAATATTGACTCCCAGTTCCTCTCCTTCCAGAATAGTGACTCCCAGTCCCACTCCTTCAAGAATATTGACTCCCAGTTCCTCTCCTTCAAGAATAGTGACTCCCAGTCCATCTCCTTCAATAATATTGACTCCCAGTTCCACTCCCTCAAGAATAGTGACTCCCAGTCCCTCTCCTTCAATAATATTGACTCCCAGTTCCTCTCCCTCAAGAATAGTGACTCCCAGTCCCTCTCCTTCAAGAATATTGACTCTCAGTTCCTCTCCTTCCAGAATAGTGACTCTCAATCCCACTCCTTTAAGAATATTGACTCTCAGTCCCTCTCCTTCAAGAATAGTAACACCCAGTTCCTCTCCTTCAAGAATATTGACTCCCAGTCCCTCTCCTTCCAGAATAGTGACTCCCAATCTCATTGGTTGGACATCCTCCAGAGACTGAGCTTCCAGAAGTCTCCTTATACTTTATAATCAAAGAGGATGTGTTCAGCACTTTCAGTTTCCTGACTGCAAACAGGACATACGGGTTCATAGTTATAGAACTCTATCAAAATGACTCATGAAATGGCCATGTCCAGTAAGGAAAGCAATTACTCTCCTCAGGGTATATCTGCTCAAGCCACACAGAACCTGGCAATTAGGCTAGAGTTCCCAGAAGTTTCTTGCAGAGTTTAAGGCTGGACTTCATCTTAGCCTATTGTTTACTCCATTCACAGGAAGATGTTTCCAAATACATAACTCCAACTATAAATGACTAGAATTCTTCATGGATTTATAAAAGCAAGTATTTTTCATGTCGTTAGTAAAGTGTAATTTGGAGGGTTGTGACCAAACAATGAAACAAAACAAATATAAAAAAAATTAAACTAACAGAATTTCTACCACCTTAACCTGTATCTAAACTCAAGTAATACGATTTTATCAATTAATTGTTTAAACTCTGGTTGACCTTGAACTTAGTGTTTCAGATTAGGATAACTTTCTGGCTGATTGATATTTTCAGTTCTGCCAAACTATTTGCACAAAACTATGATCTTGGATGTACATTATTAAAAATAAACAACACCATCCTGTATAAACCAAGGACTTTGTCAATATAAGTAATGGAATCCTATAAGGGTGAAATATATAAAAAAGGACTCTAGATCATAATAAGTCAGGGACGTAGCCAGCGAGGGGATCCAAGAGGTCTGGATCCCCTCCAAATTTTCAATTTTTTCCGATTACATTTTTTGTTAATGATTATTATTATTTAAATAATTCAGTGACATGTACTGCAGAAAGATCGTCCTCAAAAAGAAACGGTTCAAGAACCTTTTAAGGAACAAAATGGGGTCTTACTCTTCTGTCCACTGGAAAAATATCTGTTGTCTGGACCCCCCTAAAAAAGTTTTTCTTGGCTATGTTCTTGTAATAAGTACTTTGTTCTAAATACATTTTTTGAAAAAGTAAAAAAAATAAAATAAAAACAGTTATGGTAGTGAAATGTTTTAACCAAATTCAGGGATATATTTTATTAAGCTACTATACAATAGCCATAAGGGCGTAGATAGTAATCCAGGAAGGCCGAAAAAAGCTATTATCACCTGCAGGTGACAGGATCTGCTTCCTCAGGACAATGAACACCTGCTGGAATAGGGAGCCTATCTACAGGTCCCATTGATACCGACCTCCCTTCCCCCTCCCCTCCACCTGACAAGGGGTGGCGCGGTGGAGGTGGAGGTATCACCGCCGCACCACCATCCCCCCCCCCCCACCCCCCCCCCCCCCCACCCCCCCCCCCCCCCACCCCCCCCCCCCCCCACCCCCCCCCCCCCCCACCCCCCCCCCCCCCCACCCCCCATTATTGGAAAATTCAACGGCATATAAAAAATTCCAGAAATTAGCCATCATCATGAACGTGTTAATTCAGAAGAAGGTAATATATAGGTGAACAGTTTTCTTTCCATTCACTCAAAGCTGATAGCTATAATTTGACTTGTAATCTCACTGCCCATTTAGAACATTTGGAAATAATGATGTTAGAGATAGTTAAGACAGGACAGTTGGGAGACTGTGTAACAGATGATGAGCCCAGGATGTTGTACAGTCGGAAACGCAATAGAAAGCTGTTCCAATCAGGTTGTGCAAGAGATCCTCCTTGGTGGGCTCTGAAATGTCAAAGGACACCCAGGATTGCAGGAAATAATAGAATTTGAGAAGCCCATCCGCTATAGAAACTAAGTCTGGAAATCTTATTTCGTAAGCGAGAGTCGATGTGGGCTGTGACTTAATTATTTGTTTTCTGTTCACAATGAAATGAAATGAAATGAAAAATGACTTTATTGAATACAACGTAAAACATATTCAATTGGCGAGGTTAGGACTATTAAGTCCTCTCTTACACCTAACCATAAATTAATAAACTCTACTATTACTGTAAAATAAGAGCCACAATACAGTTTACATTACTATTTTACAATCGAAAATTATAATGTATCAAAACAATGATTCATCAACTAAATACATTTTTGTAATATTCAAGAAAACAAAACATTTACCGTATGCAAATTTGTAATATAATAAATTCTCTACATTAATCATTTTTGTGGATAAAAATAAAATTATTATTGCCAGCTATGTTGTTACTTTAAAAAATTACAACAAAACCATGACTATTAACAGTTTGATCAATATAAATGTTATTCATGAACAACAAATTAAAAAAAAAAAATTTAAAAACAGACGTTATGAAATAAATGGATATTCAATAAAATTTGCTTTAGCCATCTTCACTTTCTTTTAAGCCTCATTACAAAATTATCTGCCACAAAAAAAGTAATAGAAGATAATGGAGTTTGTTATGATATCTTTCTATTATTACTTACATCTCCATACATCAAGTGGTGAAAATTAAAAGAATGCACTCATTATCTAAGCATAATTAATTATCACAGATGCCTTGCACCCAGTAGGCTTGTTACTAGTGGTTGACTAATTAGTCAAAAAAGATAATTAATTATTAACAACCCAGTGACCTTGTATTTAAATTTTAATGTAATCTCTGAACTGCTTAGATACCTGTCTGATTGGATTGTCTGATTAACAATGCTGATTTTAAATGGGATGAATAATTAGATTGGTAATCAGAATAATGAAGAGTGAAGTAAAATGTAGAGTTATTATTAATGAATATGAAATTTCCTGCATTTTACATGAATTTTCTCTCATTGCAGGTTACGGCAGTGACCTGTTATTAGTAGAGTCATACGCAGAAAATAACTTTACGGCCAAATTAGCGTATAAGAGTTTAGGACCAGTGGACAGATCGAACCAGAAGTACTGGCTTGGCCTGGCCTCTCTAGATGATCTCAGGACAAACACATTAGAGTCAGCTGCAGGAGTTCTAGTCTCTCAGTATGCAGGTTTGTATAACCTTTAAATATTTGAAAATATTAAAAAGTTTTTTACATCATGCATTAATTTCAGAAAAATTTGGTAAATGAGTTGTGAAAGCTATCACATGTGATTTTTTTTAGTTCTATTATAGTGTAACGTTTAATTTAATTTAGTTCTTGTGTAGTAGGGAGAATGGTATCTTTTAGAAAACAAATAAATAACATATATCTCATATCCTCTATGAAAAGTGATATTTTAGGGGAATAACAAGTTTCTAATGGAATTTCTGTTTTAGTTTTTGAGAATTACAAACAGTATCGAACTTAAAAGTTGTATTTACACAAAAGTACTGGAAAACATAAAAAACTGTGAAATAATTTTTAATGGATTAACTTGCAAAAATTAACTCTGTGCAACCCCCTGAGGAGAGGAAAAGTACATGGTGGAAAAAAGTTGTTTTATTTTTTATAACTTCAACCATATAAAAAGTTACTAAAACGCTCATATACATTTCAGCACATCTGTATGTATATAATAAAAGTAAACCATTAAAGAAAGTGCTGAACAGTATCATTGTAATTTTGTGAATTAAAATGCAAGTAATGACAACAAGTCGATTAAATAACCAATATTTTTGTTGTGGCAATGCCAACTTTAAAAAGAGAAATGTTTTGGAACTACAAGACAAATGATTACTTTTGAAGAATTGAGTATTTTCTACATGTGTGAGGGCAGAGTGAGAGAAACGTCCGTTCAATCACCTATAACAACATAAAATTTTTTTCAGTTTTTGTTTGTTTTTTCCTCAAGACAATATTTTTTCTTCCGCAGTTTTATAGGCCACCTCGTTTTACTGTAGAATTATTGCTATAGTATTAGTAGGCTATAATGTAATGCACAGACACCCAATATGACTTGATTATGTTTTTAGGAACACTTTTGAAATATCTTGCTTAATTTTATGAATTGCTTTACAGAATTTTTTATGTCTCCACTAATATTTAGTATCTATGCTCCCAATAATAGATTATAGTCAAAAATGTAGCCAGGAAAATTTGGGGGGGGGGGGGTTCCAGACAACTGATATTTTCCCATAGTGGACAGAGAGTAAGGCCCTGTTTTGTTCCTTAAAAAAGTTCTTGACCCCGTTTTTTCTTTGTTGAGAACGATCTTTCAGTAGTACATGTCAGTAATACTGAATTATTTAAATAATAATAATCGTTTACTAAAAATGTAATTGAAAATTTGGGGGATTCCGGGTCCCTTGGACCCCCTCACTGGCTACATCCTTGTTTATAGTATATCATACAAACCAGTCTTATGTTGCTCTAAATACTCTATATCCAGTACACTAGGTTGAAGTGTGTATGTTTTTAGGTTTCTGGTCATTGGATCAGCCCGAGCCTTCAGCAGGAGAGTGTGTGGACGTTACGCTCACGGACGACCAGCAATCTTGGGAGCTTCAGACCTGCGAGTCCCTTCTACCCTTCCTCTGTCGCGCAAACGCTTGCCCTGCAGGTAACTGTTGCCAAAGTAGAAGTAGATCTGGTAGAAATCAGTTAAAGAACCTGTCAAGAATACTGACTATAACGGCACAGACTTTGAATAAGTATGATATTAGGCCTGCAAAGGTTTTACTAAAGGTTTTTATCTTTTCTAAAGGTATAAGTAGCAAGCATTAAATTCTTTTAGCTGTGGCAGTAGAGAGGTTGACTTTATTAATTGTCTTGTACTTTAGAATCCCTGATGTAAATAAAAAAGTAACAGCGATAAGTGTAAGAGTTGACACCATTTTAAGTTATTCAAGCTGTAAAATATATCTGGCAATATTAAAGTATCCAAAAATATAAATGAAAGACCAATATTTCTCTTTAACTTAAAGGAATTGCTCATTAAGGACAAACAGAACTGTTGTGAGAGAACCATTTATAATGTTTCACCAGAAAACTTACAATATTAAAAAATAATGCAGTTTGTTATGTTTGTTTTTTGTGAAGTGACACATCTTCATGATGATAAATAACATTATCATAAATCTAGTTTCAATTTTTCACTTAAAATCAATCAAACTAAAAATGAATGTAGGATAACAGCATCTAAGAAGTTATTTCCAGAAATTACTGTTTGTTTTGTTCAAAACTTAATTATATATCATCTCCTTTTATAGATAAGTGTTTAAATGTTTCATGGCATTACTAGGAAACAGTTTTTTAAATATCTGTTTTTTTTTTCAATCTTTTTAGTGACATCTTGATGACGGTTATCCCCTATAACTAGCTTTATCATAAATCCAGTGCAACACAAATCCTAGCCAGGAGTAGATACAAGTTTCAGTCTCATGTTATTTAAACAACTGATCCACCTTATCTCTGTTCAGGATCATTCCATTGCTCGAATAGCCGCTGTATCAACGCTGCGTTCCGATGTGACCGTGAAGACGACTGTGGAGACTGGTCAGACGAAGTGGACTGCCCCCAACACTGCCACTATTACATGGCCAGCAGCGGCGATGTCGTGGAGAGTCCCAACTACCCCCACAAGTACGAGCCCCTGTCAACCTGCAAGTGGACTCTGGAAGGACCTCAGGGTCACAACATTCTCCTGCAGGTTAGTACTAACTGATGGAAATCTCCAGATATTCTCTGTATGTTTTCACTGACAAGAATCTACCTAAGTATCACCTGTTGTATTCCAGATTTACTGATGGAATATTTAGAAATGCTAAAACTATTTTAAATACTGCAATTGCTTGTTTTAAATAATACCTAAAGCTCCCCCTAGCTTAATATGTATAATAAATATCAATAATGATGTTTTATCACCTTACTTGAAATTTTTTTATTTCTAAAACTTTGGGAATTTTAGATTAACGTAAAACATAAGGGCGGATCCAGTCCCACATTTCAGACGGAGGCCACCTGAGTTTTAGTTTACGGTTATTAAAAGCAGAAAATGTCGCATTTCATAACAACAACAACAAAATTACATTGTTAGAAAGAAATTGATTTATAAGTTTAGTTCATAAAGTTAAGTTAATTTTGTTTTTTTATGGATACCATACAAGAATGATTGTGTTTTCAACAAAAACGTCTCTTTTAAATCTTAGAGTAAGCTGTCGTATGGTTCTCATGGCCCTCCCCCTGGATTCACCATTTGTAAAACAGACTATATATATTTGAGTAAATACTATTAATATAAGTATACATTTTAAGTAACCTTATACATACAACTGGAGAAAATGTATGAGAGCTATTACAATGTCTGCACCACTTAAAAAGGCATAACTTTGAAATTTTATTTAGAAAATGTGTTTATTACAATAGATAACCACACAATCTTTGTTCCAGTTCCAAGAGTTTGAAACGGAGAAGACTTTTGACACAGTGCAAATCTTGGTCGGAGGACGGACAGAGGACAAGGCTGTCAGTTTGGCAACACTGTCAGGCAAGCAGGACTTGGGCAACAAATCATTCGTGTCAGCCTCTAATTTCATGATCATCAAATTCAGCACTGATGGTTCAGTGGAAAAGAAGGGTTTCAGGTAATTCTCTTCATACCTTAAAGCAATGAGCATTAAAAAAACGTAAAAGTGAGGACTCTGAAAATATTGTACTTAAATTTCAAATATTCGTCTAATATATGTTTATGATTTTTTTTATCCTAACAGAGCATCATGGAAAACGGAACCGCAGACTTGTGGAGGCAACTTGCGAGCGACTCCTCAACCCCAGACCCTCAAGTCTCCAGGTTATCCTCAGAATTATCCTGGGAGGACTGGAGTGTCTGTACATCCTGACAGCCCAACAAGGCAGGATCATCACTCTTGAGGTAAGGGAATTATGAATACTTTTAATGTTGCTATTAAAAATATTTGTGTTTCAGGCCAAATATTTAAGAAATATCTTATAGCCTACTCCATTAGAGAGACAGCTGTTGAAAGGTTATAGACTCCTACCATTCTAAAGGTCTATTATCCTAGCCACACACCCAGATAGCTAGTAGCTCCTATCCTTTATGAACCTATGCTATCCCTGTGAAAAATAAAGAAAATAAATCTAACTTTGGCATAAATACGATATGTTAATAATGAAATTTGGTTTTAGTGTTGGCTTTACTTCTTAAAAAATACATCATATTTGGATTCATTTTCTGCATTCTTTATAAAGATAATGCATTTAATGAAACTAAATTAATTAAATCAGATCGAACAAAACTGGCCAATATTTATAAGAAATAGAGTTGATTATTCAGAGAGCAGCATTAGAATGCACTGTGAGGGTTTGGTAAAAAGCTTCTGGACAGAGTAAATTTGGTTGGATGGTATATTGAAGTTTGACATGTTCTTATTTTGGTTAGTATAATGTGGTGTGTATGACAACTTTTAATCTTCAGAATTAATTATATCATGTTAAATAACATTTTAGTGTTAGCCCATACCATTGAATACTAAGATTTAATTATGTTTGGAACCAATGTGAAATTTAATCTAAATATTCTATTCAATACGGGTTCCTTCATCATGAATAGACTTTATAATATAAAAACTCGTATTTGGTATATTACCAATAACTGTATGCACACACCAAATAATTTTATTGTAAAATTGACACAGTTTCTAATGGAGGATATATTGGTTGATTGTCCTTAATTTTTCAGATTCAAGACTTGGACTTGGAGAAGAACCGAGATTACATTCTCATAAGAGACGGAAACTCACCGAAGAGCCCACCGATTGCAAGACTTACTGGAAAAATTGAAGACAATCCACGAGTCATTATGTCCACTGAAAGTAAATTGTATTTGTATTTCAAAACGAGTCTAGGGGAGTCACAAAAAAGGATTCAACATAAGATATTCACAAGGTAATTATCACTCATACTGTGTCTTTATAATAAAATAGTGGATTTTACATATTGTTAAGTTGGTTTTGTCTTTGATGCATATTTTGTAAGTTTGTTATTAGAAATATAAGAAGAAATTTCAACAAATTGTTGTCTGTTACAAAGATAACATCTGAACCAACTGAGAGAATTCTGTTTTATATATAGGGACTGTAATTTATTGAGCAATTTTTTCATGAGAAATACTATAAAATATTGATACTATAAACATTGGAGCAAACTCAAAGTCAACTGGAGAGGGAAAAGCAGTTCACACTAGAATCACAAACCATTTATGAAGAAAATGATAGGAAACTTGGCCAAGCCATAAATGAGTACACTAAGAAAATAAAAGACCTAGAAAAAGAGACAAAGCTCCTAAGAAGTAAAGTAGGGAACAGTGATGAAACAACTCTTTCCAATATTAGGACTGCTAATGTCTCTGTACAAACAGTAGCACCCAACGTAAACCAACAATCACAACCAGCTTCAAACTCGCCATCCCTTCTAAATGAAATTGTCCAGCTAAAAACAAAGCAGGGATGCATGGAAACTTTAATTAAAACGATGACAGCCCAAATTGAAACCATTTCTTTTAAACAACAACAAGTTATCTGAGCTACAGCACACAAATGACCTTTTGACTGACTCTGACAAAATTATGCTCACAAAAAATAACCAAACATGCTCTAAAAAACCGAACACCTCTCTGACTAATGGCAATTCAAAGAAAGCACAGACTGCAGGAAACATCCAAACATGCACAAAAAAACTTAAAAATGTGTGGACAGAGACCAGCACAGAAAAACCCTTAAAAAATCAAGGGAAAACATTCCAAAGCATCTCTTTACAAGTCGCAAAAGCCCAAGAGAAACTTAAGAAACCTAAAATATCCTTACCAGCTAAAGTGGCTAAAAAACCCATAGAAAAATCCACGATGAAACTAAGTCATGGACCCCCGCTACATGCTAAGCTAAAAGCAGAGGATGAAAGCTACTATGATTTCTTCCTCAAACACATTGATTTTTACAGAACACTCAAGACAGTACATCCTGACTGCTCACTTACTTTTTTAGACAATGCCAAAGTGAAAATCTTACATCCCTAACCAAACAAAAACAGGGAAAAACAAAAACTCAAAGCATAAAAAAAGTCCCAAATAAACTTTCCGTCTTACACCAAAATGTAGAGGGAATAAGTAAAAAATCAAACCGGCTAAATCACCTTATAGAAGAAACCAACCCCGACATAATCATAATTAGCGAGCATGGGCTTAAAAAAGATCAAATGGAAAACACCAGACTGCCTAAGTACTGCCTAAAAACACATTTCAGCCGTGAAGACCATAGAAAGGGAGGTGTCGCCATTTTTGTCAAAGATGAACTAGCAACAGCTGCGCAACCCATAATCATAGAATACAACAAAGAGCTAACATGTGAGATGGGCATGATCAAAGTATCGCTAGGTAAAAGGCAGCTATACATCTTAGGTGTCTACAGAACCCCAGCAGGACAACTTGAAGAAGCTTTAACCTTACTCTCAGCGACAATTGAAGAAACGAGGGCTGAGAATCACCCGATTCTTGTTATGGGAGACATAAATGTTAATAGTCTGAAAAAAGACAGGGAGAATGATATGCTTAATGACACCCTAAGCAGCCACAACATCACTAGACTACCACTCCCTCCAACACGAGTTACCCCAACATCCAAGACATCTATAGATTTCATCTGTACAAATATGGTCTCGGATGAAATAACTACTAACGTGATCCATGCTGGAATTTCTGACCACTCAGCTCAAATCTGTGAAATAACACACACAACAACTCTACCAAAACAACAAAGTACAATGCGCAGAATATTAAACCAAAGAAACCTTAACTTACTAAAGGTTCAGTTGGAAAATGAAGACTGGCAAAATGTACACAACACAGACTCAGCAGAAACAGCATACAAAAATCTTCTGTCAACAGTGGTAATCAACCTGAACTCAACCTGCCCTAGAAAAAATGTCCGCCCTAGGAGGAGGAAGGTGATGGTTTTTGCTGACGAAGAAACAAATTGCCTGAAACAAAACTATTTACAATGTCTTCAAAAATATGAACTCACTGGAGCGCTATCAGATAAAAATAAAATGAGCAAGGCAAAGAAAGATTATGATATGAGGCTGAAATCAGTAAAGCGCCAAGCATCAGCTGATCACATAGCAAACGCTGCAAATAAATCAAAGGCATTGTGGCAGGTCATAAATAGTGAGAGGAAGGACAATCAACCAAAAATATCAGAACCAAAAATTACTATAGGACAGGAAATCGTCACTAACCCCCACACAATTGCTAATCACTTTAACCAGTTTTTCACCAATATTGCAGAAATCACCCTAAAAAAAACCAGCCAAAAGTCACAAAACAACCTGCACCTCCACAAACCTCAGGTAATGATTTAACACAGCTACCTTTCACTGATGAACAAGAAATTGAAGAGATCATCGATAATCTTAAACCCAAAACCTCGTCAGGATTAGATGAAATTTCAGCAAAGATGCTGAAACACTGTAAGAAAGCTTTAACTCCACCACTAGTCAAAGTAACAAACTTATCCCTCGCTTATGGCCACTTTCCAGCCGCACTTAAACAAAGTAAAGTATACCCCAAGCTAAAAAGTGGAAACCAGACTGAAGCCAAAAACTACAGACCCATATCGTTAATCTCAACCTTCTCCAAAGTAATTGAGAAAATAGTTTTAAAAAGACTAATGGACCACTGTGAACATAACAGCCTGTTAACAGAAAGCCAACATGGCTTCATCAAGGGAAGATCCACAACATCTGCCATAATCAAACTTGCGGAATTCATCATTGATAGCTTGGAAGAAAAAAATCTGGTTACTGGAATTATGCTGGATTTCAGCAAAGCTTTTGATTGCTTGGGACACGAACTGATCCTCAACAAACTTGAACAGCTTGGTGTGAAAGGCCAAGCCCACGCATGGTTCAAGAGTTATTTGGAAGGAAGAAGTCAGGTTGTTGACATTCAAGACACACAAAAAAACATACGCCAAGAAGTAAGATCAGACCCTTTACCCATTACAAGGGGTGTACCTCAGGGGTCGGTATTGGGACCAGTCCTATTCATTCTCCTGACAAATGACATGCCACAATATCTAGGAATGCACTGTACTCCCCTAATGTACGCTGATGATACGACACTTCTAGTCTCCGAGTCATCACCAAACAATGTGGCCATCAACTCTTACATAGCACTGAATAAGGCATATCAATACTGTCATGAAAACGACTTAGTTGTAAACGCTGAAAAAACCAAACAATTAGCTTTTGGGAGAAGACAGGAGGAAGTCCCAGAACTACCAGAAGTATCAATGGAAAGCCAGACCAAATTCCTAGGAATGACTATCGACAATGCACTATCCTGGAACAATCATGTTGACGCACTCTCCAAAAAATTGAACTCCTGCTTGTACATTTTAAAAAGAGTAAACCTCGTCAGTGATGATGCCACAACAAAAACTGCCTACCATGCATTGTTCGAGTCTCACTTACGATATGGCCTTGCAGTTTGGGGAGGCACAACAGCAGGAAACCTTAATCGAATTCTACTTCTCCAGAAGAGAGCAATCAGGATTATGGCCGGCCTTGGCCCAAGGGAGAGCTGCAGAAAGGTCTTCAAAACTACAAATGTGTTAACAATCATCGGCCTATACATAAAAGAAGTCATATTATATGTAACGATCGAACAGCTTCAACGAGGCCTTGATATACACACACACAACACTCGTCATGCATCAAACTTTCACCTCCCTCTACATCACACTGCATCATATGAGAGGAAACCATCCTATATGGGGAGGAAACTCTTTAACCTCCTACCAGAAGATCTAAAGATGCTGAACGTGAAGAAGTTGAAGACAGCCCTGACCAACTGGCTCATCGACCGACCATTTTACTCCATTGATGAGTTCCTGGACTGGAGGAAGAATGAAGAACACATTCACTGAAGGAAAATACCTATATAAAATTGACGCCATTGCATTTCTCGATGTTGTGTTAATAAAGAATTTGTCTATTGTCTATTGTCTATTGTCTATTGATAAGTCCATGAATATTCTGGCAATTTTATATTGTTGTTCAACTGAATCTGTAATAAATTCAGTGAAGTTTACCAATGCTGTCACTGAAGATTTGATTTTCCGGAACCCATGCTGTTGTTCATCAAAAAGGTTAAGGTGCTCTAAAAAGATGTGCTACTAATCGATTATAAATATCCTTTTCAAAAATGTTTGATATTGATGGCAGAAGAGCAATAGGACGATAATTAGACATATCTGTGGTTTCTCCTTTTTTTAAATAAAGGAATTACTCTAGAAATTTTTAGTTTTTGGGGAACATTATCTTATATAAATGAAGACTTTACAAGATGGACTAATGGTTTAATCAATACTTCTTTTGAATATTTCATTAATGTTATTGGAATCTCATTATAACCACTGGAGAACATCTACATGTTATTTTGCCAGATCCATGTATATCATAGATTAAGTCTCCTTGTGTTATTACTTCATTTTGTACAGTTTGTTTTTGAAGCAAGTTATCAATGACACCCACAAAGTAATCATTAAAAGCATTACTGACTTGTGTCGGGTTGAAGATCTGTCCATTACTTACATTAATAAATGTTATTTTCTTAGTTTTACAGTTTTTTTTTTAATTTGAACAATCAAATTGAGTTATGGTCTTATTCTCCAGGTTGTAGAGCAACTGTAGAGACTGCCAATGGTACAGTGTCTTCTCCAGCGTACGGACTTGCTGACTACCCTAGCAACCAAGAATGTCTGATGCGTATCCACAACCCGTCCGGTAGCGCACTCTCGCTCAAGTTCGACTACTTCAATGTTCAATGTTCACCCGTCGGACAGCGTGCAAGTGTTTGATGGCACCAGCACTAGTGGTCTACGCTTGCACCCAGGCAATGGGTTCTCAGGCTCCGCAGTACCCAAGATCACGCTCACTGCCTCCAGTGGTACTATGCTCGTACGGTTCACCACTGACGCCCTCCACAACAGCAAGGGCTGGCACGCAGAGTACTCAGCAGGTCTGTGAATATTTCCTTTCTGTGATGCTCACCATTTTAATATAGGTTTTAAATATTGTAGAACTATTACACAGCATTCCTATCTATGCTGTCAAGAAAGCTTATGACAGCATAGATAGGAATGCTCTATTCAAGAAGATGGAAAAACATGGAATCCCGCAAAAAAACTGATAAGACTGTCAAAAATGTGTATAAGTGACTCAAAGGCCAAAATAAGAATAGATGGAGAAATGTCGGAAAACTTCCTTATCAACACTGGAGTAAGACAGGGAGATGGGATTTCTCCCACTCTCTTCAACCTGGCTGTGGAAGAGGCATTACAAAAAGTTAAAAGACTACAAAGAGGGGTTTTAAATTAGGAGTGGACCTGAACATAATGGCATTTGCGGATGATGTAGTGATCTTGTCAGAAAGTTTGGATGACCTCCTCCACACTAACAAAAAGTTTTATTAAAGAATGTCAAACAGTAGGCTTAGAGCTAAATGAAGATAAAACTAAAATTATTCATTTTGGAAGACATGCTGGAAATGTGAGAACAAACTTAAGCATTGACAACTACTCGATTGACTGTGTAGAAAGTTTTATATTTGGGTGTAACAATAAACAGCAAAAAACGTGGAGGATATAGAGATACAAAGCAAATTAGCTAATGCAAATAGGTGTCTTGGGGCGTGTACAAGACTCTTTACGTCAAGGTTGTTGTCACAATGCTCCAAAATAAGAATTTATAAAACAATCATTCAACCAGTCCTAATGTATGGAAGTGAAACATGGACATTAACGAAGAAAAATGAGGGGCGGTTGATTGTTTTTGAGAATAAAGTTCTCCGAAAAATATTTGGACCAATATGTGATGAAGGGGTGTGGCGAATAAGAAAAAATAGAGAATTACGCAATGTATACCAAGATCCTGATATTGTGGCTTTGGTGAAGGCAAAGAGAATTAGCTGGCTGGGACATGTACATCGGAGACAGGAGGGCACAAGGTTAAAAGAGGTCTACTAGGCGGTACCGACAGGAAGGCGCCCTTTGGGTAGGCCAAAGATAAGATGGTGCGATCAAGTGGTCGAAGATGTGACCCGGTGTGGAGGGTCTGTGGATCTGGCGGAAGACAGGGTGGCGTGGAAGAGGCTCATAGACGAGGCAAAGAATCGACTGAGATTTGTTACGCCCCCGGCAGTAAGTAAGTAAGAACTATTACACAGTTCTAAAATGAAATTAATATGACGAAACTACTTGTATATGAGAATGATAACCTAAAACAAACAAATATTATTAAATGCTAATCCTTTAACTGTCTTAAAGGCCAAAACATCAATAATGTGAATTTGTGAAAAGAATAACTGGAATAGAAATTTAAGAAATGCAAGTCATGATACACTAAATAAAGTGAATTAAATGTTAAATTTATATAACCTAGTACTAGTTAAAGTTTAATATATTAATGGAATAACAAAAATACGGAAGTAAATATTGTTTCTGAAACTAGGAATTTAGTGTGTAATTACCTGAAATTCTTAATTGTCAAATTTCTGGGGTGATTACAAAATAGTCTCAAAAAGTATTAATAATGCAACAATTTATTTGTAACTATTAATTATTTACATACAGTATTTGATGACATCAAACAACTTGAAGCTTGTCTTACTATTTGGTAAACTACTCTTAGCTAATGACTAATTGCAAAATATTATTTAATTGCTTCACACAATTAATAAAGTAATCTCTTGAACAGACTGCCCAGTGCTGAGGCCGGGAGAGGGAGCTCTAGCCTCGAACAGGGATACAGCGTTTGGCACCGTTGTGGTGTTCACCTGTCCCGATTGGCCAGGAGTTTTGCGACTGGCACGAGCAAGATCACCACAGAGTGTCTTCCAGGAGGCAACTGGAGTGTCTCGTACATCCCGAGGTGCCAGGAGGTGTACTGCGGCCCTGTCCCTCAGATCGACAACGGCTTCTCTATAGGCTCCAGCAACGTCACGTATCGAGGAGAGGCGCTATACCAGTGTTACGCTGGGTTCGCCTTTCCTTCCACTCTGCCTTTTGAGAAGGTTTCCTGTCTGGCTGATGGCCGTTGGGAGCGATTGCCCACCTGTCTCGGTAAGTGGCAACAAATCATTCAAATTCAAAGTATTTATTGCACATTGACATTTGAATAATTATATAAGTAATACAAACTGGTGCATGGTCAAGTTTTTTAAAACTAAACTAAAATACAAGCATTGCAATATGTACTACATGTATTGTCTATATTGTATTATGACTATAAAGAATAACAAATCATCCTTATTTTACATAGACTGAAGTGATAATATGGTGTAATAATGAATAATTGCTTGGGTTGGGATTTTAAAATTGATTAGTGGTATTATTTGAAAAATCTTTCTGCATTTCACTTACACTGTAATAAGCTTTTTCTATGAGGAGGTTCTTTATACTATTTTGAAAATTATTATTTTTAAGCTCTTTTATTGATAAAGGTAAACAATTATATAAGCGAATTCCCATATATAGTGGACTTTTTTCAAATAAAGAAGTTTTATGAATTGGAAAGGCAAGAAGAGTTTTGTGTCTAGTATTATGATTATGCTGATTTTTGTATTGGTCAAAGGTGTTTGGGTTTTTATGGACTAAGTTCAACAATTCAAAAATATATAACCTGGTAGTGTGAGTATTTTAGATTTTTTAAATAGCGGTCAGCAGCTCTCTATAAAGTTTGCACCAACCATTGCTCTCAGAACAGCTTTTTGGGCAATGAATACTTTTTCAAAATCAGGAGATGAACCCCAGAGTACAATACTATATTTCAGAATCGATTGTACATAGGCATAGTACTATACAATTTTACAAGTAGAAATAGGTACTGAATCTGCTAATATTTTCATTCCAAAGCGAAAAGAGCTTAGCTTGTTTACTAGATCATTAATGGTTTTACTTATTAACTTAAAGCCCAGTTTTACTGTATTTTGTAACTCTTGCAGCGTCTCAGTGCCCTCCGCTGCCCGAGACTGCCCATGCCAACTCAACAATCCTCAATGGCGGTGGTCGCAGCTATGGAACTATCGTACGCTTCGAATGTGAGCCCGGCTACGTCAGAACTGGCCACCCGGTCATCCTCTGCATGAGCAACGGAACCTGGTCCAGTGCTCCACCAACTTGCTCAAGTACGTTTGTCATCCTCAGTTTATTCCTTTACCATTAAAGCACTAAAATTCAAGAACTTTCAATTCTATTTAATTAATGATCTAAATGCAATTATCTTTTTGATGTTCTTAGCAGTATACAATGATAAATCTAATCTAAATTTGAGTTAACGCTTTGCTGCTTTGCCCATGTAGGAGCAATGTGTCCTAAGCTACCGGAGATCGCTAATGGATTTGTCATTGAGGCATCTCAGAGATATTTCTTCGGTGATGAAGCTCGTGTCCAATGCCACAAGGGCTTCAAGCTGGTCGGAGGTTCTAATATCATTCGCTGCGGTCCCGAGCAGACGTTCCTCAACCCTCCAAAATGTGAAGGTAATCTATAATTTCTTATTTCAACCATTAAAAAAACTAATATTGGGTTTTTTATGATGTTTATCACTGTATTATAGACAATTTTTATTAGAATAACAATGTTCAATAATTTTCTGCAGACATCAATGAGTGCGCTAGCAGCCAGTGTGATCAGGCATCCACAGAGTGCATTAACACTCCCGGCAGCTTCTACTGCAAGTGCCGCAGTGGCTTCACAACCACCATGGACTGCAGACCTGTAGGCGACCTGGGCCTCACCTCCGGCGGTATCCCTGACGAATCTGTTACAGTTTCCAGCTCGGAAGTCGGATATCCTAAAGAGGTAAACTGTGAAAATATATATGACCTAGTCTTTCGGCTATGTAAAATTGTAAATTTTATGGACCCTCTCAATATCTCTTGAGCCCATAGAATATTCTAGAATTAAAAAAGTTGTTTTCATTGACATGACATTAAATTGAAGGTGTTTTATAACAAGAACAAAATCTTACTACTGAAGCAAAGAGGCTTAACCATTTTGTGACTGAATTGATAGAATAAAAACTGTAGTAATGAGATCACCCAAATGTTAATAAAACATTCATTACCCCTTTAACTATAGTTAAGAAACATTGGCATTGTTACAAAAGCAACATATTATGTATTATAATATCTTTTTTTCCATTTCCTTAAAAATCATAGAGTAAGATACTTTTTATTGGTTGCATATGGTAAGAAAGCACTAATAATGACAGATATATTTAATGTAACTTTGTTCTTGTAAAAATGTGATGTAATGTAATGTTTTGATTACGCCTTTTCAAATTTTAATTATTTCAAATATAGTTATTCTCTCTCTCACTAATTAAAAAAATAAAATAATTTTATAATTTAATTATTAAATTTGTTTTGTAAATTCCTTTGCTTGTAATTCTTGTTCGTACCGTTACTAGAAAAATATTATAAAATCAACAGTACTTTTCAATAATTGCCTTGATAATAACAATTATCTCAAATTGTTGTAATTGAAAATCTGAGCATTCTGTTATGTGCTGGTTGGGTTTCAGTTGATCCGGCTGAACAGTGGCGTTGGATGGTGTGGTACCAATATCGAACCAGGGTTCAACTGGGTTCTGCTGGACCTCAAGGCTCCTACCATAGTCCGAGGGTTCCGTACCCAGAGCGTCCAACGGTCAGATGGGAGTCTGGCCTTCACATCAGCCGTTAGAATACAGGTTCGTATTTTACTCTAGTTCTCTTAAAAATTTGTCTCATTCGTGGGATCTAGCCAATTGAGTGAACGGACTAATCAAACAGATCAAACGCTATGTTTGATTTTTTTCTTAATTATTATAGCTTTCCTTTATCATCATCATCATCATCTGACGTTTCCGTTATCACGGGTCGTCGTACACAGCCTCCTCCACTTTTGTCTGTCATTCCAGGTCTCCTCTTCCTCCACCTGCATTTTCTGTAGTCCCCTTCTCTCTATGTCTTTCCACACTTGGTCCTCCCATCTTCCTCTCGGTCTCCTCTTGGTCTTCTTCCTCTTTCCTCCTTCTCCAGTGCTATTCTTTTCTTTATATTTTTGGTAATACTATTTCACGTTTGCTCTGAAGACATCAATTCAATTTCAAACTCATAGTACGGTATTCATTTGTTGTTTTCAGTACACCAACAACCTAACAGACGTCATGAAGGACTACACCAACCCTGATGGAACTCCTGTCGAATTTAGAATCCTCGAACCGACTCTTTCCGTGCTGAACTTGCCTGCTCCGATCGAAGCTCAGTACATCAAATTTAAAATTCAGGTAATACAATGCCTTCAAGTCAGTTCTAGATCTAAAATTTAGGCTGTGAGTGCATTATTTTGAAAACCAATAATATTTCAGGTCTAAAGTTTAAAACTTCTCACTCCAACAGTGATTTTGCTAGAGAAAGACAATTTTGCTTTTAGCAGTGAAAAACTTGAAACAATCAAGTATTAATAGTAACATTTATTCCTGGATTTCAGGAATGCTGATATGCATGCTGTTTGTTTTAAAACGTTTTTTTAGTTTAAGTTCACTGTAACACTCCCATACGAAATGACTTTACTTTAACGTTTATTTAAGGAATTCTGTAGAGCTGATTTACACAGCATTTTTAAAAGTGCAAAAGCAATTCCTGTTTTACAAATGCTTTATTCAACTTTATGATCTAAGTGCTCTTTTACTTATTTTCTGTTCAACTATTCATTCCATTTTCAGCTTTGAAATTGGCTTTACATTGCTTTATAATATAAATCAACTGTAAATGGTGAAATATACAAAATACTGATGTCTAAAATGACCTTGTAATGTTGGCAGGATTACAACGTCGCGCCCTGTCTCAGACTGGAAGTGATGGGCTGTACAAGACTAGAATGCTCTGACATCAACGAGTGCGCCACCAACAATGGTGGTTGTGATCAGAAGTGTATTAATAGGTAAGTTCTTAAATGAATATCACATTCATTCTCTATGTTTGTAAACTAAACACTTGGTCGTTTTTAAATGACTGTCAATCTTTTCAACCAATTTTAAAATATAGACACTATTTTAAAGAATTATGTTTTTTTTGTATAAACGTATCCTTATATTCTCTTTCATAACTTACACCATAGATCATTTATCCTAGAAAAACGTGGATGTGCTAGAAATTAAAAGATCTAAATAATTTAAATTACTAATTTGAAAATATTGTTTAAACAGAATGGTGGCTTCTTCCTGATTAATTCTGCTTTGAATTTCAAAACTTTGAATTATTAATCTCCACCAACATTTAATAATCGGGATTAAATTTCTCATAAAACATGTAATCGTTGTAGCTGTAACGTGTTCTTGTGACCTCCTTTAGATTTTCTAACTATTACAACTTTTTTTAAGTGAAATTTTACATTTCAGTCAAACTATTTATGTGATGTAATACATATTTATGGTTTTAATGTTTATGCAGAATAATAAATGTAATTTTATAATGCTTAACACAAAATTTATTTACGTAGTTTTATTGTACTTTTTAAACGTATCTAGAGACATTTTTTTCACTTTGTTTGATTGATTATCAGGCCAAGATGTCCAAACCAAAGAGCATCTTTCTTTTACAAATTACATTAGTTCAACAAAGCACATCTACATCAGTAAAAAGATATAAACAACTGTTTACAAGCATTTCCATGTTAAATCTTCTTGAAGCTAAAATAAACGAAGGTTAGTATATTTTATTTACCAAACTCTAACATAAATATGTTTCCAGCCCCGGGAGCTACGGATGTGTCTGTAACGTCGGCTATGAACTGTTCTCCTCCAACGGTACAGCTGGGTTCAACGTGGACAAGGCTGAATCTGGCGAGAAGGACGGAGACATCTTCCAGTACAACAAGACCTGCGTGCCCGTCATGTGTCCACCCCTGGAGGCTCCAGAGAACGGCATCATTCTGACCACTCAGGAGTCCTACCACTTCGGCGACCTCGTCAGTTTCCATTGCCACTTCGGCTTCGTGATGGCCGGCTCCGCCTCGCTGCTCTGTACGTCAGGAGGTGTCTGGAACGGATCTGTGCCGGAGTGCCAGTGTAAGTCCTGAAAACTATGAAAATCATGAAAGTATGATAAATGTAAGAGGTTAAATGTATGACAAATTTGAAACTGAAGTCGTTATCATGAGAAAAAAACTAGCTGTCTCAATCAGTCAGTAGTTTGAGAACTTCTATCTTGTGTGGAATGGACAGTTTTATTTGTTAACTTCTAAAATTATATAGAATTTAAAAAAATGAAGTTTGGCAATAGTTAAAAAAAAATATTTATCACGGTTTTACAATATATGTAATAGAGATTTAGTAGGTTCTTTTACATCATTCTAAAAATGAAGTTTATTTTGTTATATTATTGGTTTAGTTTATACCTTTAACAAAATCAAGTTTAAAGCTTATAAATTTTGTTCATTAGTACAACATAATTAATAATATTCAACTAAAACCAATTTGATAAGGAGATGTATAACTCATGTACATGTTTTACGTCTTTGCCTTTTCTCTGTAACTTAATTTGCAATTCTGACTAATTTTATTAATCCCTATTTTACTCACATCATTTCAGTAAAACCTTTGAACACTTTTCTAAGATTGCAGATTATAATATTAAAATAAGTAAAATCATTAATCATAAAGAACATCATTATGAAATATCTCAATGATCATAGCCGAAATGAAGATCTTTGTGATTTAGAATACTTTATTTCATGTCTCATGTAATTCATGAAACACAAATCTCAGTTGTCACATTTTTTAATCTTGATATGAAATGTATCCAGTTCTTGGTCAAACCTACCCTACAAGAACTTAAAACCTGACTTTCACATAGAACAATAATTTTATATGAAACAGATATATTATAACTAATTATTACGAAGAAGGCAATAAAAAACAGTGTTTATGGGGTTTAATTGTGAATGTTCCATGTACAGATGCCAAGTGTGTGAGTCTGCCCGATGATGTAGAAGAAGGACTCTCAGTCCTGCGCTCAGACAGGGAAAGTGTCCTTGTACCGTTCAGAGAGAATGTAACGCTCAAGTGTAGCAACAATGGACGTCAGCTCAGAGGCAACCGCAACGTCAAGTTTCCGACAGTGCGTTTATGATCCTAAGCCTGTAAGTAACCTAACTCAGTGTTAAAGACATTATTTTTGTATTGAATAAAAAATAAATAATTTATGACTAATCAAGTAAATTTTTTTAAACTAACAAAATTATTTATGTTGGCTATTTTATAAATTTGGATGTCAGTGTGAAACCTATATAAGAAGTCTACGTATGTCCTAGGCAATCTATTTCTTCAAAAAAGATATTCAAATTTTACACGATTTATTCAAAACTACCTAGTCCTACCTATAGTAAAGTTAAAAAAAATACAATATTGTTTCCAATACTTAAAATATTTTGTTTTTCAGATATTGAAATAGAACAAGAATGACAAATGAAATACACAAACACTTTTTTTATTACAGTTAGGGACTATCCCTAAATTATGTAGCATCCCAAAGGGGAAGGAGTTTTTCCCCAGCAGTGTTATACGCTGTTACAGGGTGAGTGGGAGGGAGGTGTTTTGACGCAGGGTTGTGTAACTATTAAACCACAACTATTAATTGCTTGAATGCGTTCACAAAATAAGCCTGGTTCCTCCCAAAGATTTTAAAGTATGTATTATATACTCTTCCTCCCCATTGGTAAACATTGTTGCACATTCTACATGTAAAAATAATGAAAAAGTGTATATAAAAATGAATCAAAATTTGTAAGAAAACTTGAAACAAATTTTATTCTGAACAAAACTGTGTAAATAAAGTACACATAAATGTTTGATTAAATGCATTTTTATTCATAACAGTGCAAATAAAAATTTAATTGAAAACATTATTAAACATTTTGATCTGTTTGTTGGTGATAAAAACAAAAGATATTATTCCCCTAAGATGAAAATGTTGTTTTTTCACTCCACTTTTTGCATTTGACACGGATTTCCTCAAAAAACTACTCAACTTACAGTTCTGGAACCTGTTTTATTCAATTTATCAGGTCAAAAGTAATAAGAAACAATTGAACTCGCCCCTTAATCTACCTTAACTGAATTTCAGGGAGGCTTCGTTTTACATGGTGAGTTGAAATCTGGGTGAAATCTTTCACTAATCATACTTGGTAAATTATTTTTTTCTAAAACTATAAAGTTGCTATTTTTCAAATACTGCAATACAACTCTGAAAATATATAATAGCTATACTTATGTAAGATGCATATTTATAGTCATGTCACCCTGAGAGTGTTAAAACAATTTAAAACTTACAAAATAACGGAGAGAGCAAGATAAATCATTTTTAAAATTCTATTTTATTATTATTTGCTTATCAGTTTAACAAATGTAAACTCAATAGTGCCATGTATGGCTTTTTCTGTAACCTGAAAATAAATGTACCTTCTGCTGGAAATGTTTTAACACGTATTTTTAAGTGTGAGATATGTTAGATTTGGATTTTATGTTGATATGTACATCATTTATTTGTTACTTTATTCTTACAGAGCAGAAATTATTGCTTTAAAAAGTAGATCTATAAAGACCTGTTCTGTTTTTTATGTATACCGTACTTCTTTCTAATATTCCATTTGCTGCAGGGCTTCCCAGAATACTGGCTCTCCGGAAGCAGTCCGGGATGTCCCAGAGCAGACTGTGGTCTACCGGTACCCCACTCCGGGAGCCGAGTACGGTAACTACGTGGACACACGCTACCAGTCCTCATTCTTCTTCGGCTGCCAGGACACATTCAAGCTGGCTGGCCAGACTGACCGCAATGACAACGTGGTTCGGTGCCAAGCCAGTGGTGTCTGGGACTTTGGTGACCTGCGCTGCGAAGGTCCTGTGTGTCAGGATCCGGGTCGTCCTGTCGACGGATATCAGTTCGCTACCAGCTACGAACAGGTAACACTCTTAACAGTATTTATTCACTCATAATTTTAGTGTAAAAATTCAGATTCATACTTTATCTGAAAAATTCTTCTATTTCTTTTAATCTGGTATATTTTTGATGACACCAATACGAGTAACTTACTTAATTACACATAACGTAAATGGAGGAAATATTGAGTTAACTCTTTGACTCAGGTTATAGGGTTTAGGCAAATCCCACAACAAATTCGGGAGTGCCTTATTGCAGTAATCCCAATATCCATGCGGAAAGCACTATGGTGCTAAACAGTTTTCACAATAATGTTTCGTGATGAATAATCTCTCGCCATGAATACGAATGCGATCTAGTGGAATTAATAAGAAACACTTTCAAGTTGTTTTCCGTCGTTCCCACTAGATCGCAGTTGCTCTTTTTATTTCTTTCTTTCAGACCCAATTGACGGTATTCCCCCCCCCCCCCCCACCCCCCCCCCCCCCCACCCCCCCCCCCCCCCACCCCCCCCCCCCCCCACCCCCCCCCCCCCCCACCCCCCCCCCCCCCCACCCCCACTTTTTAAAAAAAAAAACAGTACGTATGTATACAACAATCGACATGGAACAACGGTACTATAAAGCGTGTCTAACCACTGTGTGTGCAACAGACAAAATTGTAAATAGCCAGTTAAACCACGTCAAGCCGAGCATTGTCTCCTCGAGCGTGAGAGGCGAGAGAGGGCGGAGTGTCGAATGTCGGCATGTTTCCCGAGACAATGATTGTTGGCCAACGGTCTCACAGGTCGCCAAACAATGCACCTGCGTAATTGACTTATGATTGCGATAATTGTGGTCGACCCGGTCTTGTGGCCACAATGGGTGTCATTGTCTCCTAGTAGTGCTATCGTCCGGCCGGCCCAGTACACGTCTGACCGACAGCCCCACTTCGCTAATCCGCCAATATCGGCGACTCTGGCACGGTGTCGCGTCTTTCCTAGTTTTACGGCGACGCTCCGTTTGTGTCCGGCCAGACAAATGAGACTGGAATATTCCGGTGTCGTTGCTGGAGAAAGTTCAACGAAAGTGGGCAACGGTGAGTCGGTGACTTTCACGTAAGGATAACTGAACTTTGGTAAATTTAGAAGACTATAAAAGTCGAGAATCTAAAATAAACCGTGCGTAACCTTATTCAAGAGTCGACCTGTAACCCAAAATTTTCCACTGCGTTTCAAAATTAGAATTAGTCTCTTCTAGGTATGCACAAATAGAGGTGTATACACACTCACAATACTTAGTAACACCAAATCATCAGGGGCATGCTTCCAGAGTCCGCAAAGCTGCAGATCATGCAGTCACTTATACTGTCAGTGTTTTACTACTGCTATACTACATACGGAAATAGTATCTCAGAGGGGAGATGCTTATAGAATTCAAAAAGTGCAAAATCGGCCATTTCTCTTTTTTAGCCTGAATCGGCAGGAACATGTATCCCCCTTTAGAGAGAAAGTCGGGTTGGCCCCAATGGAAGACGTATGCAGGGTCCTGACAAGCTGCATGACTCACAAAGTCCTATGTCTTGGACAGCCTCGGTATCTTGGACACAAACCGTCGTATCGGGAAGAGATCACTCAAAGGAGCACCCGCCAAGACCGAAAACTTCACTTTCACGTTCTGTGTTGTTCATTTCTGAAGTTGTCCCTGCCTCTCGTCTCGTATTGGTGGAAGTCATTGCCTCAAACCACATTTGAATGGACAGTACAGGGCGACCCCTAGAATTATTGAGAGACAGGGTAAGGATAACACTTCAAGCGTGCTGAATTGTACATTACAGTGCATAAGGTTTAACATTGACCTAAGGAGAAAACCTTAAGGTCAGCCGACTCTACAGAACAATGCAAATCTCCAAACATTGTTGCGCCCTTATTATTAGTCATAATTATGGGTTGTGACCTATTTTAAATATATGAATAATACGAACCCAAAAGCTTTTACTATATTGTTATCGCTTAAATTGTTTTACACTCCATCGATTAAGTAATAAAAAAATATTAAAGTTTACAAGAAACACAAGAAAGGGTTTGAATGATTTATTAAAATATCTTTAAAATGAGTCACCTAACATAGTTATACGACTAAAAATATGGGTATAAAAGGGTTTAACACCCTCTTGTGGAGTTAAAATCAAGAAGGCCGCCTCTATAGTTTGAGTAAACTAGCTACAGTACAGCTAGACTGACCTGGGCGCTGACGAAGTGAATGCAGAGGACGGCCAAGGCCGCCAGGTGAGGTCTCAGCATCCCCAGGCTGCTCCTGTAACATGAACACGAGCGTCAGCAGTCAGTACTCAGCACTCAGCACACAGTCCAGCTAGCTTACCTTGAGCTGGACACACCACGCATTCCAGGCACTCACTTCCCTGTCATATATTCCACTCACGTACCCACACTGTCACTTGTGGAGGTAGAGTGAACATGTACATACAGGTTTACAGTTAGACGCGTACAGAAAAGTACATAGGTGTGGCGTACATACATGCTTTGTACAGTTAACGTGTACAGAAATGTTAGATATTAATATAAGAGGAATTTGGAAATTAGTTCACCGCTATGATAAGTGCCTAAATTTATATGGTGACTATTTTGAAAGATAGTACTTTAGTGTCACTTTCAAATGTATACAATACAATTTTTATCTTGTACTTTGCTTTTTTGTTTATATCAAAACGTAATTTACTTTCTGGATAGCCCTCGTTTATTATTATTTTGTACGTACATGATTTGGCACATTTATACGAGTACAGAAATTAATATACATTTAAACATATATGTAAACACCTATATTTCAGGAAAACAAAAATAAGTTGCCATACAAATAACAGACCTAATTCAAGTTTATATGTCATAACATTAAATTTGACTTTTTGTATATAATGCAATTTTTTTCTTGTAGCCTTTGTTTTTTGTTTATATCAAAACGTAATCTACTTTCTGGATAGCCCTCGTTTATTATTATTTTGTACGTATATGTTTGGCACATTTTATACGAGTACAAAAATGTATATACAGTTAAACATATATGTAAACACCTGCATTTCAGGAAAACAAAAATGAGTTACCATAATAACAAACCTTATTAAAGTTTATAAGTCTTAAAATCGTTCAATTTAACTTTTTAAGTCAGTATAGAACTTAAAAACCACTTTAATGAAACATGCGTAATTTGCAGCCTTAAGGGGAACTTAAATTACGAAATTTATGATGATGTAGCAAATTTGAACACAATGTAACAAAATATGTTTTATACCCTTGACAATGAAACTACGAATCTTAAACGCGAAATACTCCAATAATAAGAAATTACATGAATTTAAAGCGAATCGACAACTTTAATTACATAACAATTTAATTGGGTAAACAATTTGGATCCTATTATAGCATTAAATTAATCTCAATATTTATGGATATTAGTTACTTTTTTAGTTACTCGGTAGCGTTGTTGATTTTTTGTCCATTCCAGCTATCTGTTGTAATGTAACTGGACTTTGTGAATGCAACAACTCCGATGTTCAAGGGAAACAGCCAGGTACCTGACCGTGGATGATTGTCATGGAGCTCGACCACCAGACTGTTGTTATGTTACCTTTAAATTATTCATGAACCGTCCTTCAACAAGATTGGACCGTATGTTATGAAGTTTCATTCCAGATAATAAAAGAGAAAGCGGCAGGTCCGATTACAGTTCGTAAGTGGGTCTTCGGGAGAAGAGTCGACCAAGAAGTACGAAGAGGTTTGGAAGGGAGATTTGACTCCAAGGAGACTCGTCTGCTTTTGAGGTGGAATTTGCAACGTTATGCAGGTTAAGTGTTAGAGAGGGCTTCTTAGCCGTAACTTCGTCTGGTTAAATAGGACATCTTTACTTTACGTTACAACGATTAGTACGTCTGGCAACGGTTAAAAGACGCTGAATTCCAGAACGTGTACGTTCTTCTTCCCAAATTACACTTGGCTTCATCAACCAACAATGATGACATCACAGTCCTATAACGACCTCTCTGTAATCTATAATGACATCAGCGACTCTCTGAGTACTTGGGGTTCCCCACCACAGTCCCTATGATAGAAACCAGATACTGGGGTGTTGTTGTAGAAGTGAACAGGTATCTCGTGATATTTTTATGCAATAAGTATTGAAACTGAGTATTATATTGTTTACCAACTATCAACGTCATATCTTGTCTGCTATTGTATTTCTAAAACCACTTTTTTACTAAAGGCGCCAATGTTATTTTTTTAATTTGTTTATGTTATGATTATATTAACTCAATTTATATTATTTTCTAATGTTTGATACTATCCTGGATTAAAAATACGGTATCTGTCTAGGAGGTTCCATAATTCCGGATAATACCTAATAAAATATTTCGACCAACCATCACTGATCTATCTTGTTTACTATTTTATTAGTAACGCCAATTTTTAATCAAAGGCGCCAATGTCATTCTTTTAGTTTGAGCAAAAATTACATAACTTCTATATTCCTTTGTAAAAAAACTGTTAAGAGGTTTCTTGAAAACTTGATATAGTAATTTTAAGGGTTTATACCAAAATCAACGTCCGATTTTAATCAAACATTGTCAAAAAAACGAAAAAAGGATAAAAGCGATAAGGTCGTCTCATTATTGGGCGGATCTAAATTAAAACTGGCATGAATACAGTATTATGAAGCGTTGTTTCCTTCATCCAGTATTGACAAAACTGAGTAGGCTTTGAGCCAAGGAGTATGCCACTTCTCAAAAAACAATGTTCTGGGAACTGGGGCTTTTTGTAGGTGAGGGGATTCTTTATTCTATGATTTAGACTGCATTCAGCATATTAAGTGATTCATAAGCTATTTACCTATTACTTCAAAAGTCAGATTTAGAGTGAGGTTAATTACGTATGTCTAACGGAATGAAACGAAGTTTTGATGTAATGAATGAATCCATGTCAGAAATCGATCATAATAATCTGATACTTATCTGAGTAGATGTAATGTAGACTAACAATTTCAATAACAAACATTCTCGCTCCGATCGCAGAGAGTTTCAGATATTTCGGATATTTGATTGAAATGTATCTCTTAGATTCAGATAAACCTCTCGGGCTCTTGGTTTTAATGAGGTTTCCTTAAAATCAAAACAAGAATAATATTAAAAAGATTACGTATGGTTCTATTCCAAACATTACAGTTCAACCATGGGTAAAGAAGCATAAGTGCATATAATATATTCAAATTGTATAGATCCATTGAATAAAAATCGTACCTAGACCAGATTCTGTATTAACTCAGTGTATCAGTGGATTTTGTCCCTATTGTTTGTCACTACTTGAATAAAACTGCGACTTAAATACAGGATCATTCTATAAAGTAATACTCGTATATCAGATGTTGTTAAAATTCCTTCAATGTAGCTTACCATTACAATAAAGATTCTGGAATTAATTTGTGTCCTAAATAATCGCCCTTTTGTGTTGTGTGATTATCAAGGACTTTCTATACTATGTAAAGACTTAACGTAGGACAAACTTTGATTTTCTGATGTAAATCGAAAGAAACACAGTACAGTCCAATCTCGATAATCCGACATTTGCCAGTCCGACACGCTTGAAAAAACGCTATCTATCGGCAGTCGCCAATGGCCGTTTAGGCCATTGTAGTACAAGTGTAAAGAACCTTTCAGTAAGAAGAAGCAAAAAACTGTTTTTAATTTTTTTTTTAGGTGTAAAGATGGTATTTTAAGAGCTTTCACTGTATTATGTATGCGCAGTTTGTTCATTCTACTATAATTAGGTACAATTACAATGCAATAAAAATGTTTCTTCTTACAGTATAGTGTTTGCTTATTTTCACGTTCTTACTGATTATAGGTTATTTATACATTGTGTAAATGGCACCCTTGGTAATCCGGACTCCTTGATAATCCGACAGTATGCTGGTCCTATATCTGTCGGATTATCAAGATTGGACTGTATATAATAAACCACTCCTAAACTGTTCTCTGACATAACTCACGATGGTTATGGTGGAAAGGTACCGGCGAAATCCTGAAAGAATGGTTCTCGGTCTTGATTATTGATGAATACAACGGTTGTATAAACTCGAAGGTGCTCATTTAGCATGTGTTCAGATGAAATGTAGTGATTGCATTTGGCTAGTTACACCAGTCAAGCAGGAAGCGTTGTGAGCGCAAGTTCCCTCCACGAGAGTGGCGCGAGCGCGCGGCGTGACGTAATAACAGCGGGTCTGTCTGTAGACAGGGCGGGAGGGGAGCCTGGGGCTGCAGCAGGCTCATCTCACCGACTGGCATAACCTCGACTACTCACAAGCCATAATCGTCGCGTTCTACTATTTTTTACAGCCACAGAGAGGCAATACTATCTTCAGAGTTACTACACATCAAGTTCCGCTTGTGACATGAAATGAATGAAGTTTATTCCAGCCAAAATGATACAAAACACTATTAAACTATTATAAATACATAAAACTTGCCTGTGCGTAGGCGTAGGCCAGTTGTTCCCATCCGCCTTAGTCATAAAAATAATAAAATGCCGGACTGAGCAAAAAAAATTAATACAAAAAGTTTATTAGTAGACTAAGCTTTTTGGTTCCCCTTGGAATAGAAACAATAAATGGAAAGAAAAATTAAAACATAAATAAAGAAAAATGTAGTGGCAACATTGAAAACACTAGCAACAAACAAGAAAAGAAATTTATGACTTGAAAAACAATACACTCAACAATCAGAGAAGAAGGAGGTGAGAGGTTGTATAATCTAAACAAACTTCTTAAAAATTAGAGGTTTTGTAACAAAACTTAACATCTTTGTATGTCCATGAAATAAACATTGTTATGTTTTTAGGTTTCCGAAATCAAACATCAAAACCAAATCTCGAAAATCTAAACAGGGCAACTAAAATACTGGAGGACTTCTAACAAAACTTTTACTTTTTTCTTGTCCAAGAAATCAACATTGTTGTATTTTTAGTTTTTCAATGCCATTTTTATTCTTTGTTTGAAGTTTGTTTTTGATTGTGAAGGAAACAGTATTTTTTCCGCACATTTGCCATCGTTCAGTGAAACAAAATATCAGTAAATTACAAATGTATCGTTATTTATTATATTACAACAATTATGTTCTTTCAGACAAAAAAGTTGTTATTTGGTGTAAATTACATGTTTTTACAGCCATCAAATACAGAGTATATTAAAACTTAATCACATAATTTTGAGAAATTTAAATCGAAACCGTTGTAGAAAATAGTTTTTAAAATCATCTACACATAATGTAAATTAAAAAAATAGCAATAACTTTTATGAATCCCAGCGTACAAATGTGCCCGATAGTATTTATATTTAGCTGATTGTTATAGAAATCGAAGAATGGAATCCAGGGACTAAATAAGCTATAACTAAGAAAGGAAATAAAAGCAAATATAATGTGCTTTTTTAGAATTGTGGAAATATAATTAATTAAAATATATCTACAAATCCAAACTCTCTTTCCTAACCTAAAGCTGATTAATACGATGTTAAATCTAAATCCATATTGTTATCTTTATTATTTTTTAAGGAAACATTTATTGTACAACATAGAAAAATGTTAGGAGTGTCTGGTGTTAAAATGCTTTTATATCTTTCAAAAACATACACATTTTTAAGAGAATAATCCTTCTAGGTGAGATTTTTAGTGTCTTCCCAGACACCGATGAAGTGCAGGGCTCATACTGAAGGTCTGCAAGACTACTAATTACTGTTTTGAACTCATCGAAAAGAGCACTTCCCCAAATCAAATCGTTAATTAAAACTCCAACAGGCATGTCGGTGTGGCCCGAGGGAGTGTCCAGGAACCTGTTTGGCGGTTGCTCAACAGCATACATACGAACGGCATTTTATCATTCGTCAAGTATTCTCACACTTCATCGTTAGCCAATCAAGATTTCATTACACAACAATTTATCAAATCCCATCGACGGCCTGCTGCACCTGCCGAACCCGAGGGGGAGGCTTACAGAGCTGCGAGAATGGCTGATTACCAGTCGTGTTTTCTCTTCGATTGTCGCAAAGAACAGAACAACGTCGGCGAACACGCGTGTGAATGGGGTTACCTAACTGTGGTGGCGCTGGCGGTGGCTGGAGTGTTGTAACAGTGAAAGTAATCCTAACAATATTTTATTGATTACACGCTCCGCAGGGCTCACAGACAGATGGAGGAATAAAACACGGCAGGGATACCAATTTCGTTAAATTTTTTTACGTGTCTTTACAGACTGAGTGCTAGATTTTACGTGACACCTTTCGTTACAGTATAGGTAGTTCTATAAAATAATGAGTCGTAAATGATCTATGCTCGTTTATCAAGAGTTACTTCCACGTTAAACTCGTTTTCGCTCATACACACCAAGCCTTGAGCTCCTCATCACTTTATAGAACTTGCAGAATGGAGTACCCCTGATGTTGTACAGTTGTGGCACATCTTGATCCATGTCCATTATTTTGAATAAGGTTTTGAAATTCAATTCAAATTTTTTTACTCAAGAATAGCCATTTCTTTACAATGCAGTTATTTGTTATCCCCTCTAGCCGAAGCTATTTGAGAGGAAAATATAAAAACATATAAACACATACTACAACTATTAATTAACATACAAACGTGGAGACTATAATTCGTATTCAAAATTTAAATTCTAAATACATTGTAACTTTATAAACAACCAAAACAAACATTATATACATATCAATAAATATTTTACATGTAACAGCACATAATTTTACATATTTTTAAAATTTGCTATATTATATTTACCTAACAGAAAACCCAAGGAAATAAGGCATGAACATCTGAGAAATACATAAAGAAAACTTTGATTTTAAAATAAAAAATGTATTAAAGTATTCGGACATCAGTTCTGACATCATAACATGACTGGATTGAGTATTGTTATACACATTTATACATACATAATGTGTAATGTATATTTTTCAATGTGATAATTGAAAGTAAAACTAAATTTTAACCAAACCGGAGATCACAGAAAAACATCCATTTTCATAACCATAACTATCAAATAAAATAAAAAAGATAAATAATTATTCCCATCAATATATAAGTGTTTGTACATTAAATCAATTAAACATATAAAAAACGACACATAACATATAAATACCTAAATATGGACTTGACTTAAACATACTATGAATTTTACATAAATTACTTAACATAAAATGGTTAGTTCCATTCCCGCCAGTGAATATAGATAGCCTCATACGAATTGTATTGTTACATTAATGAAAACATAGCCTAATGTTAGAGCCTATTCTGACATATCTCTTAACTTATTAAATACTCTGAAGTATAATGAACGATTGCCTAGTACATGGTAAGAGGATTTTTAAGGACATTTGCCATCGTTCAGTGAAAATCAGTAACACTACGTTTCGAGTTCTGCAATCTGATCTCTTCTTCATGTGAATAATTTACTAAACAGTAAAGTACTTACTTTACACCCACCTTATTAATAGTGGATACAGACTTAGATTACGTTGTGATTGTAGACTGGAAGGAAGACTATTAGTTGTGCATTATGAGTTGGCCCGAAAAATTTGTTGGCGTGAAAATGAAACGTATTTCGTAAACGAAATACAAACCAGATCAGTAGGTATTTCGTTGAGCGATCTTCCTCCGAAGATGTCTTTCGTAAAGGTTAAGGCCTTCTTGAGAACAAGACTTTTGTGCACCAATGGAGGAGTCAGGAGTCAGCTTTACAAACCGAATTCAGGTGCAGCTACATAAAGATCAACAGACTCACTCGCACATGCTTGAATGACCTCAGAAAATGCTTTCAGTTTGACATTGAATTCTGAAATTAAGATATTGTATTGGAGAGTAAATAAATCGCTTTAAAAGTACAGCAACAAACTCATTCTACTCGCCAATACAATTCATGGACAGTATTTACTACAAATCCTGGCTATAAAACTGGTGATGTTTCATAACAGAACGTTTTGTCGTAAAGTCCTGTACTGAGGAAATTATTCCTGTCTGACGAATCGGTCCATAGCGTGACTGTCCATTGCTGCAGAGCTAATAAGAGAATCATTTGGCGTTTCCGGTCCGGTACACATAGGGTAAGAAAAACAGCCAGTTCCTCCCGGCCATAAGTTTGTTTGTTTGCCTTCTCGAGCACAGGTAGGTCGAGGAATAGCGACTCGTATGGGTATGTCCACGGACTGTGCACTAAGAGCCAAAGGAAGGACCGTTTGAAAAAGTAGTCAAGCCGTTTTGTTGCTTTGAATGCCATTTTTTACTCCGTACAAATAGCAAAGTAGAAGTAACGCAGTCGTATTGTTAGAAGGTCTGGTTTCACCTCGACTCGCATTACATAATTGACAGTTGCTGCGAGGTCATCGAGTCACCGTGACCCTTCACCTTCAGCGGTGGACTAACGGAGCCACAGTCCTTCGTCTGCTCTGTAAACGCATTGCTGCGGTCCACATAAACTGTTTGTCTTAGACTCTTCGAACGCGATAGGCATTTTTGTTGATTGTACCAAACGTTTGTTGGAAAAGCAGACTGAACCCATTAGCAAAATTATACTGACCTTCTTGGGATTCGAACCCGTGACCTCTCAGCTAGAGAGACGCAGCGTTTATCTCTAGGCTACGAAGTAAACCAACCTAAATGGTTTTACGAACCTACCAAGAATAAACTGTGCACATTAAAGCAACCTAACCTAACCTAACTTAACTTAACTTAACCTAACCTAACCTAACATAACATAACATGACATGACATAACCTAACCTAACATAACATGACATGACATGACATAACCTAACCTAACCTAACCTAACTAACCTAACATAACATAACCTAACATAACATAACATAACCTAAACTAAACTAATCGTTAATTATATTTCATATGTTTGCATGCATATGAAATTTTAGGACGTACCAGTGATAGGACAGTTATTTTTTTGGATATATCATAATATAATTAAATTGAATAACGTCTTTATGTAAAACAACGTGAAAGTTTGTAATAAAAATAAATTGTCAAAACAAATTTTAAATAAAAACGGTGAAAACCAAAACTAATATAACCATACTAAATATTCATTTTTAGTTTCGTTTCTTTGTCTTTCTTGGAGGACAGAAGCCCTCCTAAATTGTAGTTGGCTGCAGCACAAACTGTTGCCATGTTGAGTTCGGAAATGACGACAGCTATTTATTAACGTTTGGGCGGCTTGAATGACGTCTACATCGGAGGTGCCGTACAAGAAAGGACAGCTGGCTAGCCTGGCAAGGACGACACCCAGGAAGCTACGCCTAGGCAGCCAGGATACAGTTGCCACATGTTATTGACACCTTCAGTTCTTGTAGGGCCTAGTCTCCGCTTTATAAGGCGCTGCTCAAAGTATGGAGCAATGCGTGTTTAAGCTGATTTTGTATGTGCGACAGTTATCTTCTAAATTTTTACGTAACTTTGTGAATTAAACATTATTTTGTCATTTTGAGTATTTAATGATTGTTACCGATTTCTAAGACCATTCTGGTCTTCCTTCTCTCACCACCGTCTAACTAAAAATTTGGAAATTTTCCATGAAATAGTCTACAAAGTTTTGTTTTTTGCTTGTTTCTGCCTAGTTAAATAAGCATTTAATTTGCGATAAACATCTCAATCTTTGTTTTTTTCAGAAACTTTTTGAACAGTAACTATAATTTCAATAAATTTTTACAATTTTTAATATTATCTAATTATTTAGCTTAATAAGACAACACTATTTATATTATTCTTCCCTTATGCTGCCCTGTAACAAACATTCCTACTTTAATCCATACGATTTAATTCAGAATTTCAAGTGAGTTTTTTGTTTCTTTATCGATAAAATATGCACTTACATACATTTAAATCTAGATTTTCTAAATAACGTTGTTTGTGTTTGAAGGCACATTGGTGACTTTTTAATATTTATGCACGGACTAATAAAATCCCAGTTTTATGATTTCTTTATTACCAACGGACATCATCTAATTTACAACGTGTACATAATATGGCAGACTTAAAAGATAGACAAAAATAAACATTAGTATAAACAAAACAATACAAAATCATGGTTTGACACCACAGTAAAGATAGAGATTGCTTATATAGATGTATAACAACAAACGAATAACGTAGGGCAATAAATAATAAAACTATATACAAAAGTTAACAATACAAGAAACAATACATGAAGCATCAACAGAAAAACAAGAGAATTGTAATACCAACAGCAAAGCTCGAAATTTTACTTAGCGTACACAGAATCTTAACATTAGTACTTTTTACTGTTAAACAGAATAAGTACATTTAGTTCTTGAATAGCTCACGTACTTGTTTCTCTGTACTCAATATACACTGTAATCGAATGCACTAAAATAATTACGATTACATTTCGTAGTTCTACACGAAGATGTCCATGCTACCAGTTCTTAGAGTGATATCGGCGAATACGAAACTTATTATTTCAATGTACACAACGTAAAAAACGTCCAACGATTGGTACTACAGAAGCTTAACCTTTTCACTTCTCCAGGTGGAAACTTTGATAATGCTAACGGTGTACCAAATCAAAACCAATTTACACCAAAGACAAAATCCTTTTCGGCTCCAGCTGATAATACTAGCATCATTAGTACGGACTCCGGTACGCCGTCTACCTGCCCAAGCCATTTCACACGAGCACGGCGGAGATTTCATCAGAAGATAATTGTAACTGGAATACGCAGGAGGGAATTCCCACACTACTCATAATTGGCGAGTAACGGGCCTATAGTCGGAGGGAGGAATTCAAATCATGCAGTTGCTATTAGCTGCTGTACCGTCCGTCTGCAATTAATGTGAACCAATCTGGCTCGACCTAGAACATTCCTGGGCTTGACTTTCGTATTGGAAGGCCACCCGTGCCAATAAACATTGGCTCACAACAAAGGCTTGGTTGGCCTTGATAGAAATCAAACCTTACCACCACTAAATCTTTACTTGAGATCTAGAATTGTTGTGTTGCTGAGATAATGTACTTGATGCCATAAAACTTAGAGGTTTCTATTCTAGTTATCTGGTCCAAAGAATCCTTTGAAAGAAGAAAATGATTGATTTGACATTGCCTAATGACATTGCCATCACTTTATATATATTCGGTTGCCACATTTACATTTAAGAACCTTCAATCCTTCCCATCATTTAACCACGTGTATTCTACAAGAAACAGAGATGCTCTAATCATTCCGCAACACCATAATAACACATTTAAAAAATCAATGTCATATATGGGCCCTAAAATCTTTAATGCTTTGCCTTCTAGTATCACAGCGTGCGAGACTGAGACGTCTTTTAAAAACTACTTAAAAAAATACCTAATTATGACAAGCATTCTACTCCATTAACGAACTGGTGAGCGGTGCTCCAGCCTAGTGGACGATATAGATAAGATTGTTTGTAGTTTAAGTTGTACTATTTTATATTTTAAACTGTTTTTAACTGTTATTTAAATGTGTGATGTTGTATTCTTCTGTCTAGTATTAATCGGTTCTATAATATCTGACCATGTTCCATGCATGTCTCATGTCAATGAACAATAAAGAATTTGATTTTATTTGATTTGATTTGATTGTTCTTGTTATTAGAGACCCGAAAAGTCCTTAATGTCGTTGTCTGGATCAACTCTTGATGAAAAAATCCAACAGACTAAAGTAAAAAGTAGATACGTTCCTGTTGGTCCAACAAAGAAACTGTACTGATTTTGGGATCTAAAGGTTACAATACAGAATAATTTCAATAATCTAGGAAAAGGTTACAACAGTTCTGTGTAGAATTTCGTTATGTGCGTCAGGTTCTTCGAGACTGTTCATCCGGTTGATTTTCGACGATTCATTGATTGCCCAGGTTAGAGTAAGAACCGAATCTAATCTGCTGCTGCACAACCTAAATGCAAAACCAGGAAAATAGCCAGAATTTGAATTGGGGGAAAGACCCATGAACTTATTATATTCATTGTAAGAGGGTGATAGAAGAGTTCCGAATTATTGTGACTGTAACTCTTTCACGAAGCAAAATCATAATTAGTGTCCGAGAAGACTGACTTTCTGCCAACATTTATATTCCCGGAGATGATAAACATTTTAAACGCCGACCTTCAAGAAATGGAAAGGATACTCGGGATTTAGGTACTTAATATTTAACCACATATTAATTAACTTCATTAAGGTATCTGAAACTGCCCAGCCTCTACTAATACCCAACAGGAACTCACATTTGACCAACCATTACGGCTGGCGCTATTATAATCTCCCTCAGGTAATTCTACGCCGCTTTATTGTCTGCCAGAATGAGCTTAGATGATTGGACAAACCATTCATCAAGAAGGCTTTCGGCAGTTTGTTGTTTGTTTTTATTCCAATCCCACTAGAATCCCATCTCATTCTGGTGGTTCTTTTGTGATCATTCTAGGTTCATTCCATCTGTGTGACAAGAGGAATAAAATAACTAATAAGTGAATTTCTAGAACCCCAGGAAACTGGAAGTTTTTACTCTGGAGAGTTTTTCGTTCTATGAGGGCTCAGAAATTTGAAGATTTGCAAGGTTATGAAGCTAGATATTCCTACCATCTGGAAACCCCTAGTCCATTAAAGCTCCGAGTTTCCTGGAATCTGGTATACTACTGCATCTTAAAGTTACCAAACTCTGGTAGCTTTTTGCCTCTGGCAGTTCCTGACCTCTTTGGAAATTCCATCCTCAAGAACACGTAGATACGAAGTAAACACGTTTAAAGAAAAGTAAAGTAAAGTAAAGATGCCTTATTTTACCACGCAAAGTTAGGGCTAAGAAGCCCTCTGTAACACCTTACTTGCGGACCAACGGCTTAAAGGTTCACTTTCGAACCACCACCAATGGCCGGGCAGGCGGGCTGCTTGCAAGGACAGGATCGCTCAACGGTCACCCATCCAAGCAGCAGCCACGCTCGACGTTGCTCGATCTGGTTATCTTGCGATAACCGTTGTACCCGCTACACTGTGCCATTGGCATGTTTAAATAGAAAGAAGGATAAACAAGTTTAATTAGTATGCTAATGGAATAATATTTATCTGCACAAGCTGGATCCTTATATTTTGTTAAATAGATCTTAAAAAACTATTTGTCTTCTAAAAGACATTTTTAGATTCTTACAATTTTCCTTGACAAATTCCGGGATTCGTGTAGACAATAGAAATTAAGGATTCGCGAGTGAAACCAATATCCTGAAAGTTTACAAACAACGCCCTGACGGATATCTCAAGTCACCAGCCAGTTTCACCGCGGCTGGAAGCCAAGGCCAGCGAGTATTGTTCCCAAGATAGAGAGTTGGTGTTTGACACTGGTAGTGAAGTGATGTGGACGTCGACGCCGAAACGTTGTCATAATGCAAAGGTTGCCGTAGCTGCCAGTCACGAACGCGGAGAAAGCGACTGGGAGGATCGCCGCAGCCTCTCGGTGAAGATTCCCGCACAATATGGAGGTCTAAACACCGGGAAGACGGCTCAATCACAGTATTTTTTACCCTCAACACTTTAAATAATTTCCTTACATTCACAAATTATCCTCACCGACAAGTTTGTTATCAGATTGTACACCTTGCAATGCTAATCATTACAATTGCGACAACTATCTCCTGTTTAGCTTCCAAATGCTCATTCTCTTTAAATGGGCCTGCTTGAAAATCTAATTGGACATAGTAAAACAGTTATTAAAGATATAGGTATAGATAAGAAGATATAGGAGTGCTAGATTAAAGATATAGAAGTTGCCATGAGATGTTTAAATAGTAAGGAAGAATCGAACCTAACATGTTGCTAATGAACCCAAATACCTATAATTTTGGAAAACCAAACGCATGAACTTATTCCTTGTAAGAAGGACATAGATGGTAACTTGTCTATTTTGAATACTAGGTGTTAAAATACAAAATATTTGAAAGCTTCTAGAAATTTTAACAAGCCAACACATCAATGAACATTGTTTTGTTGCAGTATTAATTTTATTAAACAAAACTATATCCTCCAAATTAGCATTGTCCTTGTTATTTGCTTAGCAACGTGACTAAAATGTGCTCCTATTTATTGTGAAGGATTATATAACGTGGAATGTAATATTAATTTTTCTTAACCTTATGTAACCCTTTCTGATTTATCACCAAACCAAATGCCAGTTGCGATAAGGATTCCAATAAAAACAAGATGAGTTTTCAAGATACTCGTATATTAATGCAAGTAAGTAATACAAAACGCCGGATTTTCATTTAATTTATGTGCAGTTGTATTTCCCGGGTTTCTGTGGTCTCCTTAAACAAATTGATAATAAAATATGAAGCTCTAAACGAACAATTTAAAGTAAGAATTTCGAATTTACCGATATAGTCTCCAATTACCACGATGTATTCTCCTGTACAGCTGAACCGATCGGTTCATGCCAATTGATTGATTACGGATTGAGGTAAAGTAACTAATGAAAGTGTATAACTTCTTAAACGACACTGAATCAACCCTTTCCCTTCATAGCTACGTTATTTGTAGAACACTCGGTTGCTCCACCGCGCTTAGAGATCATGTCTGAAAAGTCGTTGTGCACTTAATCTGCATCTGATGAGACAATGAGAATAACTCTTCACATAGATCACACTTCGTTTTGTGAGTAGATGCCTCTGATGACTAAACTATGTAAAGAGTCCATTTTGGGCTTCTTAGTCACCGTCTATTTTGGGATCTCTTCAGACGAATATGACTCCAGCTTTCATGAGTGACAGCGTCAAATTCTAGACGCTGCACTAACAGGAAGGTGAACTGTAGCTAAACTGAACAATAAAAATTTATTAGCAGAAGTATATATTTATTTCTTGAAGGATTTCTTGGTTTCTCAGAAAGTTTTGGGAGCAGTCCCCCGCAATTCCGACGAGTACATAAACTCAATCAAACTGTATTTTCAGTTGCCAGCTGTGATAAATGCCACTGTGGGCAGTTAGTTTAGCACCATCAGAAATAATGATGCAGGAAATTTGTACTTGCGAGGATGTGAGATGATGATCCTTTGTTGTGACTATTTAGCACTAAATTTAGCAGATACTTTAGTAAGCAGCGGCTGGACTCGCTGTAAGCAGAAGATATGAAGTCTACCGTTAGAGAGAGCCGTAGGTGCGTCCAAGAGCCTCTGGTAACGGGACGCCGCCATCGCATCGAACGCCTCGCACGTACACAGCCGGCACGCCGGACACGACCGGCTTCCGATCTACCGAACTGTCTTCTGTGTAGATTCACTTCATCGCAGACCAAACTGTCTTCTGTGTAGATTCACTTCATCACAGACCGAGCTGTGTCCTTTGTGTAGGTTCACTTTATCGAAGACCAACTGTCTTCTGTGTAGATTCACTTCACCGCAGACCGAGCTGTGTCTTTTTTGAAGATTTACTTTATCGAAGACCAAACAATCTTCTGTGTAGATTCACTTCATCGAAGACCAAGCTGTGTCTTTTTTGAAAATTCACTTTATCGAAGACTAAACAATCTTCTGTGTAGATTCACTTCATCGTAGACCGAAGTTTTTTTCTGTATACATTAATTTCACCCAATAAAAGGTACATAGACACTTCCAAGCAAATAACTCGATTAGTTCTCAAAATATTCTTAAAAAAACAGAGGGACAGACACATCAAATAGATACATAGAAGAAGAATGGTGCATCTCTCTAGTGATAGTAAAAAATTATACAAAAAAATGTATAGCTCAATGTGTTTTCGTGATATGTTTCAGAAAATTAGGCTTCGCTAACGCTCAGCTAAATCTCATGAAGGGACATGTACCACCATCAAACTCTATGTTCCCTATATATAATTGAAGCTTCGTACAATATTTCAAGTCTATTTCGATACACCATGTGGATGACGGACAGAAAGAAGAGAAATGCCAGCCCCTGGGTGATAGGCTTTGCTAATGCTCAGCCAATAACGTATTGTACTAGGAAACCGAACTAATTAACAGAAATATGTTTTTACACAGTGTATTTTGAAAAATATGACGGTTCCTTGGTACTTCGTGTATAGAAGTGGTAACAAACATTCCTTGTTCTGCTTACCACAACCATATAGTACGTGAACTTCCATGACCATTGAAGAAATCTAATTAGTACAACTGAATTTTCAAAACCTAAACCATTTCTAGACTTTTTTCTAATCTCATTCAGATCAAACTCAATTTTTTCTCGTCCGTGGAATGTATAGAATGTGGTTGAATCATACGTCTCTCAATTTGTGGATGTTGTCATGATGTTGCTAAAATCATGGTATTTAAATAGTGATGAAGTGGAAACGATGCATCGTCACCATTTGTTGTTGTAGCATTTAAAGTCGCAGTGACTCACTGCCAGTTGCGCCAACAAACGATCAAAGGTCAAGGGAAGCAGGAGTTTCTTTCAACCAACCTCGGCAGCTGAATGTACTAAACAGAATGCTATACTGCACAAATGCTCCTAGAGATTGAAATTGAAAGCCCTCCCGCAGATTCAGTACACCATGGATCGCCAAAGAATGCGGAATGTCAGTAAAATTCAATTACGGTAATTGAAGCTTCGATCATGTTTAGTAAAGACCTCTGGCAACTACAGGTATAAAGGCACTTCTGATATTTCAACAATTTGATCCATTTCGTAATCTTCGAGGAATCTTGAAGATATTATATAACCTATGATTACTAGTCAAGAAATGATATAAAGACTACGATGGTGAGAAAAGTTGGAAATATAGCAAACAGTAAAGATATACTGTACAGATGCTCTAAGACTGCAAAAATGTTCACCTCAAGAGATTGAAATTGAAAGCCCTTCCGCAGATTCAACACACCACGGATCGCTAAAGAATGCGGAAGGTCAGTCAACTTCAATTCCAGTAAGCGATAATAAGTGACACTTAGATGATGTTTTGCAAATACCTTTGACAACTATAAAGACACTCCTGATTTTTCTACAGTTTGATCCATTTCTTGGGTAATCTTCGGGGAATCTTGAACCTGTAATAATTACTAGTCGGGAAATAATACAAAGACTAAGATAGTGAGAAAAGTTGGAAAATATAGTAAACAGTAAAAATATACTGTACAAATGCTCCAAGACTGCAAGAATGTTCACCTCAAGAGATTGAAATTGAAAGCCCTTCCGCAGATTCAGCACACCACGGATCGCTAAAGAATGCGGAAGGTCAGCCCACTTCATTCACAGTAAGTGCTCGATCATTGATGAGGCATCCACCAACGGGTGTTCACCGACCTGGATAACTGAAAGAGTTAATGAAGGTGAGGCCACATATCCTGTTCCTGTTGACTCCTGTTCTCCTCCTGCCACTGAGTCAACCACTGGCCCGAGTATGACACCAGGCCTCCGGCGAGGAGTTTGACTCAGCCGCTTTCTCTCGTTACATGAAGCGGTTTACACGCTCGGCTAGGCCTGACTGGACTCTTCACACGCACGTAATCAACTAACTACCGATTCATAATTTTGAGGTTAGAGTGTCTTCTTCTAGAGAAGTGAAAATCTCAGGTCGTAAAACTAATAGAAAGACTGTGATGCCGAGAAAGGGTTTCACTTGTATAAACAAGTTATTTAGAGAGGATTGAGGTTACACTTCTAAGGGTACCGTAATTTGAAACCTTCTAAGAAACAAGACTATGACATTTTTTTGTTTTAGACTTAGATGATATTTTGGACTTAGACGCCAAACTATATCCTTCGGGATTACCTCAAACGTCTTTTACAACTTCAAAGACACTTCTGACCCTCGAACAATTTGAACCAAATCTTTATTTGAGGTATCTTAAGGATTTTGAGGAATCTACAAATAATAGTCGTAAAAATAATAGAAAGAGACAAAGAACAGATTTCACTTCTATCAAACAAATTATTTACTTAGAATATAGAAGTTATATTACTATGTGTACATTAATTTGAAACATTTTACGAAATAAGACTATCCTATTGAGATAATTTTCTGTTCAAAGGCTTGGATATTTTATAATTTCTGCTTGCTTTAGACGTTACGAGAATACTGTTCCAGATTACCTTAGAGGCTCTTGACACTTTAAGGGCACTTCTGACCCTTTAAAAATGTGATCCATTCTTAAGAAATATTGGAGGAATTTTGAGGTTTTGAGGAATCTACTAACATGCGTACAAGTAGTACAGATACTATGATGCTAAGAATCGTTTTCAATTGTATAAAACAATATATTTACGTTGAAGATTGCAGTTTTCTATCTACGAGCACTGTAATTTTAAAAATATTGTGAAAAGACTACTAACAATTTTCTGTGTCAAACCACTATGAGCAGTCACAGATGTTAAGAGTTAACCTGTGAGATATTTTGCCATTTTATTTTAACTCAAAGGCATTTTCAGAAATTTTGCTTTCTTTTCACACCACCAGTACATCTTTCCCTACTAACTGTAAGACTTTTGGCTATTTCTGAAGCTTGTAAAAAAATGTATCCACATCTTAAGCACCCTCGATTGAGGAACTTTGATGAGAAAAAACTGTTTAGACTTCCTTCTGCTAATTTGGCACAGAGCTAGTTAGCAATGCCTGGTGTGCAAAATAACACAACAGCATATCGGATTAGTATGTAGGCCGAGACCGAGAGCGGGCATGCCCCAGCTACATGGTGGACCTGACGTTGACGTAACGACCCTGCAGCGCAGTTCCTTCTCAAGTTGCTCTTGCGACACATTGCTCTCCCTGGATCAAACTAGAGCATTCGGCATGCCATGGTCGAGGGCGTTATAGTCATAGTAAAATACAGCTCTGAATTTCGATCCAAGAGTATTACAATCCTGAACATTCTTAATACCTAGCTACATTTTTACCAAAACTCTTACATAAAAACAGTTTAGACAATGTTTTTGAATTTTTTTGAAACCCTTCATTTGGGTTTCTAGTTGTGGTGAAATTGTTGCAATACATTATAGTAACTTTTATCCCTAATAAGGCTCAACAATGACAGAAGACGGTGTGGAAAACATTGCAGTAGTAACCTTTAATTAATCAATTAAGTAAACAATGCCTGAACCTGAATCCCACCCATTGTTTCAGTGATATGCGAAGCGACGATTTCCACACAGAGGAGTGTGTGCAATCAACGACTGTGTTAAACGCCATCACTTCTATTTTTAGGTGTCAATCGGTTCTCAAAAATACTTAGGTAAAATATTTTGTAACTTTTATGGTTTAGAACAGACTAGACAATCTGAATTTCAATTCAGTACTCAAAGCCTTTTTCAATTCAAAGGCACAGTTGTGTAAAGGCATTGAAACTATTACACAACTGTGCCTTTGAATTCTACTGGATAATCCATAGGAACTACTATTTGTTAAAGAATGGTACATTTACAAAACTCTTTCTTAGTTGGCTGAGCTTAAGCGAAGCATATTACTTATGGAGCTGAAAAAATCATTTCTGTCTGTCTGACCACACAATATCTCAAACATGAATTGACTTATAAACTTGAAATTTTGAATGATTCTAATTCCTCGAAAGGTGAGTTCGATGATGGTGCATATCACTAAATGGGATTTGGCTCAACTTAAGTGAATATTAAATTTGGCTAAGCGTTATTAAAGCTTATTACTCAGTAGGCTGATATAATTTCTGTTTTGTCTGCTGGGAGATGTAAACATTTCTTTATGACTGTCTATCTACCCGTATATTCATATTACAAGTTCATAAATAATTATTAATTGAAACGTTCGCAAACTTTGTTTGTTTTATTAAAGTTCTTTTCTTGATCCTGCTTCCAAAACCTTTTTAAAGAAACGTATTTATAAAATGCTCAAATTATAAACGTTCATCAACTTTTCAATTACAAAATAACAACAATAAATTACTGTAATTAACAGATCCTTTTAAAACCGTTGTACGCCTGTACGTCCGTACGTGCGACAACTTTTGATGGAATGTCCTACTCTAGGATCAAAAGGTATTGACGCTTGAGTGTGACCGCTAACCACAAACTAACTAGTAGAGCTAAAATGACGGAAGTTACATAACAATTCAACTTGTTTATACCCGCGTTTACAAAGGTAAAGAAAAATATTCACAATTTATAAATTCAACTTTTATGTCGTTATGAAATACGAAATAAGGTAGAGGGTTGTTGGTTCTTTTCCAATCAAAATAGAATCTTGAAAATTAATAAGACTAAAACTTGATGAAATTACTATGGATTGGTTAGTTTCATTAAATATGGAATATTGTACTCATTTAAGGTTTTATAGAATCCTTGGATACACCGTTGTGTCGGTTTATTTCACCTTTTCCATTTTTAACACAATTAGTATCGACATTGTAAGTTGTTACGAAAACGATCTTGTTTGCAAATGTAGATCGGCAAGTGAGATTGTAAATTTTCGCAAGTGTTGAGATCTTTGCACATTTCGGCAAAATAACACATGTTCTAGAAACATTAGCATCCAGACAAGAGAGGATGTGTGTTGTGTAAGTCCTGCCATCTGAGGTGAGAGGTGTCAAAGTCGGATCAATCCTGGGCGAACGTGACCCGTCGTCACGCGTCCTCTCGGCTCACACAAGGCCAGCAACATCTCTTCTCACTTTCAGCCATCTCAGACCTCATGTTCACATCACACTCATAGTCGACGCTCATCTGACTCACACAAGGCCAGCAACATCTCTTCTCACTTTCAGCCATCTCGGACCTCATGTTCACATCACACTCATAGTCGACGCTCCTCTGGCTGACACAAGGCCAGCAACATCTCTTCTCACTTTCAGCCATCTCAGACCTCATGTTCATATCACACTCATAGTCGACGCTCCTCTGGCTGACACAAGGCCAGCAACATCTCTTCTCACTTTCAGCCATCTCAGACCTCATGTTCATATCACACTCATAGTCGACGCTCATCTGGCTGACACAAGTCCAGCAACATCTCTTCTCACTTTCAGCCATCTCAGACCTCATGTTCACATCACACTCATAGTTGACGCTCATCTGGCTGACACAAGGCCAGCAACATCTCTTCTCACTTTCAGCCATCTCAGACCTCATGTTCACATCACACTCATAGTCGACGCTCATCTGGCTCACACAGGGCCAGCAACATCTCTTCTCACTTTCAGCCATCTCAGACCTCATGTTCACATCACACTCATAGTCGACACTCATCTGGCTCACACAAGGCCAGCGACATCTCTTCTCACTTTCAGACATACCAGACCTCATGTTCACATCACACTCATAGTATTATCAATTAAATTAAATTTTTAAAGTAATATAAATGAAGGAATATACATGTTTTCTCAAATAAAAACCGTTTCATTCAAATTAGTCCTACACTACTACTTATACGATTACATAGGTCTGATTTGGAAATTCAGATCCGAACTTCGATTGTTTTCTGAGGACTTGTTTTCAAGATGGATCTAATTTTGCCTTTTTATGTTATGTAATCTCTTATAGAAAGACCAAATCATATTTTGTATTTTCTCCTGTGACGATGTCTCAAGTGTTGATACTAAATATTACTTTTTATCAACCCAATCGAAAATTTATTACATAACCTGAATAAGGATACGATAGAAAGGTGTGGGTGGTGATTCAGCGAGCTATTGTAATTCGCTACAATCTAAATATTTAATATCCATAAACGTGACCTTAATTAATAGCAATGTTAACAAATGATAAACAAGTAAATCTCAGTTTTACGTGAATAACCACCACGGAAATTCCTATCTTGGCTACTGTAGGTTGATGAAATGCAGTTTTCCATCTTTTGCCTATTAAGGATAACACAACTCTTCAAGGTTTTCTAGTCAAAGGGAATGCAGCAAAAGAAAGATACTGACAGGAATACTCTAACTCAACACATCTCATCATTGTTTCAAACCATCAATATCTCTTTCAATTATTTACAAAACGTTGCCACCAATCTCAATCAATAATTAGTTTCATCTGCTAAGTCATGGGACCTATAAAAAATCCAGAACTGTTTGAATTTCCAATTTGACGCCACTGATCATTTTAAGTCTAACCTATAATAGTGGAAGAACCTAGCAAGTTCTAAATTCCCTAACAATGGAAGACTGATAGATCCTTGGTCCAAGTTGCTTCAAATATTACTTAACTGCTGGTTTTGTTCTGTTTCATCCGCTTTTTAAGATATTGCACTAGACAGTGCTAGACAAAGGTAAAAGGTAAAGGGCTTGCTTTACCATGCGAGAATTGGGAGGAAGCCCTCTCCAGCACTTAACCTACGGACCAATACCCTGACTTCCGAACCACCACCAATGGTCGTAGACTGCTTGCAAGGCCGGAATCCCTAAACGGTCTTCGACCTAAGAACCAACCACGTTCAATTTTGCTTGATTCGGTTATCATGCGATAACCAATGCAATCGCTAGACTTCGTCATGCCGCCATCGGATATAACGTTTGCCCGAAACCGATGTACCCTGTGAGGAATACAGGATCAATAAAAACACCTCCTCATCCTTCTTACTTTACCATACCACCGTGTCGTTGTTTAAAGAAAGTAGAAGTTGTCTTAGACTTAATTTTGTACACTAAATCGCCAAACACATCTATTTATTTTCAATTTGTCTACAGATGTCGACATTATTTTGTGCTCTAGACTGTTCACTTGTTTTCCCCGACCTGGTTCATGTTTTCTCTATATCACATCCATCACCGCCCGTCAACTTTCACACTTCTATTTTGCGATCCCGGTGGAGTAAGTAGGCTGTGATAAGTGACACTACCGTAAAGAGAGCCTGCGTGGGAGGATTAACTTTAATTAACCCAACAACCTCCTCACATGTACCATTTTGTTAACATAGACCTAATTACCTGAACGTGGAAGGATTTTTGTTCCAAACAAGTGGTTATACAAACAACAGGCGAAATAAAAAAACTACTACGTGCTTCTTAATTTATTGTTGATCTTAATCTGCAGAATTGTTTCCATTGAAAATTTTATGCAGTGTATATATAAATAAATAAGTCCAAAACCAATACTAAGTATTTTAACTTCTAGATAGCATTCCTAGTATTAAACAGCAACAGATTACTACAAATAGCTATTGGTTCCACAAATTTGACCAAGTCATTTTCTATTGGAAGCCCACAAAGTTTAAAATTCAAATTTAAAAGACATTTTTTAATCTGATTTTTTCCCGCGAAGCCATTTATGTTACACAACTAAACGCCCCTTTGATTCTTTTTGAATAGAATGCTCACCGATCATCTACTATTCTGAGCATGAAAGGAATAGACTTCGGGCGGTGTTCTTCATACTCATACTAAAAATCATTAGAGGTATTTAGAACGTAGTTCTTCACATAGTCCTAACTTATAGCCATTTTTCATTTCAATTTCCTTAACCGTGCCACAAGAGGAGACGCTGAGGATCTGCTGACCATTAGACCTTGTCCTTTTTCATTTTCTTTTTCCATTTCAATTTCCTTGCCCATGCAAAAAGAGGAGCTAAGGATCTGGTAACCATTGTAACTGGCCATTCCTAATTTAATTTTTCTTTCAATCCTCTTGTCCATGCAACAAGTGAAGCTAAGGATCTGCTGACCATTAGAATTAGTCATTTTCTTTTTCCATTTCGATTCCCTTGCCCATGTAACGAGTGAAGCTGAGGATCTCCTGAGCATTAGATCTTGTAATTTTATTTTTCATTTGCTTTTCTATTCCAATTCCCTTGCCCATGCAACAAGTGCAGCTGAGGATCTCCTGACTATTAGAACTTGTCATTTATCATTTTCTTTTTCCATTTCAATTCCCTTGCCAATGCAACAAGTGAAGCTGAAGATCTCCTGATCATTAGAACTTGTCATTTATTATTTTCTTTTTCCATTTCAATTCCCTTTCCAATGCAACAAGTGAAGCTGAGGATCTCCTGGCCATTGGAACTTGTCATTTTTCATTTTTTTTTCAATTTCAATCCCACAACCCAAGTGGCGTTGAAGATATGCTGACCATTGGAAATTGCCAGCTGCCAATAATGTAAATTTGAGTTAGAATCCACAAAGAGTTAAGTTATAGCTCATCATAAATACCTTGAAATTTCTTTGTATATCGTTGTTGATCCGTTAATTCCTATACTTTTAATGATACAGTTAACACAAAATTTTAAAACGAATGTTCCAAACAGCGTGTGCTTTTTGTGTACAACGATTTGGGTATTAATTTCAAAGTTACCTACTCTTAAAAGCATTTAATTTGTTTAGAAACACTAGTTAGGATCATTTTTTGACAAGTTCGGAAGAGCCTGTACTGCATGGCGGCTTGTCTTAGCGCACAAGTAGACGGGAGACACACCTGCGCCTGCGCGGCCGAGCTGGGCCATTGTCCTACTTCCTGCGCCTCGATAAATATTTCTCGACTTTCCCCGTGTAACGGTCAGGCATCTGTCTGTCTGTCTGTGCTATTTATCGCAATCACACAATCCGCGAGAAAGCCTTCCGCGGCCACTTACTGTCATTTTCGCGAAAAATGTCCCTGGGATATTGGAAAGTCATCGGCGAGTAATGGAATTCACGATTCGGTTTTATTGGCCGATGACCAATTTATTACAGCATTTCAATATTATGAGTTGGCAGTGAAATAATCGGCTTCGATGATTTCTTTCGTGGTTATGGTAAGTGATTTATATTACGGCTCTGGTCTCCGCCGAAAGTATCACTTACTTTTCAAATTGATCACTTAAGTTTTTAAGTCATCCTGTGAAACATGAACATCAGGGTGAATTTCTAAACATGGCCATGACCACTATATGTGACATGGCTGTAATATGTGTGACATTCATAGAAGTACCCAATGAAAAAGTGATGTCCTCATGTATTCCCATCCTCTCCTGATTCTTCGTTACTCTTTTACTGTGATTTTCTTAATAGCTGCAAAGTTAAATAGCTCGTGTTTTTGCTTTCAACCTCACAATTAGGATCCTTAAGCTGGTGCAAGAAACTGTTTTTTCTTTAAATACTTTTGTGTTACACTCACAGCACTTGAGAAAAAAATTCCTAAATACTGGGAAGCAGAAACTTTTGTTAGATCACTCCTTGTGGAATCACAGGCATTTGATGTAGGTAGTGTGGACCATATCATAATCATTTCAAATTTAAAAAAGGATAAAATAATCACTTTTTTATATATATATATATATATATATTTTTTTTTTTTTTTTCAGAAAGCTAAATGTATTTAATATTGTTTTCTTAAGGAAATTACATTTTTATATGGATGAAAAACATGTCAAACTCATGTACATACTTTAATATGTTTATATTTTTTACCTTCTTCCATTTTTATTTAGCCTGAATTTCCCACTTTACATTTCCCAAAATCTTTTTTTCTATTGAAGTGTTCAGGGAAACTATCTTTAAGAGTTATGCATTTAAAATTACAACAAAATTTTCCACCCCTCCCCCCTCCACAACCGATTTTAACACCTTAAACCCCTAAATTACCTCCCATACTTCACTAAACTTTCCGTGAAAAGGCTTACGAAATTCCCTAAGAAATATTCCAGTCTACACCACTGGTATTGTATGTGTATTAAATTGATAGTCATCTCTATCAGTTACACTCGTAATAACTTCAGAGGTATACTAATTTAATATTTATAATATTTTAAATTTATCATTTAATCTTCATCCAATAAACTTTGTGGAGAATTTGTAAGAGTATTGCCCAGTTGCACATGCTAGGATACTCTGGTAGTAGAATTATATTTTTTACTTGTTGAACCGTTGTACAATACGACTATTAACGTCCAAAAATGTCCAACCCAACCCCGAACTTAAAGAAAGGGTTCTTTTATAAGATGAAAGAACGAAACGCCGACCTTCACAGAACACCTATTCACTCTTTTCAGGCCCTTTTGTTTACTTTTTAAAGATCGAGATCTAAAACTACTATTGAGAGAAAGGAAATGGGTTGCCTGACTCCTTTTTTAACGGTCTTCAAAGTATAAATGAAAGCTTATGCCAATAAACAAACACTGTTGTGATGGTTTTACTGCAATTTGGAGTTATCTTATCACGTAAACTTCAAGTATCGATGGCATTTCACTGATTTTCCTTATCGACGTTTCCAAGAAAAACAAAAAAAAGATTAAATCTATCCGCGCGGTATATCGCGATTTAAATCGTTTTGAAAAGAGTTTCAGACGGAAAATATTCATAAGCGATTAATAGTTCATTTTCTTGTATGTGATTTAAATATATAAAGCGGGTAACCGGTCTTAATCAAAACCATTGGCGAAAAATAATAAAATTTTCTGAAAAAGGTACATTTTTAATAATAACTCTTATACATACTAATTTATCATAAATTTTCGTTTTTACTGTACTCATCTCTCCCGCATTCGATTGAGTTTTTGAGATGTTGAGATTGCCCGTATTTGTAAAATATTTAAATGAAAAATACAACACAAAGCAAACACAAAACGTGTTTAAATTGAAAGAGTTTTGACGACACATGGTATGAAATGGTAATTATTGTCCATAGGCTTTACATAACAACAATTGTAAGGAACTCGTACGTTTAACCTGGAGGCAAACTGGAATTTGAATGCAATGGATACTTTTGAGGTGAATTCTAAATTAGTACTAATGTTAATTTTCGTGTATTTCTGTTCTCATTCAATGTCAGTAAGAGATGAGTTCCTCGTATTAATTTTCGAGTTTAAATATTCAAAAATTTCAAAGTCAAAACGTGTGTTCTATTTCAATAGCAATTCTATGAACTTCTTTGAATTAATTACGGGTTCAAAACTATTGAATTCCTTATGTCATGTCACGCCAAAGGCTGTGTTTGAGGCGTTGCGTTTTGGTTCAAAACGTTTTCTTTGCAATATGTTTTAAAACCACAACCCTTTCTGATAACTTTCCTGAATGATAAAAACTAAGTTATTTTTGTCACTCCGCAAAGAATTAGAAGCACACAAATCAGAAACTTTCTGTAATCTTTGTAACAATCTCAAACAAAAACTATTAAGTAAATATAATATGAGGGTTTTACACTATGTACATGAGAGTCAATGGGATTGCTAAAATTACATGATTTTTATATAAATAATTATGGAAAACGATTATTTTATGAATAAAATCACGTTTTTCTCCAACTATCTTTTATATACACTGTGACATATGTGTAGTTAATAATAATATTAGTGTAATTACAGTAAATGTGATATTGCTTTTAGAAATTGTCCAAGACAATTTCAACCTATTGTAAACGAGCACATACAATATTATCGCATAATTTTGTTCTCATTTCCCTGAAGAGTCACACATCAGGGATGTACATGCTTTTTGCACAGAGCCAGTAATGAGACCGTGTGTTGTTTCAACGCAAAAAACCCATTTACACAGATGTTAAAAGCTCAACTTCACTCGACTGTGATGCCCTACATTGATGACTTCTGAGACTTCTGTGTTTTTGTTGCCATGTCCTCAGCATTGTCTCCTCCTCCGCAACCTTCGATATGGCTCCATTCTCCATTGTCTGCGGGAGAATAAATGTTCCCTCATTACTCTCCTCGGATTCGCCGTTTCTCGGCGGCAGCGGCAGCGCGTTGCCCAACTCGGCGACAATGGGTAAGCCTCAGCCGCGATGTCGATGGTGGGTTAGTGTTACGTAGGCCCCGGCCTCGCACTCACACCCTGTGTTGTATGTAAAGCTATGAGTCATTGAGCCATTGTCTCTGTGGCTCATCCGTCTCTGGAGCTCAGCCTTGGGCCATCCTGGGTCATTGCTCCACCCTCTGCGGTCCGTGCCAGAGACTCGGCCATGTGGAGCGGCTCCAATTTCAACAGACTTTGAAACATACTGCAGTGGTTTGTTTCTTTTTGTTTAGCTACAATCAGCGCTTGTTTGGCACTCATGTTCCAGATATAACAAAAACAAAGTTGGTGCCGTCAACTACACTCAAAAACCGACTCACGAAAACAAGTCATAAAGTACTAGAATGAGTGGATTTGTTAACTATTTTAACGTTTTTTGTATAATATACACTACATAAATCTGTACGACGAACTTTTTTACTTCGGACACGACTACTAAACAAACGACCAGTGCTTTTTCGCTTATTTTCGCCGAATGGGTGATTTTGGTGTGGAGTTAGCGGTACCCACTTTGTGTTTGTTACATCTGTAACGTAAATGCCAAACAAACGCTAAATAGAGCTGTAGAAACCGAAAAACGCACCCACTTAGTTTTTTAAGTTTCAGATATAAATGTAAGAAAACATTAGACGAATAAACAAGTAGACGAATAAACCATCAATTGATTGCAGTAAGGTTCAAATTATCCTCCATTACAATATGCTAAATCTCAACTGGTTTTATCATCCCATCCCAGTCAATCTCTGATCCTTGCTATCCTCTGAAATTCTTAGAAGTTGCAGTGCAGATAGAAGATCACTACACCAGAGCCTTATCTGTGTGCTCGCAAACAAAACAACAACAAACAATCTAGATAACAAACGTTTACAAACACACCTGTCCTCCGCAATTTCTGGAATCCTTTTTACTTTAGTGATGTTTAGTGATGTAAATAAAGGACGAACAGGTCCACAAATGCTGTACATACTACATCATAAAGCGACTTCTAAGGTTTCATTAGGACGTTGTATTTTAATGGACCGAGTCAGCTACTATAATCTTCAGCTCTCTATATAATCTTGAAACGTGAAGTATTGTAACGCCTAGATGCCGGGTAGTTTACTCGCAGATATAAACTACACATTGTACAGAGATAACAACAAGTTTCTTATCTCTGTTATACAGAGATAAGTTACAACAGACAATAACCATCTTGGCATGCCCGTCTTGCTTCCTCTAACGAGTTAATTCTCCAATACTTCTACATGGACAAGTATCTAAACACATAAATTTATACCTCCTTTATCACCAGGGGCAATCCATATTTAATCCAGGGCGACTTATCTTTCCCAATTATACTTGTACATCCCTTTAATGTTTACGATTTTTCTATAGCCCCGTCAAATATACATTTCCTGGAACCTAGACTGGAATTAAAATCTATAATACTATCCTCACATATGTCTAGACGTGATTTGTAACAGAAGTAAATCCATATATGTAGCCTTTACGGGCAATAAAGAGACTTATACGCAAAAACTATTTAGGGACGAAAATTACTTGTTTATTGCTATGCTGCTATAAACATTTAGTCCAGGAGGACGTCTCACGGCAATTCAAATATTCAACAAAAGTGTTACATGTTTTCGTTCACATGTCAAACAAAGTGGTGAAAACTAAATATCTGAGGAAATTCATATTCAAAAGTAATCAAATGTATTACTTTATTAGTTAACAAGTATTCTATTGTGTCCTTCGACAATTCTTTTAATTAATTTATTGAATACAATTATATTAGAACTATTTCCGATAAATCACTAATCATATTTTATGATTACAATAAGATTTTGTTTATACTAAGATAGTATGCTCCTATTAATCGCGTAACAGGTAGAACTAAGAACAATAGTGTTCACCACAGAATATCCATGCCAAATTTGAATAAAGAAGGTCTCCTTTGCCGTCCAACAACAAACCTCCATAACAATAACAAAATTGAAGCGTGTATTATTTTACCAGGCGAACTTAGGAAGCCCTCTCTAACACAACCTGTGGACCAATGGCTTAAAAGAGATTTCCAAACCACCACCAGGCGAGCTGCTTGCAAGGACAGGATCGCTCAACTGTCACCCATCCAAGCAGCAGCCACACTCGACGTTGCTTGATACGTGCTGATTGTGCTGAATTAGTGAAAATTACAAAGTTCATTCGTCAAGTCATATAATTACTGAGTAATTTGAAGATTGCATCATATGTCATTTGTTTTATCAAGATTCTCGTCTACATATTCATGGGATGGGTGGGTGGTGGGAGGGGGTTATTTTCACTTAACCCATATATTAGATAGGTATGGAAACGTCAGCAGTTACTTGTAATTAGATCAACGCCATAGTGCGTCACGGTGATGGACTCTGGACTTGAATGCAATATTCGTGTGTAGTATAAGCATTTAAATAGATGGTTTAATTTCTTAATACATCTGTCGTATGTTAATTTAGAATTATTTATTACAACCATAGAATTTAGATGTAGGAGGTTAGGAAGAAAGTTCCTGTAATACAAGGTAGGTGTACGCTATGCCAAAAAAAATTGTATATCCTTATGTTTAGACGTATTTTCGTAAACTTGATTTCAGAATGGATTGTTTTACGTCTGCAATTTCTCGTAAAATAAATTAATAAATGTTTGCATATTTTTCTATCTTCAGAGAACGTATCTTAAAGGTCTTGGCTATACAGTAAAAACATCGATTTTACCGAAACTCGATTGCACCTCAACTCACAGGGACATATTAAGCGAGATTTAAAATGTATAATATGTTTATGTAATGTATAAACCTCCCTATTTAATGTATTCGATTTAATCATTTATCAAATCACTCCGGCCCACACATAATAGACACATTTTACTGTTTAATACAGTATACAATATTAAAAAAGCGAACTGATGATCCATTTCCCCGACCTCAAACTGACCTCCTGAATACTCTTCTGTAGTCTCCCTAATGCTCCCAACCAAAGCATACCTATTCCACCTGTGGTTCTTGTCACCTGTTCTCAGATTCTACTTTGCGATTGGTCACACACGTCCTGTGCTTTTGTTAAAACTGTCTTTGTAAGGATATTGTCCGATTGCTTGCGGTTCCACTGCAACGAAATCGATTCGGCTTTGCGACCGGGATCTGTACCATGGCACTCACATGGAGGTGACGTGGTCCACCTGTGTTGGGTCATTCCGTCCTGTACAGGAATGTTATCGTACTATATTCTGAGATGGGGATCTGTACCATGGCACTCACAGGGAGGTGACGTGGTCCACCTGTGTTGAGTCATTCCGTCCTGTACAGGAATTGTATCGTACAATATTATGATATAGGGATCTGTACCATGGCACTCACATGGAGGTGACGTGGTCCACCTGTGTTGAGTCATTCCGTCCTGTACAGGAATTGTATCGTACAATATTCTGAGATAGGGATCTGTACCATGGCACTCACATGGAGGTGACGTGGTCCACCTGTGTTGAGTCATTCCGTCCTGTACAGGAATGTTATCGTACAATATTCAGAGATAGGGATCTGTACCATGGCACTCACATGGAGGTGACGTGTCCACCCGTGTTGAGTCATTCCGTCCTGTACAGGAATGTTATCGTACAATATTCAGAGATAGGGATCTGTACCATGGCACTCACATGGAGGTGACGTGTCCACCCGTGTTGAGTCATTCCGTCCTGTACAGGAATGTTATCGTTCAATATTCAGAGATAGGGATCTGTACCATGGCACTCACATGGAGGTGACGTGTCCACCCGTGTTGAGTCATTCCGTCCTGTACAGGAATTTTATCGTACAATATTCTAAGATGGGGATCTGTACCATGGCACTCACATGGAGGTGACGTGTCCACCCGTGTTGAGTCATCCATCCTGTACAGGAATGTTATCGTACAATATTCAGAGATAGGGATCTGTACCATGGCACTCACATGGAGGTGACGTGGTCCACCCGTGTTGAGTCATTCCGTCCTGTACAGGAATTGTATCGTACAATATTCTGAGATAGGGATCTGTACCATGGCACTCACATGGAGGTGACGTGGTCCACCCGTGTTGAGTCATTCCGTCCTGTACAGGAATTGTATCGTACAATATTCTGAGATAGGGATCTGTACCATGGCACTCACATGCAGGTGACGTGGTCCACCTGTGTTGAGTCATTCCATCATGTACAGAAATTGCATGGTACAACATTTTGAGATGGGGATCTGTACCTTCGCACTCAGATGGAAATGATGTGGTCTACCTGTGCTGGTCTACTTCATTCAAACGTGTACATGAATTGTAACATACAATATTCTGGATGGGGAAACGTAATTATAATAATTTTTTTCATTTCCCAAGTATCAGATCAATAATACTTTAATTTGTATTGCACCAAATTTGCAATAGACTATGTATTTTGATAAGAACCAAAATTTAAAAAAGAAATATCTCAAATAAATATCTAAAGGAAAGTGTGCAACGAACTTAGACGCAGTTATGAGGATTCTTTGCACCACCAACTATGTATTTGGAATGTGTATAAGTGAGTACTCCACTTTGTTATTTATTTCTTTTCCTTGGACCCGAGAGTACGTACGAAAGTGTTATCAAACAATAAACTTCGTCCCGTTTATTATTACTATGATAAAATATAATACAATAATTAAGTTCGTTCTGAAAATCTATATATACTGCGATTTTATCATTTGCCACGATATTACCTGTAAGACCAATGTAAAAATGTTAAAACTTGTTGTACTTTTAATTTCGACCTTTTAATCCCAAAATTAATACAGTTCTTCTTTGAACCGAAAGGAACCAATGCAACAAGTTTATTGTTTCTATCTTGTTCTGTCAAGAATTATTCCACGGAAGGACCATAAGGGTAGCTAGCCACCTGATTTTGGGAAGATCCTGCCTTGTCCAAGCAGTTTGATTATAATACATTTCGAGACTGTTTTCACAAATACAATGGGGCGAAACTTATCTGTTACAATTTTTGTACCAGTAAGCTTACACATAACTTAGCTTTAGGTGAACATAATATAACTGAGAGGAAGGTGAGTTGGAGCTAAACTCAACATTTACATTGATTCAACCCTTCCCACCATAGCTTTGTTATGTGAAGAAAACTCGGTTGCTCCACAGTGCTTTGAGATCGTGTCTAAAAACATCGTAGTTCACTCAAATGTGCACCAGATGAGACAATGAGAATACCTCTTTACCTAGAATACACTATATGTTTTAGGCTAGATGACTCAGGTGTCAAAACGATTAGAGAGCTCATTTTGATCTTCTTCGTTAACGACTGTTTTTTGGAACTTCAGACAAACATAACTCCTGGTTCCAGGAGACACCGTCAGATTCTAGACGCCGCACTAAGAGGAAGGTGAACTGGGGCTAAACTCAAAATTCACAATAAGAGTACACTTCTAGTTAGAATTCAGACAAAATGTGTTTAGGTACTATAGTGAGTTGTTACGTATTCTGCGGATACCGGTTTCAATTACTGTTTGTAACAGAGTAAGAGGACTGTTAAGTGGTTAATGAATCCTGACACTGCCAAGGCTATCTGCATAAGATATGAGGGACTCCATAATGCCAATCAAGGGAAAACATTAAGTACGTTTTTAACCGAAATCAAAAGTTGAGAGCAGAGCATTTGTCGCCATGGCCTCTAAAATGCACTAAAGCCACCCACATTATTCCTACATCGCCTGTATCAATGTCCACATTGGCCTTGAGGCTTATATCTCCTGTAAGATTTGTTGCTCATTTACTTGTTTTGAAGAATAAATTTGAATACATTTACTTGACGGTAAACTAATTTATGCGTACAATTCTTTATTGCTTCGTGACATTTTTGTGCAACAACAAACGTTCAATCAAATCGAACCAAACGGATTTGTGAATTTATTAACTTATTGAGCATCCGGAAAATTGAGAATGTGTTTAACAGTTTCGTGGACAGTTTTTTTATAGTTGTTCCTTTAATAGCTGGATGTACTGTTGACCATCTTGATTTTAGCTCCGCAAGAATAATGTTAATTTCAAACTGTTTGCGCTCTTATTTTTGATCGTAGAATCGTGAGAGGAGTTTCATTTTGATTTTACTTTTTTCAATATTTGTATATGTTAAACATAACATTTCCCAAACGGTTTTTAAATTGATTGTTAAGTTATTAACGTATAACAATAAATATAAAGTATACATTTTGTAAGAAAATCTAAAACTATTTGAATGCATATTAATTATATCTTAAAAATTATATATCTCCCACAATATATATTGTAAACACCATAACAAGAATAATGATACCAAACAACGTATAATACACTGAAATTGTTACAAAGTATTGCTTTGTCGTGAGCCTAAGGCGTCACTCAAAACCCAGGGATGGAAAACGACAGGTGTGGGACTGGCCCCCAACCTGCGCTCGTGAGTGTGGGGGTGCGTGCGTGCGACTACCTGGCCCTTCTTCCGCACTCCCTATTTGTTAATACTATAATCAGTTCACATACGTGTTTAAGACGGCAAGTGGAACAATAAAACAGAGCAGAGCTCTGGGGAGTTACCGGGCAGACGATGATGAAGTGTCATTAGTAGCGGACTACTAACCACCGGTGCTGGTGCACTGTAGACTGTAGTACAGTGCTGATTAGAACAGCACACTGTAGTCCTACAGTGTCAACAGCCGCCACGGTCTCTTGTTAGGCGAGCTGATAATGAAACTAAGCGAACAGCCGAGTCTATTGGTTATTCACTTAACAGAGTTTGTGATTTATAGCTAACCAAACTGTTCAGTAACTATTATAATCTACTTTAAAATAAGTGAATCATTTAATTAGGTATAAATGATACAGTAACTTCTAAAAATAATATAAAATAGCAAAATGTATTCATATCAAAGACGTAACTAGCGAGGGGGTCCAGGGGCCCGGACCCTCCGCAAATTTAAATTTTTCAATTACTTTTTTAGAAAACAATTATTATTTAAATAATTCAGTATTACTGATATGCACTGCTGAAAGATCGTTCTCAACTTTGGAACGGGTCAAAAACCTTTTAAGGAACAAAATGGGACCTTGCTTTCCGTCCACTTTGGAAAAATACCAGTCATCTTGACCCCCTCCCCCACAAAAAAAACACATTTTTTCTGGGTAAGTTCTTGCTTCATATATTACTATAATAATTTACAAAAAAATACCTAATGTTTACGTTAAAAATTAATTCCTGGTGTGCAGTGCTGTACGTAAGCATATTGAAAAGAATTTTAAAAAGGAAATCTGGTTATTATATTTATATAGAAATGGTAGTATTCTTGTGAGAATTATTCACTTATAAACTCTATTATGCTTTATAATTTAAGATAAAAAGTAACCTAAACCGTTTTGACTTAAAGCAGTTCCTATACTTATAGTAAGGCTTAATAAAATTTGATACTAAACACGTATTGAATCTAAGGCTATATTTATCAGTACTATTCTTATATTCCTCATTAAAATTGAATATATTCTGTGAGTCCAAGTACTTTCATCATATATTGAATATAAGTACACAGTTATCGTATACTCGTATATCCCAAATGCTATGTAGGCCTACACTGAAAGAATCACAAAACGAAAGGCCATACTGTTTATTTTAATGAGGAGATACCACTACATAAGAGCGTCGTAATAACATCACCAATGATGTTATGAAGAAGAGTTAAATTAGTCATATCATTTGCTCGTACAGTGTCGTAAACTAAAAATCCATTTGAGCAAAAAGTGTTGTTCCTGAACATAAAAATGAGCTTGTATAATGATTGCAATTTGACTAAAAACACGTTTTAAGGAAATACTCAAATCCTGCAAACTGTAGCAGTGTTTTGAACAGCAAATATTTCAAACTTGGAAAATAATGCACAGTATTTTATACACTTATTTTAATCTGTCACTCTTTTACATTTTTACATATGTTATGTTGTTGTTTTTTCTGTATTTTAAATTGTAAGGTACACGTGTTAGTACAAGTTTTATGCTCAGGTCGGAGATATAGAAACATTTTTGTATTTGAATTAAATACATACATAATCATTAGTTGATAAGTTCACTTTATAAAACATTTTCAGCGTATATGTGAATAATTTTTAATTAAATTAATTGCAATCCCGTCGGAGAATAAGTAAAATTATAAAGTGTATAAATGTTTTATATTTCGGCTTGCGGGACTACATCACATACTGAAAAATAATACTTTTATATTTTAAACGAAAAAAATACGTTAAATCATGGAAGGAATTATGTTACGTAATTCATAATGTTGTGATGACTGGTATAGTATTTTTATAACATGCTAGTTTGAAATAGAATTGAAAATTTTATTTTAATTTAGTTTGAAGCAATATAAAATATTATGTGTTAGGAAAACCTACCTTGAATGGCAAAACGATACCAACAACATTTCTAAAAGAACCCGAATTTACATGTATATTGTGTAAACGTTCCAACTTTGCTCTATTGTTAGACTAATAGCTTTGAAATCTCTTCTGAGGAAGGTTCCAGGTAGTAGGAATGCAAAAAAATGTCGGCTAAGGCAGCAGGTTAGATTTAAAGGAACGTCAGAGATGCTGTGGTAGAGAGACCTGAACGGTTGGTAGAATAGTATTCGTAAAAGCAAAATGCTTAATCCATCTGATTCATAACAAACTGTTTATTTACTTAATTAAGCAGAAAATATTATTATCTAGGAGCATAACAGTTAATAAATTATGTTTACATATTGCTGCACCTCTAAAATTTATATTTAATTAAATATTAGTAAAGGTTATGAAAACTTGGTTGGGATGACAGATTATCAACAAATTTTGATAGCTACGTTCATTTAACTGCGTCTAAGGATTAAATTTGGTTAATTTTAATAATAGCTCTCAAAGACACTTGTATTCGTTATCCTTTAGGGTCGTAGGAATGCGATAAAAATGTCGGCTAAATCAGTCAGGTTAGGATTAGACCAGTCACACACAGATGCTGTGGTAAAAACCTGAACCTGTGGTAGAAATGTATTCGTGAAAGCTACATGCTAAACATCCGTTTCATTATAAATGGTTTATTCGCTTGGTGAGGCAGTTAGTATTAGGCTATCTAATAACCGTATAATAGTTAACAAACTATTTCGACATATGCTGTATGTCTAAAATTATATCTAAAATTGGTAATCATGAAAACTTGGTTAGGATGGTAGATTATTCAAACATTTTGATAATAGCATACATTTAAATGTTTCTAGGGCTTAAATTTACTTTATTATTTTTCAATGACACTTGTGACAAACGTTATTTTTTAGGTAGGGTTGTAGGAATACGATAAAATGTCGGCTAAGACAGGCAAGTTGGGACTAGAGCAACGTCAGAGATCCTGTGGAAGAGACCTGAACGACCGGTAGACCAGTGTTCGAGAAACCGCTAATCCGTCTTGTTTCATTATAGACAGTTTATTCACTTAATCAATCAGATATTATCTATAATGCTAACATATGTTATATCTCTAAAATCACACTACATATTTTTTAAGATCTAGTTAATTTTGATATTTTAGGAACGTTTGCGGTTGAATCAGCGAGGTCTAAATTATTATTTTCGATGTCTTGGACAACAATAACAGCCACCAAGCCAGTAAACAGTTTCAAGGTGAATACAGTTCCTCGTAATCGAAAACAGCCGTACTTTTACTTGCCGAGTTGGCTCCTGTGTGTCATATAACCAAAAATAATCTACCGTAACATTACTGTGGTGGTGTTGACAAACCTTATCGCAGCTAAGATCGTGTATCTGGATGTCCGGGAACACTCATATACAGCGCAAGCGCAACACTACACTACCGACTATCTGCACGGCCACGACCACTGGGCGAGACGAGGTCGAAGACACTGACACTTCTACTTGGCGGTGGCGGTCGTTGGTGTGTTGACTCGACTGACTGCCGCGGCGCGCACCGGTCTCCCCCGATCCTGCCAGAGAGGTCCGCCCCGCCAGACCCTCCACTCCGCGGTCCGTGTCCACAGTTCCGTTAGCTACACCCAGCACCTCGCCTTACTGAGTCACCTATCAAGGATGTCCAGTTGATAACGACATTGCTCGAATTTATTACATTCATAAAGTAGAATGCGTACTGTGTACAGAACACTGCCCGATCTGCGACGACGTCTATTTACGGCATATACATCAAGGAATTTACAATAAGGCATTTGTTTTCTCACTGTTGAGGTGGTGCAATAGTTTTTTTGAGGTTGGATATATTATATTATATAAAGGCTCTTTGAAACTCTTTGACTGTTTCACAACAGTTTATTTTTGTCGATAATGGTTTTACAACGATATAATTATCTCGTTCGTGTTTTTTTCCTAAAACAGTTTGACAACAATATATCGTTGCGCAATATATTTCCGGTACGGTATTTTTTACGAATTGGCGTATCTTATACCATTTTTTACAGAATTAAATCCTCCACACAGAAATATGTTATCGTTTTATTCTTGACTACGTTTATACGTGATTTATGAAAAATTTCCTCAAAATTACGTAAGTTACTATTTATTTGTTTTTTTGTATAACTTCGGTTTATGTTATTCAAATTACTTAAAATATCCATGATCTGTTCATACTTATATGTTCTTTAAGACATCCTATATAAAAATATGTTATACAGGGTGAATTTAAGTTAGTGTCGAAAAATTTTTTGGGTGATACTACTCAGTATTACAGACCAAAATATGAAAATAAAAAATTCCTATCCCATCTATCTTTTAACTACGACCAATTTAAATATTTTGTTAAAAAATCATGTTTTGTTTCAATAAGTCAGGAGTAAAAACTGATAAGATATGACAATGCATTATGTCATTTTAAAAACGGAGGCAGGCAATTTGAAAACAGTTTGTAGATTACTTACTTTTATGATTATTCTTTTTTGTAACTGTTCTTTATGTGTTTATCCTATCTTTGATTTATTATTGAATTAAACACAATTTTGACTGGTTATTTGGCACCGTGATTTTTTAAGTAGACCTTGTTTTCCAATACTGATTCTTTAATAACCAGTAGAAGATGGAAATAAAAGTAACGTTGCATTATGTTATTTTAAAGCCCACAAAATGGGCAATTTTTTTTGTGGTATTGGCCTCTCTTCAGAAGTAACTTCATTTAATTGCTCGGGTCTAATATCGTTTTAATGTTTTTGCCGAAAACTTAAGAATTTGATTTATTAGCAATTTGTTTGTATCAAACTTATTTTCAAGACAGTTTTTCTCCATTATTCCCATGTAAAATTTTGTGTAGATTTAAAAAATGGATTCAGAATTAAAAAAACATAAAAAAATAATGGAGGAAATTGAGTTTTATTGAAACAAAACATGATTTTTTAACAAAATAGCTAAATTGGTCGTAGTTAAAAGATAGATGGGATAGGGATTTTTTATTTTCATATTTTGGTCTATAATACTGAGTAGTATCACCCAAAAAATTTTTCGACACTAGCTTAAATTCACCCTGTATAGCTCTAAACATTATTTTTGTACATTTCTAATAATTATATCTGCATGAAGTACTTTATTTCTCAAATGCAAGTTTATGAGCTAAAGAGCAAGTTTCAAGTTTCAAAACTAGTTTGAAGTAAATATTATGATAATATCAAGTCACTAATTTTTAAGCAAGACTCTGCAAAAAGGTATTTTGAGCTAAACATTTGTTTATATGTTCCATGCTAAACCGCTGACCAGTTTTAGGAAAAGATTTTAAAAATTTGTGAGCAGGCAAAGGGTTAAGAGAATTTCAAGAAAACAGTAAAAGTAGAACAAAATTTATACGACTCTACAAAGAATCGCATGCAAGTAGAAAATCGGCATATTTGTTATTAGGCCCAAATAAAAAAAAAACCGCTGAAGTTGAAAATATAAACTTTTACACTATACACATGAGCCACAGCTTTAGAGTGACATGTGTTACAATGATAAATACAAATGTATAAATGAAGAAATAAATATCACACCAGCGCACCAACTTGATAATATTGTAACTACTTAAGGTGGAATCTTCGCATACAAGTAGTAAGTATTGTTTGATGTAAATAAAAATAATCCGAACATCAGCTGACTAACAATAATTTACAACTTGTAGCTCATAAAAGGAAAGTCTAACATTATATATAAAATAACAATATTATAATACAAATATACGAATATAACATTATATTGCTATGTTTATATTTTACTAAATCAACTGGTCGCACAATCATAATCAAATATTAAATTACTCCTTACTATATGATTGTATACACACAAATAAAGAACATATAGAAGAAGAGAAGGGAAATAAAGGGTTAAACATAGCTGAATTAAAAAGAGTTTGGACTCTTTCTTTCCCGTCTTTTCTTATTTATGTTCTCTATTTTTGTATGTACTAATAACCCCCACCTGACGATGAAGATAGATTCCAATCCTCGAAATGTTGTGTTATACCTTTTACTACATAATAACGATGCCAAATGTTCGAAATCCTGTCATCCTTTCAAACATTCCATCGTCAATAATAAACTTAAAAAAGAACAAATTTATTTCTTCAATTATTTATTGTTGTCCTATTGTGCAAAAGTCATGTTATTCTTCTCAGACATGCGCCTTCAGAGAATTTAAAATATTAGAGTTTGACGTAAGTTCTTCGTAAACATTGTAAATGATTTTAAAAAATGCATTGTAATATTTACATCCGTAAAAATTATATTTTTTGTTAAATTTAAATTTAGAAATTGTTTCCATAAAACAAAACTACAATCGTGTAGGATAACAGAAAAGTTATATATGTGTAGTGTTTACATCAGAGCCTATGGTGTTTCAGACTAACCCCCACATGTTTGATCTTGTCTTAGATCTCCCATCACTGGATTTGCCGCCAAACACGAGAAAAGATGGACAAGATATTTGCCAGTTCTACACTGTGGATTTGTCACACTTTTCAGTAGTAGTTAGTCAAGAAGGTGTTATCGCGGCCATGTTGCTTCAGCCCGAAACACTTCCACTGTCAGGAGACACTAATGTCAGGCTTGTTTGTCACCCTGTGCGGGACCTGGATTCCAGGAATACCACAGGGTGGCGTCATTAGTACCTCAACTCACCCCTCCGCACTCCAAGGCCACACATCCTGGGCTACTTGGCCTTTCAGTGGGGGTGACAGTAGTGTGAACACATAGATTATTTTCTTTGTCACCTTTCAAAATTACCTCTTCTGGAAAAACAAGGTACACCACGTGTCGCGTAACAGGCATCGCTAAGGTTGCATGAAAAACTTTCTTTAATCCATTTCACTAGGCTACATGTGTTACTCTGTCATACGTTGCAATATCATATGATTGTACTCGGTTTGCAAATAAATGTATTTGGGTAGACTTTAATGAGCGACCTAAACTCTTTATTATAGAATGGTTTGATTGTTTTTATCGGTATGAATAGTTCGATATTACAATGTATTTTTACAAAACATATGATTCCCACTTATTAGCTAGATACTTGTCATGTAAACAATAAACAGCAAGAAGTAACTAATTTGAAAACTGAATTTGGCTACTGTCTTCACAAAAGCGGTTTCTCATTGCTATCGGCGCAATCTATAATATTGTAACGTATTTCTGATGTGCAGGTCTAGGATATAGTTGGTTTTGTTATTTTGTAAGGTTACTGTTAAATTTATGTTATTAAAAATTGTAATGTATTATTCTTATTGTAAATGTATTGTAATTCTTGTTTCGTACTATTAATATATAAGATCGAATTTGGATAATTTACAGTATAATTCGATAATAACAATCGAACAACGAGTGTGGGCTACTCATTAAAGTTTCCCCATGTATTTACTCTGCGATTTTCTCGTTGCCACTATCGTTACCCATTTTATTCCTTTTCTTTAGTCTTGTACAATTTATTGAAACTTATTATAAGTTCTAGAACGTAACGTAGCTATGGTAGGAAGAGTTGATTTAATTGAATTTTGAGTTTAGCTCCAGTTCACCTTCCTTTTATGCAGCGTCTGGTACCTGACATTGTCAATTGTGTACCTGATGAGACAATGAGACTACCACTTCACCTATTTATCTTTACCTCTTTGTCTTTGATGTCGAAACAATGTAAATGTTCCGTTTTGAGCTTCTTCGTCGTTGACTTTCTTTGGATCTCTTCAGACGAACATGACTCAATATTGCAGGAGTCAAGTCTGAGACCGCGTCAGATACCAGTCGCTGCAATAAAAGGAAGGTAAACTGGAGCTAAACTCAAAATTCAAATTCTAGAAGTTGTTATTATTGTTTGTGCTTGTGTTCCAAATTCCACTTTCCACCGCATTTGATTGTACCTCTGGAAAATTCTGTCTACTAGAAACCTTTTAAAACCCAGTTACTTTGTTCGAAAGACGACTAACTGAATTACAGACTGAATTAGGGCAACACCTGTGGCAACATAGAGTTACTTTGTAAAGAAACAAGCCTAGTATTTAAATCAACAATAATTGTGTAATAATTTGTTTGAGGGACTGTATAATAGATATAGACTATTTATAGCCCTCAAATAACCAACATTTGAAGTTCTGTTTGGTTTGTTCGTCTCACATTGGATAGTACCGATCCGTGCACTACGTATAGAGAAATTATTTTTCGGAAAAAGAGCCAGAAAGCCAGTCTACACCGTCATTGTTTAAAAGTTTTAAGCCTCCTAGATCGGGTTGCATTTATATAAAAGGCATTTTTGAGAATATGACCGGTTGTCTCCAAAAGCGCATCAAACTCGCTTTCGGGAGATTCAATTCAACCCCACTTGTGCTTCATGTACCCATACCTGCCATAGAGTGTTCGAAAAATGTTTAGCCTGCACCTCTAAAGATCCATCTCTATGGATTTAGATTTAGAACTAAGTTATATTTGAGCAAAAATACAATTTGCTCGACCAAAGGTGTGTTTTTGCAATGATCTTCAAAACATGTGGTGCGATAATAACTAAATGAGACCATAATTTGTAAACTTAAAAACTTATTTCCTTTAGACAAGTAATTCTGTTTGTTAATGCCTCGTATTCAGTGTAAAATGCCTTGCATTCGCATAATTTTACTTTTACAACAGTAGTGGAAACAAAGCACATTGAAGTATGCTGAAACGGAAGGAAAGAAAAGTAAAGTTTTAAACTATATATTTGCTAACTTAGTTCACTTTGTTTCTTTAGTTTACAACAAAAATTATTTAGTTTTGACAATAAAAGCTCTTGTGCTTCAACATATTTTTTCTGATAGTTGTAGAAATATTGGTTTCAGATGGTGCCAAGAGAAAAAGACAGCCGGCAGAAGTTGCGGATGGTTGCGCAGGAAGAACAATATCAGGATCCAAGGGACATTGGACAGCAGAAGGCAAGTGGAGAGAACGTAGTGGATGCCTGAACGTATCCAAGACACCTCGCCAATACCAGGTCGCTGACCCCGACAATAATACAGACATCCATGTCAATGTTCCTACTCGCACTCACCTCTGTATTAGTTCTGCCACTGCAGACCTGTGGATCTAAGGGACATTGGACAGCAGAAGGCAAGTGGAGAGAACGTAGTGGATGCCTGAACGTATCCAAGACACCTCGCCAATACCGGGTCGCTGACCCCGACAATAATACAGACATCCATGACAATGATCCCACTCACACTCACCTCTGTATTAGTTCTGCTACTGCAGATCTGTGGATCCAAGGGACATTGGACAGCAGAAGGCAAGTGGAGAGAACGTAGTGGATGCCTGAACGTATCCAAGACACCTCGCCAATACCGGGTCGCTGACCCCGACAATAATACAGACATCCATGACAATGATCCCACTCACACTCACCTCTGTATTAGTTCTGCTACTGCAGATCTGTGGATCCAAGGGACATTGGACAGCAGAAGGCAAGTGGAGAGAACGTAGTGGATGCCTGAACGTATCCAAGACACCTCGCCAATACCGGGTCGCTGACCCCGACAATAATACAGACATCCATGACAATGATCCCACTCACACTCACCTCTGTATTAGTTCTGCTACTGCAGATCTGTGGATCCAAGGGACATTGGACAGCAGAAGGCAAGTGGAGAGAACGTAGTGGATGCCTGAACGTATCCAAGACACCTCGCCAATACCGGGTCGCTGACCCCGACAATAATACAGACATCCATGACAATGATCCCACTCACACTCACCTCTGTATTAGTTCTGCTACTGCAGATCTGTGGATCCAAGGGACATTGGACAGCAGAAGGCAAGTGGAGAGAACGTAGTGGATGCCTGAACGTATCCAAGACACCTCGCCAATACCGGGTCGCTGACCCCGACAATAATACAGACATCCATGACAATAATCCCACTCACGCGCACCTCTGTATTAGTTCTGCCACTGCAGACCTGTGGATAGTAGTAATAAAGAAGTAAACGGTACAGTGTACAGGTACAGGCCCTGTTGCACAGGCCATATAATTAATTGCACTGTTACAACACTAATAACTAGGAACGAAGCAGTGTAGCTCTTCTTTACAAATCTGCTTATTACCCAACGGACATTACTTCACCTTCAATCAACCATTTTATAATTGAACATTGTTAATTAATGTAATTTATTAAACTACATTTTTAACTGGCTAGTATAAAATTGTTTATATATACATTTGTTCATCATGCACCTTGACATTTTCCTTGTACATATAATAAATATGGCATAATAGTTGGTCCTTTAGTTATGAAATCTAATTCCACTGTATTAAGAATAACACAACGCCGTGGCCAGTTAATTAATTATTTAATGGATGATTTAAAGGATACAATTCTTAATGACATTTACTATCTTTATGGGTTAAACAACAGACGTTTCGAGCATTAGTATCTGTTTTTTTCTTCAGTTCTCTAGAATCTTACGACATACATTTGCAGACTTTTACGGAGAGCAGGCTGTACTGATGCCTTCTGGGTTTTTTGCAGTGTTTTTGAGTTTTTTTTATATTTTAATTAGTTATTCAGAAAAAATTCAAAGGGTTTGTATTTTCATAATTCACACATTCCAAAAGTTTACACGAAAAACCATTTTGAATTGTATTACTTTTCGAGTTGACTCGGTTGAAATCAAAACATAGATTCATCCTTCACTAATCATATATTGAAAATAAGGGGTCTTCCAAAAGAACTTTTTTCTTGTGGGATAAAGGTCGACCAAGGTCGTTTCACTACGGTCTGTTCTATTGCACAACTGAAACTAAAGAACTAGAAAATACCGTCTTCTTCTGGCATCAAGTTCTACAGCATATGGTGAGGCATGTACAAATATACACTTAAAAAACTAGAATATACCAGTCATAGTAGAGAGCAGAAAGTTTTGTGTTTGAAGTTTTTTGACGATGGAAGGATTGTGCAGGAAACAGGATTTTTCCGGACCTTTGCCATCGTTCAGTGATACAATACAATCAGTAACATTAAGTTTCGAGACCTGAAATCAGATCTCCTCTTCAGGTAAATGAGTAACCTAATACATAACTACAAGGTTAAAGTAAACAAAACATACTACAGCTTTGTGACACGCATAAGTCAGGAACTACAACAGCCATGTTGTGTGTCTATTCCATGTAGACTAACTCTAAAACGTATGCACTAATTATTAAAACTGAACTACAGAATACAGGCCAGAATAGGTTTGCACTTACCGGCCAACAAAATAGAACGGAAGAGATCAGATTCACCTGAGGAAGATATCAGATTGCAGATCTCGAAATGTAGTGTTACTGATTGTATTGTATCACCAAACGATGGCACATTTCCGGAAACATCTCGTTTCCTTCACAACACAAAGTTGAACAATAAAACATAAGCATCAAATTAAAATATACATAATTCCATCTTTGCTTTAATGTACAAATTGTCCAATGCGACTTTAGCATTTTCATCGCCATACTTTAACTTATTGCTTCCATATTAGCATTCTCAACCCTGCGTTTTAGTTACAATTTGGCACCTGAAGAAGAGGAAAGATACAGTTATTCATAAACATCGTGATTCTGTTGTAACGCAACGAAAAAATGGCTATAATCTGTTTATAACCCTTTAACAGATTTCTTGATTACTTGGCAGACAGCAACTTGATCCGAAATAGACGTCAAATAGATGATACCGTAACACTGCAGTATACTAGATCCTTGACATTCAAGATCTGTATATTATCGGAGATTTCTTGATTGCTTGGCAGACAGCAACTTGATCCGAAATAGACGTCAAATAGATGATACCGTAACACTGCCGTATACTAGATCCTTGACATTCAAGATCTGTATATTATCGGAGATTTCTTGATTACTTGGCAGACAGCAACTTGATCCGAAATAGACGTCAAATAGATGATACCGTAACACTGCAGTATACTAGATCCTTGACATTCAAGATCTGTATATTATCGGAGATTTCTTGATTACTTGGCAGACAGCAACTTGATCCGAAATAGACGTCAAATAGATGATACCGTAACACTGCAGTATACTAGATCCTTGACATTCAAGATCTGTATATTATCGGAGATTTCTTGATTACTTGGCAGACAGCAACTTGATCCGAAATAGACGTCAAATAGACGATACCGTAACACTGCAGTATACTAGATCCTTGACATTCAAGATCTGTATATTATCGGAGATTTCTTGATTACTTGGCAGACAGCAACTTGATCCGAAATAGACGTCAAATAGATGATGCCGTAACACTGCAGTATACTAGATCCTTGACATTCAAGATCTGTATATTATCGGTAAAGTGTGGAATACTAGACACAGTAACAATTCCAAGAACGAGACTAAATTTTACTGTTAAAAGTGAGATACATGACATACATGGAAGGGCAGCTGTCAAATCAATTTGATATGGAATAGATCCGTAGAACTGAACAAGCCTCCCAAACTCTATTCCGCTCAATCAAATCTATAATGGCCAAAGAGTCTGACCCAACCTTTAATTCTGACATATTACTAAATTAATCGACCAGATGAGCGGATCCTGTACGAGAAGTGAATTCACGCGTAAAAACTACATGATTGAGGACTTTAGATTCACTTTCAGGGGAATAGTTTCAAATAAATTGTGCCAAAATGGATACGACGTTTTCTTTCCGAATACTTACTGTTCTACTTTATCGCTTCCACAGCACTACGGGTTGGAAATTTGCGGTGTCGTTTGGAATTTAATGGTCTTAGTAGTATTTATACATGAGATCGCATTAAAATGCTTTGTTTCATTTTAGACAATAGTAGTAAGTATAGTTGTGTACAACTCACTTGAGTCTTTTAAATTCCTTTTAGGAATTCCTTGGTTCCTTCAGACAAGCTTAATTTATAAAATACAATTTATGATTAATTTGTCTTGAAAATCAAAAAAGAAAACCTCCCTCTGAAAATGTTCCTATTTAAACGTAAATTCTGATTTCATCAAAAACCAAACCATGAGTCATATTTTATTGTTTTATTTAAAGTCATCACGCTTTCAGGTTTTTTTTGGATTTTAACAAAGATTTTTTAAAAGTCTTTAGTGCGATTCTGCTAGTTGTGTAACTGTATAGAATTTAATGTTTTTAACAGTGGACATTTAACGTGCATTAAAGCTTAGCATGTACATTTAAAAATCGTTGAAGCGTCCTTAACATTTTTAATTAAACAGTCTCTGTTGTAAAAATTAACAAATGTAAAAACACTACAATTGAAAAAATAAAAACATTTGGTATAAACCAACACCCACCTGCCCGATTTGGTTAAAACCACGCTTGCTACACAAATAAAGCCCGTAAAATATTCAGTTTCTCGAGACTAAAATATCTCGCAAAACTTGTTCACATGTTAATAAAGTATATATGCACAAAGATAAAGAGTGCTTTATACTTTGAAGTGTTAAATGGGTTTTATTGTATTATCCACAGCTGTTATCGTTGGGCTTGGTTATACAGGGTGTCACAAACTTCTGTGGGTAATTGTATTCTTTATTTCTAGCAAACAAGTCCTATAAATATAGGTCGAAAAATGTGCCGTTTAGCCATTGGCCGCCGTTTTGGATTCTTCAGTAAAAAATTATATATCTCTAGAACTAGCTAAGGAAACCAAATTTGGCACATATTTTGTGTGCGCAAAAAAGATGAAAAAAAGAAAAATATTGTCTTATTTTCTTTCATATTAACAAAATTGCGTCTATTGAAAATAGTTAAAGAAAAATAAAAAAACCCGTATAGTTATAAAAAAAGTACTAGACACCAACTATTTGACCAATTTCATTACAATGGCAACGGTACTTCTTTCGACGAAATCCGTCAGTGCATAAGCGAGTACGACTACTTTAAAGATACGCTTGCACAAAAGAAGCATAGATTGTGGCAAAAAATAAATACACCCCTTGAGATAGTATCTAAAACCAAGCTCAGATCACCTAATAAATCGTAAATTTTAACATTAACTTTTTCTACGTATGTAGGCGTTTACCTACTTAAACAGCTTAATAATAGTACATGTGGCCATAGAGGTCCCCGGATGACACCAAAGTATCATTGATTCCTTGCAGTACTGGGGGAGTATCACTCTCTTGTGTGGAGCTCTCAGTTCCACTATACTCCACTTGTTCGTGACAGTATCACAGAACAGGTATCAGAGCGTAGCGAGCTGAGCCGGCGCTCGTACTCAAAGTGTCATTGATTCCTTGCAGAACTGGAGTATCACACTCAGGTATGGAGCTCTCAGTTCCACTATACTCCACTTGTTCGTGACAGTACCACAGAACAGGTATCAGAGCGTAGCGAGCTGAGCCGGCGCTTGTACTCAAAGTGTCATTGATTCCTTGCAGAACTGGAGTATCACACTCAGGTATGGAGCTCTCAGTTCCACTATACTCCACTTGTTCGTGACAGTACCTCAGAACAGGTATCAGAGCGTAGCGAGCTGAGCCGGCGCTCGTACTCAAAGTGTCATTGATTTCTTGCAGAACTGGAGTAACACACTCTTGTCTGGAGCTCTCAGTTCCACTATACTCCACTTGTTCGTGACAGTACCACAGAACAGGTATCAGAGCGTAGCGAGCTGAGCCGGCGCTTGTACTCAAAGTGTCATTGATTCCTTGCAGAACTGGAGTATCACACCAGGTATGGAGCGCTCAGTGGGACTATACTCCACTTGTTCGTGACAGTACCACAGAACAGGTATCAGAGCGTAGCGAGCTGAGCCGGCGCTTGTACTCAAAGTGTCATCGCCGAACTGAGACTAGAGCCTCAACTGACTTCAGTGTAACGGAATTCCAGATTCTTTTAAATTGGCTTGGCCGGGGTCCAAGCGACAGGTTCGGCTCTATTAACATACGTGTACGCAGCTCGCCAGCGGGCCTGGCCTCCTGATCGTTCACTTGCACCTAGCGGTCCGCGCCCCACGCCGACCATCCCACTTCCGCACTCCTCTCCTCCTCCTCGTCATTGTCTGCGATCTGTCCAGGAGAGATGCAGGAAGTCGAGTTGGGAAACCGACCCGTTATGACGTATAAATGCAAGGTTAGACCGATCAGTTTTATGGGCTGGAAAGGGCAGCATTTCTCGGGACCCATTGGGTAACCGTAATTAATGTGAGTCATTCCTTCGTTTGTGGTACATTTCATTCCGTAACGGTGTTGAATAATAATCTTTTTAGCATCGTGAAACGCTATAAAAATGTGAATATTCACTCCGTGTGTATCAGTTGTTATACAAGTAGGTCCATAGTGGGTGCAGTCTTCACGGCCAAATATTTGGAGCGCAATATTCAGTTTTTAAATTTACGATTCGTTCCGAAACTGTCGGGAGAAAAGTATATATATCTCATGTGTGTCTGTCAACTGAAATCATCAAACTAAATCCACATGGAAATGTTTAATGTGTATAGTTTTGATAATATTTCGACTCTAATGAGAAAGCGCCACAACATTAAATACATTTATGATGCTTAGCTATGTTGGGAAGGGTTGATTCAATGTGAATGTTGAGTTTAGCTCCAGTTCACCTTCCTCTTAGTGCAGCGTCTGAAATATGACGCAGATACAAACTGTTTTGGATCCCTTCGGATGAACATGACTCCAAATCCCAAGAATCCAAGAGTTTGAAGAGGAAGGTGAACTTGAGTTTAACTCAAAATTCAGACTTACGAGACATCTAAAGTCTCTAAATTTAAACACTTTTTCTCTGTGTGGGTCAATAGCTTGACACGACAAAAGTTGTAAGTCCACGGGTTCAAATAATTTAATTTAAAAGTCATATTTTTGATAATTATTACGAGAGTATTGCAAAATGGTCCAAGTGATGTAGAAGGTTGCCTTACTGAATTTGTGAATCGTAAGTATATAGTTTTATTAACACTGTCAGGGCATATTAAATGCAATCGTGTTGGGAGGTATCAATAAATTTCACGTTTTTTATGATCGTGTTTACTAGTTTTGCTTTTACGTTACCGTATACTTTCATACATTACAGCTGCACTATTGACTGTGCTATTGGGATCGTGACTTTTAAAGCAACATTCATAAAGCCAATGACAATCTCGCTCTTCCTAACCGGTCATGGAGGAATTTCTTTTCCATGCCTATTTCGCAGCGATAAAAAACAACCATTGTGATTGGCACTCAATTTTCAGAGAGCATTTTGCTACTGACAAAAGCGTTCTTTAATACATCTACTCCCCGATTAAATTTCAATATACATTTTTAACTCATTAAAAATGAGGCAAAGAAAATAGGGAAAATTTGGAGTGGAGGAATAAAGATTGAATTGATCAGAGTAAAATTTTAGTAATGATTACTCTTCAACCTTGGTAGCGATGCAGAGAACCCCTTGCTTACACAAACATGAATCGTACTTCATTATATCGCCATTGAGGCAATCTTCTGATTCGTCCTTGGCCTGAATAATAGAGTTATCAGTCACGATCAAAATTTCTCAGCGTATTTACTAGTGGCCAAAACACGCTGCACCACGCCTAACGTTTCATCAGCCGCGACTCGACCGGTCTTGTTTATAGTCCGTGTACAATTGCGCCATATCCTAGCCTGCTGAGCGCTGAGCAGTGCGGTACTATCAGCGACTGACTGCGGTACTGGCGCGGTATGCGCGGTCAGAGGAGGTTACGGTGGTCGAGGCTCCAGACGACCCACAAAAACCGACACCCTTATCCCTCCATCAGTCCGTTTTTTGCCCAGTCGACAAAAGCATTTGGAAACTTCCACGATAATCAATGAGTGAGTGGTAAAAAGCCGGGGTGCCTTCCCGGCTTCTAGGTTTTGATACTAATACTGAAATATTACAGTACATCAAAAATGTCTCTCATCTCACTCATTCAATTTTATTACCTACACAATCCGTTATCGTGTTATGCAATTCGTATCTCCATCAGTAGTGAGGTTCTCTGTTTGAAGTTCGTTCTTGACGATGGAAGGATTGTGAAGGAAAAATAATTTTTCGGACAGTTACCATCGTTTAGTGATACAGTACAAACAGTAACACTACGTTTCAAGATATGCAATCTGATCTCTTTTTCAGGTGAACGAATAAACTAATGCATGACAATTTTGTTTAAAGAAAACAAAAAATACTAGAACGTTGTGACACGTATAAGTAACCAACCATACAAGCCATGTTGTGTGTCCTTTTCATTCACACTAACTCTAAAACACACCACACACTCATAAAAGCTAACCCTTAACTACAAAATACAGGTCACAATAGGTCTGCACTCACCTGCCAACCAAATAGAACTGTGTATTTTGTATAAAACTTTTATTAAGTGCATGTTTTAGAGTTAGTGTGCATGGAACAGACACACAAAATTGCTGTTGTGATCCTGACTTACGTGTGTCACAACGCTCTCATATGTTTTGTTTACTTTAACCCAGATTGTAGTCATGCATTACTTTTAACCATTAACCTGAAGAAGAGATCAGATTGCAGATTATTTAAACGGTAAGGAACAAAAAATTTCGGATTATTTCAGAATGACCAATAACAATGTCAAAGGAAACTAAAAAGCGTATGGATCCTTAATTCTATAACGAAACATAAGGTCGGGAAAGTGCATTAGGTTTAACATTATCCTTATGGTGTAAAATCAAGGATTGTCACCACCAATTTGAGAGTATGTAGTTATATTTTTTCTACTTACATTGAAAGCCACATAACCGGGGAGAAACAGGAAAAGAATAATAGTGAGGGGATGGATGCACTATCTCAGCCCTCCTCCACTACACCTACCCGCTCTGACAATATTTTTATAATAGAGAAATTCGTGTAACAAAATGGCTAAACTTGTTGAAAACTCAGCCTTTTGAGCAACGTGACGAAACAAACATTGAGAACTCTGCTCTCTGAGCAAAATTAATAACATTGTTGAAAACTCTGCCTGTTGAACTGGTTCCTCTGATAACGTGACGAAAAAATATTGAGAACTCTTCCCTCTGAGCAAAATAGCTAAAATCTTTTAGAACTCTACCTTCTGAGCTACGTGGCCAAAACTTATTGTGAACTGAGTCCTCTGGAAAAGTAACGAAAAAATAATGAGAACTCTGCCCTATGAGCAAAATGGCTAAAATTGTTGAAAACTCTGCCCTCTAAGAAACGTGGCCAATGTATCTGCTTTCCTGATCAACGTGACAAATATTTTTGAGAACTTAACTCTTTAAGCAACCAAATTCCACATCAAGAGGTCGTGCACGGGGGAAAGCCATTGTTATTGAAAATAATATTGCATTTTCGAGCCACAGCCAGCCTCAGTGACTTATAATACTTGGCGTACAAACCGCTTAACGCAGGTACACCACATATGGAACACAATCTTTGGAAACCCTACTGTCTGGTAGTAGGAGACTCTGAATGTAAAAAAAACCCCATCAAAAAACAGTATGCGCGAAACAATACTATCTACTTTCTGTAGGGAGAGAGTAATTACCACAAGAGAGTCTCAATGAAAGACAGCTAGACTGTAATGTTGTGTAGTGTATAGTACTCGTAGTATGGTTGACGTGAGACTTCCGCACGGCCTGCACGCGTGTCAATGGACAGTCTGAAGCCGACACGCGTTCTACACAGACAGGATACACGGGCTGATGGTTCTACAGATTGTTCCTTCAAGTTTTTTGACGATGCTTATTACTACCCCGGTTGTCCGAGTGTTACACAATCAAACCTGTGCGAAGACAATGAGACACGGCTTATTGTAATTTGAAAGTAGTGTGAATTTACAGGCACAGCACAACAATGTCAATACTGTATTGTTGTAAGGATAACAGGAGTTCGGAAATTTTCCATCGTTATAGGTTATAAAAGGGTTAATACAACGTTTCGAGGATTGGAATCTACCCTCTTCGTCAGGTGGGGAAAGTAGTAATACATACAAAAATAAACAACAGAAAGGAGCAAAGAAGGGAAAGAAAAGGGTTTAAACATACCCAAAAGCTGCTTGGAGTCCTGTCCAAGTGTTGTCACTGCACAGGAGTCCCGAGCACAAATCACAAGTACGAGGATAACAATCACACATCACACCAGCACAGGCTACAGTTGGATACTAACAAGAATGTACTTAAGTACTAACGATTAGTAAAAACCGTTTTGTTGTATTTAGGGCGTATGCTAATGATATTTAAAAACTGTTTTCAACGCGTTATGTTTGTTTGAGGTGCAAGTTATTATGTACCCGCTGTTACCCGCGGCTTCGCAGGCAATCTTTACAACCGAAGTCCTTATATTACTTAGTAAAAGCAATTATGATGTAATATGATGGGAGTCCTAAAAATTGTTCTAAAATATTTCATCAACTCTAATAGTCCACAAATTTTGGCAGAATAGGTCTTATTTTTTCTTTTAAAAGCTGAAAGGTTGTATTCTGAATCCTATATGAATTACAATCTAATACATTTTTGTATGTCAAAAAATATTTTATTTTTAGTATTACGTGTTTTCTGGCTAAACTCTTAAGGGCATTTTAGCATTTATAAATTATTTATTAATTATTATTTTACACCTCAATCATATGATTTAAAATAGTTATTCTTCTCATAAAATCCCATTATATTTTTTTATATGAGCTATGTTTAGGAATTTTATAAAATTTGAATTATTTTCAGATTCCCTATAAAGTTATGTTTAATTTTATGTGTCACTAGCTGTTACCCGCGGCTTCGCACGCAATCTGTAGAACCGTAGTCCTTATATTACTTAGTAAAAGCAATTATGATGTAATATGATGGGAGTCCTATACAAATTTAAAACGTAAGTAGGCATACATAAGATAGATATTATTTAAGTTCGTGGTAAATAGTATCAGAGTTTAACTTAATTATTATATCATGTTTGGCACGAGTAGAAGTGTGGGCCTTCCACCATGCTGGGAGACACCACATTAGAAGTTTACTCCTCCAAATTCCTTGGAACATACCTTGATCGAGATTTGACATGGAATGTTCACATTGATTCAGTTTGTTCAAAATTAGCATCTGGCGTTTATGTTTTAAGATATTTAGCCAAATACTGCCTAAGTCAGGTACTAATTGCGGCGTATTACGGCCTAATTTACTCACATCTTTCCTATTGAGTGATTTTGTGGGGAGCTTGTTCAAACAATCAAATTTTGAGAGTTTTTAGGCTACAAAAAAAGCGATCAGAACAATCGCCAACATGAGCTTCAGAGTCGTGTCAACCAGATTTAAAAAAATTGCAACTGTTGACTCTGCACGTTTTATTCAGTAAGTCAAAATGTGCCCTGACTAGGGGGCCGAGACGTACATGAATATGAAACGAGAGGCAGAGACAACTACCGTACTGGGCGACACAGAACGGTGGTTTATGAACACATACCCTCGCAGGCAGGTGTCAGTTTCATTAACAGATTGCCCGATTCCATGTAAAACGTACAAAGGCCCAAGGCGTTAAAAAATAATCTGAAGCGCTTTTTAGCATCTAAAGCGGTGGAGAGAATTGGCGAGTGAGTAGTATGGATGAATGCAAAGATTGTATGAAGATAAAGATTGGATGTATTTCAAATTTTCAAATTACAAAAAAAGCAATTCGCATTATCGTTAATTGAAACTTCAGAGAGTCGTGCAGAACAGCGTTTAAAAATTTGCAACTGTTGACTTTGCCATGTCTCTACATCTTAGAAACAACCTTATATTGTTTGTCTAAATGTGCCTTAACCAGAGGACGAGACATACATGAATATGAGACAAGAGGCAGAGATAACTACCGTTCGGGAATACACAGAACGGTGGTTTATGAACATTTACCTTCGCAGGCAGGTGTTCATTTTATAAACAAATTTCCAAACAAAATTAAAAATGCCTCAACGCCCAAGGTGTTAAAAACTGTATCGAACTCTGCCAGGCGCCAAACTCTTTTTACAGTATTGATGAGTTTCTGACATTCAACTGGGAGACCGCGTTGAATGAGCTGGTGAGTGTTTGAATGTGGGATGAATTTAAACAAATAGGTATAAAAATTGACGTTTGCTATGCAATGTATATTGTTAACTACAATTAAACGATTTGATTTGATTTGTATGTCTGAATGTAGTATTGTGAACGGATGTTTAAAATTATAGATTTATACGGTATGACTTTTGCCATATAATTGCATATACTGTACACGGAAATAAAAGGTTTGACTTTGTATTGAAATTCAATATAGTAAGACAGTCCTGGAGTGACAATATTGCCAATCCGTGTCGGGGTGGTGCGTGCGCGTGCGCGTGCGTGTGATAACACGCGTGTAAACTTGGTCACAAGAGCGCCGTTGAAGAGAACGTCGACACAGACGATGATGCGGTTCTCCACGGTCCAACCTCGGACAGGAACATTTAAATGAACCGATCGAGAACACCTCTGACAACCCAGATTCGGCGAGAAGGAGGGTCTAACAGGCTGGACCTGTTTGGCGCGGTGTGGGGGAATGCCGCACGAAGGTCAGCTACCAACCACGGCCTAAAAACCTGCGGGCTGTTGGCATATCTGGTGGTGCGGCGGTGATACCTCCACCTCCACCGCGCCACCCCTTGTCAGGTGGAGGGGAGGGGGAAGGGAGGTCGGTATCAATGGGACCTGTAGATAGGCTCCCTATTCCAGCAGGTGTTCATTGTCCTGAGGAAGCAGATCCTGTCACCTGCAGGTGAATAGCTTTTTTCGGCCTTCCTGGATTACTATCTACGCCCTTCTGGCAATTGTACAGTAGCTTAATAAAATATATCCCTGAATTTGGTTAAAACATTTCAATACCGTAACTGTTTATTTTATTTTTTTTTACTTTTTCAAAAAATATATTTAGAACAAAGTACTTATTACAAAAATGTAGCCAAGAAAAAGTTTTTGGGGGTGGGTCCAGGCAACTGATATTTTTCCTGTAGTGGGCGAAGATTAAGGCCTCATTTTGTTCCTTAAAAGGTTCTTGACCCGTTACTTTTTGAGACCGATCTTTCAGTAGTACATGTCAGTAATACTGAATTATTTAAATAATAATAATCATTAACAAAAAATGTAATTACAAAAATTGAAAATTTGGAGGGGATCCAGGGCCCTTGGACCACCTCGCTGGCTACATCCCTGACTTATTATGCCTACAGTCCTTTTTATGTATTTTACCCCTACAGGACTCCATTACTCATATTGAAAACATCCTTGGTTTGTACAGAATTATTATTATTATTATTTTGTTAATAATGTACACCCAAGATTATAATTTTATGCACATAGTTGGCAGAACTGAAAATATTAATGAACTACAAAAGTTATCATAATCTGAAACACTAAGTTTAAGGTCAATCAGAGCTTGAACAATTAATTGATAAAATAGTACTACTTGAGTTCGGATACATGTTAAGGTAGTACAACTTCTGTTAGTTTTATTGTTTTTGTATTTGTTTTGTGTTTCACTGTTTGGTCTCAGTCCTCTAAATTACACTTTACTAACGACATGAAAAATACTTGCTTTTATAAATCCATGAAGAATTCTAGTCATTTATAGTTGGAGTTATGTATTTGGAGACATCTTGCTGTGAACGCAGTAAACAATGGGCAAGGATGAAGTCACACCTCAAACTCTGCAAGAAACTTCTGGGAACTCTAGCCTAATTGCCAGGTTCTGTGTGGCTTGAGCAGATATACCCTGAGGAGAGTAATTGCTTTCCTTACTTAATTGCTTTCTTTAGGGTAATTTGTCATGGTCACTTCAGAAGTTGTTTGACAAAAGATAAGAGTTCTATAACTATGAAACCTTACCTTGTCTTTGCAGCCAGAAAACTGAAAATGCTCAGTACCGTATCTATTCTTTGACTGTGGTAGCGCTGGCATCTAAGATAAAGACACTTCTAGGAGCTCAATCTCTGGAGGATGTCCAACCAATGAGACTGGGAGTCACTATTCTTGAAGGAGAGGGACTGGGTGTCACTATTCTTTGAAGGAGAGGGACTGGGAGTCACTATTCTTGAAGGAGGGGGACTGGATGTCACTATTCTTGAAGGAGAGGGACTGGGAGTCACTATTCTTGAAGGAGAGGGACTGGGAGGTCACTATTCTTGAGGGAGAGGGACTGGGAGTCAATATTCTTGAGGGAGAGGGACTGGAAGTCAATATTCTTGAAGGAGAGGAAGGGAGTCAATATTCTTGAGGGAGAGGGACTGGGAGTCACTATTCTTGAGGGAGAGGGGCTGGGAGTCAGTATTCTTGAGGGAGAGGGGCTGGGAGTCATTATTCTTGAGGGAGAGACTTTTTGAAGATACAAATGAAGTTTTCCTAATATGTATTAAGACCAATCATGCTAGTCAGATACAAATTTTTTGAAGGTTAAACATTGCAACTCAAAGTATTAAGGTACCTAATTCTAGTCACAGCCTTTAAGATATCTTTTCTATAAATAAAAAAAACGTTAAAGAATTTTCTCAGTCCATGAGCAGTAGTAGATTTTTAACATGTCATTACATTGAGCAGCAAAAAATAGGCCAATAGTAGATTTTGATAAATTTTTTTGTTTAGGGAAAGAAGAGGTGGAGCTGTCTGCTCCATCAACTGCCACTTTTAGCTGACCTTGGGATAAACCAGTCCTCAACTATCACAGGTACTGTATTGATTGATTATTCAGATGTTGAATGAGTGTTTTGGTAAATGCCAGAGATGGCAGAGAAGTTGTCCTTGAAGGTTGTGTGGAGTTTTTAAATCCATGTATTGGTCATGTATTTATGTAATCAATTTTTATTTGTAATTCTTATGTTTAATTACTTTACGTTGTAAACCGTCATGAAGAAATAAACGAATATTATTAATTTGGTTAGTGGATATTACAACCAATCAGATAATATCAATTTGATTACTGGATTGAGAATGCTTGAGCAACAAATGTGTGATTTTGTAATCAGCTGTTTTAATAAACCATAACGAAACATTTTTACCGATTTAAAAATTATTCATACAAAAGAGCACATTCGCCTTAAATCTGATTCCATAATGTGTATAAAATGCTTGGTTTACATTAAATGGATTAAAAATTCAAGAAAATGGCAAGAAAACTCAACTGCTTTCATTCTCAAAAATTGTCCCTCAAGAACATTTTGTTGAGACCAAAGTAATGCAATTTCTTTATATCTCAATCTATTCAAATTTGTTTCATATCATATTGACCAGATTGCCAAAAACTCAAGGGTGAGAAGACTTTTACGTAATAAAACGGTTGATACACAGTGCTGACCTTTTTTTAAGTCTCTAAATATATAATTTTGTTGCCATGGCCAGATATTTTGGAAATTTTCAAGTTTTATGTAAAGAATAAAAATAGGTTTTTGTCAAATATATAATATACTACAAGAAGAAATTTTGTATAAATTCCTTTCTACAATACTTCCAAAATTGAATATTTTGCTTACATGGCTTTTAAAATAATTAAAAACATTTAAAACTGAACAGAAATTTTGAAATATACACCTATTATTCTATCAATTAATTGTTTTCTAATAATGACAACTCTCAACCTCTGATCTGAGAGGTTATATTTAATTTATTTCCATGGAACCTTTTATTACCTTGAATTGTTTTTTGTTTTTTTTTCATTCTAGATTCCAATAAATTATGCAACCTACAATTAGCACTGATTGAGTGAATATTAGAGCTAACTACAATAAAAAATAATCATAGGTCTTAAACACAATGAAACTTCTCATTGTACTGTGTTGTATAAAATAAAATTTGGTCGAGTAATCTTGTTGCATGATGTTTAGCTAAATATTTGCTCAAATGTGTTGACTGATGCTATGATCACATCAAACTTTTAATAAAATTGTAAATATGCATAAAATACGTTTTAAATGTATTTCAGGAGGATCATTCAAAAGTGTTAACATTTTTAATAATGCATGCCAACATTGTTTAAACTCAGGTTAAATATTTTTTTGTTTTTTTCTTCAGTTCTAAAATAATAAAAAACTAACTTTCTAATTAATTTAGTACTCCTAGATCTTCTGACTATTGAAGTAAACCAGAATAGTAAATTATTCTTTGACTTGACTTTCTGCTCTTTGACCAAAGCTCCAACACTTTGATTTAGAAAGGTATGGGAAATAAAAATAAATACAACATTTCACAATGAATAAATATGTATTTATCTCACAAAAAGTAGTGAAAAAATATATTTACTACAAAAGTTGTAAAATTTGACAATAATACTACACAGTTAAATATAGTACAAAATATGAACAATTATAAATACGCATCTAATAAAGTAACAAAAATAGATTATATGTTGTATAAATATGTACAAAATTATTTTACACCGGAATAAAAAGTGTGGATACGAGATGTGCACTTAGTTGTACAAGGTTTACTGGGTTTCTATGGAGAGATTTTCACATGCAGGACGTGGGGGGATGGGGGGGGGAAGTTAAGTTAACGTAGTCTGGCAGTTCGAAGACCACTTCGGTATCTGCCTCCTCAAGAATGTGTTCGCACACATCGTCCACCTCATCGAAAGCATTAAAATTGTTTTCATTTTCGATGAAACTTACGATACTTTTAACAAAACCTTTCGGACTTCCTGTTTGACCTGGCTTTTCTACATCTCCTTCAACTTTTGTTTCAGTTTCTGACCCAGTCGGGCTCGATCTCAGTTGCTTTTGGGCTTCATCAACACTCTCACCGTCCTCAATGATTATCAATTGTCCAGCCACCCTCTCGGATTCCTTTTCCTCGTTTTGAGGCAGAGCTGAGACTTTGTCGTTGAAGAGATTGTCTGGTGGAAGTGGAAGACTATTCGCTTTAGCTTCTTCAACTTCCTCTGTCTTCCCTTCAAAAGCATCACATGGTATGTTGTGGACGTCCACTATGGCTATTTCCTTCTCTCCACAAGCAGATGCTGTACTTGTCTCTACGGACGGATGATCTTGAAGACTTTTGCAGCTTTCATCTACTTCCTCTTCTATGGTATTTTCCTGAATCAGAGAATTGCTACGGTGCAGGTAACTTGGTTTGATGATGGCAGTGCCAGAGGACGTGCAGTCTAAAAGTCTTTGTTTTTCTCCTTCGTTCTCTTCTTTATGTTTTGACACATCTCTCTGTGGGATTTCAGTGTAGAGCCTCCCTGACATCATTTTTGACCTCAAATCGTGCCTCGAAATCTGAAACACATTGTTAAATTTTGACAGGATTCAAAACCACATATATATTCCTTATAATTTTTGGAAAACAGAAATTAGAAAGACAAATTTATTCAGATAAGTGAATAATAAATAAATGACTTTAAAAGTACAACTTCATTTATATAGATCTCATTTATCCAATTCTCTAGGTTAACCAAATATGTTTTATAGAGAGGAAAGATTCCAAATTTTTAATAATAAACTATTTGTGTTCATCCAGTGTAATTTTTTCCCATTAAACATGTTCGCACATTCAGAATAATATGTGCTAACATGCATACATCAAACAGAACGATTTCGAGTCCCAATATTAAACTCCCTGAAGAGTCAACCTAAGTTAAAAGACATACCAGTTCGGAAACGATCACAATCGAACATTGGCTCGTGCAAAGGGACTGCAAAACAAAATAATTGGTTCTCTTTTACTGTTATATGTATATTGAATAAATTCCTTATTACATGTAATCTATAGTTTTTTACTGTATTCCAGGGTTATTTGGATTTAGTTTATCCATATCACTTCCGGTCCCAATTAATCTGGATAAATGAGGTTGTACAGTACTATTTATTTTAAAACATTAACTAGCAAATAGATAAACTTTATTGGTGGCCATTTTCCTTTAACTTTGCAAGGGTGTTTTGTAAACTTCTTAAAGAATAATAAACAATATTCAGTTAAGTATATATGAGTTATTTATGTACTACCATGAAAGTCTATGTTTTGTCTAAAGTATAGTTTATTAAATAATTTTGTTTTTAATTTCAATTAAATAATTAATATTAACTTTTTAATAATAGATAAAATACATTTTTTTATCATGGGAGATACCATCTCTGTACAATTCCATAATATATAAAGTGTTCAAAATTGTCTACTTTCAGAAAATGCACAAATTTTTTAAGTTTAATCTGTAACAAGTAATAGTGGGATAGTTCAATTTTTGTCATGTCTTGGTAAAAAGTTAAAAATCAGATTACGTAGCAAAGAAGTTTCAATCTACAAGGCTTCTAATTTATATTCACAAAGATAGAAGTAACATTAAAATTTCGGTTAAATTTTGTAAAAATAAAAATGCTGTAGTCAAATAAACACTGTATATAATTAATACCTACCTACCTACTTCTAGTAAGGTTGACTACACATACAATAGCTATGAATCAATGTGAACGTTAGTCCCAGTTCACTTTCCTAAACTAGATTTCAGGCGCAGCATTAGGAGGAAAGTGATCTGGAGCTAGACTCAATACTCCTAACTGTTTTAAAAACTCACTTTTTTCTACAAACAAAACTATGAGGGCCATTTAAAACCTCCGATCTCATGCCATGACGGCCAGACAAGTAGCAGCTCAGAGCAAACTAGCTACTTGAGCTTGGCAGTGACAAGTGTCGTGGTAGGGAAGATGCGTGATTGACTACTGCGCATACCGCTGTCACATGTCTGGTCATCATGCCTTGAGATCGGAGGTTGAACAAAAAAACACGCCCTTGTAAGTTACTGATACAGCAACTTACTAATTTCGCAAGAGCGAAAAAAGTACTGTCATTCTTTTTCTTCCACTCTTTATCGGAAAAAAATACCAAATTTGATATACTAATCAATAGATAATTTTACCTATTTTAGGACTATCTGGAAAATATACTCCATTTGTGACAAGAAGTAATTGGAGAAGCAACTGTATATTTGTCACAAAATATACAATACCTAAAAGAATCTTCATCAGATTTAGTGAAAAAGTTCTGTTTAAATAATAATACAAGTTGTGTGTTAATATATTTGAAACTTTGACCAATTACAACTATTTGTGTTCAAAAATTTCTTGTAATAGACATTTTAAAACTTTTTGTATCCTGGGGAGTGTTAAATATATGTATGTACAAAATTATTCAGGATTTAAAATTTTAGACTTAATTATTAAGGAAACAGTATGGCCGACTTTGTCCCCTGCATGTCAAAACCCGATGATCCTTGAAGGATCGTCATCAATTCAGTGGTGCCACTAGAACTTTGCTTTACCCTCTTAAACCAACAGACTTTTAATTCGTTAATGCTGTAATTGGAATGTACAAGAAGAATGTGAAAAAAATCATAGATAATACATTTACACTTTTTTTACTGTACAATAATGCCATATCTAGATGCTTTCCCGTGACACAGGTCTGAGATTGCCAAATCATTATGAGACACTGCTAATCTTTTAACAATTTAAAAAGTTTTTTATGATTCTGTATGTACGTACCTCAGAAGACTTCCTGTCGTCAGAGTCCGAGTGTGTGCCGCTGTCGCCCAGGCTTGTGCCGCTGCCAGTACTCATGCGACCTGACGAGGTTGAACCTGCAACACAACTTCAATCAACAGCTGATCACAGCACAAAGATGACACAACAGTAACCTGTTTCATAGTAAGATCAATACAGATCAAATGTACAGAATGTAACAGATCACTTTCACCAAATGTGTAGTAGACAAACAATTAGTAAATATTCTTTAAATCCAGCATGTACAGGGTGGCGCATATGTCAGTTTCCCCAGAAGAGAAATTTAAAGGCGTTACAGGTTAATTGAATAAAACACTTTTAGGCAAGAAAACAAATTCATTATATGAAATTACTTACATATTACCATACAATGTTATAGCAGTTGTTCGAAATGTCCACCTTGATTTTGTATACACTTCATACAATGACTGAGAACAGAATTACAAATTTTTAGCAATAAAGGTTTTTCGTTATTAACAAGTTCAAATGCATTTCTAATTAGGCTTCTGAGTTCATCAAGATTTTGTGGTTTTGAAGCATACACAGTCTCTTTTATAATACCCCACAGTGAAAAATCACCTGGGGTCAGGTCTGGCGAGCACGCAGGCCAATTGATTGTACTACGGCGACCAATCCATTCATTAAATGTTTTACTTAAAAAATCTTGAACTTAGATACCGAAATGTGCATCTTGTTGTCAGACGAGCAAATGAATATTGAAAACAGGATTGTTTCTGAGCTCGGGAGCTACTACTTCTTGCAGCAACCGTAAGTAACTTTCTGAGTTAACATTTCCTTGAAGAAAATAAGAACCAATCAGTGCAGTACTCGAATTACCTCCCCATACCATAACACCAGGCACATTGATTTCTGCTTGGATTACGTTATGAGGATATACATCCGACCAGTACACGCAGTTATGCCGATTAACGTGTCCATTTAGTTAGAAACATGCTTCATCACACCACAAAATTAATCACAAGAAATTTGGATCAGCCTCTGAGCGGATAATTATTGTCTCACAGAATTCCAATCGCCTATCAGAATCATCCTTGTGAAGTGCTTGGAGTAAAAATGATGTATGGCTTAAATTTTAATTGCTTTAACGTTCTTTGCACGCTTTTTCTTGATATTTCTAGTTCGGCAGATGCTTTACCGGTTGTTGAGCAGATGCTTGCAGTTTATTTACCGGGACTGGCTACAAAAGCTTGAGCAACTGTCTGCAGGTTTTCTTTGTTGCAAATTGATCTTGGACGACCACACTTCAGGGCATTTAAAACGCTTCCTGTGTTTTTAAATTTCTTATTTAACTTCTGCATATACTGTTGAGTGGGTATCGCAACACCTGGATATTTACCACTAAATTCTTCAATAGCAGTATTTTTATTATGCTTCCACCACAACTGAAGGATGTAAACCTGTTATTGGGTTGTAAACATTTTTTAAAACACACACAAACAAATAACAGATACAAAGAGCGTCACTTAACACTAGCCACTGGAACAGGCAACAATGAACTTACTCCGTGTTGCTGCCAACTTAACATTGTTACCAACCTATCGAAACAAAATATCCCAATTTATGGGGAAACTGACATATGTGCCACCCTGTATATTTATTTTAGGTTTTCAAAAAAGTATTCCAAAAAAAAAATTCAGTTAGATATGTTGTAAGGCTGGAAAAAAATTCTTAACCTCTTTTTATACTAAACATATATCTAAATATGATTAATATTGAAGTAAAGTAGATGTATAATGAGAGATACTGACTGCAAGAAGACTGGAGACTGAGACTGCTAGCAGGTCGGTGGCTGACGGTGGCTGTTGTCGGACTGCTGCCACTTGCTGACGCCTGCTTGCTCTTGCAGTCACCAGTACAATCTGCAAACACAAACATAACCTCAATCACAACCTATTCCTTTGCATATTCAACAATCATTATATTAACACTTTGAGCTCGAAAGATCAGCAGCACTGGCCACACCAAGGTTGCAGTTAGTTTTGCCGTAGTTTGTCCTTGCAACTCGTATGGCCAGTAAAGATGGCCGCATTAGCTACATTGACAGCTCGGCAGCCATATTTGTTGTTTGCCTCCTCAGATCGGAATTATTTTTCAATTTCCTCCTCGTTATTTACATAGTAATTTAAAATGTTTAAAAAAGAAATGAAAAGTAATCATCATCATCTCTCATCTCACTCATTCAATTTTACCTACACAATCCGTTATCGTGTTATGCAATTCGTATCTCCATCAGTAGTGAGGTTCTCTGTTTGAAGTTCGTTCTTGACGATGGAAGGGTTGTGAAGGAAAAAATAATTTTTCGGACAGTTACCATCGTTTAGTGATACAGTACAAACAGTAACACTACGTTTCAAGATCTGCAATCTGATCTCTTCTTCAGGTGAATGAATAAACTAATGCATGACAATTTTGGTTAAAGGAAACAAAAAATACTAGAACGTTGTGACACGTATAAGTAACCAACCATAACAGCCATGTTGTGTGTCCTTTTCATGCACACTAACTCTAAAACACACCACATACTCATAAAAGCTAAACTCTTAACTACAAAATACAGGTCACAATAGGTCTGCACTCACCTGCCAACCAAATAGAACTGATGCATGTATAAAACTTTTATTAAGTGCATGTTTTAGACTTAGTGTGCATGGAACAGACACACAAAATTGCTGTTGTGATCCTGACTTACGTGTGTCACAACGCTCTGATATGTTTTGTTTACTTTAACCTAGATTGTAGTCATGCATTACTTTTAACCATTAACCTGAAGAAGAGATCAGATTGCAGATTATTTAAACGGTGAGGAACAAAAAAATTCGGATTATTTCAGAATGACCAATAACAATGTCAAAGGAAACTAAAAAGCGTATGGATCCTTAATTCTATAACGAAACATAAGGTCGGGAAAGTACATTAGGTTTAACATTATCCCTATGGTGTAAAATCAAGGATTGTCACCACCACTTTGAGAGTATGTAGTTATATTTTTTCTACTTACATTGAAAGCCACATAACCGGGGAGAAACAGGAAAAGAATAATAGTGGGGGGATGGATGCACTATCTCAGCCCTCCTCCACTACACCTACCCGCTCTAACAATATTTTTATAATAGAGAAATTCGTGTAACAAAATGGCTAAACTTGTTGAAAACTCAGCCTTTTGAGCAACGTGACGAAAAAATATTGAGAACTCTGCCCTCTGAGCAAAATGGCTAAAATTGTTAATAGCTGTGCCTTCTGAGCAACGTGACCAAACTTATTGTGAACTGTGTCATCTGGTAACGTGACGAAAAAATATTAAGAACTCTGCTCTATGAGCAAAATGGCTAAAATTGTTAATAGCTGTGCCTTCTGAGCAACGTGACCAAACTTATTGTGAACTGATTCCTCTGATAACGTGACGAAAAAATATTAAGAACTCTGCCCTATGAGCAAAATGACTAAACTTATTGATAACTCCGCCTCTATTATAAACTAAGTCCTCTGGGAATGTGACGAAACAAATATTGAGAACTCTTCTCTCTGAGCAAAATAGCTAAAATGTTTTAGAACTCTACCTTCTGAGCTACGTGGCCAAAACTTATTGTGAACTGAGTCCTCTGGAAACGTAACGAAAAAATAATGAGAACTCTGCCCTATGAGCAAAATGGCTAAAATTGTTGAAAACTCTGCCCTCTAAGAAACGTGGCCAATGTATCTGCTTTCCTGATCAACGTGACAAATATTTTTGAGAGCTTAACTCTTTAAGCAACCAAATTCCACACCAAAAGGTCGTGCACGGGGGAAAGCCATTGTTATTGAAAATAATATTACATTTTCGAGCCACAGCCAGCCTCAGTGACTTATAATACTTGGCGTACGAAGCGCTTAACGCAGGTACACCACACATGGAAACACAATCTTTGGAAACCCTATTGTCTGGTAGTAGGAGACTCTGAATGTAAAAAACCCATCAAAAAACATTATGCGCGAAACAATACTATCTACTTTCTGTGGTGAGAGAGTAATTACCACAGGCGACTCTCAATGAAAGCCAGCTAGAATGTAATGTTGAGTAGTGTATAGTACTCGTAGTATGGTTGACGTGAGACTTCCGCACGGCCTGCACGCGTGTCAATGGACAGTCTGAAGCCGACACGCGTTCTACACAGACAGGATACACGGGCTGATGGTTCTACAGATTGTTCCTTCAAGTTTTTTGACGATGCTTATTACTACCCCGGTTGTCCGTAGTGTTACACAATCAAACCTGTGCGCGAAAACAATGAGACACGGCTTATTGTAATTTGAAAGTAGTGTGAATTTACAGGCACAGCACAACAATGTCAATACTGTATTGTTGGAAGGATAACAGGGTTTGCCATCGTTATAGGTTATAAAAGGTTTAACACAACGTTTCGAGGATTGGAATCTATCCTCTTCGTCAGGTGGGGAAGGTATTAATACATATAAAAATAAACAACAGAACGAAGCAAAGAAGGGAAAGAAAAGGGTTTAAACATACCCAAAAGCTGCTTGGAGTCCTGTCCAAGCGTTGGCACTGCAAAGAACGCAAGTCCCGAGCACAAATCACAAGTACGAGGATTACAATCACACATCACAATAGCACAGGCTACAGTGGGATACTAACAAGAATGTACTTAAGTACTAACAAGTAAAAAATTTATTGTTGTATTTAGGGCGTATGCTAATGATATTTACAAACTGTTTTCAACGCGTTATGTTTGTTTGAGGTGCAAGTTATTATGTACTAGCTGTTACCCGCGGCTTCGCACGCAATCTTTAGAACCGAAGTCCTTATATTAATTAGTAAAAGCAATTATGATGTAATATGATGGGAGTCCTAAAATTAGTTCTAAATATTTCAACTCTAACAGACCACACATTTTGGCAGAATAGGTCTTATTTTTTCTTTTAAAAGCTCAAAGGTTGTATACTAAATCCTAAATGAATTACAATCTAATCCATTTTTGTATGTTAAAAAATATTTTATTTTTAGTATTACATGTGTTTTCTGGATAAACTCTTAAGGGCATTTTAGTATTTATAAATAATTTATTAATTATTATTTTAAACCTCAATCATATGATTTAAAATAGTTATTCTTCCCATAAAATCCCATTATATATTTTTTTTATATGAGCCATGTTTAGGAATTTTATAAAATTTGAATTATTTTCAGATTCCCTATAAAGTTATGTTCAATTTTATATGTCACTAGCTGTTACCCGCGGCTTCGCATGCAATCTGTAGAATCGAAGTCCTTATATTACTTAGTATAAGCAATTATGATGTAATATGGTGGGAGTCCTATACAAATTTAAAACGTAAGTAGGCATACATCAGGTAGATATTATTTAAATTCGTGGTAAATAGTATCAGAGTTTAACTTAATTATTATATCATGTTTGGCAGGTGTAGAAGTGTGGGCCTTCCACCATGCTGGGAGACTCCACATTAGAAGTTTACTCCTCCAAATTCCTTGGAACATACCTTGATCGAGATTTGACATGGAATGTTCACATTGATTCAGTTTGTTCAAAATTAGCATCTGGCGTTTATGTTTTAAGATCTTTAGCCAAATACTACCCAAGTCAGGTACTGATTGCGGCGTATTACGGCCTAATTTACTCACATCTTTCCTATTGATGGAGAGCTTGTCCAAACAATCAAATTTTGAGAGTTTTCAGCTACAAAAAAAACGATCAGAACAATCGCCAACATGAACTTCAGAGTCGTGTCAACCAGATTTCAAAAATGACTCTGCCATGTCTCTATATCTTGGAGGCGGTTTTATTCAGTAAATCAAAATGTGCTCTGACTAGGGGCCGAGACGTACATGAATATGAAACGAGAGGCAGAGACAACTACCGTACTGGGCGACACAGAACGGTGGTTTATGAACACCTACCCTCGCAGGCAGGTGTCAGTTTCATTAACAGATTGCCCGATTTCATGAAAAAAACGTATAAACGCCCAAGGCGTTAAAACTCGACTGAAGCGTTTTTTAGCATCTAAAGTGGTGGAGAGAATTGGCGAGTGAGTAGTATGGATGAATGCAAAGATTGTATGAAGATAAAGATTGGATATATTTCAAATTACAAAAAAAGCAATTCGCATTATCGTTAATTGAAACTTCAGAGAGTCGTGCAGAACAGCGTTTTAAAAATGTGCAACTGTTGACTTTGCCATGTCTCTACATCTTAGAAACAACCTTACCTTGTTTGTCTAAATGTGCCTTAACCAGAGGACGAAACATACATGAATATGAGACAAGAGGCAGAGATAACTACCGTTCGGGAATGCACAGAACGGTGGTTATGAACATTTGCTTTCGCAGGCAGGTGTTCATTTTATAAACAAATTTCCAAACAAAATTTAAAATGCCTCAACGCCCAAGGTGTTAAAAACTGTATCGAACTCTGCCAGGCGCCAAACTCTTTTTACAGTATTGATGAGTTTCTGGACATTCAACTGGGAGACCGCGTTGAATGAGCTGGTGAGTGTTTGAATGTGGGATGAATTTAAAAAATAGGTATAAAAATTGACGTTTGCTATGCAATGTATATTGTTAACTGCAATTAAACGATTTGATTTGATTTGTATGTCTGAATGTAGTATTGTGAACGAATGTTAAAAATTATAGATTTATACGGTATGACTTTTGCCATATTAATTGCATATACTGTACACGGCAATAAAAGGTTTGACTTTGTATTGAAATTCAGGATAGTAAGACAGTCCTGGAGTGACAATTGCCAATCCGTGTCGGGGTGTGGTGCGTGCGCGTGCGCGGGCGTGTGATAACACGCGTGTAAACTTGGTCACAAGAGCGCTGTTGAAGAGAACGTCGACACAGACGATGATGCGGTTCTCCACGGTCCAACCTCGGACAGGAACATTTAAATGAACCGATCGAGAACACCTCTGACAACCCAGATTCGGCGAGAAGGAGGGTCTAACAGGCTGGACCTGTTTGGCGCGGTGTGGGGGAATGCCGGCACGAAGGTCAGCTACCAACCACGGCCTAAAAACCTGCGGGCTGTTGGCATATCTGGTGGTGCGGCGGTGATACCTCCACCTCCACCGCGCCACCCCTTGTCAGGTGGAGGGGAGGGGGAAGGGAGGTCGGTATCAATGGGACCTGTAGATAGGCTCCCTATTTCCAGCAGGTGTTCATTGTCCCGGGGAAGCAGATCCTGTCACCTGCAGGTGATAATAGCTTTTTTCGGCCTTCCTGGATTACTATCTACGCCCCTTTTGGCTATTGTATATTAGCTTGATAAAATATAATCCCTGAATTTGGTTTAAACATTTCACTGACTGATTTTTTTTTATTTTTTTTTTTTACTTTTTTAAAAAATGTATTTAGAACAAAGTACTTATTACAAGAACGTAGCCAAGAAAAAACTTTTTTAGGGGGGCGGGGGTCAAGACAACAGATATTTTTCCAGTGGACAGAAGAGTAAGACCCCATTTTGTTCCTTAAAAGGTTCTTGACCCGTTTCTTTTTGAGGACAATCTTTTCTGCAGTACATGTCACTGAATTATTTAAATAATAATAATCATTAACAAAAAATGTAATTGGAAAAATTTAAAATTTGGAGGGGGATCCAGACCTCTTGGATCCCCTCGCTGGCTACGTCCCTGACTTATTATGCCCTAGAGTCCTTTTTATATATTTCACCCTTTCAGGACTTCATTACTCATATTGACAAAGTCCTTGGTTTATACAGGATGGTGTTTATTTTTAATAATGTACATCCAAGATCATAGTTTTATGCAAATAGTTGGCAGAACTGAAAATATCAATCAGCCAGAAAGTTATCCTAATCTGAAACACTAAGTTCAAGGTCAACCAGAGTTTAAACAATTGATAGAATTGTATTACTTGAGTTTAGATACAGGTTAAGGTGGTACAATTTCTGTTAGTTTAATTGTTTTTACATTTGTTTTGTTTCATTGTTTGGTCACAACCCTCCAAAATACACTTTACTTAAGACAAGAAAAAATACTTGCTTTTATAAATCCATGAGTTCATTTATAGTTGTAGTTATGTATTTGGAATCATCTTCCTGTGAATGCAGTAAACAATAGGCTAAGATTAAGTCCAGCCTCAAACTCTGCAAGAAACTTCTCGGGAGCCCTAATTGCCAGGTTCTGTGTGGCTTGAGCAGAGACAACCTGAGGAGAGTAATTGCTTTCCTTACTGAACATGGCCATTTCATGAGTCATTTTGATAGAGTTCTATAACTATGAACCCGTATGTCCTCTTTGCAGTCAGGAAACTGAAAGTGCTGAACACATCCTCTTTGATTATAAAGTATAAGGAGACTTCTGAAAGCTCAGTCTCTGGAGGATGTCCAACCAATGAGATTGGGAGTCCCTATTCTGGAAGGAGAGGGACTGGGAGTCAATATTCTTGAAGGAGTGGGACTGGGAGTCACTATTATGGAAGGAGAGGGACTGGGAGTCAATATTCTTGAAGGAGAGGAACTGGGTGTTACTATTCTTGAAGGAGAGGGACTGGGCATCAATATTCTTGAAGGAGTGGGATTGAGAGTCACTATTCTGGAATGAGAGGGACTGGGAGTCAATATTCTTGAAGGAGAGGAACTGGGAGTCAATATTCTTGAAGGAGAGAGACTGGGAGTCACTATTCTTGAGGGAGAGGGACTGGGAGTCAATATTCTTGAGGGAGAGGGACTGGGAGTCACTTTTCTTGAGGGAGAGGGACTGAGAGTCAATATTCTTGAAGGAGTGGGACTGGGAGTCACTATTCTTGAGGGAGAGACTTTTTGAAGATAAAAATAAAGTTTTCCTAATATGTTTTTAGACCAATCATGCTAGTCAGATACAAATTCTTTGAAGGTTAAACATTGCAACTCAAAGCATTAAGGTAATTCAAGTCACAGCCTTTTAAAATATATTTTCTATAAACAGAAAAATATTAAAGAATTTTCCCATTCCATAAGCAGTAGTAGATGTTCAAACATGTCATTACATTCAGCAGCAAAAAATAGGCCAATCATAGATTTTTACCAATATTTTTGTTTAGTGAAAAAAGAGGTGGAACTGTCTGCTCCATCAACTGCCACTTTTAGCTGACCTTGGGGAAAAAACCAGTCCTCAACTATCACAGGTACTGTATTGGATTGATTATTCAGATGTTGAATGAGTGTTTTGGTAAATGCCAGAGATGGCAGAGAAGTTGTCCTTGAAGGTTGTGTGGAGTTTTTGTTATCATGTATTTATGTAATCAATTTTTATTTGTAATTCTGTTAGCCCTTCAATGTTTAATTACTTTACGTTGTAAACCGTCATGAAGAAATAAACTAATATTATTAATTTTGTTAGTGGATATTACAACCAATCAGATGATATCAATTTGATTACTGGATTGAGAATGCTTGAGCAAAAAATGTGTGATTTTGTAATCAGCTGTTTTAATAAACCATAACGATACAACCGATTTAAAAATGATTCATAAAAAAGAGCCCACTCGCATTAAATCTGCTTCCATAATGTGTATAAAATGCTTGGTTTACATTAAATGGATTAAAAATTAATAGCAAGAAAACGCAACTGCTTTCATTCTCAAAAATTGTCCCTGAAGAAAATTTTGTTGAGACCAAAGTATGCAATTTCTTTATATCTCAATCTATTCAAATTTTTCAAATCATAATGACCAGATTGCCAAAAACTCAATTCTGTCTGCAGTTTTCTTATAAAAATTGATTGTATTGTGCTAATTTTTTTTATAGTAAAATAAGTATAATTTTGCCACCTTTACACAGTATAATGTCCTATGGCTTGATTATTTGGGATGGTTCAACGTTGTTAGTTAAAAAAACAATTTTTGTTCTCCAGAAAAGAGCAAGAAAAATGTTACATAATAAAACAGTTGATGGACACTACAGATCTTTTTTTTAAGTCTGTAAATATAACTTTGCCATGCCCTTATATTTTAGAAGTTTTGTATACATTCTTATGTACAATACTTCCTAAATTGAATATTTTGCTTAATATATGGCTTATAAAATAATTAAAAACACTTTAAACTGAACAGAAATTTTGAAATATACACCTATTAGTATATCAATTAATTGTTTTCTAATAATGACAACTCTAACCTCTGATTTTTAATTATATTTAATTTATTTCCATGGAACCTTTTATTACCTTTAGTTGTCTTTTTTCATTCTAGATTCCAATAAATTACACAACCTACAATTAACACTGATTGAATATTAGAGCCTACTACAATAAAAAATAAATCTTAGGTCTTAACGCAATAAAACTTCTCATTGTACTGTTTTGTATAAAGTAAAAAATAAAATTTTATTGCGTAATGAGTAATCTTGTTGCATGACATTTAGCTGAATATTTGCTCAAATGTGTCATGATCACATCAAACTTTTAATAATTGTAAATATGCATCAAATACGTTTTACAAGTATTTCAGGAGAATCATTCAAAAGTGTTAACATTTTTTATAATGCATGCCAACATTGTTTAAACTCAGGTTAAATATTTTTTTGTTTTTTTTTTCTTCAGTCCTAAAATAATAAAAAAACTAACTTTCAAATTAATTTAGTACCCCTAGATCTCATAACTACTGAAGTAAAATCAGAATAGTAAATTATTATTTGACTTGACTTTCTACTTTTTGACCAAAGCTTCAACACTTATTTAGATGAACCTATGGAAAATGAAAATAATATACAACATTTCACAATGAATAAATATGTATTTATCTCACAAAAAGTAGTGAAAAAATATATTTACTACAAAAGTTGTAAAATTTGACAATAATACTACACAGTTAAATATAGTACAAAATATGAACAATTATAAATACGCATCTAATAAAGTAACAAAAATAGATTATATGTTGTATAAATATGTACAAAATTATTTTACACCGGAATAAAAAGTGTGGATACGAGATGTGCACTTAGTTGTACAAGGTTTACTGGGTTTCTATGGAGAGATTTTCACATGCAGGACGTGGGGGGATGGGGGGGGAAGTTAAGTTAACGTAGTCTGGCAGTTCGAAGACCACTTCGGTATCTGCCTCCTCAAGAATGTGTTCGCACACATCGTCCACCTCATCGAAAGCATTAAAATTGTTTTCATTTTCGATGAAACTTACGATACTTTTAACAAAACCTTTCGGACTTCCTGTTTGACCTGGCTTTTCTACATCTCCTTCAATTTTTGTTTCAGTTTCTGACCCAGTAGGGCTCGATCTCAGTTGCTTTTGGGCTTCATCAACGCTCTCACCGTCCTCAATGATTATCAATTGTCCAGCCACCCTCTCGGATTCCTTTTCCTCGTTTTGAGGCAGAGCTGAGACTTTGTCGTTGAAGAGATTGTCTGGTGGAAGTGGAAGACTATTCGATTTAGCTTCTTCAACTTCTTCTGTCTTCCCATCAAAAGCATCACATGGTATGTTGTGGACGTCCACTATGGCTATTTCCTTCTCTCCACAAGCAGATGCTGTACTTGTCTCTACGGACGGATGATCTTGAAGACTTTTGCAGCTTTCATCTACTTCCTCTTCTATGGTATTTTCCTGAATCAGAGAATTGCTACGGTGCAGGTAACTTGGTTTGATGATGGCGGTGCCAGAGGACGTGCAGTCTAAAAGTCTTTGTTTTTCTCCTTCGTTCTCTTCTTTATGTTTTTGACACATCTCTCTGTGGGATTTCAGTGTAGAGCCTCCCTGACATCATTTTTGACCTCAAATCGTGCCTCGAAATCTGAAACACATTGATTAAAATTTTGACAGGATTCAAAAACCACATATATCTTCCTTATAATTTTTGGAAAACAAAAATTAGAAAAATGTATTTCAGATAACTGAATAACCAATAAGTGACTTTAAAAACTAACATATTCAGCAATTGATTGATTTATCTCATACTGTAGAATTTAAGATACCAATATACACCACAATATGGCACACGTGAATCCCTGATGTACATAAACAGTACAATTTCATTTATATAGACCTCCAGGTTAAACAAATATGTTTTATAGGGAGGAAAGGTTCCAAATTTTGTAAGAATAAACTATTTGTGTTCAACCAGTGTAATTTGTTTTTCCGTTACAACATGTTCACACTTTCAGAATAATATGTACCAACATACATACATCAAGCAGAACGATTCCGAGTCCCAATATTAAACTCCATGAAGAGTGAGTCAACCTAAGTTAAGGAACATACAGTACGCACGCTGAAGGTTCGGCTCCGAGTCAACCGAGCGGACTATGGCGGGGGACGGGTGGATTGCCCGATATAACAACTGTTCTGCAGACATCCGCCAATGTTTGGCCCGCTGCAGTCTGAATATTTATTGTCCCTGCTCTCCCTCACAGTCGAGTATTCACTGTTGTTAGAAGTAGACAAGTGGTTTAAGTGCGTTATTCATAATTCATTAGTTTAGTTAGTAGTGAGGTGAATGGGCCATAAACTGTAGGGCAGCGGTGTCGGTGATACATTCCACTTCAGACTAAGTTACGGCTAACCTAAACTATGTATCTGAAAAAAGTTAAATCTAAAATTAACTTCAGTTCATTCAGAAAAAACTTTCCCGTTGGTGAAAGTTTCCTGACCAAAAATAAAAAAAATCCTCACATACAAACTTTTTTGTAACACAATTTTGGCACAGTTAATTTTAAAATATATTTTATTGAAGAAAAGTAATAAGACATTGAAACTTAATACATCCATTAGCATTGGCATAAACAGGAAAATAGATCTGCGAAGTTTCAGAATTTGTACAGGAAGTTGGTCTAACCATAAGTTGATTGTCGAGCGAGAATTAAACATTGCCGTCCGTGACGGATCATTGGAGAGTCAATGTTTTTATTTGGTTAGTGGCAACGACAGGGCCGAACCTTCAGCGTGCGTACTGTACCAGTTCGGAAACGATCACAATCAAACATTGGCTCGTGCATCGGACTGCAAAACAAAATAATTGGTTCTCTTTTACCATTATATGTATAACAAATAAATTCCTTATTACATGTAACCTATTATTTTTTACTGTATTCCCGGTTTATTCCCATTTTAGTTTATCCATATCACTTCCGGGTCCCAATTAATCTGGATAAATGAGGTTGTAGAGTACTATTTTTTTTTTTAAACATCGACTTGCAAGTAGATAAGCATTGCAGCCATTTTCCTTTAACTTTGCAAGGGTGTTTTATAAAATTCATAAAGATTTACACAAACAATATTCAGTTAGGTATACATGGTTATTTATGTATTACCGTGTGAAAGTCTACATATTTTGTTTAAAGTAAAGTTTATTAATAAATTTTTATTTATTTCAATTTTAATAATTAATATTAACTTTTTATAATACTTAAAATACTTTTTTATCATGGGAGATACCATCTCTAAAGAATTCCATAATATATAAAGTGTTCAAAAATCATCTAGTTTCAGAAATTGTACAATTTTTTAGGTCTAAAATCTTGTAACAAGTAATTAATGGGATAGTTCTATTTTTTCAAGTGTTGATAACAAGTTAAAAATCAGATTACAGAGCAAAGCTTACTATGTTTTCAATCCAGAAGGCTTCTAATTTATGATCTTGATAAGGATTTATGACCTTATTTGTTTACATAGTTTTGTATTTTTCTAAAATGTATTATTTTTTATTTTTTAACATATATTATACAACAAAACAAAACAAAAATCAATAAAATTAGTTGCAATCTGAGCAAACTTGTGATTCTTTTAGTAAAACTCTACTAATTTCACTATTTTAGGCTTAGCACTTTTGGGATAACATATCAAAAAAATTCTTAGCAGCCAAAGGGTTAATATAAATAGATATTCCAGTATTTAAAAATATACATTTTTAAAAACATTTTATGTCCCGAGGAGTGTTAAATAAATTTATGTACACAATTATTCAGGATTTAAAATTTTAGATTTAATTATTAAGGAAACAGTGTGCCTAGACTTTGCCTCCCTGCATGTCAAAAAAAAACCGATGATCCTTGGGATCATCATTAATTCAGGGGTGCCACTCAAACTTCGCTTTACCCTCTTAACCCATTGGTAATTAATGTACACTTTTTTTAGTGTACCATAATGCCATATCTAGAATCATAATGACACACTGCTAATCTTTTAATAATTTAAAAAGTACAGTTTTTTATGAGTCTTTATGTACCTCAGAAGACTTCCTGTCATCAGAGTCCGAGTGTGTGTGCCGCTGTCGCCCAGGCTTGTGCCGCTGCCGGTACTCATGCGGCCGGGACGAGGTTGAACCTGCAACACAACTTAAATTATCAGCTGATCATAGAACAAAAGTAATCTGTTTCATAGTAAAGATCAAATATACAGAATGTAACAGATCACTTTCACCAAATGTGTAGTAGACGAAACAATTGGTAAATATTCTTTAAATCCAGCATGTACTGGGTGGCGCGTATGTCAGTTTCCCCAAAAGAGGAGATTTAAAGGCGTTACAGGTTACTTGAATAAAAACACTTTTAGGCAAGAAAACAAATGCATTATATGAAATTACTTACATATTACCATACAATGTTATAGCAGTTGTTCGAAAATGTCCATCTTGATTTTGTAAAACACTTCATACAATGACTGAGAACAGAATTACAAATTTTTAGCAATAAAGGTTTTTCATTATTAACAAGTTCAAAAGGATTTCTAATTAGGCTTCTGAGTTCATCAAGATTTTGTGGTTTTGAAGCATACACAGTCTCTTTTATAATATCCCCCCACAGTGAAAAAATTCACCTGGTGGTCAGGTCTGGCGAGCACACAGGCCAATCGATTGTACTACGGCGACCAATCCATTCATTAAATGTTTTACTTAAAAATCTTGAACTTAGATACCGAAACGCGCATTTTGTTGTCAGACGAGCAAATGAATATTGAAAACAGGATTGTTTTCTGAGCTCGGGAGCTACTACTTCTTGCAGCAACCGTAAGTAAACTTTCTGAGTTAACATTTCCTTGAAGAAAATAAGAAACCAATCAGTGCAGTACTCGAATTACCTCCCCATACCATAACACCAGGCACAATTGATTTCTGCTTGGATTACGTTATAAGGATATACATCCGACCAGTACACGCAGTTATGCTGATTAACGTGTCCATTTAGTTAGAAACATGCTTCATCACCACCACAAAAATTAATCACAAGAAATTTGGAATCAGCCTCTGAGTGGATAATTATTGTCTCACAGAATTCCAAATCGCCTATCAGAATCATCATTGTGAAGTGCTTGGAGTAAAAAATGATGGCTTAAATTTTAATTGCTTTAACGTTCTTTGCACGCTTTTTCTTGATATTTCTAGTTCGGCAGATGCTTTACCGGTTGTTGAAGCAGATGCTTGCAGTTGATTTACTGGGACTGGCTACAAAAGCTTGAGCAACTGTCTGCAGGTTTTCTTCGTTGCAAATTGATCTTGGACGACCACACTTTGGGGCATTTAAACCGCTTCCTGTGTTTTCATATTTTTTATTTAACTTCTGCATATACTGTCGTGTGGGTATCGCAACACCTGGATATTTACCATCTAAATTCTTCAATAGCAGTATTTTTATTATGCTTCCACCGTAACTGAAGGATGTAAACTCGCTGTTGGGTTGTAAACATTTTTTTAAACACACACAAACAAATAACAGATACAAAGAGCGTCACTTAACATTAGCCACTGGAAACAGGCAACAATGAAACTTACTCCGTGTTGCTGCCAACTTAAACATTGTTACCAACCTATCGAAACAAAATATCCCAATTTATGGGGAAACTGACATATGTGCCACCCTGTATATTTATTTTAGGTTTTCAAAAAAGTATTCCATAAAACAAATTCAGTTAGATATGTTGTAAGGCTGGAAAAAAATTCTTAACCTCTTTTTATACTAAACATATATATATATATAAATTATGATTAATATTGAAGTAATTTTAGATGTATAATGAGAGATACTGACTGCAAGAAGACTGGAGACTGAGACTGCTAGCAGGTCGGTGGCTGACGGTTGGCTGTTGTCGGACTGCTGCCACTCGCTGACGCCTGCTTGCTCTTGCAGTCACCAGTACAATCTGCAAACACAAACGTAACCTCAATCACAACCTATTCCTTTGCATATTTCAACAATCATTATATTAACCCTTTGAGCTCGAAAGATCAGCAGCACTGGCCACAGTTAGTTTTGCCGTAGTTTGCCGTTTGCCCTTGCAACTCGTATGGCCAGTACAGAGGGTCGCATTACCTACATTGACAGCTCGGCAGCCATATTTGTTTGCCTCCCCCAGAATTGTAATTATTTTTCAATTTCCTGTTATTTGCATAGTTAATTTAAAATGTTTATAGAAAAAAATGAAGTCATTTAAAAAATTATTTAAAAAAATTTATAAATTTATAATTATATATATAAATATAAATATATAAAAAATAAATAATTTATTATATATATATTTATTTATTATTTATTTTAAAAAGGTACGTAACATTTTTAAAATTTATTTCCTGTCAGACGCGCTGAAGGAAAGCGACAAGCGGTTCTTTAGAAGAGACCTGAAGAACTGTCTACAAAAACCCTTTTATACTTTAAAATTAATTTTTTGACTGTTGCAATTCTTGACGCCTTAACTTTAAGATCTTTTAATGTCTTATTAATGTGACACTGTACTTATCTTGATGATAATGTAATAAAGATATTTTGACTTTGACTTTCAATCTTTCTAATAAAAAAATAAACATACATTTGTGAAATTGAACTCTTATATGTATATTGTTAACAAAGATATATAATAAAATGTTATAAAGTAAGCTATTACAGTTATGTCATACTCAGATATGAACTACTGTATTTTAACATTTTCTGTATTTATATTTTTTTACAGAATAAAACTTTTAAAAATACACACCTATGTGTAGTCAAGTATAGTTTAGCGTATACATCTTCTATTAGTAAAAACTTTATAGGTTTAATATTCCTTCTATCACTTCAGTGTATAGACTCACTTACTCGTCAATCTTCTTACTTGCCCAGTCAATGTTTAGAGAAGAATTATAGGCTAATTTAAAATTTAGTGCTTTACCTAAAAATTACTTTAAAATAAAGCTGCTCGATAGGTTTCAGCACTCACCATTCATTATAAAACAAAGAGAATATTAGAAAATAAACTGTCATGTTTAGTGGCCAGTGGTGCTGGCCTTACGAGCTATGGAGGTATTATATCTTGGCCAGTACAGCTGGACATAAGGGCTGAGATAACATTACGGCCAAAATTAATCAGTATTTTCCAACAAAATGGAACAAAATGGCCAGTAGAAGAACTGGCCACACAAGCTCCAAGGACAAATCATCAATACTGCCTTTAAGTGCATAGAGTTAATGCATTTTTGTTATTATTTTTACTGATCAAATACTTTTTTTTTTATTAAAAAAAGGAAGAGGGCCGATCCCCTTTTAAGCCTTATTCTGTCCGTCCACATGGGCCACTGGCCTGTGCGAGGATCTTATCAAACAGAATAAGGGGGGAGTCGATACAGTACAAGGTCGATGGTACTGATAAAAAGTGCAACGGTCACAGACAGGATTCGAACCTGCTATCTCTAACTCTGACTCAAAGTCCAACGACTTAAACCACTCGGCCATCGGCACTCCCTTAGATGCCATAAAGACATCTTCCAGTTGGACACAACTAAAAAGTGTTTGAATGACATTCACTAGTTCCTGATTCATTTCTTCTGGTCCACATCAAATCAGTAAAGACACACAGAGAGAACTATCTCCAAGTTAAGTTTATTAGTTCCGAGGTTTAGAAAATTAATTTATGGTAACATAATAATTTATCAATTTTATGCTACAATAAATTTGGATTTTTTTATTTACAATTACATACACAAAACCCCATAAATTTACAAAACTGGATAGGCAAAGGTTAATGTAAAACGTAATAAGGTTAAGATTGAGCAAAAGCTAGAATTCACAAAAAAGAAAGTCAATTGTATTAACCAATAATCAAACTAGTGTAAATTTTAGGTATTATACCAATACTTAGAACATTGAGATTACGGCAACAACTAAATGAAGAGTTTATTATATTTACTATGTTACACCCCCCCCCCCCCCACCCCCCCCCCCCCCCACCCCCCCCCCCCCCCACCCCCCCCCCCCCCCACCCCCCCCCCCCCCCACCCCCCCCCCCCCCCACCCCCAATATCACACAAAATGACACTTCCATTTCTAATAAGTATTTTTTTGTGATTTTCCTACAACCGCATTAAAACCATTAGGGTTACATAGTTTTGGTTGAAAAAGGGACAAGCATTGAGAATAAATAACATTTATAATTTCAAATCATGAATTGCAACTCTCACCTTGAATTTTGACTGATAACCAAGGTTTACCAGAGCAGTGTGAAACTGGCCATCAGATTCCATCCATAATAAACGAACTAATCCGCTGACTTTGAATCCTAAACCTGGTTCATTAACTACTCCTGACCATAGTTTCCTGAAACACAACTGAACCTAGTATCCTGAACCAGTTCAATCCCACTTTCCAGGATTAAATTATATTATTAAAGATTTAAAATTTTATAATTTAAAAAAAGAACAAATACAAAAATATTTTTATATATGATATATACTTAATACATTAAAGTTTTGAATACATGTGTCTACTTGTATAATTACTACCCTCACATTTAGACCTCTCCTTATTTTTGGGATCAAATAGCCAATTATATAGATAGCCATATCCTCAAAAACGATACGAGCCAATTATTGATAAAACTTTTCCTGAACACATTCACTACATGTTCTACTTAGTTATTAAAATACAGAGCCTCATTCTTAGGCCACGCCTATTTCCGGACCACAATAACTTTATAGGCCAAGTGCTGTACAAAAACCAATCTATGGACAGCCATACCTCCAAAATGTACGAGCCAAATTTGGGATAAAACTTTCTGTACAAGCATTCACTACATGGTCTAGTATAACTAAAATACAAGAGCCTCATTGCTTAGGCCAACACGCCTAATTTCCGGAGCCACAATAACTTTATAGAGGCCAAGTGCTGACAAAAAACCAATCTATGGAGCAGCCATATCTCAAAAACGTACAAGCCAATTTTGATAAAACTTTCTGTACCACATTCACTACATGGTCCTAGTATACTAAAATAGCAAGCCTAATTCTTCAGGCCCACACGCCTATTTTTCCCGGAGCCACATCGATTTTGACAAGGCCAAGTGCTGACAAAAACCAATTCTATGGACAGCTATATCATCAAAAACTGTACGAGCCAATTTTGAGTAAAACTTTCTGTACACATTCACTACATGGTCTAGTATACTAAAAATACAAGCTTCATTCTTAGGCCCACGCCCTATTTTCCGGAGCCACATCGTATTTTACAGGCCTAGAGCTAGACCAAAGAACCAATCTATTGGACAGCACCATATCTCAAAAACGGTACGAAAGCCAATTTTGATTAAAACTTTCTGTACACATTCACTACATGGTCTAGTATACTAAAATACAAGTCCTCATCTCCTAGGCCACGCCCTATTTCCGGAGCCCCACATCGATTTTACAGGCCTAGTGCTGGACTAAAAACCAATCTATGGACAGCCATATCGCAAAAACGTACGAGCCAATTTTGATAAAACTTTCTGTACACATTCACCTACAATTGGTCCTAGTATAGCAAAATACAAGCCTCATTCTTAGGCCAACGCCTATTTCCGGAGCCAGAGCCTAGTGCTTGAAAAAAACCAATCTATGGACAGCCATATCGCAAAAACGTACGAGCCAATTTTGATAAAAACTTTCTGTACACATTCACCTCCATGGTCTAGTATAACTAAAATACAAGCCTCATTCTTATGCCACGCCTATTTCCGGAGCCAACAATAACTTTATAGGCCAAGTGCTGACAAAAACCAATCTATGGACAGCCATATCTCCAAAAACGTACGAGCACAATTTTGATAAAACTTTCTGTAACACGATTCACTAACATGGTCTAGTAATAACTACAATACAAGCCTCATTCCCTAGGCACCACGCCTATTTCCGGAGCCACATCAGATTTTTACAGGCCTAGTGTGCTGGACAAAAACCAATCCTACTGGACATGCCATATCTCAAAAACGGTACGAGCCAATTTATTTGATAAAACTTCTGTACACATTCACTAGCATGGGTCTAGTGTACTAGAAATACAAGCCTCATTCTTAGGCCACCATCGCCTATTTTCCGGAGCCACATCTGAATTTTTACCCAGGCGCTAGTGCTGACAAAAACCAATCTATGGAGCAGCCATATCTCAAAAACGTACGAGCCAATTTTTGATAAAACTTTTCTGTACCACATTCACTTACATGGTCTAGTATACTAAAGATACAAGCCCTCATTTCTTAGGCCAACGCCTATTTCCCGAGCCACAAATAAGAACTTTACAGTCCTAGTGCCTGACAAAAACCAATCTAATTGGGACCAGCCATATCTCAAAAAAGCACGTACGGCAGTCCAATTTTTGATAAAACTTTCTGTAACAACCATTATCACTAAACATGTGTCTAGTATACCTAAAATACAAGTCCCTCAATTCTTAGGCCAAGCGCCTATTTTCCGGAGCCACAGGCAGTATTCAACTTTATAGGCCAAGATGCTGACAAAAACCACAATCACGGAAATACTAATGAAAAATTAAGATCAAGATAAGATTGCTTACTGGATTTGGGTGTGGTGAGGGTGTAGTGATATGGAAACCAGCCATAAATCTCAAAAACGTACGAGGCAAGTATTGATAAAACTTTCTGTACCAACATTCACGTACATCGGTCTAGTATCACTAAAAATACAAGCCCCGATTCTTAGGCCACGCCTAATTTCCGGAGCCACATACGATTTTAACAGGTCCCTAGTGCTACGAAAAAAACCCAATCTATGGAACAACAGACCATATATCATCAAAATACGTACGAGCCCAAATTTTTTATTTTTTTGGATAAAATGAAAAAACTTTCCCTAGTACTACATTCACTACATGGTCTAGTATATCTAAAATACAAGCCTCATTACTTAGGGGCCGAGCGATCCTATTATCCCGGAGCCCACAATAAACTTTACAGCCCTAGTGGGCTGACAAAAACCAATCCTAAATGGACAAGCCATATCTCAAAAACGTACGAAGCCAATTTATGATAAAAACTTTTCTGTACATCATTCCACTGACATGGTCATAGTATAACTAAAATACAAGCCTCATGTCCTAAGGCCAAACACGCCTATTTCCGGAGCACACAAATCGGATTTTACAGGCCTAGATGCTGACAACAAACAAATCTATGGACAGCCATATTGCTCAAAAACGTAACGAGCCAAATTTTGAATAAAACTTTCTGTAACACATTCACTAGCCTTCTCTCCCTTACATGGTCTAGTATATCTAAAAATCAACAAGGCCTCATTCTTAGAGCCACCGCCTAATTTCCGGAGTCACAATAACTTTATAGGGCCAAGGTTGCTGATAAAAAACCAATCTAATGGACTAGAAGCAGCCATAATCTCAAAAACGTTTACGAGCCAATTTTTGATAAAACCTTTCTGTACACATTCACTACATGGTCTAGTATACTAAAATACAAGCCTCATTCCTAGGCCACGCCTATTTCCGGAGCCACATCGATTTTACAGGCCTAGTGCTGACAAAAACCAATCTATGGACAGCCATATTTCAAAAACGTACGAGCCAATTTGGATAAAACTTTCTGTACACAATTACTACATGGTCTAGTAATACTAAAATACAAGCCTCATTCTTAGGCCACGCCTATTTTCCGGAGCCACATCGATTTTACAGGCCTAGTGCTGACAAAAACCAATCTATGGACAGCCATATCTCAAAAACGTACGAGCCAATTTTGATAAAACTTTCTGTACACATTCACTACAAAGTCTTCTAAAGATCGTTTTTAGATACGTCATGTTTGGTCTTACTTTTTTTTTCTAGCTTTCATCTCGTCAATACAAACTCAACAATTTGGATTTAAAGGAGCCAGATCATTACCTTGTAAACCATATAAAACATTGCTCAGTGTTTATAAAATTATTTTTAGCCAATATAGGTCAATGTCAATAATAAGGTCAAATGTTGTATTTGATAGTATCGATACTTAAAATTGATAATCATAATCTGATTGTTACTGGTGGCCATTTATTATACTGTAGCCCAAATGGATAACGAGAAGCACAGTATAAAAATATATCCACAAAATGACACTTCCATTTCTAATAAGTATTTTTTTGTGATTTCTACACCATAAAACCATTAGGGTACATAGTTTTGTTGAAAAGGGACAAGCATGAGAATAATACATTTATAATTTCAAATCATGAATTGGCAACTCTCACCTTGAATTTTACTGATACCAAGGTTACCAGAGCAGTGTGAAACTGGCCATAGATTCCATCCATAAAAAGAACTAATCCGCTGACTTGAATCCTAACCTGGTTCATGAACTACTTCCTGACCTAGTTCCTGAAACACAACTAACCTAGTTCCTGAACCAGTTCAATCACTTCAGGATTAAATTATATTATTAAAATTAAATTTTATAATTTAAAAAAAGAACAAATACAAAAATATTTATAGATTATACTTAATACATTACTTTGAAATACATGGTCTACTGTATATTACTACCCTCATTTTAGACCTCTCCTATTTTTGGACAAATACCAATATATAGATAGCCATATCTCAAAAACGTACGAGCCAATTTTGATAAAACTTTCTGAACACATTCACTACATGGTCTACTATATTAAAATACAAGCCTCATTCTTAGGCCACGCCTATTTCCGGAGCCACAATAACTTTATAGGCCAAGTGCTGACAAAAACCAATCTATGGACAGCCATACCTCAAAAATGTACGAGCCAATTTTGATAAAACTTTCTGTACACATTCACTACATGGTCTAGTATACTAAAATACAAGCCTCATTCTTAGGCCACGCCTATTTCCGGAGCCACAATAACTTTATAGGCCAAGTGCTGACAAAAACCAATCCTATGGACAGCCATATCTCAAAAACGTACGAGCCAATTTTGATAAAACTTTCTGTACACATTCACTACATGGTCTAGTATACTAAAATACAAGCCTCATTCCTAGGCCACGCCTATTTCCGGAGCCACATCGATTTTACAGGCCTAGTGCTGACAAAAACCAATCTATGGACAGCCATATCTCAAAAACGTACGAGCCAATTTTGATAAAACTTTCTGTACACATTCACTACATGGTCTAGTGTACTAAAATACAAGCCTCATTCTTAGGCCACGCCTATTTCCGGAAGCCACATCGATTTTACAGGCCTAGTGCTGACAAAAACCAATCTATGGACAGCCATATCTCAAAAACGTACGAGCCAATTTTGATAAAACTTTCTGTACACATTCACTACATGGTCTAGTATACTAAAATACAAGCCTCATTCTTAGGCCACGCCTATTTTCCCGAGCCACAATAACTTTACAGGCCTAGTGCTGACAAAAACCAATCTATGGACAGCCATATCTCAAAAACGTACGAGCCAATTTTGATTAAAACTTTCTGTACACATTCACTACATGGTCTAGTCTAGTGGTTATATTAAATACAAGCCTCATTCTTAGGCCACGCCTATTTCCGGAGCCACAATAACTTAAATAGGCCAAGTGCTGACAAAAAACCAATCTATGGACAGCCCTATCTCAAAAACGTACGAGGCAATTTTTTGATAAAAACTTTCTGTACACATTCACTACATGGTCTGAGTATACTAAACATACAAGCCCCCATTCCTTAGGCACGCCTAATTTATCCGGAGCCACATCGATTTTACACCAGGCCTAGTGCTGAAAAAAAACCAATCTATGGACAGCCATATCTCAAAAAACGTACGAGCCAATTTTGATAAAAACTTTCTGTACACATTCACTACATGGTCTAGTATACTAAAATACAAGCCTCATTCTTAGGCCACGCCTATTTCCGGAGCCACAATAACTTTACCAGGCCTAGTGCTGACAAAAACCCAATCTATGGACAAGCCATAATCTCAAAAACGTCACGAAGCCAATTTTGATAAAACTTATCTGTATACACATTCACTTACACAAGTGGTCTAGGAATATACTAAAATACAAGCCCTCATGTTCCTAGGCCCACCCAGCGCTATTTCCGGAGTCCAGATCATCGATTTTAACAATGAGCCTAGTGCTGTACAAAGAAAACTAAATCTATGGACCAGCCATATCTCAAAAAACGTCACGAGCCAATTTTGTATAAAACTTTCTGTACACATTCACTACATGGTCTAGTATACTAAAAATAACAAGCCTCATTCTTAGGCCACGCCTATTTTCCCGGAGTCACAATTAACTTTTAATATAGGCCAAGTGCTGATAAAAACCAATCTAATGGGACAGCCATATCTCAAAAACCGTAACGAGACCAATTTTGATAAAACTTTCATAGTACAACATTCAACTACACAATGGTCCCTAGTATACTAAAATACAAGCCTCATATCCGTAGGCCCTAGACGCCTATTTCCGGAGCCCCACCATCGAATTTTTAAACAGGCCTAGTTGCTTGGACAAAAACCAATCTATGGACAGCCCATATTGTTCAAAAAACGTACGAGCCAATTTGGATAAAACTTATTCTGTATACAACAATTACTACAATGGTCTAGTTATAACTAAAATACAAGCCTCATCTCTTTAGGCCACCGCCTATTTTGCCGGAGCCACATTTCGATTTTTACAAGGCCTAGTGCTGACAAAAACCAATCTAATGGACAGCCATATCTCAAAAAACGTTACGAGCCAATTTTGAGTAAAACCTTTCTGTAACACATTCACTACATGGTCCTAGTATATCTAAAAATACAAGCCTCAGTTCATTAGGCCACACGCCTATTTCTCGGAGCCACAATAACTTTATAGGCCAAGTGCTGACAAAAAACAAGATCAATGGACAGTCCATAATCTCAAAAACGTAAGAGCCAATTTTGATAAAACTTTCTGTACACATTCACTACATGGTCTAGTATACTAAAATACAAGCATCATTCTTAGGCCACGCCTATTTCCGGAGCCACAATCGATTTTACAGGTCAAGTGCTGACAAAAACCAATCTATGGACAGCCATATCTCAAAAATTCGTACGAGCCAATTTGATTTGATAAAAACTTTTCTGTACACATTCACTACATGGTCTAGTATACTAAAATACAAGCCATCATTCCTTGGCCACGCCTATTTCCGGAGCCACATCGATTTTACTGGCCAAGTGCTGACAAAAACCAATCTATGGACAGCCATATTTCAAAAACGTACGAGCCAATTTGGATAAAACTTTCTGTACACAATTACTACATGGTCTAGTATACTAAAATACAAGCCTCATTCTTAGGCCACGCCTATTTCCGGAGCCCACATCGATTTTACAGGCCTAGTGCTGACAAAAAAAAACCAATCTATGGACAAGCCATATCTCAAAAACGTACGAGCCAATTTTGATAAAACTTTCTGTACACATTCACTACATGGTCTAGTTATACTAAAATACAAGCCTCATTCTTAGGCCACGCCTATTTCCGGAGCCACAATAACATTTTACAGGCCAAGTGCTGACAAAAAACCAATCTATGGACAGCCATATCTCAAAAACGTACGAGCCAATTTTGATAAAACTTTCTGTACACATTCACTACATGGTCTAGTATACTAAAATACAAGCCTCATTCTTAGGCCACGCCTATTTCCGGAGCCACAATAAACTTTACAGGCCTAGTGCTGACAAAAACCAATCTATGGACAGCCCATATCTCAAAAACGTACGAGCCAATTTTGATAAAACTTTCTGTACACATTCACTACATGGTCTAGTATACTAAAAATACAAGCCTCATTCCTTTGGCCACGCCTATTTCCGGAGCCACATCGATTTTACAGGCCTAGTGCTGACAAAAACCAATCTATGGACAGCCATATCTCAAAAACGTACGAGCCCAATTTTGATAAAACTTTCTGTACACATTCACTAACATGGTCTAGTATACTAAAATACAAGCCTCATTCTTAGGCCACGCCTATTTCCGGAGCCACATTAACTTTATAGGCAAAGTGCTGACAAAAACCAATCTATGGACAGCCATATCTCATAAAAACGTACGAGCCAATTTTGATAAAACTTTCTGTACACATTCAACTACATGGTCTAGTATACTAAAATACAAGCCTCATTCTTAGGCCACGCCTATTTCCCCGGAGCCACAATAACTATTTTTACAGGCCAAGTGCTGAACAAAAACCAATCTATGGACAGCCATATTTTGAAAAACGTACGAGCCAATTTTGGATAAAACTTTCTGTACACAATTACTACATGGTCTAGTATACTTAAAATACAAGCCTCATTCTTAGGCCACGCCTATTTCCGGAGCCACAAGAATTCGATTTTACAGGCCTAGTGCTGACAAAAACCAATCTATGGACAGCCATATCTCAAAAACGTACGAGCCAATTTTGATAAAACTTTCTGTACACATTTCACTACATGGTCTAGTATACTAAAATACAAGCCTCATTCTTAGGCCACGCCTATTTTCCGGAGCCACAATAACTTTATAGGCCAAGTGCTGACAAAAACCAATCTATGGACAGCCATATCTCAAAAACGTACGAGCCAATTTTGATAAAACTTTCTGTACACATTCACTACATGGTCTAGTATACTAAAATACAAGCCTCATTCCTAGGCCACGCCTATTTCCGGAGCCACATCGATTTTACAGGCCTAGTGCTGACAAAAACCAATCTATGGACAGCCATATTTCAAAAAACGTACGAGCCAATTTGGATAAAACTTTCTGTACACAATTACTACATGGTCTAGTATACTAAAATACAAGCCTCATTCTTAGGCCACCACGCCTATTTCCGGAGCCACATCGATTTTACAGGCCTAGTGCTGACAAAAACCAATCTATGGACAGCCATATCTCAAAAACTGTACGAGCCAATTTTGATAAAAACTTTTCTGTACACATTCACTACATGGTCTAGTATACTAAAATACAAGCCTCATTCTTAGGCCACGCCTTTTTCCAGAGCCACAATAACTTTATAGGCCAAGTGCTGACAAAAACAAATCAATGGACAGCCATATCTCAAAAACGTAAGAGCCAATTTTGATAAAACTTTCTGTACACATTCACTACATGGTCTAGTATACTAAAATACAAGCATCATTCTTAGGCCACGCCTATTTCCGGAGCCACATCGATTTTACAGGTCAAAGTGCTGACAAAAACCAATCTATGGACAGCCATATCTCAAAAACGTACGAGCCAATTTTTTGAATAAAACTTTCTGTACACATTCACTACATGGTCTAGTATACTAAAATACAAGCCTCATTCCTTGGCCACGCCTATTTCCGGAGCCACATCGATTTTACTGGCCAAGTGCTGACAAAAACATATCTATGGACAGCCATATTTCAAAAACGTACGAGCCCAATTTGGATAAAACTTTCTGTACACAATTACTACATGGTCTAGTAATACTAAAATACAAGCCTCATTCTTAGGCCACGCCTATTTCCGGAGCCACATCGATTTTACAGGCCTAGTGCTGACAAAAAACCAATCTATGGACAGCCATATCTCAAAAAACGTACGAGCCAATTTTTGATAAAACTTTCTTGGTACACATTCACTACAATGGTCTAGTATACTAAAATACAAGCCTCATTCTTAGGCCACGCCTATTTCCGGAGCCACAATAACTTTATAGGCCAAGTGCTGACAAAAACAAATCAATGGACAGCCATATCTCAAAAACGTAAGAGCCAATTTTGATAAAACTTTCTGTACACATTCACTACATGGTCTAGTATACTAAAATACAAGCATCATTCTTAGGCCACGCCTATTTCCGGAGCCACATCGATTTTACAGGTCAAGTGCTGACAAAAACCAATCTATGGACAGCCATATCTCAAAAACGTACGAGCCAATTTTGATAAAACTTTCTGTACACATTCACTACATATGGTCTAGTAATACTAAAATACAAGCCTCATTCTTAGGCCCACGCCTATTTCCGGAGCCACAATAAACTTTAACTGGTGAGAATATAAAGTTTATTTTCAAAAACATTAAAGAAGTGGTTATTTGGGTTTTGATAAATTAGATTTTCTTTCTCTGCATAGATTTCCTAGTAAATTAAAGAAAGTAACAGTAAATTTTAGTTTGAATTTATTTAAGTGGATTTTTATTTGCTTTTGTAACTGCCAGCAGCACACTTTTAATCAATTTTTTTTAGGAGCTTATAAAAAATCAAAGTTTTATTGAAAATTTTCTTTGAGCTAAAAAATATTTTTGTAATAAAAGGAACCTCTCCACAGGCACTTGCCTCTATAGGCCCTAGTTATTTTTGAAAATATTTCTTTTAATTTACGAGTGTTTTTGTTTTAATTTTATTTTCAAGAATGTTACATTTTTATTTAAGTTTGCTCATTAGGTTTGTACATTATGTATACCAATGCATAATATGTGTTATTGTAATATTTCAAAAATAAATTCTATTCTATTCTATTCTATACTTCAGGACTAGTAAAGTAATCCGTACGAGAAAATATTTGTACCTTGTAACAGAGTACTAGATACAAAGTAACCTGTTGTCTGTATTTTTAGTTCTCAGTAACCGTTACAGATACTGTAGAAAAGTAACCGTTACAAAGTACTGATTACTGAAATACCGTCTCTCTCCGCTAGTGGACAGTGGTTCGGTAGCTCCCGGCATTTAGCAGTGAACCGTCCCTGGCGTAGGTTAAATTGCAATTTATTCTGCACATTCAATAATATATTATAATGAAAACTGGCAGAAGAAACCGTATGGAATAGTTGTTATTAGTTGTTTAGTGTAGTGTTTAAAAAGTGTAAAAGTAGTGTGTTAAAGTAAAAGTAAAAGTTAGTGTGTTAAAGTAGTGTTAAAAAGTGTTTTAACCTACAAGTAAGTTTATCTTACAGTTACTTCAAATGAATGTAAAGTATGAATGTAAGAATGTATAAAGTGGCTACAATATGTATGCGAGGATTAACCTAAATATGCTCTACGATTTTTCCAGGTGCGTTTAATTAATAGATTAGATTTTTTTTTAGCGCATAACCTAGATAGATTGGTTTTTGTCAGCACTTGGCCTGTAAAATCGATGTGTTCTCCGGAAATAGGCGCGGCCTAAGAATGAGGCTTGTATTTTAGTATAGTAGACCATGTAGTGAATGTGTACAGAAAGTTTTTTCAAAATTGGCTCGTACGTTTTTTGAGATATGGCTTGTCCATAGATTGGTTTTTGTCAGCACTAGGCCTGTAAAATAATCGATGTGGCTCCGGGAAATAGGCGTGGCCTAAGAAATGAGGCTTGTATTTTAGTATACTAGACCATGTAGTGAATGTGTACAGAAAGTTTTATCCAAATTGGCTCGTACGTCTTTGAGATATGGCTGTCCATAGATTGGTTTTTGTCAGCACTTAGCCTATAAACGTTATTGTGGCTCCGGAAATAGGCGTGGCCTAAGAATGAGGCTTGTATTTTAGTATACTAGACCATGTAGTGAATGTGTAACAGAAAGTTTTATCAAAATTGGCTAGTACATTTTTGAGGTATGGCTGTCCATAGATTGGTTTTTTGTCAGCACTTGGCCTATAAAGTTTATTGGTGGCTCCGGAAATAGGCGTGGCCTAAGAATTGAGGCTTGTATTTTAGTATACTAGACCATGTAGTGAAATGTGTACAGAAAGTTTTATCAAAATTGGCTCGTACGTTTTTGAGATATGGCTGTCCATAGATTGGTATTTTGTCAGCACTAGGCCTGTAAAAATCGATTGTGGCTCCGGAAATAGGCGTGGCCTAAGAATGAGGCTTGTAATTTTAGTATACTAGACCATGTAGTAATTGTGTACAGAAAGTTTTTATCCAAATTTGGCTCGTACGTTTTTGAAATATGGCTGTCCATAGATATGTTTTTGTCAGCACTTGGCCATTGAAAAATCGATGTGGTGGCTCCGGAAAATAGGCGTGGCCAAGGAATGAGGCTTGTATTTTAGTATACTAGACCATGTAGTGAATGTGTACAGAAAGTTTTATCAAAAATTGGCTAGTACATTTTTGAGGTATGGCTGTCCATAGATTGGTTTTTGTCAGCACTTGGCCTATAAAGTTATTGTGGCTCCGGAAAATAGGCGTGGCCTAAGAATGAGGCTTGTATTTTTAGTATATTAGACCATGTAGTGAATGTGTACAGAAAGTTTTATCAAAATTGGCTCGTACGTTTTTGAGATATGGCTGTCCATAGATTGGTTTTTTGTCAGCACTAGGCCTGTAAAATCGATGTGGCTCCGGAAATAGGCGTGGCCTAAGAATGAGGCTTGTATTTTAGTATACTAGACCATGTAGTGAATGTGTACAGAAAGTTTTATCAAAATTGGCTCGTACGTTTTTTTAGATATGATGGCTGTCCAATAGATTGGTTTTTGTCAGCACTAGGCCTGTAAAATCGATGTGGCTCCGGAAATAGGCGTGGCCTAAGAATGAGGCTTGTATTTTTAGTAAACTAGACCATGTAGTAATTGTGTACAGAAAGTTTTTATCCAAATTGGCTCGTAACGTTTTTGAGATATGGCTGTCCATAGATTGGTTTTTGGTCAGCACTAGGCCTGTAAAATCGATGTGGCTCCGGAAATAGGCGTGGCCTAAGAATGAGGCTTGTATTTTAGTATACTAGACCATGTAGTGAATGTGTACGGAAAGTTTTATCAAAATTGGCTCGTACATTTTTGAGGTATGGGCTGTCCATAGATTGGTTTTTGTCAGCACTTGGCCTATAAAGTTATTGTGGCTCCGGAAATAGGCGTGGCCTAAGGATGAGGCTTGTATTTTAGTATACTAGACCATGTAGTGAATGTGTACAGAAAGTTTTATCAAAATTGGCTCGTACATTTTTTAGATATGGCTGTCCCATAGATTGGTTTTTGTGTCAGCACTTGGCCTGTAAAGTTATTGTGGCTCCGGAAATAGGCGTGGCCTAAGAATGAGGCTTGTATTTTAGTATAATTAGACCATGTAGTGAATGTGTACAGAAAGTTTTATCAAAATTGGCTCGTACGTTTTTTGAGATATGGCTGTCCATAGATTGGTTTTTGTCAGCACTAGGCCTGTAAAATCGATGTGGCTCCGGAAATAGGCGTGGCCTAAGAATGAGGTTTTGTATTTTAGTATACTAGACCATGTAGTGAATGTGTACAGAAAGTTTTATCAAAATTGGCTCGTACGTTTTTGAGATATAGCTGTCCATAGATTGGTTTTTGTCAGCACTTGACCTGTAAAATCGATGTGGCTCCGGAAAAATAGGCGTGATGGCCTAAGAATGAGGTTTGTATTTTAGTATACTAGACCATGTAGTGAATGTGTACAGAAAGTTTTATCCAAATTGGCTCGTACGTTTTTTGAGTATTATAACTGTCCATAGATTGGTTTTTGTCAGCACTTGGCCTGTAAAATCGATGTGGCTCCGGGAAATCGGCGTGGCCTAAGAATTAGGCTTGTTATTTTAGTATACTAGACCATGTAGTGAATGTGTAACAGAAAGTTTTATCAAAATTGGCTCGTACGTTTTTGAGATATGGCTGTCCATAGATTGGTTTTTGTCAGCACTTGGCCTATAAAGTTATTGTGGCTCCGGAAATAGGCGTGGCCTAAGAATGAGGCTTGTATTTTAGTATACTAGACCATGTAGTGAATGTGTACAGAAAGTTTTATCAAAATTGGCTCGTACATTTTTTAGATATGGCTGTCCATAGATTGGTTTTTGTCAGCACTTGGCCTGTAAAATCGATGTGGCTCCGGAAATAGGCGTGGCCTAAGAAATGAGGCTTGTATTTTAGTATAGTAGACCATGTAGTGAATGTGTACAGAAGGTTTTATCAAAATTGGTTTGTACGTTTTTAAGGTATGGGCCCCTTTTTATAGGGTTTTCTCAAAACTTGCCTTTTAATTGATTATAGTCTTGAAAATTGCTGGCTATAAAAAAGGGGATTATTATCATAAAAGTACTGTTTGTTCATTTAAAATCTTTATTTGTAGTATTTATCTTCACGTTTATTAAATTAAATTTATATTTCTTGTATGGTTTCAGTTGATGAACTAGGTTAGGATTCATTTAGGAACTAGTTCCCGGTACTCGTTTCTTTTTTATGGATGGGAATCTATGGCCAGTTTCACGTCGGTGTTACCAGATTAGTTTTACCTTTGGTTAGGTTAACTAAGGTTAACATTTAAAATTTAAAAAATATTAACTTTTTTAAGTTTATTTTTAAATGTTTACCTTCTTAGTGTTAATATAATTTACCAACAAAAATCATTTATGAATGTACAAGGTATATTTAAAAACCCAGGATTAATTATTGACCAATGCTAAGGTTCAAACACCTGGTAAGTCATTTCTCAATATCAAAAGTAGGCAAAAACCTAGTATATCTAACAAGCAAAAAATCCTCATTTCGATGAACCTATTATAGGTTTTTTTTATATTATAGGAATATAATATCCCTTCATTTTATACAAAAATATGTTTTGACACCTTTACCTGAAAACACCTTTTGTAACAAGGACAGTCCAAAAAGAATACTGCTCTAATATTTGAACCTAATAAACCTTTATAAAAAACGTACAATATTTGAAGAAAGAACCATTTTCCTGTCACACTAAAGTTTTGTCGGACCTAGCAGTAAACCATTCCACAAATATGACTACTGTGTTCCTAAGTCTCTACTAGCCTGTTTACGTTTACTGATCCCATACTGCGACAACCTTCACTTGCGTCATAAACCTTATCGTAAAAAAAAACAACTGATAGCAAGGTTGTGTTATGTAAATCAATGATTAAAATTCTACACAAACATAAACACAAACTTGATTTGACAGATGACAAATGTCTAATCTTTTTTTTTTTTTTTTTTTTTTTTTTTTCTTTTTGCCTGTTGGCTGGCCTTTATAATCTTATAATGCGGCCACGTAGTACACTTGTTATGTCTTCTTTCTAGTTTATTTGCCGTATTCACTTTTTACATATGAACCTTGTGGTTGCTGGCCAAGCTATGAACAATTAGTTAGTCTTTGCATTTTCCAATTCATGTGTTTTTTTATTTTCTTCTTTTTTTGTAATTTACTATATTGCTATTAGCTTATCAGATGTTTATTTCATTTTGTTTTGTTTTCTATGACGGTTTATGTAGAGTAAAATCCATACCCTAGAACCATAATTTCTAACATGTTCTGTATAATTTTTATGGTTAGTTAGGAGAAGGAAAAACTAAGGAAATCTCTTTGATTGGATTATATGATAGTGATTTTGATATTTTTCACTGCCACTGCATGTATTCTAAGTGTTCCACAAACCTAATCAAATTTACATGGTTCTACTTACTATTTTTAAAAAATCATTAATAATTTCTTTATAAATTTGAGTGTCTGCTTTTCGCAGCAAATCGATTAATATAATATTCGAATTCTGTTGATTGGCTTTGTATCTTGATTGATTTACTTTCTTGTAACTAAGTTGCCTGGCATAAGAGTACTTGGGACATTCCAGCAAAACATGTTCCATTGTCTCTATCTTAGCCATTGTGCAGTTTAGGCATAGCGGTAGTGAAGTATTTTTTTTATTCTGTATAGACATGAATTTACATTGCCATGACCAAGCCTCAATCTACTGATATTAATGATTTCCCACCTGCTAAAATTACATGATTTAAACCATGGGTATTTTGTAAATTGGCTCTGTATCTGTGTAAACCACACCCAGCTTTTGAGGATTGTTGTAAGAGGTTTTGTAAATTGTAAACCATAAAATTTTTTCTGGAAGGCTTTTAAAATCATCAATAGGTACTGGCAGGTATTGTGTTTCCACTCCATCATTAGCTGCTTCCTTAGCTAATTTTATCCACCCTTTCATTATAATGGATTCCTATATGTCCAGGTATCCACTGAATATATATTCTTTTCTGTGTTTTTCCACCAACAGTTTAAAAATCATCATGATAATACCATTTTCTTTATGTCCCTTACTGCAGTTTTTCCAATGCCATGATGGCTGATAAAGAGTCAGTGCATATAACTATGCTGACTTCATAATTTAATGGTAGAACAAACTCAACTGCTAAATAAATTGCATATATTTCTGCAGAGTAACTCGACATATACTGGCTTAGCTTAAATTTGTGTTCTATTTTGTAGTGATGGAATATAAACAGCAGCTCCAACCTTTTCATTGCATTTTGAACCATCTGTGGAAAACTGCCAAACAATCTTTATATTTTGTTACAAACATTCTATTTATTCCCTGATGGATTACCGCCGCATTACAGGTCTTTTTACTGTAACTTTCATTATCTATTAATGTATTAAATACTACATTTGGATTAGTCAATAAAATTGGACTGTCTAAATCCCAGTGGTTTGGTATTTTAAGTTTATGGTCAAAGTAATTATGATCCACTTCACCAATCTTATGTATGGCTTTTATATACAGAGGGATTTTCCTATTCTTCCAATAACTTGACATGCTGATTAATAGATTGAGATAATTAATTTTATAGTGTGCTGGATGTTCTTCATCATATATTATTTTGTATATGACTCTTTCTGCAATGGCAGTACGCCTCATACTTAATGGTAATGTAGAGGTTTTCGGTTTGTAAAGCTATGATAGGTGTAGATTTAAATGCATCCATGGTTATCCTCAAGGCTTGATTTTGTATAACTTCAAGTTTATTTAGTAACTTTGCAGATACATGACCAAACAAAAAAACTACAATAATCCAGTTTAGCCAGTATGAGACTTCTGTATACTTTAATTATGAAGTCCGGATGAGATCCCTGTCTTCCACATGCTAACAGTTTAAGGATATTTAAGTCTTTTTGACATTGGTTGCATAGGTTATTTATATGATCTGAAAATGACAGTTTATTATCTATTGTCACACCTAACAGTTTGATAGTATTTTTAGGTGTTACTTTGTGACCATTAACATAAAAATATCCGTACTGTTCATTATCATTATTTCTTTTACTTGAAAATACTGTAATATTACTTTTGGTGGCATTAAGCTCAAGATATAGTTTATCAAAGCTTTTAACAATGTTGTTGAGTGCAATTTGCATATTGTTGAATGCTGTGTCATAGTTCTTATGACAAGTGTAAAGAGATATATCATCAGCAAACTGTACTGTCTGTATTTCTTCAGGTAGGATGTTCTTTAAATCAGAGACGTACAATGAAAAAAGAAGAGGACTTATTACACTTCCTTGAGGCAAACCTTTGTAGGCATGTCTGGTAATTGTTTCATTTGGAAGAATCAGATGTAGACTTCTTCCTATGAGCCATTTACTAAAATGATGTATAAACTTTGTTGGTATACCTTGCATGTATAATTTTCTCAGCAGGAGTGGAATAGCTACATTATCATAAGCACCTGAAATGTCAAGTGCTGCAACAATAACATTTTCTCTTTGAGTTAGTGCAACCTGTATATCTGTGGTTAAGGTAAGTAAATAATCTGAGCAGCCACGCTTCTTCCGAAATCCAAATTGATTTTCAGGAATTAATTTTTGCTTGTTAATTAGCCACTCAAACCTATTCTTGATCATTGTATTCATGATCTTCATTAGACAGGAGATTAATGAGATAGGCCTATATGACTGTTCATTACCTTTATTTTTATTAGGTTTAAGAATAGCTATTATTTTAATTTCTTTCCATTGTTTAGGTAATTCCACTTTATAGTTCCATATATTATTGTAACAATTTAGCAGAATACAGAGTGCACTCATTGGGAGGTTCTTTATCATACTATATGTGACTCCATCTAATCCTGGGGATGTATCCTTTTTCTTAGAATAAATAGCATTATGAAGTTCTTTCATATTAAAACTATCTTCAAGAAAGCTTCCTTGACTGGGTAATATTGATTATGGGGTAGTTAATTTCATTGACTTGAGCTACATAATCTGGAACAATATGACTCATAAATCTTTCTGCCAATTCAGTATTATTATCAAATTCATGATTGTGGGCCATTGTGTTGTTCCTTAGTTTGTTAATAATTTTCCAAGCATAGGTTGATGACTTTCTGTCACTAATCTGATTGCATAGATTAGACCAACCCTGTTTTTTTTCGCTTGTTGGAATTACTACCTGAGCTTTGTGTTGAGCAATTTGATAATTTCGTATATGTAAGTGCAGTCATATTTTGTTTAAATATTTTAAAAGACAGCCTCCTCTGAGCAACTGCCAGAGAAACACTGTTCAGTCCACCAAGTTTTAGGAACAAAACCTAACTTTTCAGCAATGTTTTGCCTTTTCTTGCACAAGGAGTTGCCATATTTATTGCCTCCGTCAATTAAAGTTATAAAAATTTATTTATATCTACCGATGAATGGTCAGGGATATCCGCTAACACCTGCTCTATGCTCTATGGTAGTTTTGTATACACTTCCCAATTAGCTCTCTTAACATTTCTAGTATAATTCTTTGTTTAGATTTATGTTAGAATACAATTGACTAATTTGAAAGCTGATTGTAATTGGGAAAATGATCACTCCCCATTGGATCATGCAATACATCCCAACTGAGCATCGTTGAGTATAACTTAGGTGAAACAAATGTTAAATCTATTATAGACTGTTGATGGTATAAAGCTGGAGCTGTGGTTGGATTATTTGAGTTTGCAAGTATGAATAGGGAGTTATTGTAATGGTTGTATATATCATTACCTCTACTGTTAGCTTTATTGCAACCCCCAAAAAGGGTGGTGGGCATCATTGAAATCACCGCACACTAGAGTATACCCTTTATCATCAGAAAATAAAATTTTCAAACCAAAATTCCTTGTTTATTTTCTTCTTGGTGCTATACAAGTTTATGATTTTAATTGGATACTTCAAATTGGTGGTGGTAATACTAAGGAGTTGGGTAGATTCTGTATTAATTTTCTCTAACTACTTGAGTAGTTTTGGTTTTTGTACTATTAGTGCTATGCCACCATATCCATCAAATCTGTCTAGTCTTAGTAGATAATAATTGTTGTCAATCAACTTGTCATGATTGGTTAGCCAAGTTTCTTGTACCGGCACCAATATGAATGCCCTGATTGGAAAAGAATTGCAATTACCTCAGGCCATTTATGTTTCAATGACCTGGCATTCCACTGAAATACTTTTTAAATTATGTATTTCCATTGTTGCTAATATTGTTAGTTTTAATAATTTAGTTTCAGTGATCTCAAAATAGATTGATGAAGGTTAAGTAAGGATGACCCTTATTTATTTTTAGTAAAGCTATTGCCTTTTACTATTTATACCTAATTTGTTCGTTTTTTCAGGAGGTCTTACATTTTCACCTTTGCTTGTGTTATCTTTATTTATGCCTATAAGGTAAGAAGAAAAGATCTCTTCAATTTGTTTTTTTGCTGTGTTAGTATTTGATAGGTTAATTTTAAGGCATTTACCCCTTAACTCGTAAATTTTATCCTGCAAAAGGGTTTTTAATTGCTCTCTATTACTTTCATTGTCTGTTGATAGCGTAGAGTATGTTTCTTCGATGTTGTCTGAACCTGTACCTTGATTTGGCTTGTTTGTGTTACCAAATCTATTTGAAGGGATTTGTCTGGAGTTCATGTTACTACTATAACTGAAGGTATTTACTTTAGATTTAGGTTTTCTGTATGTGTAGGCACTATAACTAGCACTATTATCATTTTCAACTAAATTACTCAGAGGTGAAAATCTATTATTAGGATGGTAGTAAGATGGTTTGTTATTGTCAGTTACAGGTAGTTCTGGATAATCCGAATCATTGTTTGTTTTAATTTTTTCTGCATAAGATTGTTTTATAAAACGGTTATCTCTTGTTATTTTATAGGTTTATAGGATAGTGTGCACTAGCAGTAAAATAATCTTCCTTATTGACGCTCATTCTGTTTTTAATAAGTTTCTGCCTTTTGAACTCCGGACAAAACTTCGATGAACTACTATGTGAACCATAACAATGTACACATTTCTTAGGTTGTGAACAAGGTTCAGATTCCGAATGGAATTTGTCTCCACAATCTCTGCATAATCTATCATTTTTACATGGTGAATTAGCCACGTGTCCATATGAAAAGCATCTGTAGCACTGTTTAACAGGAATAACAAAAGTTTCAACTTTCATACGAACATAATTAAGTTTAATAAAATCTGGAAGATTATCTGATTCAAATGTTATTTTTACAAAGTTTGTATCAACCAAATTATTGTTTACCCTTCTTTTAATTCTATGAACTTGAATTAGAGGGTGTTCACTTACAGATTCATTTAGTATTTCATCCTCGCTTACTTCAGGTTCTACATATACAACTCCTACAGAATAAATTCTGATGGTGGGTACAAAAACATTGTAGTTCATTAATTGATGTGAATCAATTAAGTTATTTGCAGCAGTGTAATTTTTGCAAATGACTGATAGATTATTACCAGCACGTGTAATAAAATCTATATCATTGTGGTGTTTGATTATTTTTCCCACTTGAAATGGATTTAGTTTGTGTTTATCTTTATGTTGAATAATTATTTCATATGGTCCTTTATTTTTAGCTGTATAGTATCTTTTGATAAAACTTTTTTTAGCATTAGTTTTGGCAGCTAACCCATTTTTATTAGAATTATACTCCTCATTGGCCTGATCTCTTTTCCGTTTTAACTCTTTACTGTCAATGTTAGCATTACTACAATAAGTGTGATCTAAATCCATATTAATGGGGTCATTTGGATTCATAATAGATTCCACGGCTTTTTCAATCTCCAAATCATTAGTAGCCATTTGGCTTGGATTGGCTGGACCTGATTCGGACATCTCAGGTCCAGCCTAAACGTGCGCGGAATAAACTATTCTATAGGTTAAATTTGGGTGGACAGGATTAGATTATAACAATGTTTCTAAAATAATGAAAGAAGGTTAACGAAAGTAAACTATGGAAGAAGAAAGTTACAATGTAAACATAAAACTAAAATACTAGAAATATAAATATTTGGATAACGGTCTGTGAGGTTAGGTATGGATAACGATAGTTGGCAACCACAAGTTAATCTCACTAACACAAACGTCGATCTTATATCTTACACATAACCCATATTATGCTAGTTCAACGATGAGCTATAATTTATTGTCTGAACAAAAATAATATTAATTTTTTAAATGAACACCACACGTCACCTGTTTCAACTTTTTGATACAAAATGTTACAGTTATTCAATGTCTAATCTTTTTCTCCTGGTTCCATTTATTTGGTACAGACTAGAGTGAACCTTGCAGCTTATTAGAGCACGAAACATGCAAAGCACTACTGACACAATAAACTTTTTTTACATTGTTCCTTAAATAAATAATTTGAGTCGCCTTATTGTTAGTTTGTCCTCGTATAGAAATTTTAAAAAATTTTCACGTTTTCAGTAACCAAAAATGTTGAGTACGGTTTTCCACGTGTCGTATGACAGGTTTCGCTATGGTTGTATGCAAAATGTCATGCCTATCGCTCTTCTAATTCTCGAGACAACCTGCGGTCAGATAGACAGATACAGAATATGTGCTCATTTATCTTACACAAAAGAAATGTTTTACATCATCATCCTAGCTGATAAAACAAAATTGTGTCAAAGTGCTGAGCGTCAGAGATAAATGGACGCGCAACCAAATTCATGGATGGGCATGCAGTATCATAGGACTTTTTCTTTTCTGTATACAAATCTAGTTTCATGTGAAATTTAAAAATCTGCAGATGCTCTTTAATGAGTATATCTTGCTACATGATACATCACAATTTTGTTCATCGAGTTACTTTTCATGACGGATAAACATGTTTCGGTGAGGTATGAAGTACACAAATTTAGAGAGGCCCGAAGTGAATGTAAAAGGCTTGCTAGGGTATGTCACACTAACTACATTGCAGTGATTGAAAATAGCTTGGTCAGAAACCCTAAGACCTTCTGGAAGCATATTCGTAATCTAAAACAGCCGTTTTCCACTCAGGGCATTCTTCATTTCGATGACAGGTCTGCTTCGGACCCCCAAGCTATATGTGAACTCTTTGCTGATTGTTTTTCTTCCATCTTCAAGCCAAAAGTTGCTGGTGCCCCAAATTACTCCTTCTGCACTAATGTCAGCCTTGCTACCTTAACCGTCTCCGCTATTGAAGTTGAGAAGAAGCTTAGGAATCTCGACATAAGTAAGAGTCCCGGACCAGATAATATATCAGCTAGTCTCCTGAAATATTGCAGTGAACCTTTGGCACCTCACCTAGCGTGTTTCTTCAACGCACTGCTAAAGGTTGGAACCTTTCCTTCAATTCTTAAGTCTGGATTCTTGGTCCCTATTTACAAGTCTGGTGAAGTGACTGACACTAAGAACTATAGGCCTATAGTCATCCAACCAGCCTTAGCCAAGGTGTTTGAGAGCATAGTGCTAGATAGAATGTCCTTCCTTTTCAAGAATATTGTAATTGCTGAACAGCATGGGTTTAGACATGGAAGATCTACAGTTACAAACCTAACAGTCTTTGTCAACAGGATCCTTTCTGCTTTTAGCAATGGTAATCAAGTTGACTGTCTCTATCTGGACTATGCTAAGGCGTTCGACAGAATCAGTCACCCCCACCTGCTGAAGAAACTGGAAGCTCTTGGTGTTGCTGGATCACTTCTACATTGGTTTGACAGTTACCTCTCGAATTCGCACTCTCCGGGTGAGCTATGCATCAGCACTCTCACGGCCTATTCATGCAACATCAGGCGTTTCCTCAGGGTTCTCACCTTGGGCCGTTCCTCTTTAGCTTATTTATAAATGATATTGGTGAATACATCAGCGGGGACTTTCTCTTGTTTTGCCGATGACGTGAAGATATTTAGAGAAATTTCCTCAGCTCAACAACAAAATGAATTGCAGAGGGATCTTGACGGTGTGGACCAATGGTGTGTTATCAATGAAATGGACTTGAACCCAACCAAGTGTGTTTCCGTCTCCTTTTCCAGAGCCAGACAGACTCTTCTATTTGACTACTACCTCCAGGAAGCTGCCATCAGAAGAGTGGATAGAATTCGCGACCTCGGAGTACTTCTGACATCAAACCTTGACCCCAGTGCCCATATCTCGGACATTTGCAGCAGGGCTAATCGTGTTCTTGGACTTATCAACCGAACCTGCCGCCAGCACTTTGCTATTCCTGCCATAAGAACACTTTACGTCACATTAGTTCGGCCAATACTAGAATACTCCGTTACGGTATGGTCCCCACATCAGGTTGGTCACTGCTCTAGTCTTGATGCTGTACAAAGACGCTTTCTACGGATGGTTGGCGTGAAGATGGGATATCGCTACTTGGAGACAAACTTGGAGGAAATGGGACAACAGCTGCACCTTCCTTCCCTTGGCTGCTCGCAGGGCTCTACTGGATCTCATGTTCCTCTACAGACTACTAAATAGCCTTATTGATTGTCCGAATATCCTTCAGATGATAAACTTCCATGTACCTCGTCAGTCTCGTCACCCTCAGCTTTTCTCAAGGAATTTCCATCCGACCAACTACAACTACTACAGTACTCTACCCCCGCATAATGAGACTTGGTAATGATGCCTGTGCTGATCTTGACTTCTTTGGCCCTTCTACAGAATCTTTCAAGCGGTGTGCACTCGCTTTCATCCTAAAGTAACTCAACATGTTTTCATACTACTAATTTAACTAAGCTGTAAATAAGCATTATGCATGTTAATTTATTCTATTATCAATCGTCAATTCTTATTTATTAATTGTTACTATCCTTGTTATTATAATTGTTATTTACTATCGTTACTTATTATTGTTATTTATAATTCCATTTATTATTGTTATTTATAATTTGTTATTTATTACTGTTATTTATAATCTGTTATTTTTTATTATTATTTACTATTGTTATCTATGATTGTTGTCATAACAGGTGTTATTCATAATTGTATTTATTAGTCCCTTGCACATTCTTTTTATTGTTATTAATGTCTTTTCTGTGCAGCAGCCTTCTTCTTTGTTGTTTTCAGTTGTACAATTTCTATGTAAAATGGTGTATTGCCGTAAATAAATAAATAAATAAATACACTACAACGCAAGTGTGTCAACAACTTTTAGCGTGTCATTTTGGGACATCATTAACAATAAAACAAAAATTAAAACACAAATCAAAATTTAAAATGGGAATATACTTGTGGAGGATGAAACTGAGGTTGCCAATCTTTTTAACACATTTTTCACATCCGTTGCTGTTGGGCAAGATCCTCGGCTATCTGAACCGCAAATACGTCCCTCGCGAAGACAGAATCCAGCAGCCTCAATGTTGCTGACGCCTGTCACTGAGGATGAGCTTCACCGAATTTTTCAGCAGCTCCCAGCCAAAAAGTCAAATGATCTTAATCTAATGTCCACATGGCTCATCAAACAATGCTGCAAGCATTTGGTGAGGCCCTTAACTAAATTGGTAAATTCTTCATTAGGAGTTTTCCCCTCCCTCCTAAAAATTGCAAAAGTTGTTCCAATTTTCAAAAAAAGGCGATCAACTTTCAATCAATAACTATCAGCCTGTCTCAATTTTGCCAGTATTGACCAAAGTTTTTGAAAAGCTTTTTCTCGTAAGAATGTTTCACTTTTTGGACAAGTACAGTCAGCTCTCAAATGAACGATTTGGAATCAGAAAGGGCAAATCGACGACAGACGCAGTAGTGAGTCTTGTCGATACGATTGTAGAGGGAATCGAATGTCGGAACCACACAATGAGTGTGTTCTTAGACTTGTCCAAAGCATTCGACTGTGTTGACCATAGCATGCTGCTCGACAGACTTGGGTCCCATGGCATCAGAGGCATGCCCCTTAAATGGCTTAGCTCATTTGTAAGTCATAGATCCCAAGTTGTTCAAATATCAAATCAATCGTCAAAACCAATAGAACTGAGTTATAGTGTTCCCCAGGGATCCATTCTCAGTCCTGTGATTTTCCTGATTTATGACAACGACATAGGCCCATCACTTATGCATGGAGGACTAGTGCAGTATATTCTGATGATACGACTCTATGTTTTAGTGCAATATCAAGTGAAGTGTTGGAACAACAGGTCTTTGTTGGTATCAATAACTGTGTACAATACTTCCAAAGCCCCAATCTCTCAACAAACACCTCAAAATCCAACGTTTTAAATTTTGCTTTGCGCGATGTAGGCAACCATTGTGGACCTGCCGTCTTGTTAGATGAGTCCACATTGGAAGAAGTCCTCTCTTCAACATTCCTGGGAATACACCTTGATCGAGGGTTGACTTGGAATGAGCACATTAATATGTTTGCGCAAAAATTTCCTCAGGCATTTATGTCTTGAGATCCTTAGCAAAATACTTCCCAAGTCAGGTACTGATAACGGCGTATTATGGCTTAATTTACCCCACCATTTGTCCTACGGAGTGGTCCTGTGGGGAGCGTGTGCAAGCTCTCATTTTCAGAGAGCATTCAAACTCCAAAAAAAATCTATTTGAATAATCGCAAAAATAAAATTGAGAGTCGTGCAGGCAAGCTTTTAAGAAATTGCAGCTGTTAACTCTCCTGTGTCTGTACATTTTGGAAACCACTTTGTTTTGTATACGTGTGTTTGGTATACGTGTGCCTTAACCAGAGGCCGGGACATACATTTGCATGAGACACGAGGTTGAGAACTACTACGAACTGCGAGACACAGAACAGTAGTTTTTGAACACCTGCCCTCAAAGGCATAATAAAAAATTCCCTAACGCCCAAGGCGTTCAAAATGCGTCTTAAACACCTTTTGGTGTCACAAGCATTTTATAATGCAGGGGAGTTTTTAGAATTTAACTAGGAGACCGCCCAATTACACGACTGATTCTGCTGTTTAAAGTGGGATATATTAGCGAAGGATGAAAGGTGCATCAGTGTAAAATTGTATGTGTGAATGAGAATTTTGTGGTATGAATGTAAGAAATTTTAGATTAAAATTTCTATTACTATATATATAGTAATAGCCTATAGTCCTATCACCTAAAAATGTATCCACAAAAATAGTTGCCCCGCCGGGACTCGAGCTTGCCCATTGAGTATCACAAGTACACGTTGATTTAGTTATTTTGAAATCGGCTGTTCCCTTTGTTCGTCCATTAAAAATAAGCAAACGAATTAGTAATAGGTACACAAATGCTTGTCAAATTACATAAGTATTTATTAAATTTATATAATCGGCAAAGGTCTAATTTAATTTAAATAAAGATTGATTAAAAAAAGGATTTGCTCATTCTTGCCTGGACCCCGGATCAAGACTTCAGAACGCCTACGGCAATGTATCTCAATTGCAGGCCGTACATCCTGATACAACGGCATTGTATGTTTTGGGAAAGGTCCGCTATACAGATATCTTAGCTACGGTGGGAAGGGTTGCGAATTCAATGTAACTGTTGAAAGTTGAAATGGAATAAAACCGAACATTCGCTATATATTTCATCTGTTAAGGTGGTTAATCATTAAACTCCACTTGCGAATCGTGCGTGCCAATGACTTGTATAAGTGTTGAAAGGGCAAACGAGATGAAGGCAAGTGTTGATATGATTATGAACCAAAATATGTAATTACGTCTTGTAATAAAATGATTGATACTCGTTGTATGTATATGAGGCTACCATTATTATTGACAAATATTTGATTCCAGTTTCACTTCAAGGACGCTTTATTCTGCTCTTTAGGAAACAACCATAAAAGTAAGTATATGACTTGTTTAAAGGAAGCAACAGCATACATGCACACAATAAGCTGGTAGGCTATATAATGACTTTCAAAAGGGTAGTGAAAGAATAAAACGGCGAAATCTAGCAATTTATTCATTCTCTAGATAGTTCTTCTAATTGCTGCTAAAATCAAAGGAATATAATCCGGGAATAACGATGCTGTTAAATTTTTACTTGAGACGCAGATTTATCCTTATAGGCTAAGAATATTTTTCTAAATAACCGGAATTTGTCATTACCGACTCAATTTATGCATAAATTACTGAATTTGACAGAAACCTGATTCGTAGGTTTGGAATAAGTTTGGGCGAAATTTCAAATTGGATTACTTATAAACGGCCCCTTTTTAAATCTCTGCTAGAGATACTGCAAAACTTTAATTTCAACTTAACCCTTATTTCTTTATGGCCACATCTATGCATAAAGTACTTTTGCATGTTGCAGACATAGTATCAGCAGCTACATTTCTCGTTGGACAAATGTCAGAAGAAGCTGTAAAGGCTAGCAATAAACATCGAAGCAATACCGTGAGCGTCATGCTAGAAAAGCGTCCTGAAAAGCACTATAGAGTGATGTATTAATATACTTCTAAAAAACGTCTGACCCTAAAATATCAGAATAAAGCAGCATAAATTGAAACGAGATCAAACAATCTATTCCAGCTGAAGTAATAAAATTACTCTCTTGAACTTGTATGTACATCCCACTCATTTTTTTATCAGAATATGGCGGTAACTATGGCGAAAACAATTTAATGAATTAAAATGAAAAGGTAAGTGTTTAATTCTGACATTTACAACTAAATATTTATAACAACTAATAACTTACTTTCTTCATGTTAACCATTTAATTATGTTTCTTTAAACAATATTGTTGGTATATAGACATTTTGTTGTACTTGACAATTTGGCCAGGACTACTCTGTGCACCGGTTTTAGAGAAACAAATTAACAAAAAATATTGACACCTTTTTTAAATTCATGTCCTCAAGGAAAATTAAAAAAAAATAAATATACATCTCAGTGAAGGAGAAGCTTTTTCTTGTTGGATATAAATATTATGGTAGACAAACAACACAAATTGTCCAGTGATTTTAAAGGTTGTCCAATGTATTATTAAATAATAAATATATTTAAATGTGGTTGTTAATATACCGCAATTATAAATTTATATTAAGGAATCAAGATTGTATAATGTTTACAATTCTGTTTGGTTAGATTAATTTTTAGTTTCACTATTTAGAATAGTTATTTGGCATTTATACACCCTGTGCAAAATAATCAATAAACTGTTCTGACTTAGACTTTAATCCCTGAAGTCAGAAGATTTTCTCCTATTGGCCAGTTGACATGGCGTGATGTCTAATGGTTTAGGAGGGTATGGGCTGGACGCGAACTTCCGCAGTGTCGCATTGGGATTCTTCTCTGTATGACCTAGTCCGGTAGCAATCACTCGTTCAAAAAAGTGCGGGCATTGTCTCGAACCCTTTAATCGTGTGTCCCAACTATATCACTAACATAACTCTAAACGCCTCACTACCCTACATCTGAATCAAGTATTATACCTCTCTAGTGTGTCAGATCTAGCCAATCCGTTCTGTTTTCAACTAGTTCTATGAACATACTGAAGTAAAGCCTTGCAGTGTAGTATTGCTGAAAATAATCCTCTCCTCTCTGCAAATTTGTTGCTAAAGCTTGATCACATGTTGATAAATAAAACATGAACACTATCGGCCCACGCTTCTGAAGATGATGAGGCTCACACCTTCTCCTCTGTTCAGGAAATTATACAGGCCCTGAGCACTGAATGCTCTTGCGTTGAGGATGCTAATCTTCACTTAAAGCTTCTTGAAAACGAAGGTTTTAGTCTAGGCTTACAACGCTATCGCACCGAAAGGTCCATTTCTCTCCTGAAGAAGTCACAAGTCACAAAATCTTTATTCAACACAATTATAGGATCAATTTACAAGCTCCATGCAACACAAGAGTGTCTGAAGAGGAAAATACTATTTCATAAAATACATTAATAATTATTTCTAAAAGTCTTATGAAAGTTCATGCACACGGTCCGTAAATATTAATTTGAATGTCATTTACTTATTTATCAATTTAAATGTTAAGCCTACACAATTCTGCAACCGTACACATCCTTTTTAAGCTCCACTGATTGTACAACCGTTTACATTTCGTAGTGAGATGAGTCACAAAATAGAAATATTTATATGTTTATATGATCTATGGATATCTCTGTATATACATAAAAAGACAATTCTGTAGATTTTACAAATGCTCGCCACTTCCATCCCGTGAAGTTCTCGCAAGACAGATGTCCCTGGTAGCTTTGTCGAAGCAACCGGGCCTTTGTGTGTTACACCTGTTTTGCGTCAAGGAAATATATCCCTCGTGAATGTCACAATATTGATCATACCCATAACCGTTGTATATCATGTCTGGGTACACACGTTATCTCTCAATTCCAACTCTAAAACCTCTCGTGTCTCATACCAGAGAAGACTTTACACATAATAACTCTCAAGGCCAATGGTCTCCCTCTCAGTCATCTAGGCCTACTACTACACAACCCAACCCCGTGGCGTGCATCTCTCAAAATAAAGACCCTTTTTATCATTCTAAAAGTGGCTACCTCACAACTTTGAATCTGGGCCCTTTGCTCATTAAGATCATTGCCTCTAACGGGTTTCCTTTAGGGGCTCTCGTTGACCCTGACAGCATGTCATACTTTATCATGCGTCGTCTGTACTCCCACTTTAATGCTGTCGGTCTCTCTCAAACTTCTGTCCATACAAAATACTAATTGAAAGTCCATGTGGAATCTCTCTCTGGTCGCATATAGGCCTTTACCTACCTACTCCATATTTTGGAAAAAAAAATATCTGTTGTTTTACCATGCACTCAACTCTCCTCGGAATTGTTTCGACGAATGAAGTCCTGCATCCTGGCTGATTACACATTCAGTATGCCTGGCCTCATTAACACACTCCTAGGAGCTGCCATTTACCATCAGCTGCTCAATAGTTTCTCGGCCTTAATATGCCACATGTTCTCAGTACCTATCTATGTTACGTAGCCATGGGTCCCAGGTCCCGCCCTCTCTTTGAACCCTGCCTCTCAAGTGTCTATCTCTCTACTCTCAACCAATTAGGTTGGTATCCACTCTTCACTCTAAGCACTGTAACCACGATGGGAGTGACTTGTGGTGGAAATGAGAGAAGTAATGCCACCTACCCATTGACATCGTTCGACCCAATGTAAGCTCTGAGGACACAAGCTAGAGATTTCGCCTCTTATGAGGATGGCGATTTGGTATCGCTCTTAACAAAATCATTTTTCTTTAGGTACCGATATTGTAGACCCTCTCCTAACCTGTTTTGTTCTATAATCTATAAATTATTCAAATATTATGTTTATGATTAATCAAAAGGAGACATAAGTCACCAGTTTACTCATTATATGACAAGTCATGAGTTTAAATCAAGTCATGAGTTTAAATTTTTGTTTGGGTTTGATTTTTATAATTTGATTGAATTGAATGAGGGAGTGATTGTCGGCTGTATTTTGGTTGACATAACCTATAATTTTAGATAAGTATATTTTATGTAATTTTACAATAAATAGGATATTATGAATTCGTTTAGAATAATATGTTTCACATTTTCACAGAAAATGTAATTTTATTGTACGTAGAACCTTTAGTTCAACAAATCCCAATGTGAACCTTATCTTAGGACTTGTACCCGTGATACCAAGTGTTTCTGCCCAAAACGAATTAAAAAGTGTTTCTGTTAAAAATGATACAGCGAAATATAATGAAACGAAAATTGAAAATGTCACCCCTGAGGATATTGCAATGCCTAAACCGAGTGAAATCATTGAAGTTCCTAAGGAAGAGGGTGATGGATGGGATAGGTTATGTGCTGTTTTTCAAAGAGAGTAAGTATTATTCTAGTTTTTCTAGAGTCTGGTTTGTTAATATTTCAGCCTACTTCAGCTATTCTAAGAAAATTGTAAAAAAAAACAAACTTTAACAAAATTGAAAATCTCCAGATAGTCACTAATTTGGAATTCAGATAGAAGTTTCCTATTTTCGATCAAGCAACTTTGGTATATTACGTTTTCAGGTACTAGGCCTAGTTTTACAATTTACAAGACCTTTTTTTGTTCCGTTTTTGAATAAAAAGTGTTTAATAGTAATATAGTAGGAGGCCTGCAGTAACATTAGAGGCCAGTAAAAACTACTGTAAAATTGATAATAGGGGTATATTACAATGAGCGGACCCAATTTTTATATCGATTAGTATAACCATTGACAATACCAATATAATATTCAGATATCAAATACTAGTGTACCAATCATATTAACATATCTATAGCCGTAACAAACATATTTGAAATTAAAATAATTAATATAATACAAATAATGACAATTTCTTAAATAATAAAGGAGCTGTAACGATCAAACAAACAATTAGAACTGGAAATAGGACAAATTCATTAATAATAAAGAAATTATAACAACAAAACAAACACTTATAACAGAAAATAAGAAATATGCGTAACTATTTATATGTTTTATACTGGTTAGCAATGCCGCTTCCAAAAAGTTTTAGAAAGCATCTTCTCTAGGAAACCTTAATTCTCTTCTGTACAAACACTCGGAGATAATCTGCAAGCAGTCAACTGATATGGTACTTTTTTAAATTCGTTTAATGGTCTACAAGCTTTTTGTCTATAAAAGACAATACATTTACTGTATGAAAAAGTGTTTAAAGTTTATACAAGTTGTTATTGTTCAAAAATCGATATCAGTTGGTTATATCAATATTATAATTAAGTAATATTGATATAAAAAACTGGGTCCGCTTATCGTTCCCTACCCGATAATAGTCGGTGAATACAATGATATCAAATTACACATAATATTGCTATTTGCATATGTCGACATGTAAGTGGTTTACAAAATAAATAATTAAGATGGTGGAAAAATGAAATGCCATCAAATTAATGTTAATGTGATTTTTTTTTGATTGTGTAAACTATCAAACAACACAATACCAAATGTCAAAGCACATTATGTTGGTTGTTGTTTAGACATTTCAAATTATAGTAGGCCTACAGTTCACCTAGGTTTTTATACTAAGAAAAGCAATAATTTAATGATTAATTAAAAAACGATCTAATGAGCATGTATTAAATTTAATAAAACAGTGCAAAACTTACCTTGATCTAACTGATGTACAGCCAAAGGTATTACAAAAGATAGACTTAACATGTACGAAAGCTTGTAGCAGCACAAATATTCATCACCAATGTATTTGCAGTTATTAATTAAATACCACACAAATGATTTTACTTTGTCTGGATGAATTTCAAACAGTATTGTTATTTAATACATTAAAAAATAGATGACAATAATTAGTTATAAATAGGTTTAATAAGAATGTTTTTGTATTTAATGGTTTAGGTATTTCTTATCGATAATTTGATTTGCTGATTCAATTATCATGTTGGCCACTTATCATACTGCTGCCAAATAAAATTGAGGAAAGTCCTAATAAATGTATAATAACATTTCCCTTTAAAGGGAGAAAATCACTTTAGTTGGTGTTAGGCTCTTGATAGGGTGGACCTTAGGTAGGTGAAAGAGTCAGGTTAGGTAAACTAGGTTTTTTTTAACTTCATTATGACAAAATTGTGTTTTTCTCATATATTTTCAATACATTTTTGGTTAAATCTGTCGAATTAGGTCTGAGATAGGAAGATCAAAAATTCACTATATTGAGGGTTTTTCCTCATAGAGGCATTTTTCTTAATATCTTTTTATTTAAGGATAGGCCGATTCTTTTACCTCGAGCATTAATGCAGGGATCTTACTAGTTATTTCATAATTTGTTTTCTTTAAATTACGCTTTAAAGGTAAGTAGGTAAGAAAAGTGATATTTTCACTAATTAAAGTATTGTCTATTATATCAATTCTTTAATGGTTACCTACTACTAGAATTGGATCCATGATGTGTTCTGAGAAAGTTTTAGAAATTTAGGATTTAGTAGTCAGTTGAAAATACAATAATATGAATTGTACACGAAAGAAATTGTGTGGGTAGGGTACTATAAGCGGATCCGGTTTTTTATATCGAAACTGGCAAACAATATTACTTAATCAAAACCATCGATATAATCAATCGATACTAATTAATTATTTTGAACAATAATTAACGTAAATAATCTATATCAACAGCTGGAAACACTTTCAAATAATACACGTAAGGTAATATTTCAATGTTTCATAAGTAACATTTTAAAATGTAAGATTATTAAAATGGCAGTCAATTTTAGAAAACTACACGACATTGCTTTGAAAGATTATAAGACAAGTTTTTCGTGGTTTCATCATCATGTAGGACTCATACCGAAAGACCCATTATGTGAAACTTGTGGGAGAGAAACAAATGTAACTGTGAAAGGAGCAAAATATGGTCGTCTTCAGTTTTCCTAATTTTGGTTATAATAATTTGTTTGATCACTGTTAATATTAAATTCACATTTTAATTTAAAACATATGTTTGTTTATTGAGGACTATAGATACTTTTATATATCGATTGATAGTCTAGACTTTGAAATCCGAATATTAGGTATCGATGATTACATTCTTTGATATAAAAAAAAACCGGGTCTGCTTATCGTACCCTACCCAATTGTGTTTTTATTAATAACCTTGTAATTTATATTTTGTATTGTAGTGTGAATTTGGTAACCACAGCAAGGAGATGACAGCAACAATACAGTCGACGTGTATGGCATGTTTCCTGGGTCTCTTATATGGTGGGATCAACAGCTCTCGTGCAGCCTTCATTGATTTTATGGAACGCAACCAAGACACCATATTTGAAAATCATATAGATGCAAAGGTAGAGATATGTTTACTTAATATGATCCATATTATCAATTAACATGTATTCAAACGTCTTTTTAAATTTCAAAAGTCGTTAAAATGGGTTGAACCTTAGATTGTCCTAGTATTTTATAAGAAGATATGGAATCCTCTCTGTGCTTCTAAAGTAATGTGGAAAAATTACAATGTCACACTCTACCAGTACACTTTTTTCCTTTTTTTTGTTCTCTTAGGACAAGAAGCTTATAAATTGCACTTAGTCCTGTAAGAATCTCTGCGCCTTTCTTCCTAAGTGACAGGATATTCAGGATGGGTAAGGTTAGGGAGTAGGGGCTGCCTCCTATCTAGATCCATGAAGAAGAATTAGGGCACTACATCTCAAAGTCATGTCTCCCTGGAAGAAGGGGAGGCCAGCTCTGAACCACCCTCTCCAGTCAAAGTAGGCAGGGGGTGGCACATCCTTATTGAGACTAGCAAGAACCTCTGAGGTTTGGGAACAAACCCCACCAAACTCCAACAGTCATCTCCCACAGTAGACTAGACCTAACGAATTGCCCATGAACCTCAGAATCTCGACATTTGCGGTTAGTGATGTGCCGCTCCTGGACATCCATAAGGTTGCCCAGATTTAAGTAACACATCGGTTTTTGCTGTGCTCAGTGATGGGTTCAACTGGAAGGTTTAAACCAGCCAGAAGTGATCCCTCTAAACAACCTCCTGAGTGGGCCGTCACATCTGAGCTATGATGCAGTGAGGTTCATGCATCGTGCAAAATCTTTTTGTTACAATATAAAATTTAGGCTTTATTTGGTAGGGCTATCTGATTAAATTTTTCCTCTATTTGGGAAAAACTTGTTTAAAGAGGCTTGCCTTGATTAAGCTTAAAACATGATGCTCTGTGAAGGGCTTAAGTTTCCTGTTCATTTCAGCGAGTTCAAGAATAGATAGAAGACTGTTTAGGGCACAGAGCAGATTCTGAACTCCGTTCAACAAGTAATTTGGACAAAAATGTGGCCAGTGTAAAAAATTCCTGGACTTTGAAAATGGTTTAAGATTAAGACTAATCTCTAAACCCCTTAAACTGTACGAAGCATTAAAATAATTTCTGAAAATTAAATACTAAAAAAGTATACATTATACACATGGCATACGTTTGTTACATTTTTTTTAGATAGTGTTGAGTGGTGAAAAAACAAAAAATAAATTGAAATTTTCTGTTACATTTTTGGCCAATCAGAAAGTAAACCAGACTTTTTGATATATAATATATATATTTATATATATATATATAATTATATATTATATAATGACAATAGACAATAAAACAACTCTTTATTCACATATTCATCAAGAACAGTAATGTGTCAAAAATACATAGGTTATAGTTGGTTATTTAAAAATTCTGCCTCTGAGTAGAAGGGTCGTTCCAGGAGCCAGGTCGTCAGCTGAAACTTGAAACGTTTTGGTTGTTCTCTCTTGAGGTGTTCTGGCAGGTTTTTTGAAGTATAAGGCACCTTTATAGCTGGGTTTTTGTTCAAACAGTCTCAGATGATGTTGCGGGATTGTGAAATCGGTTGCATGTCTGGTGTCGTACTGGTGTTGATCCCTGTGTCTAGGTTGTGCTGTTGTGAAGGTGTGAAGGATTACTTCTCGGATGTAAAGTGAGATGGCTGTAAGAATTTTCAGTTCCTTGAAAGACTCTCGACAACTGTCCCTGTAGTTTTAGGTTAGCCAGGCATCTAATTGCTCTTTTTTAACCTTAAATGAAAGGTTAATAATATTGGGTGTGTTCCAATACGACCCTGAATTCAACTTTAGAAAGGCTTACCTCAAATTCACCTTGCCCCAGGAAAACGGGTATGTCCTAAGTACAAAATGTCATTTTTTAAATGTGTAGGGTTGCCCACAAAGATTCTGTACTGGGATGATCAATGGAAATTCTACCATGACATCACTGCTGTCTACTCTGCACGGCCCAGATAGCAGATGCAACCTTGATGTTAGATACCCTATCACTCAGTGTAGTCTGAGCAATTTTTGTTCTCTCCCAAAAGCTTAGAGATGGCCTGAAAAAGTAATAGTTACAAAAAACTTTCTACAAATCAGTGGTTTTTCACACAATTTTTGAGAAAATTTATGACAGCTGACTTCCAGGAAGCCTTTGCAAGCATTTAGAATTATATTGACACCCAAGGAGAAAGTTTTTATCAATATGTACTGATTGGATTAATACATTCTTTTTATCAGACTCGGTCTCATCACTCTATAAACAAACCCCGTATTTCAATAGAATTCGTAAAAATGAGGACATATTCTTGAAGATTAGAAAATGTGTGCGCTCTACGTTAGATCTACGTTTAGTCGTACAAAAACCACATATCATCACACACCATGTAATCCTCATATAGATGCAAAGTCTATTCTCATGTAGTCAAGGGTTCACTTAAAATATATCAATATTTTATAAAACATTCTGGTGTGGCTTGAGATTATAGAATCCAACTCCTCAGTCCAGATCTCCAATCACATTTTTTCATTTTGATAGTCGGAAAAGTTATACACCATCTGATTATCAATTCAAATAATTTATTGTCAAGATGTAATGTAAATGCAAATAACAACATCAAATAACTAGTTGTCTAAAATAATATATTCCACATTGTCTCTTAATACAGTACAAAAATCATTAACACTGTACAGGCAAGATTTGAGTAACAAGCTTTTTACACAGTTCTCTTAAAATTAGTTCTACTTAATTCTTTTATATGTGAAGGCAATTGTTTGTACAGCTTAATTCTTTGATACTTGAAACTGAATTGGATGCTTGGAAAATTACATTTTGTTATTACTAGATTATTTCTGTTACGTGTATACCTAGTAACTATGAATAATTACTTTGGTTAGACAGGTTGTTCAAATTATCCTTTACGTATAAGAGCACATACAATACATGAATAGAAGGCAGTGGTTAAAATATTAAGTTTTATATAAAAAGAGGTTTTACGGTGTTCACGGTTAGGAACATTACATAGCAGCCTAACTGCCCTTTTTTTTTTGTAGAATGAATAGCTTGCTTGCAGCTTGTGAGTAACCCCACAAAACAATCCCATAGGTGTAAAAAACTGTGGACATAGGCATAGTACATATGCAGCAGAATGTCTGAGCAAAGATTCTAATTAAGAAAATGCCCCAAGCAACTTATATATATTAATATAAGAAGCATGTTGTTTGCCTTGATGCGTATTTGAGCTTTAAGAAAAATGTTGGCAATTTCAACTGTTGTGAACGTGCTGAGCATACAAAAATATGATATGGTGGATGAACAAATAAATATTTAAAAGTTAAATACAGTGTGAAGAGCATAAACCACATGACTTCCATAACAAATACAATATTCTAAAGAAGGTGAGAGAAGACTGATGAAAAAATTGACGTAGCTACGTTATTATTAGGATAACGTCTCAAACTTAGTGTTTGAATGTGCAATAAACCAGCTGAGCATTGTTGGCAGAATTGAGATATATATATAAAAACAGCTGATCCTTGTTGGGGACAGCTGAGGCGTTTGTTCTCAGAGCTTACAACTGCAGTCTTTTGTAATGTGGTTGTGCTTCGATGAAGTTGTATTGAAAAAATGTCATTAACCAATTGATATTATGGCTTATTGCAGTCTTTGGTTTAGAAACAGCAATTAATTAATCAATATCAAACACATCCTGAAGCTTGGCTGAAACAAAAGAAGAACAGGATGGTTATGGTTGGAAGGGGAAAGATTCAGATGCCTTAATTCTTTAGTTTTTGTTCTAGATCTCAAAGTTTTAGTGTGTGTTCACATTGTATTGCCTGAGATTTATTTGATTGTAGCAATCTATATGGTTTTCTAGTTAAATTTTTCTATTAGTATAATTTTAAGGAAGTAAATGTTGGTTGATACAAATGTAATAAAACAAACAATAATTTTGTTAATTGTTTTTAGAGAAGATTGCAGAACCATGTGTCTATCCATTTTGCTAAAGGAGGTTTTCACTGGGCTTGCAAGCTGTCATTCTTTACTGGAGGCTTCATGTGAGTTAACATCTTATCTGCTTTGATTTTCAAAATGCTCTTGATGCTTTACGCTGATCTAAACTTACAGTGTTTTGCTCATACCAAACATACAAAACGTGTTATAACTTAATAATTAAATTCGGTTATAAAGATTAGAAAAAAGATATCCTGGTGATTATTACTAATTACTCATGAGATTTAGGTGTATTTTATTTTTTATAACACTACAAGATCAATACAAGGGTGAATTATTAATTTTTGTATTGTAAATATTTTAACTTTTCACTTTGAACAGTTAAAAAACAATGATAAAGAAATTACCATGTTTTTTAACAAAAATTGGTGGTTTTTCTAATTCTACCACCATTAATTGTAGTTCCTCTATTTGTTTCTTGTTTTCAAACAATATATCAGAAATGGTTGGGGTGCCATTTAATGTTGAGTTTACAGGGTATGGTTCCTATGGGAGCATCAATCAAAATTGTGAATATCTTGAAAACTGGATCACATTATCTTATAAATATTTCGTTAAGTTTCCTGTTTCTGTTTAAAATAATCTAGAAATTAGTCTACAGGAAAGAATGAACAATGCAAAATTAAAATTTCTACATTATTAATGCCTTAAATATGAGACTGCCAAACTTCCATTATTTTGTAATATCAAGACAAAAGAAAATCCTGTTTCAAACTTAAAAACTCTACAATTTCTGTTTTTTTTTTCTTGTGTAGAGTTATTTTAATGCAGGGTTGCTTTCAAAAAAATTTTAACTAACTCAGGCTAAAAGCTAACTCAGGGAAAATTGAGGGAATTTTAAAAAATATCTCTTGATTTAAACAAAAAATTGTTGATATGCATGACCTTAGTAAAATAGCTTTCGAAGTCGTTCTTTTTTTGTACAACTCCATAAAACAATATATTTTCCCAAACTAGACATTTCACTCTGTCTTTTCCTATTTTGTAATCATAAATTTTAAGACTTTGTGATAGTTTGATATGCATGAATTTTGTAAGTCTTACTTTTTCAATTTCAAGTTTTTGATTTAGTATGAAAATAATTTTAGAGTAAAGTGCTTGTAAACTACAGGATTTTTTTAACTGCCAGTTCCAGAATCAATTTATTATTAATAATTTTTATTACTAATCTCTAATCTTGTTTTTTTTTTTTGTAATCTCTATATTTGAGTTTATCACAACTCTTTCTACATTATAAGAATGATACATTAGCAATTATTATGAAGTATGCTGTTATAAAACATTACTCCATTACTGGTATACTTGTTAACAGAGAATTGTCTGATTGAATCGGCTCCAATTTTTGTCCTGTGGTTTTTTTTTTTGTACGGAAAAGCTGATGACTTTTTACTTGTGTTTAAAATGTTTTCAAATCCATAGTGGGAAAAAGCCGTTAGCCTGAAAAGGGTTGAACTACAAGTGATTAAAATAAATTTGTGTCTTACGTTTCAGGCTGTTCTTGACAAGTGTTCAAGCCTACAAAGGTCGGAGAAGTGTTGTAGATTACGCAAGTGAGTGGTGCAATGATTGGAGCTCTAGTAAGGGTGAAATTGGGAAGTACCCCGGCTTGGTCATTGGAGGATCATTGGGCAAGTAAATCTGTTCATTTATAATCCATCATAGGGAGCTACCCATCTATCAATCAATCAGCATTTTTAGTTAATTGTACATTAAGTTGCCATACATTCACATTCACATGCTCGTCCACACCCTGCCCTGTGGAAAGACCAAAACTTGCCTCATCTGGTAAAATGAGACATTTTCCAGCACACAACACACAGCCTAGACTTGGGAGCCTAACTAACTTGTTTCAATCTGTTCATACAAAGTGGCTTGACTCCAACAGAGAAATTTATTTTAATGTCATTGGTTGGTTAGTTTCCACTTTAATTATTTTGTGTCTCTGTGCTTAAGTTATTTTTGGAAGTTCAAGCAATCGTTACTGAGAAAAAGTTTTTGCATTACTGAAATAATCACTCTAAATAATGTTTGGTATACTTTTTCATATTTTTTGGAATGTATAGCTTTAATGATTCAGAGATTGTATTGATAAGGAGTACAACTTGGCAAGTTTTCTTGATAATACAAAACTAAATGTAAGAGAGCCCTTGTAAACAAACAACAGGTAATATCAGAGATTCCCATACATCATTTTAAACATGTATGGAAAACAGCTTATTTACTAAGGAACACACACTTTGTTGACAGAGTGATTTATTTAAAGTAGGTTGTATATTTTGTGTAGGCCTGTTTGCTGGGCTTTTTCTGTGGACTGATGACTACAACTTTTCTGACACTCACAGGCACATCCTTCGATGAAGTGTTGTCCTTTTCAATACGAATTAGACCAAAGCAGAAAGAAGTGAGTAATATCTTCTCTTGGAATTTTAGTTATACTGATAGGATTAAGATCGTAGGTAAACAAAACACGAGATGTAAACAAGTGTGTTTAAGAAATCTGCATGACCAGTCAATGCAAAACAAAGTTTTATTAATATAAAACCCTTGTGTTTCCATTAGAGTACAGTTAAAACCTAATGAGTCACTAGGTTAGGAGTATAAAGCCTGTTGTGGAATTGTAATATGAAGGGCAACATCGATTTCTATACCGAATACTTTACTGATGTTGCGGTTTACTTTTTGAAGGCAATACCTATAGCAACACTCTGTTTCTCATACATTTATATAAAATTTATGACACAGGAAACATTTATTCTATTTGAAATCTTAAAAACTCAACTACTATATCTATGTTAGGTGCATAAAGTATGTTACGTCCAAAATCACAGTTTTGAGATATCCTCACAGATTTTCAGTAACATTAAAAATTGTACTTTTCAATATTTTTGTAATCCTACAGACTTTTTACTTTCATTAAAATATTTGATTGTGTACCACCTTCTTACATTAAGTGGTTCAATTTTACATTAAAAATTGGTTAAATATATTTTTATCAATATCAAAATTTTTGGGCGTGGACTTAACACAGTTTACATTAGATTGTCAAATACTGGGGTGCCGAATAGTCAGTAGTTGTTTTCTTGCAATGACCTTCAGGTTAATTTATGAATCAGTAGTGGCTTTCCTGTATTGGCCACAAAGGTAAATTTGTAAACCTAGTTTTGAGCTTGATGGGTGCGAAATAGTCAACAATATTTATACTCTTTGGTATAAAAGGTAAAAAATCAATAAAACGGGTTTTATGCTAAATGCGTGCCAAATAGTCAATCGTAATTTTACTGTGTTGGCTACCAAGATAACCTTATAAAACTAAGTTTTTCTGCTAGATCAGTATAGATGTTTTACTGTTCAAAGAAAATATACTGATTATATATAACAAAAAATTGTCAATATAACCACTTGTGTAATTGTAAAAAATGCTCAAAGGAAGACTTGATATTAATCATGTATTTGGTGGTCAATGATAATTGTTGGTTGAAGGCCCCCCCCACCCCCCCCCCCCCCCACCCCCCCCCCCCCCCACCCCCCCCCCCCCCCACCCCCCCCCCCCCCCACCCCCCCCCCCCCCCACCCCCCCCCCCATTTTGTGATGAAATAAGTGAATTATTACTAGTATCTATTATATTTATAAGACTCTTTCATCTTTTGAAATACTTAGCTGAACCCAAAAATGCAGAGTTCTTAGATTTTATTTAAATATTGATAGAACAAAGTAAGAATTTATTTTTATTGTATCAAATATAATGTTCTCATGTTTCAGGGGCGTAATGTTAGACAGGTAGTTTTTGATGCTGAAGTACGTCACAGAGTGGAATTCTGCACATTCCAAAATTGTAAACCTCCGTTGAGCTTGAAAAGCCAAAAGATGAACTCAAAGAATTGCTGCCTTTGGCTGATGTTTGTCTTTGTTGGAAAAGATTTTGCTTCTTTTCAAGGATGCAAGAACAAATATGATGCGGTGGCTAGGAATATTGCTTTAGTCAAACCAAAGTAAGCATTGGATAGAATTTTATCATTATTAATTATAAGATGTCTTTACTGTTTATAGAGATGGAAGCATTTTGTGTTGAACGTAAAACACCTAGAATGACACAACATAGTTTATAATATGGAAATGCTATTATAAAATCATACTGAAAGTTTTGCCTTCTTTACGTGGCTGAGACACCCACTTCTGATATATGTGGCGGGCAACCACTAAGCGAAAAAAATGTTGCTGTTCATGTTATGATTCAAGATAACGTCCTTGTTGGGGGCATGTGAAATCTACTCAGATGTAGCAAGATAGTACAGATTGCTAAGGGAAAGTATGGTTTGTCCTGTTGGGAATTTCAGATGATGTTCCTGTTGGGAGGCCATATGAAAGCAGTTCACCTAGGAACATTTCACCAGTCACGTTCAAGAAGATTCTCATTCGGAGAAAATTTGAAATGCATCCTGAGGTAACAAGACAGGATGATTTGCAGAGCTAGGGAGTGTGTACCTATGACCATAATGCCTCAATGATGTTTGGAAAAATATGCTTATTGTTTTTGGGTATCAAGTGACATCATAGTTAGAGACCATGTGGGATGTATTCTAAAGGATAAATTGTGTTTTCTTCCGAACACTCTGCATATATCTTAAGAGATGCTAAGGTAAATATCACTGTTCTTGTAGGATTTCAGATGAAACACCCAGTTGGAAGTCGCATGAATCTTGTAACTGAAGTTGGGATCATTTATGTAGATGGAATTTTTCCAGTGATCATTATTTTCACAGCGATGCTAAGGAGGATTTCACATTCTTATAAAAGTTCAAGGAAACAGTTCTTTGGAACCTATGCTGTTGCAGTAACACAGAATAGTTGTCAGAAATAGGGTAATTTTTTACTTAGGGAGCATGACTTACCTTATGCTAGAAATTTTTCCTTTTTTTCCAAAAAAATAATAAATAATAAACGTGTGATAAAAATGGATCTGGGTGGTACTCGTATAGAAATGTAATGAAATAAGTTGCATTTTGAACTCTATTCCTTAACCTATTGGGGAACTTGCCCGAGCGGCACTTTGTGCTCTTTCTAGACGCTAACAATCACGTATTTTTTTTGTTTTTCCGCTAGATCGCAGTTTTTTGCCCTCATGCATCCTTATCAATTATTCTGTTTTGATTTGTTATGTTTGCACACTGGAACCAAAACTAATAGCTTGTTTTGTTATCGTTTACATTTTGCCATATGCTCAATTTTCATCACTTCAATGTTCTGCTTACATTTTATGTTTATGTTTATTAGTTGTTGAATGAGTTTTTATTCTTCTGCTTCTCAATGGAACAAGACAATTTGCGTACTTCATAAGTAGACAGATACTTAAACAGTGATATTGAGATATCAAAGACTGACACAAAATTGAATTGTACAAAATAAACTAATGGTATGGTGGTTTGTATGTAATTTAAATAGTTTATTTTAATAATAACAATTGAATGTAACAAACAGTTTTATCTCATCTCCCAGACAACCAATTCAGGAACTTCTCATAAAAATCATCAAAAAGTGAGAAAATGTAAGTGAATTTTGATTTTTTTGTTATTATGCTTTATAATCAAGTAATCCAATAAAAACTGGTTTTCCATGTACAAAACATTGTGCTGTTGTGAATAAAACATGTTCAAAACAGATAAACAATTTGTAAATAATATACTAAAAAAAAAATTAAATAAAAAAATTATTTGGAGGAAGCAACAAACACTATTGTAGAGCAATCAAATAGACTGAACTGTCCTGAAAAATGACTAATTTATCTGTATCCACACTCATTCTATTAATATCTTAGTAAACACATGCATGTTGGCCCAAAATCAATCAAACATTCAGCCGTAGACAGGCTGGGGTAAATTGCTCCCCTCAATGGGTTAATAATATACGTTATTGCGCAGTAGTATTTTATTACTGTAAAATGTGTACACCATACTCAGGATGTTCTAAAAGATCATTTCATATAAGAGGTGTTAGACTGTTTTAGAGTAATTGAAAACATTGATTACTATTTAAGCATAAAACATTAATACTGGGCGTCTTAAAAGTCCTCCCTTCCCCCTCCCCCCGTCACATTAACTTTCTTATTAATAGAGATGAAATGATTTATTCTGGGACATTTTTATATGACCAACTGAGGAGTTTTTGATGTATGAAAATTTTTAACTCCCCTCCAAAAATGGAGTAGTTTGGGGGTAAGTAAACATTTTTTAACCCTACATCGGGACGCTAAACGGAGTTTTCCTCGTGTATTTTTTATTATAAAAAATAGTACTACTTTTCTGATGTTGGCAGTCGTTTCCCGCAGTGTAATTCACGTGCATCTTTCGGGGAAGCGAAACAATAGCCTCCCGCTTATCTTTGTCAAAATCTGTCAGTGTGAGGTCTACTTCCGTGCGAGACTGGACGATTCCTCCGTGAGCGCCCGATGTTGTGTTTGTAGTGGTTGGACGAAATCTCCGTGAGCGCCTTATTGTGTTTAGTTTTTTATGGAGTAATAATCCGTGTGCGCCTAAATGTGTTACCTGTGATGGTTTCTTTTTTAAGTTTTACAATATATTTTATTTTAATTTTGTGAAATGGAGAATGAAGACGAGAGACTTGTCAGTACAGTACCCGTGTGCTAGGGAACATGTCAGTACTCTTTTGGAGTGAACATTGTCATTATAAGAACCAGAAGGAAAATGTTTTGAAACTTTGTGTAGTGTTTAACAAAAATTTTAGTAAAGAATACATTTTTATTTCACAGTAATAATTGACATTACAATTGTATAATATCTCAAGAATTGAAGTAAGTTGTTTTTGTAAGAAGTTAAAAACTAAGTTAATTTCCATATATTATTACAGTAGGTTAAACATTTTTACAATTAATTGCATTTATTCCTTAAAAATAAATCATGTTGTTATACAATAACATTTTTTAAGATTTTGAATTATTTGGAAAATTAATTACATAAGAGAGTAATTTTTATTTAATTTCTAAAAATGAATATATTACATTGTAATTAAATCAGTATGAATTTTTAAACAAATAAAAAGTTTCAACGACCATGATATCCATTATTCGCTAACCTGGAGGAAACCTCCGTGAGCGCCTGATGGTGTTTCTAATTTTAAGCGCCTGATGGAGGGTTAAATAGGAACCCCATTATAAAGTTATTAAAAAAGAAGAATGGCCCAAACTAGAGGTCTCTAAAGTTACTCTATCAAATTTAGTGGCTTATTAAAGTTTTGGATTGTTTATATTTGTATTTTTTATTGTACTGTATATTATATCTGTATATATTTTAAAATAAAACAGGGAATTGGTAATGTACACCAAGTTTAATTTGTACAAACAATATTCCCAAAACTCAGCAAAAGATGAAACCACATAGGTTGGAAGAAAATGCTCTGTATCAAAACAGTGTTTTAAAGTGCACTACTAAACTCAATCCCTTAAAAAGTTTAAAACAAATTTAAATTTTGTAGTAAGTTTTTCTGATCATAAAATAGAAAAGTCAGGAAAAGTAATTTTAATCCTTTTATTAGCAAATCCTGGAATAAGGCATTGCAATAACAGCACACTCTGCCAGATAATACATTGCAGCAGAAATTCATATGAGGGAAAAATCCATATTAGTAAAATGAATACATACTTTCATTTTATTCAGTCGTTTAGAAGCAATCAGTAAATTTAACATTCAAAAGAATTGTGTTGATAGTTAATATTCAATTGGAAATGTAAACTTGTTGCAGAGCATCAGTGATAGTAGCTTGGGGTGAGTCAGGGGCGGCGGGGCAGGTATCGGGTGGGGAGGTGGTGGACTCGCCAGCCTGCCCACCACCTGCAGTGGTGGACACACTGGGAGCTGGTGACACGTTCCTAGCTGCCACCATCGTCTGTCTGTCCCAAGGCTACGACCTGCGTCAGAGCATAGCGGCAGGCTGTCGGGTCGCTGGAGCGAAAGTGGGGGCCAGTGGCTTCTCAGCGGTCCACCCACAACTCATACAGCTGCCAATGAACTCTTGATCACATGTGTGTTGAGGAGTAGGGAATAATTTGGTGCTCATAGAACGAAACTGTGATGTTTTCAATATAAATATGCGAACAAAAATCTCAAACAAAAGGTATAAATTCCTTCTGATATAAAATAATAAGAGGAAGAGAATTACTATTAGAAAATAAGCATTACAGTGAACCCTGTGATAACACTTATACATGTTGAGGAAACTTGAAGATAATATAAGCAGGAGTACATTACTCACTGTATATTATGCTCCGATCCAAAGTTTGCTGGTTTATTGTATCGTTTTCTGGGGTTCAAGTTCTTGTCCATAAATGTTTGTTTTACAAAAGCTATTAAAATATTTATGGTGAAAAAAATCAAACATCTTGCCAACCATTGTTTGTTCAGCCTAGTGTTTTACTGCCTTTGTCTTTTTATGTTCATAAAAATGCTGACCAATTTAGAATCAATGCTGATTTTCACTGTTACAATACGAGATATAAAAAGTCATTGAGAATAAAACAATATAATTATACAAGCTCACAAAAACATTGGATGTATATCGCAACTAAACATTATAATTCAGTGCCTATTGATATTAAATTGTTATCAGAGGGAAAATTTTAAAATAAGATCAAAACCGTTTATACAAATTAGATGATTTTTATGATATTTCTTGGGAACTGTATAGATCTATTTAGTTTGTTTTAAAAACTTTTACTTATCAAATGTATGTGGTAATTGTAAGATTTAGTTCTAAGTATCTAATTGACAATTGTCCATGCATTGTAACAATGTTTAATATGACAATAAAATTCTGATTCTGATTATTTGTTTTTGTAACTTCAATAGTTATAAATTTTAATATATACACATCAGTAATTGTGGGCATTCAGTCTGGCTCAATTTAAATCAAAAGTAACTGTCCTAAAAGTAAAGAATCGCATTTGATTCCCAATGTTTCAGAAGAAAAAGCGAACTTGACAGTTATTATGGACTCATCAGGCAGTTTGGGAATTCATTCCAATAGTCATTTAGTTCTAAACTGTGTGAGATCATATTTTTACTTTAAAAAATATATTTAGTTGGTCCTTTATTAATTTAAGAATCTGCTTTAAATGATGCAGCTTCTTTAAACATGCCAGATCATCTAATGTGATCTGACGTTGGGAAAGAACCGATCAGAAATGGCCCGTGCCATCAGTGCAGGCTTTGGTTTGGTGCTACCCCGCACTTCTGGCGAAATATCCCTCAAGATAGTACCTAAATCAAGCTCAGATCACTTGAGTGCTCGTAAAAGTTAATTTTGACTTTTTATATTTATAGAACATATGTATGTATTTACCTACTTAAATTGCATAATAACATGTAGTAGATAGAGACAGAGTTTAATACCAAAGTACCGCTTTTTCTTCTTGGATGGATTAGATAAAAAATAATAGAAATTGTATATTCAAGAACTTTTAACACTACTCTACCAATGGATGAATATCACGGAAAATGTTTAATACAAAACTGAATGTTCTGATTTCCAGTATCCAACAATTTAGTTTCTCGGTCATAAAGTAAATAATCCTTCTAATTTTTAAAGTTTTCATAAAACAATACATTGGAGTCAAAAGTACTGTATTTTAAAGTGTAGTACTCTAGATAAATGAATGATTTGCCAATATTATGTAAGTATTGAATCGTTCAGTTATCAATGAAAGGTTATCTGAGTTTGGCCAGTAGTAGACTCAACTGTAATATTTTCATTCATTTACATAACTTTATCCAAATTCAAAATCTGTGTTCGCACATCTCATGTAATAAGTAATTAATAATTACATCAGGTACACAATAGATGAGACAATAAGACTACCACTTCACCTATTTATAGGTGTCTCTGATGTCAAAACTATGTAAATGTTTCGTTTTGAGCTTCTTCGTCGACTTTCTTTGGATCTCTTCAGACGAACATGACTCCAGATTCCAGGAGTCAAGTCTGAGACAGTGTCAGATACCAGACGCTGTAATAAAAGGAAGGTGAACTGGAGCTAAACTCAAAATTCAATTTAGGATTATCAATAAGACTGTGAATAATAATTAAAATGTATATAAATTTATTAAATGACTATTCGGCTAGGTAACATTGCAAACGATACACAATACAAAATGTACATTACATATTATGACACACAATTTATCTTATTTGCCTATCTATTGGTAAATTACTCTACAAAACGTTTAACTGGCTAAGCTTACATCTATAAAATCTGTGAGTTTTGTGAAATCGGTTTCTTTTGATTTCACACGATTTCTTTCTGTGCACACAACAATAAAGCTAGCGTTGGCCTCACAACGAAAAACTTATTGTTGGCCAAATTCGTGTTGTGTGAACGAATCACAAGTTTTGATTGTGTAGCTTAATTGATTATTGAAAATTAACATAAGATAAATCATTGTAATTACTTATTTTTGGCTATTTTGTCATTCAGATAACTCAAGGAACTTCATGTCTTAGGTATAACAAAAGGTATCAGAGAGAATAGTGGGATTAACACAATGTATAAAAATTGTTCGAAATTCATCATGCATACT